>NC_138895.1:14888536-15612057 GCF_965194825.1 Balaenoptera physalus | reverse complement strand
AAAAAAAAATTTGTGAAGGCAGCGAGTGTATTATAAGGATTTATTTTCATGTCCCTTCACACTCCCCCCAGAACGTATGCATGGAAGAATAGATAAGGGAAGTGGCCGTTTTTATGTAGTCCTTTCTCCCCATAATTCTACTCCTAGAAACAAAGAAGCAGGTTAGTGGGTGGTTATTTCCCATACGCTTCTGGATGTCTCACTGAATAAAGCCCCTGTGCTGTCCTGCCACCCTCAGGTTAATGATCCTGCTCTCAGAGGAGGCAGCCTTTTCCCAAGCCAGCTGCCTGGAATGGATATGATTAAGCAGGAGGGAGACGCACCACGGGTAAGAGACAGCAGAGAAGCAAGCCGTGAATGCGGTAGTAAAGTGAATGTGACGTTCTGTAGACTAAAATGGGCATAGATATGGTGTCCACCAGCCGATTGAAGAGAGTTGTGTAATACTTGTGATTTTTTTTTAAATGTCTTCTAATTTTATCAGACATACAGTGGTTTTTGTGTGAATAATTTTTTCTCTAAGCTCATTTCAACTGAGCTGACGGTGGTGTGTGAATTAAGAACACTAATTCTGCCCTGGAGTGAAATTATTATAGCCAAGCAGAAAATCAAGTAGCAAGGAATTAATCGTGTGAGGGCAAACTGATTCAGTTTTGCTTTTTCTGAATCATAATGTCTGCCTTTTCAGAAGGATGAAGAGGAGCTAACATCATTGCTCTCTCTCCCTTAATTAAGTCTAAGTTTACTCTAAGTGTTTTTCTATATTTCATTTTAGTTAGGCCACCATCTTATATATATTATTTGCCTATTACCTTAAACACTTGTTCGAGGAAGAGTGATATTACCGTGTTCAGCCAAATCTTGAAACAGTAGAACGATCAGTGCTTAGAAGCCACCTGAGTTGGGAGCCTGGCGGCAGGTGTGCCAGAGGGACCGGGAGGGCTCTGAGCGACCTGGCACAGGTGAACGGGGCCCTCTGAAGGTGGGGCAGATACAGTCCTGAGCAGCAGGTAATTCTCTTCTAAAGCGGAAGTCCTCTCTCAGTGGAGAAAAAGGTAGGGATGATGTGGAATTTCCTACACAACAGTGGATCTTGGATCATTTTGTTAGTATTATTAGCATTCAAGTTCAAAAAGTAATAGCATAAATTTGATCCAGATTTTAACGACACAATGTGTGGCTTGTCTCGTGTGAAGAACCATGGTCACGGTCACGATGTGGCGCCGAGGTTTTGGGGGGCGGGGCGGAGGGAGTCCCTTGGATGTTTTGTGTACGAACCCAGATGCGCACATCATCTGAACGGTTAACGAATGGATTTAGTCGGTCTAACAGAAAATGGAGTGTACTGCATACTGACCAAGGGTCTAGACTCTAAATGTGCCATCGATGGAGGCTGGAAGGCCGCGGGGCACCGGCGTCTCCCCTGCCGCCGGGCCTGCCCTGCCCTCCGCTGCGGCCCTGCACACAGGGGCGGCCCGTGCGCAGAAGCAGGGCCTTGAAACCCGGGCGGCACCTCCCAGAGGAACGATGGCATCAGCGCCAACTAGGCTCCCACAGGACAGCCCGTTCTAACCCAGAAGTGCCGGGAGCTTAGCCTCCGAGCGCGTGGTGTCTCTCTGGGCGGAAGAAGCGCGTGTAGGTGGCCAGGCTCGCATTTCGCTCCGCGGATCCCCCGCGAGGAGACCGGGCCTCCCTCCCGCCACTGCCGGGTATCCGTGCGCGGCCGGGGGGCGCGGCGAGGCCCCGGGAAGCACTGCCCGGCCGAGCCGGCAGCCCAGCCTTGCGCTCCTGTCTTCCGAGAGCCCCGGAAAGTGAGCAGCCTTAGTTATTAGGTGCTTTCTTTCTGCCACCACGTTACCTGCACGAAGGAAAGACTCGCCTTCTGTAAAGCGGAGCACTCGGGTGGCCCACGGTCTGGTGCAGAAGCCACCCACCTGTACTGAGCGTTGGGCGCAGGCCTGAGTCTCTGCTTAGAGCTTTATTTGGAGCAGCTCACTGAAACCGCAGCCCAGCGCGTGGCAGATCCACTGTTCTGAGAGTTTGCTGACTCGCCCGAGGTCCTGCAACACAGGAGGTGAACCCCGGCGGGCCGACCCCTGGCTGCCGTCGGCCCTGCGCCATATACCACCCACCTCTCCCAAGGCAGCCCAGGGCTCTTGTGAGACTTCTTCAAGGGTCTGTGCAGGTAGCACTGGAAATGCAGGCCAAAAAGGAACATATTACTTCATTCGTTGGGGCCATCCCTTCTCTCTCTATAGGTCCTAAAGGGAAGGAAACGATCCTTGAACGTCCTCCGGGACAGACAGTAAAGACTCAGCGGCATACTTAGTAACTGACTCCTCCCTCGGGCACGGGGGGCCTCATCTCAGCACGGAGGAAGCCCCCTGAGTGAGGGGAGGGAACGCACCTTTTGGCCTCTGAAGCACCCCGGACCGTGCGGGCCCAGGGTAGATATTTAGGCCTCCCCCGCGTGTTTAGGCAGGGAGACTGAACCTCTGAAGACTGGGCACTTACCCCAGGTCACACGGCTAGCAGTGGTGGAATCTACCGGAGGCCAAGAGGGGGACCCACCCCGAGCAGCAGCACAGAGGGGCCCAGACCTCCCAGGCTGTCTCGACTGGCGCAGCACAGGGCAGAGGAGAGATGCAGGCAGGCGGCCGGCGGAACCAGATGTTCACGCACGTCGGAGTACCTGGGGGGGGGGGGGGCCTGAGAAACCTGAATCGGAACAATGAGCATTAGGGTCACAAAAGGCAACTTTCGGTAAACATAGGGTGTTCTCTCCATCCAAATGCCTTTCGGATCCGTGGTGAGAAGTCTCTCTGTTACCGTCTAGCCCGGGCCATTTATACCCCTCTCACTTCCTCCTTTTTTCCGGTCCCCCTCTTGAATCTGGCTTCTCCATCTATACTTTGTTCATGCTGAATGTTAAAGCCAGGTAACAGTCTGTCACAGACACTCTGGTGGTTTCCTTTAGACTCTAAAGTTTAGAGAATAATATGCGCAGTGTATCCCTCCTAATTCACGAACAGCAGCTGGAAATCACTCTGCATTTGTCACCGTGCTGCCGGTGTGCACACAGAGAGGCTTCCATCATATTCGTCCTGCCTCTGCAACATACCCTGCTGCTGCTGCTGTGAAGCCAAGAGCTCTTTTCAGAACTTTTATTGGTGATCAGGTTCTATTTGAACTAGAAACCGCTGTGATCCATTATACATGGAATCGGTGTTCCATTTATCCTGGAATGGAGATTAAAATTGTATCTTGCTTTAAGCAGAGCTAGAATATACAACCATGGATTTACCAAAACCTCGAGAAGGGCAGTTATTTTATCTAACCAAAAGATTCTTCCTTTTATAAGGACTTATCATCCCGTTACTACACATGCATTTCAGTGTATTAAAACTGAGTTTACTGCTCAGCCACGTGACACTTGTATAAAGAAAGCACAGTTGTAATTACTTCTATTTCCTAGTGTTTTGGAAATTGAACACTAAAATCAGCTTCGAGTTGATGATAATGACGATGACGGTGATGACGACAAAAACCCCAGTTTATTTAGCCTGCAGAAGTCGGGGAGAAGCCTGTGGTCCTCCATGGGAGTGTGGCAGTAAGGGAGAGTCACGAGGGGACGGTTTATAGGACGTGGGTTTGTATTGGATGATTTGAGGAGAGATGAAGAAAATAGTGACCCCTTCTGGATCGGACGCTGTCGAACAGCAGGCAGTTCAGCAGCTGGGTATCTCACAGGTACCTCAGTGATCTCTGGTGCGGAGGCGGGTGTCACTGGTGAGAGAGCAGCAATCACTCAGAAGGAGGGATGGGAAATCCGTTGCAGTCTGTGCCCTTCGGAGTAGCGTGCAGGATCTGCCAGCTGTGGGAACCACTCTCTGTGTTCAGTTAGGATCAATGCCATCTGCTCATCTGTGTCAAAATCCAGCGTAACTCATCCGGATGCAGCCTTTGTGATCGGCATTATTTAAGCCGGCCAAGCGGTCTGATGTTTTTGTGATGGGCCTCATGATGATCTTACCAAAAATTCCACGCTATTACACCACTCTCTCTTTGTTTTCCTACAGAAATACTGCTGACACTGAAGGTAGCTGGTTGCTTCTTTCTTCAGCTGACTGGGCTCACTTGCTCAAGATGCTTACCAGCCTGGAGAGCTGCGTCTATTTGTTTCCACCCAACCGACCTGCCATCCAGTCCCGCCAGAGCAAGATGGGCAGACGGGCCTGGGCCCCGCTGCCCCGGTAGAGTCCCCTCGGCTGCTGCAGGAGGAGCTGCCTCTTGTGTTGACAGACGGTCTGCAGCCCGCGTCCGGACAACTGTCAGTCTGTTCACTGCATTCACCTTAGTGCAACTTAGATCTCTCCTGCAAAGTAAATGTTGACAGGCAGACTTCATACCCGTGTCAGATTGAATGTATCTAAATGTATGTATTTAAGGAAAACACCCATATGCTCTTGTTCTGTTCCTGTCTGGTTCCAGACACTGGTTTCTTGCTTTGTTTTCCCTGGCTAACCAGTCCAGTCCAAAAGAGTAAGATTTCTTCTGGGGGAAAGAAAAGAATTTTTAAAAAAAAAAAATCAAACTACAGATGTTTTAAGCTAAGCCTACATTTGGGATAAAAGCAGGGGAGACACCATGGACCGCGCCCTATGTACAGAGACACCCAAGAAGTGAAGACCAAGAAATCGTAGTTGTATCTTTGTAGAAAGCTCTCAAGACCATGTCGGAAAGCGTTTCCAGTTACTGAACAGATGAAAAGGAGCCTGTGGGAGGGCTGTTAACAGTAACAAGTACTTTTTCCTCTTTTTTTTTTTTTTTTTTTCTGATTCAAACCAAACTAGTTCACCCAAATCATGACTCAAGAAGAAATAGTTTTCATTTCCAAATTCGCTTAGATCGATCCGACAGCCTGAATCAGCACCTCCTCTTGCATCTGACCCTGCCTCTTCCCCTCCCCTCTGCCTTCCCCAGCTCTCCCCACTCTCATGCTTTTTTTTTTTTTTTTTTTTTAAATAAAAGCAACAGAAACCAGGTAAGCCCTTTAGTATTTCCTTACGTGTTTTGCCAGCCACTTAACAGTTGCTAACTCTTACATTTCAGAAACATGCATTCACTGGCAAGGAGAGGAGCAAAGTTAGGACTTGATACCCATCAGACTTTGGACACCTGCTTTGAAAGCATATTCATTCTCTTCCCCAGCAACACTGGTCCACCAAACAGGAGAAAATAATAGTGTGCTTAAAATTGACAGCAGACATCACGACAGAGTTCACCTCCACCATGTGTTTTTTATTTTGTTTTTTAGTAGTGCTGACTAAAGCCGAAGTTTTGTAAGGTACATAAAATCCAATTTATATGTAAACGAGCAATAATTTGAGGACTTAAGTGTTTTAATTGTATAATTTTTGTGAGGTATACATATTGTGGAATTGACTCCAAAATGAGGTACTTCAGTATTAAAATTAGATACCTTCATAGCAATGTCTCCTAAAGGTGTTTTGTAAAGGCTGTCACGGCCTCGATTAGACCTGATTTGTAGACTTAAGACTTTTTATTTTCTAAACCTTGTGATTCTGCTCATAAGTCATTTATCTAATCTATATGATATGCAGCCGCTATAGAAACCGATTCTTGATTTTTATATGTTTATATTCTTTCTTAATGAACCTTAGGAAGACTACGTGTTACTAAGCAGGCCACTTTTCTGGTTGTTTTTCTTGCCCACTCTGGTAGGGGAACAATCTTTTCTTAATTGGCATCAGTTTCAGACAACTGTAATACCAAGAAACTGGTGACCTTTTTTGAGCAATTTCTCCCCAACCCCTAATACACATACTTTCTTACCTAAATTTCAGAAGGATGTCTTTTTGATGTCTAAAAAAGCAAAGCGTTTTATATCTCATTAGCCAGGCTTTTTAGGAACAGAGAGGTTTTTCCTTGAAATTTGATTCCGTATTTCTGGCAGGGTGAAAAATATACAAACTACCCCTATTTATACGTATATCTCTCTCTATATGTACAGATTATGGACGTATGGAAAGAGATATAGCCCAAAGATGAACGGTAAGTAGACAGTCTGAAAGCGTGGTTCCATACTAAAGAAATTTTCGGAAACTTTGCATTTCGCTACTTTTTTCCACTTGAGGGGGTCTCACTGCAGGGAGGTGGCCGAGGAACAGCACTTCTTGGGGGCCACCAGTTCACATGTCCCTCCTGAAAGGCTCTGCTTTTCTCAACCGAACCACTGGGTCGCCCAACTGTGACAGAAAAACACGGGCAGATGTTGGCCCTGAACTCCGTGTCCTCACTGGCACCACAAGGCTTATGTCATACACGGTGTAACGTGACCAGTTCCAAGTCGATCTCTAGAAACGCGTGACTTAGAATGACTTTAACTTCACACAGCACGGAAGAGAAATGGAGTTTAAGCTGGATTTGTTTGTTTTGAGTTCTAAGTCCCTTTTCACTAGAACACTGTCCAAAAATACCTGTGTACCTGTTCTTGTTTATTCCTCCGCCCACCGTGTTCTACTGTCAGTCCCAGTTCAGACAAATCTGCAAACCTGGGATACTGGTAATTTGGAATAATTCATGATCATTACCGTTTTGAAGGAAAAGAGATGATCTGTTCTCTTATGGCGCAGATCAGGTCGTGGATTTTACATCTAATTAAGAGAAGAAAAGTCAGTCAGTGAAGGAATCCTCTGATCACATTGATCGTGATAGAAGCAAAAGCCAAATCAATCCCTCCATGATCAGTATTTCTCATGCTGTATACAATAAACTTGTTAGACTGAGTACTTGGTTTTCGTTTAATAGAACAAATAATCAGTGTTTTACTTATATTACTAAATGTGAAAAACACATAATGTGAAAAGTATACATACATTAACTTGGTTGTGAAACTCATCTACGTGTTCATGTGATGTGGTAAGTTGAAAAAGTGAAGTGAGCTGTTTTCCTGCAATGAATTCGTTGAACTCAAAGATGAAAATGCCCCCTCCCACGTGTATCTCTTACGGCCTGTAACAATTGAAAGCAATGTTTTTGCAGTTTATATAATGCAGTTTTTAATGTGTTTAAAAACGGAGTTCCTATGGGCTTAACACATGAAATGGGTGGCACAGATCCCCTTGCAGAACCCAAAGATACACAATCAATTTTGAAATGCAACTTAAGCCATTAATTGTTGGTGTGAATTTAAAATTTTCTAGTATTTGTATGGTAGTATGCTGCCTAAGAGCAAAGCATTCTCTGCACAAAAGAAAATTACTGTAGTGGCTTCGATTTTAATTAGAATTTTCTCCCTGGTGTTTCTTTATAGACTAAAATGAAACCTTTTAAGTTTCTTACTACAGGTAAAAGCTATGTGCAAGAACCTCAAAATGCTAAAATCTAGCATAATGCCTTAGATCTGTTTTTAAGTCTTGTATATTCCTACATAGCTGTCCGATGTATTATATTTGTATAGTGAACTGTGTACAATTTTTTGAATAAGTGCGTCATCACCGAACCTTTATGTTGTCGGATGGTGATGATGATACGTTTCTTCAAACATTTAACTGTCTTTTTTTTTTTTTTTCTTATGCCATTTGTGGGTTTTATTTGTACAGTTCCTCATGAAGTTGCATCTGAGATGTGTGTATATGAAAAGATTATACAAGGGTAAAATTAAGCAATATATTAACTATGGTTCTTCAGGAGAAAGCTTACAGTGTTTCAGGTTGTGATTTATTTTCAAAATGGAGTTGACTCCGAACATCACTTTGTTCACCTGCATTGATGTTTGTATTTCTAGTGTGAGCAGTTTATGCAAAAGGTAGATATATTCAGAGAAATTTTAAATACATTTATGCAAGTTAATATTGCTTTGCTGATGCTATTTGCTTATTTGATGTTAAATAATGCTATTGTAAATAAAGAATTCTGTTGTTATTGCATCATTTAATAAATTTTAATGCCTTCGGGTTTTACATGGCTTTGGAGATTTTCATGTGTTTATATTGTACCTTCATTTATAATAATTGCAGTTAAATATAAAATTACCTGACGTGTCATTTAATAATTTCCAACGTTTATACAGTAGTTGACACTGTTCCCAGCATGGTAACATTTATCCTCTCAATGACCCATTTTCTAGATTTTCAGTTTGAAGCCAAGAGGGGGTTTGTCCTGCTTAAGGTTATCTGACAACTTCCACGGCAAATACAGGCCCGATCTAAGTGAGTCCTAAACGATGCTACCACGGCCCGTCCCCACTTCTCCAAAAACATGTACGAGAATAATGTGGACTTCTGACTGGCTTGTTTGTTAAGGTTATACTTTATGCATTAGAATAATCACGGTGGTTTTAATAGATGATTGGTTTGTTAATAGTTGATAAGCAACGCAAATATAATACTTAAAACCCAGGTCATAAACTACATGAAATATTATAGTAAATATAATACTATACAATTATTAAAGTATACCAGAAACAAAATGAGTGATTAGAAAAACCTATGCTACTAACTATATTAGCAAAGTAAAAGAAGAATAAAACATGATTAACTTAATAGATGCTGTTTGATAAATTTGCATAGGATAAACTTCAGCCCACATTCATGAGAAAACCTCAAGGAAAAGTAAAACCTCTAGGCAAAGTAAACGTCCCAAAGTTATTTGAAGTTATCAGATACAATCCCACTGTGATACATCTTACTTCATGGTGAGATATTAAAAGAATTAAAATCAGAACAAACTAAGGAGGCCCACTACCCATGCTAAGAATTTAGGCATCGCTAGTGGAATAGAAGGGGTAAAACATTTTCAGCCAATTTGACCATCTATAGGGAAAGCCCAGATGAATCTACCAACCAGCTCTTGGAAGCTCAGTCAGATGGCTGGAACATAAAAAAATCACTAACTTCCATTCACACTAATAACCAATTTTTTTGAATCCCCATTTACAATAACCAATAAACAATGAGTATAAAGTAGGATTACACCTAACATGAAGTGTGAAAGACGTTTGTGAAGAAACTGCAAAGTTTTACTAAAAGATACAAAAGACCTGGAAAAGGGGAGGCATGCCATGAACCTAGAAAAGGAAAGCCCAATATTATACATCAATTCCTGCCCCCGCATTATTACAATTCCAGTGCAAATCCAAAAAGTAGGATGCATTTGGAAGATAAGATGTACAATAATGGAAACGTTATAGAAGAAAAAAGACTTCTAAAAACATTTTATAACATACTGGTGAGTACTGTAGAGTACTTACATAGAAATGGCTAAATACATCAGAAGAACAGTATAGAGCCCAGAGACAGGTCGCTGTATGTAGGTAAATATATGATAGAGATGCCATTTCTTATCAGTAGGAGTCTCTGTTCTAAAAAAAAAAAAAATGGTGTTGAGACAGTTGGCCACATTTGGAGAAAAGAAGTTAACTCCCTACCTCACAATATTAACAAATTTCATATGGATCAAGGGTGTAAAAAATGAAATATAAAATTAGAAGAATACATGTTTACATTGTTGGAAAAGTGAAGTCATTCTTTAAAAGACAAAACAAATTAAGAATAAATTTATAAAAATTTCATATTCTATCAAAAAAGTTAAACGGAAGACACAGCAAGTGTAATGGGAAACAAACTAATGTTAAGAACATAAAGTTCACAAAAATAAGTGAGAAAAATAATAGGCAGTAAGTAAAGATTATGAACACATGAGAGTGAAAAATGGCTGCTAAATAGTAAAAGATGCTCACCATCACTAGTGATCAATAAAGTGCAAACTAGGGGATTAACCAAGATGGCGGAGTAGAAGGACGTGCTCTCACTCCCTCTTGTGAGAGCACCAGAATCACAACTGTCTGCTGGACAATCATTGACAGGAAGACCCTGGACTTCACCAAGGAGGATACCCCACGTCCAAGGACAGAGGAGAAGCCACAGTGAGACGGTAGGAGGGGCGCAATCAGAGTAAAATCTAATCCCATAACTGCCGGGTGGGTGACTCACAGACTGGCGAACCACAGAAGTCCACCCACTGGAGTGAAGGTTCTGAGCCCCACGTCAGGCTTCCCAACCTGGGGGTCCGGCAACGGGAGGAGGAATTCCTAGAGAATCAGACTTTGAAGCCTAGTGGGAATTGATTGCAGGACTTCGACAGGACTGGGGGAAACAGAGACCCCACTCTTGGAGGGCACACACAAAGTAGTGTGCGCATCGGGACCCAGGGAAAGGAGCAGTGACCCTGGGGGAGACTGAACCAGACCTACCTGCTGGTGTTGGGGGGTCTCCTGCAGAGGTGGGGGGTGGCTCTGTTTCACTGTGGGGACAAGGACTCTGGCAGCGGAGGTTCTGGGAAGTGCTCCTTGGCGTGAGCCCTCCCAGAGTCTGCCATTAACCCCACCAAAGAGCCCAGGTAGGCTCCAGTGTTGGGTTGCCTCAGGCCAAACAACCAACAGGGAGGGAACCCAGCCCCACCCATCAACAGTCAAGTGGATTAAAGTTTTACAGAGCTCTGACCGCCACAGCAACAGTCAGCTCTACCCACCACCAGAGCCTCCCTTCAAGCCTCTTAGATAGCCTCAACCACCAGAGGGCAGACAGCAGAAGCAAGAAAAACTACAATCCTGCAGCCTGTGGACCAAAAACCACAGTTACAGAAAGATAGAGAAGATGAAAAGGCAGAGGGCTATGTACCAGATGAAGGAACAAGAAAAAAACCCAGAAAAACAACTAAATGAAGTGGAGATAGACAACCTTCCAGAAAAAGAATTCAGAATAATGATAGTGAAGATGATCCAGGACCTTGGAATAAGAATGCAGGCAAAGATTGAGAAGATGCAAGAAATGTTTAACAAAGATCTGGAAGAATTAAAGAACAAACAAACAGAGATGACCAATACAATAACTGAAATGAAAACTACACTAGAAGGAATCAATAGCAGAATAACTGAGGCAGAAGAATGGATAAGTGACCTGGAAGACAGAATGGTGCAATTCACTGCTGCGGAACAGACTAAAGAAAAAAGAATGAAAAGAAATGAAGACAGCTTAAGAGACCTCTGGGACAACATTAAATGCAACAACATTCGCATTATAGGGGTCCCAGAAGGAGAAGAGAGAGAGAAAGGACCAGAGAAAATATTTGAAGAGATTATAGTCGAAAACTTCCCTAACATGGGAAAGGAAATAGCCACCCAAGTCTAGGAAGCGCAGAGAGTCCCATACAGGATAAACCCAAGGAGAAACACGCCAAGACACATAGTAATCAAAGTGGCAAAAATTAAACACAAAGAAAAATTATTGAAAGCAGCAAGGGAAAAACGACAAATAACATACAAGGGAACTCCCATAAGGTTAACAGCTGATTTCTCAGCAGAAACTCTGCAAGCCAGAAGGGAGTGGCATGATATACTTAAAGTGATGAAAGGGAAGAACCTACAACCAAGATTAATCTACCCGGCAAGGATCTCATTTAGATTTGATGGAGAAATCAAAAGCTTTGCAGACAAGCAAAAGCTAAGAGAATTCAGCACCACCAAACCAGCTCTACAACAAATGCTAAAGGAACTTCTCTAAGTGGGAAACACAAGAGAAGAAAAGGACCTACAAAAACAAACCCAAAACAATTAAGAAAATGGTCATAGGAACATACATATCGATAATTACCTTAAACGTGAATGGATTAAATGCCCCAACCAAAAGACATAGACTGGCTGAATGGATACAAAAACAAGACCCATATATATGCTGTCTACAAGAGACCCACTTTAGACCTAGTGACACATACAGACTGAAAGTGAGGGGATGGAAAAAGATATTCCATGCAAATGGAAATCAAAAGAAAGCTGGAGTAGCTATACTCATATCAGATAAAATAGACTTTAAAATAAAGAATGTTACAAGAGACAAGGAAGGACACTACATAATGATCAAGGGATCAATCCAAGAAGAAGATATAACAATTATAAATATATATGCACCCAACATAGGAGCACCTCAATACATAAGGCAACTGCTAACAGCTATAAAAGAGGAAATTGACAGTAACACAATCATAATGGGGGACTTTAACACCTCACTTACACCAATGGACAGATCATCCAAAATGAAAATAAATAAGGAAACAGAAGCTTTAAATGACACAATAGACCAGATAGATTTAATTGATATATATAGGACATTCCATCCAAAAACAGCAGATTACACGTTCTTCTCAAGTGCGCACGGAACATTCTCCAGGATAGATCACATCTTGGGTCACAAATCAAGCCTCAGTAAATTTAAGAAAATTGAAATCATATCAAGCATCTTTTCTGACCACAACGCTATGAGATTAGAAATGAATTACAGGAAAAAAAACGTAAAAAAGACAAACACATGGAGGCTAAACAATACGTTACTAAATAACCAAGAGATCACTGAAGAAATCAAAGAGGAAATAAAAAAATACCTAGAGACAAATGACAATGAAAACACGACGACCCAAAACCTATGGGATGCAGCGAAAGCAGTTCTAAGAGGGAAGTTTATAGCTATACAAGCCTACCTAAAGAAACAAGAAAAATCTCAAATGAACAATCTAACCTTAGACCTAAAGAAACTAGAGAAAGAAGAACAAACAAAACCCAAAGTTAGCAGAAGGAAAGAAATCATAAAGATCAGAGCAGAAATAAATGAAATAGAAACAAAGAAAACAATAGCAAAGATCAATAAAACTAAAAGTTGGTTCTTTGAGAAGATAAACAAAATTGATAAGCCATTAGCCAGACTCATCAAGAAAAAGAGGGAGAGGACTCAAATCAATAAAATCAGAAATGAAAAAGGAGAAGTTACAACAGATACCGCAGAAATACAAAGCATCCTAACAGACTACTACAAGGAACTCTATGCCAATAAAATGGACAACCTGGAAGAAATGGACAAATTCTTAGAAAGGTATAACCTTCCAAGACTGAACCAGGAAGAAACAGAAAATGTGAACAGACAAATCACAAGTAATGAAATTGAAACTGTGATTAAAAATCTTCCAACAAACAAAAGTCCAGGACCAGATGGCTTCACAGGTGAATTCTATCAAACATTTAGAGAAGAGCTAACACCCATCCTTCTCAAACTCTTCCAAAAAATTGCAGAGGAAGGAACACTCCCAAACTCATTCTATGAGGCCACCATCACCCTGATACCAAAACCAGACAAAGACACTACAAAAAAAGAAAATTACAGACCAATATCACTGATGAATATAGATGCAAAAATCCTCAACAAAATACTAGCAAACAGAATCCAACAACACATTAAAAGGATCATACACCACGATCAAGTGGGATTTATCCCAGGGATGCAAGGATTCTTCAATATACGCAAATCAATCAATGTGATACACCATATTAACAAATTGAAGAATAAAAACCATATGATCATCTCAATAGATGCAGAAAAAGCTTTCGACAAAATTCAACACCCATTTATGATAAAAACTCTCCAGAAAGTGGGCATAGAGGGAACCTACCTCAACATAATAAAAGCCATATATGACAAACCCACAGCAAACATCATTCTCAATGGTGAAAAACTGAAAGCATTTCCTCTAAGATCAGGAACGAGACAAGGATGTCCACTCTCACCACTATTATTCAATATAGTTCTGGAAGTCCTAGCCATGGCAATCAGAGAAGAAAAAGAAATAAAAGGAATACAAATTGGAAAAGAAGAAGTAAAACTGTCACTGTTTGCGGGTGACATGATACTATACATAGAGAATCCTAAAACTGCCACCAGAAAACTGCTAGAGCTAATTAATGAATATGGTAAAGTTGCAGGATACAAAATTAATGCACAGAAATCTCTTGCATTCCTATACACTAATGATGAAAAATCTGAAAGAGAAATTATGGAAACACTCCCATTTACCATTGCAACAAAAAGAATAAAATACCTAGGAATAAACCTACCTAGGGAGACAAAAGAACTGTATGCAGAAAACTATAAGACACTGATGAAAGAAATTAAAGATGATACCAACAGATGGAGAGATATACCATGTTCTTGGATTGGAAGAATCAACATTGTGAAAATGAGTATACTACCCAAAGCAATCTACAGATTCAATGCAATCCCTATCAAATTACCAATGGCATTTTTTACGGAGCTAGAACAAATCATCTTAAAATTTGTATGGAGACACAAAAGACCCCAAATAGCCAAAGCAGTCTTGAGGCAAAAAAATGGAGCTGGAGGAATCAGACTCCCTGACTTCAGACTCTACTACAAAGCTACAGTAATCAAGACAATATGGTACTGGCACAAAAACAGAAACATAGATCAATGGAACAAGATAGAAAGCCCAGAGATTAACCCACGCACCTATGGTCCACTAATCTATGACAAAGGAGGAAAAGATATACAATGGAGAAAAGACAGTCTCTTCAATAAGTGGTGCTGGGAAAACTGGATAGCTACATGTAAAAGAATGAAATTAGAATACTCCCTAACACCATACACAAAAATAAACTCAAAATGGATTAGAGACCTAAATATAAGACTGGACACTATAAAACTCTTAGAGGAAAACATAGGAAGAACACTCTTTGACATAAATCACAGCAAGATCTTTTTTGATCCACCTCCTAGAGTAATGGAAATAAAAACAAAAATAAACAAATGGGACCTAATGAAACTTCAAAGCTTTTGCACAGCAAAGGAAACCATAAACAAGACGAAAAGACAACCCTCAGAATGGGAGAAAATATTTGCTAACGAATCAACGGACAAAGGATTAATCTCCAAAATATATAAACAGCTCATTCAGCTCAATATTAAAGAAACAAACACTCCAATCCAAAAATGGGCAGAAGACCTAAATAGACATTTCTCCAAAGAAGACATACAGGTGGCCACGAAGCACATGAAAAGATGCTCAACATCACTAATTATTAGAGAAATGCAAATCAAAACTACAATGAGGTATCACCTCACTCCTGTTAGAACGGGCATCATCAGAAAATCAACAAACAACAAATGCTGGAGAGGGTGTGGAGAAAAGGGAACCCTCTTGCTCTGTTGGTGGGAATGTAAATTGATACAGCCACTATGGAGAACAATATGGAGGTTCCTTAAAAAACTAAAAATAGAATTACCATATGACCCAGCAATCCCACTACTGGGCATATACCCAGAGAAAACCGTAATTCAAAAAGACACATGCACCCGAATGTTCATTGCAGCACTATTTACAATAGCCAGGTCATGGAAGCAACCTAAATGCCCATCAACAGACGAATGGATAAAGAAGTTGTGGTACATATATACAATGGAATATTACTCAGCCATAAAAAGGAACGAAATTGAGTCATTTGTTGAGAAGTGGATGGATCTAGAGACTGTCATACAGAGTGAAGTAAGTCAGAAAGAGAAAAACAAATATCGTATATTAATGCATGTATGTGGAACCTAGAAAAATGGTACAGATGAGCCAGTTTGCAGGGCAGAAGTTGAGACACAGATGTAGAGAATGGACATATGGACACCAAGGGGGGAAAACTGCGGTGAGGTGGGGATGGTGGTGTGCTGAATTGGGCGATTGGGAGTGACATGTATACACTGATGTGTATAAAATTGATGCCTAATAAGAACCTGCAGTATAAAACAACAAACAAAACAACTAATAAAAAAAAAAAACAACAACAACAATAGAAACCATTATGGCAATCTTTGGAGGTTTCCAGGGCACTAACTCATTCAGAAAACTGGATAATAAATGGAAAGAACAAAAAAATAAATAAATAAATAAATAAATAAATAAAAAATAAAATGCAAACTAAAACAATACGGGGGCTTCCCTGGTGGCGCAGTGGTTGAGAGTCCGCCTGCCAATGCAGGGACACGGGTTCGAGCCCTGGTCTGGGAAGATCCCACATGCCGCGGAGCAACTGGGCCCGTGAGCCACAATTACTGAGCCTGCGCGTCTGGAGCCTGTGCTCCACAACAAGAGAGGCCGCGACAGTGAGCGGCCCGTGCACCGCGATGAAGAGCGGCCCCCGCTTGCCGCAACTAGAGAAAGCCCTCGCACAGAAACGAAGACCCAACGCAGCCATAAATAAATAAATAAATAAATAAATAAATAAAAACAATACGGAACTTTCTCATTCATCCATTTGGCAAAAAGTTAAGTTTAGTATAGCCCTGAATACTTCCGTGGACTTCAGTGGGACTGTAAATTCTCTGACCTCCAAAGCAAAGGTCTGTATAAATTTGGTGAGATTGGTATTTTTTTGAATTTTGAGTTGTCCTCATCACTGAAGCCATATGCCTGGAGTTTTCTGGCAAATTGTTTAAAATGTCCTCCTCTTTAAATCCACAGCATTCTTTGAGATGTCCTCTTATCCCACTTACTGCACATTTGAACCTTTTTTGTGCTTGTGCTTATTTTTCATTTATTTTGGCAAGTTTTTCTTTTCTAACTTCTTAAGGATGTATGAACAGCTTATCAATTTTCAATGTTTTTTTCTCTAATACATGTATTTCAAGATTAGAAATGTTCTTCTGTTTACTGCTTTTAGCAACATCCCACACATTTCATCTACTTTATCCTGTCAAGGTCTCCAATAATGGCTTTGAGTTTTTCTTTTTCCTCTTAGTTCTGTCAGTCTTGCCTTCTTGTAGTCAGAAGTGGTGTTATAAGGCACATAAACATTTCTTCAAGATGAACTGGCCCTTTTATTGTTATATAATGCCCTATTTTATCTCTAGTAATCTTATTTTCTTCATCTGATATATAAGCATGTTAATGCTGGATTAGTTTTGCATGCTATATCTTTATTCATCCTTTTACTTTAAACCCTGTAAACAGCATGTAAGTAGTCCCTTACTAATTTTTTATCTAGTTTTCTATCAGTAAGAGAAAAGTGTTAAGGTCTCCAACTATGATTGTACATTTGTCTCTCCATTTAATTATATCATCTTTGCTTTTGTATTTTGAAACACTGTTATTAGGTACATATATACATAACAGTTATATGTCCTTTTGATAAATTGACCCTTTAATCATTCGGTCAGAGATCAGAAAGTGAGGAAGCATGACTTGTAAGAATCTGGGGGGAAAAAAATGTTTCAGGTAGATCAAACAGCAAATACAAAGACTATGAGATAGAAACCAGCTTTGATGTCTGAAGGACAGCAAGAAAGTCAGTGTGGCTGGAGAAGATAACTGATGGGGTGAGAGGTAGGAGAAGAGTACCAAGAAGAAGCCAGGGGCCGGATCATGTACGATCTTATAGGCCAAGGCAAAGAATTTAGGTTTTATTCTGTGTATTGAGAAATCATTGGAGAGTTTTCAGCAAGGGAGTAACGTGGTCTAATTTGTATTTTTAAAAGACTGGCTACTGTGTGGAGAAAAGTCTGTACGGAAACCAGCTAATAGGCCACTGAAGACACCAATTAAAAATGGAGGATCGGACCCATGACTTCACTTCACTTCACTTTAGTGGGACCCAAATCCCACTAAAACAGTAAAGGCCTTTCTACAAAAGCACGAACCCACAAGGACAAGGATAATAGGAATAGAAACTACTCCAACAAAGGTTTAGCAGTTGAGGGCTTCCCTGGTGGCGCAGTGGTTGAGAATCTGCCTGCCAATGCAGGGGACACGGGTTCGAGCCCTGGTCTGGGAAGATCCCACATGCCGTGGAGCAACTGGGCCCGTGAGCCACAGGTGCTGAGCCTGCGCGTCTGGAGCCTGTGCTCCGCAACGGGAGGGGCCGCGATAGTGAAAGGCCCGCGCACCGCGATGAAGAGTGGCCCCCACTTGCTGCAACTAGAGAAAGCCCTCGCACGAAACGAAGACCCAATACAGCCAAAATAAATAAATAAAGTGAAAAGAATCAAATTTTTAAAAGAAAAGGTTTAGCAGTTGAAAGCAAATGGAAGAGTGCTAACTCATTTTGTAGACCTGACAAAGCTGAGTGCTGAGCCAAAGTGAGTAATGGCAAGAAGCAAACAAAGCTTCACTGTGGAATTTCTCAAAGACTCGGAAATGAGCAGATGTCTTTGGATGTGGGCATGAGAAGCCTAGTTAAGAAGCTGGCAGATCCACTCCATGCAAACAACCTTCCCAACCTGGGCAGCAGAATTAAGGTGTATTCTCCAGAAAAGTTTAATGGGGATCAGGGGGTGGTACCATACTGAAAACAGGATATTATTAGGTGAATACTACAGTTAGAATGTTCACCAAATTAGCTTCCTGAACACACTCTCCTGCCTGGTCGCCTAAGTGTCTTCACAAGGGAATCTGAGCAGCTGCAAAGGCAAGACACACAGAGACTAACATCTCCGGTTGCCCATGAAAAATCCCAGGTCACCTTACAGCGAAGCCCACAACTAGCGATCCTGCCCACGTACACTAAGCTTCCAAACATCTTTTAGTGCCTCTCTCTAAAACATGAGTACAGAGCCAAGGATCACCATACTCCATCAAGCCGTGACGCCAAACAGACTGCAGCAGCCATGAACACACAGCCCTCAGATCTGCTGTGCAGGGGAAGTGTGAGCAGCCCGGGGCCCAGCTGCTACACTACTCGTCCCCCCAGGCGGCTCCCAGCCAATGAGTGGGTGCAGCAGGAATAACAAGGCAGACCCCCCCCCCCCCAGGAGATGGAACTGCTCTCATGAGCAGTTTTGCCTCAAGGACTCTACACGGCCTTGCCAAGCTTTCTTAGAATTCTGCTGCACTCTGAGGGATCTTCCTTCCTCTGGCCTGCTCTGGATTCCTCCCTACTTTCCCTCAAGCATCTCACCTAATAAATCGCTTGCACATCTAATGGCATCTCGGCAACCGGAGGGTGCAGAGTAACATAAGTGATCTAAGAAAGCGGGCAGTGAGATGGGGACGTGGGAGAGGCTCACTCAAGGCCAGCAGAAGAGGACATCATCTTGGTCAGCAAGTATGACACAGACAGTCCTTGGCACAAGGTGGTGGCTCAGTTGCCGAAGATTTCACTGATGGGGACCTCGGAAGGCGTGCCAGTGAAGGGGAAGGCTACAGCAGGTGGGATTATGCAAGGCATTCAGAAGATTTGGGGGTGAGAGGATGCCTACAAAGACCATGGAGAAGGATGGTCACTGCCAAGTTGGATTGCTGCCCTGCAGAGGGATAATGAGGCTGATGAGGGCCGTTTAGGGGCAATTAACACTAAATAAGACTACAGAGCCTCCGTGGCAGCACCCAGAGAACCTCTCCTGCAGTGGAAGAGCAGACACAGCTGAGTGGCAGCCTAAAGAGCTTATTATTAGAGCTTTCAAATGCTCGAATTAAGGCAGGTTTGTTATGCAAAAGGCAGGGCCCTGGTAGGGAAACATGGGACCCTGAAATGTGGGTAGAGACATCTAGATGGTTGCTGCTGATTTTGAAGCCCCCAAAACTCTGGGCTTGCTGAGAGGACCCACTCTTCCCTACTAAGAGCTATTGACTTAACATCTATAATCAAAACAGGAAAGAATGGAGAGCAGTAGCCTGAATGCAGTCTCCTCCATAAGAAGTCATGGTCCCTTGTTCAGTTCTCAGACCTGAGCCAATTTTCACATCTAAAACCCACTGACTGAACAGATGGCCAGGTTGTTAGGAGTAAGAACCCTGCCACACCATGGCCAGGATCTTTGTCATGATGATTCCCCAGGCTTCCCCCAAGGGAGCTACAGTCATTAACTTGGGTGACTCTACACTGGGGGAAGGGGAAGAAGCAGACACTTGGAGGATTATGGGCACAGGATCTGAGTTGACATTGACATGCGAAAACAAGCATCATCCTGAACCTCTGTCCAAGTGAGCGTCCAAGAGACCAGGTAGTCAATGGAGTCCTGGCTGAAGTCTCACTCACTGTGGGCCCATTGGTTCCATGGACCTCCCGGGGGGCATTTCCCCCCCAGTTCCCCAAGTGTACAAGAGAAATTTACATACTTGGCAGTTGGAATAACCCCCGTATTGGGCTTCTAGACTATAGAGAAAGCCCAGTGGAAACTTCAAAACCGACTTCCAGTCAAGGCAGTAAATCAAAAACAATATTGATTTGGGGTGAGGAGGGATGGTACAGATGAGCACCACCATCAAAGACCTGAAGGATGCGGGATACAGTCCCTGTAATTCACCAGCGTGGCCCCCAGCGATGCAGCCTGGAGAACAGCCACAGGCTATCCTAGATTTAACCAACTTAACTCCTTGCTCACGGCTCCTGTGCTGGATGTGGTACTGTTGCTGCTGCAGATGAATAGGGCACCAGGTACACAGCCAATGACTTGGCAAGCACATTCTCTTTTATTTTGTAAGGCTTTTTTGTGTGTCTCACAATATTTTTTTTTCTTATGTTGTGGCTGCACCACGTGGTTTGTGGGATCTCAGTTCCCTGACCAGGGATCGAACCCGGGCCATGGCAGTGAAAGCGCCGAGTCCTAACCACTGGACCGCCGGGGAGCTCCCTCAGGAGGTTTGATTGAATGGCAGACAGTATGTGTAAGTCTGGGTAAACAGCACAGGTTTCCCCAGCTATCAGAAAGAGCATCCCTATGCAACTTTGGTAATCCGAAATGGCACAGTGAAGAAGCAATTACCTTAGGACATGTTGGGCTGCACCCCGCAGGCCTCCAAGGCCTGTGCTTGCCCAGCTTCAAGACCAAAGAAAGAGCCCGGAGTCAGCAGCAGAGACATCAGTAGTTTAATGGGTCGGGGAGCTTACACGTCTGAAGTAAGGTCCCTGAGAGACACCCCACCGCGTGCAGCTGCCAGCGGATAGGACATGGCGGCAGTCTTTGCTCCAGGGTGTGGCGGAGGGGGGAGATTACCAGTTACAGGGGAATCGACGTCAGGTGGGCTAATTAGTTACCAGGGAAACCAGTAGAGGGGCACACCCCTCACCCCCCCTTTTTTTAATAAACTTTGTTTATTTTTATTTATTTTTGGCTGTGTTGGGTCTTTGTTGCTGCGCGCGGGCTTTCTCTACTTGCGGAGAGCGGGGGCTACTCTTCGTTGTGGTGTGCAGGCTTCTCATTGCGGTGGCTTCTCTTGTTGCGGAGCACAGGCTCTAGAAGCGCAGGCTTCAGTAGTTGTGGCTCGCAGGCTCAGTAGTTGTGGCTCGTGGGCTCAGTAGTTGTGGCTCGTGGGCTCAGTAGTTGTGGTGCACGGGGTTAGTTGCCCCACGGCATGTGGGATCTTCCCGGACCAGGGCTCGAACCCGTGTCCCCTGCATTGGCAGGCGGATTCTTAACCACTGCACCACCAGGGAAGCCCCTCACCGCCCCTTTGATTAGAACAATCACCAGCTGGGCCTGGGGCAAGTAGTAGGAAGGTCAGTCCCGTGAGCAGGTGCAGGTGAAGCAGGCACTGGTCGGGCAGGGGATGGACGAGAGCAGGAGAATAGCATCCTGAGTGGCCTGGCCACACGCTCCACCCCTGCGTGCCCTGCACGGCCCTTACGATCTTGGTCCACCCCTCTTCTGCAATATCCCTGGAGTCAGGTACGTAGGGCACTGCAACCAGACACCACAATACAATACAGACAGCAGCAGCCAAGGAGTATCAAGGGTGCGATACCTAGTACGCTCAGAACAGTCATTTGCCAGGATGTGCGCTAATTCTGGAGCCAGGCGCTTACTGGGTCAAAGGAAAGGGAGTCAACAGCAGCAGTGCCCTGTCTGGTTATAAGGAAGGCAAGGCCACCCCTGGTTTTCATAAAGCCAGAGCCACCTCCTTGGGGAGGGGAAGGCCCAGCTGTAAAAGAAACATGCTGGTGGCCTAGCCAGGAGTCAGCAGCCACAGTACAGATCTATCGCCCCATGTTACGTTGAGTGCCATTAGGGGTGGACGCATTAGGTCTTTCCAAACAAAAACAGTTAATCCCACTGGTTGGACTTGTGTGTCCAGAAGCCAGCCTATGCCATTCCACACAGCACAGCCCACGTGGGCTCATGGGCAGTCAGTTGCACGGTTAACATTTACCAGTGGGGGTCCTTCTAATGTACTGGCACGTGGGACAGGAAGGTGGTGAGTCCTTTTCCCCATGGTCAGTAGTCCCCGCATGGTCACAGTCGCCGGGTCAAGTTTTCATGGAAGTCCAGAGGAGGACGAGAGCAGCACCTCACTGCAGACCCAGCAGTCAGACTCATCTTGCAGCGAGGCCAGAGTCGCTGCTCAGTCCCCAGATGCATTTCCTCCCTCAGACGAGGAACAAGCTGTAAGGCATCTCACAGGCCCGGCACAGGGGAGATCATGACAATGAAGCAAAATGCAAGCAGTAACCACGTTCTGAGATAACACCACACCCTCCTGTGGTTTTTATCCTGGTCTGCAGTACAGTTCAGAAAACTCAACTTTTCAATAATGTAAGAAAACGTCTACAATTTATTTATTTATTTATTTATTTATTTATGGCTGTGTTGGGTCTTCGTTGCTGCACGCGGGCTTTCTCTAGTTGCGGCCAGCCGGGGCTACACTTCCTTGCGGTGTGCGGGCTTCTCACTGCAGTGGCTTCTCTTGTTGCAGAGCACAGGCCCTAGGCGGGGCTTCAGTAGTTGCAGCATGTGGGCTCAGTAGTTGTGGCACATGGGCTTCAGTAGTTGTGGCTCGCGGGCTCTAAAGCGCAGGCTCAGTAGTTGTGGTGCACGGGCTTAGCTGCTCCACGGCATGTGGGCTCTTCCTGGACCAGGGCTCGAACCCGTGTCCCCTGCATTGGCAGGTGGATTCTTAACCACTGCGCCACCAGGGAAGTCCCTGGAGAGACTGTTTTATATAGACATTCCCAAAACAATTATTTCTATAGAGTTTACCTAAAAGCTCTTTTTTCTCCTTTACTCTTTTTTTTAACTTTATTATTTATTTATTTTTGGCTTTGATGTGTGGGCTTTTCTCTAGTTGCGGCTCAGCAGTTGTGGCACACGAGCCCAGCCGCTCTACAGCATGTGGAGGGCTCGAACCCGTGTCTCCTGCATTGGCAGGCGGACTCCCAACCTCTGCGCCACCAGGGAAGCCCTCTCCTTTACTCTTTTTTTTTTTGTTAGCTTCTGCTTTATAACAAAGTGAATCAGTTATACATATACAATATGTTCCCATTTCTCTTCCCTCTTGCATCTCCCTCCCTCCCACCCTCCCCATCCTTTACTTTTAAGGACCACATAAGATTAAAGTTCCAGAGAGGTCAGGTAGATCATTTACATCTCAAAGGCACAAGAGAAATACCAATTCCTTGCAGAGAGCTACTTAACCAATGACACAAGGCTCACTTTGATACAACAGTACAGCCAATAGAGGCCATTGTTCTCCATATCTCCGGGCAGCCCCCATTCAGCAAGGACAGCCACCCTGGGATTTCCCCTTACCTTTCGGGATTACCCCTGCAGCTCTGGGGCCCTACGTGTTAGTGGACAGCCCCCGCAAGTTTCCACTACCGTCCTGTATTTCCCGACATCTCGGCACTCACGGGAATTTCCTTGGTCTCCTGGCCAATTGTTGGGCTGCACCCCGCAGGCCTCCAAGGCCTGTGCTTGCCCAGCTTCAAGACCAAAGAAAGAGCCCGGGGTCAGCAACAGAGACATCAATGGTTTAATGGATGGGGGAGCTTACCTGTCTGAAGCAGGGTCCCTGAGAGACACCCCACCGCGTGAAGCTGTCTGGGCAGGACATGGCGGCAGTCTTCAGTCTTCGCTCCCGGCAGGGAAGGGGAGGTTACCAGTTATAGGGGAATTGATGTCAGGTCATTAGTTACCAGGGAAACCAGTAGAGGGGCACGCCCCTCACCGCCCCTTTGATAAGAACAATCACCAGCTGGGCCTGGGGCAAGCAGTAGGAGGGTCAGTCCTGTGAGCAGGTGCAGGTGAAGCAGGGGATAGACGGAGAGCAAGAGAACAGCCATCTCGAGTGGCCTGACCATACAGGACACATCTTGCTAAGGGACGCACCAATAAATCCAGAAAAGCACAGATGCCTACAGACACAGTTCAAAGCTATGGCGGCTGGATGCTGAGTTGCCGGTTGCAGTTCCCGGGGAAGGAGCTTGGTGGTGCCACTCTCATTGCTCGGGGTGTGTGCTGCCTCTGTAACAGCAAAACAAATGCTGGACGCTATTTTCACTTTTCACGTTTTTCCATAAAAGCGAAAATACTCTTCAGATTTCTTTCAGTTAGCAAAAACAGGTACTAATGGAGCTGACTTTTGTAAAAGCAAGGTGGCGTACAGCAAAAAGTGGGGAAACCTGTATTGATACCAGAAGTGGCTATAACTCTTCTTCTGTCAGGCCATTCGTGTAGGGGGTTGGATCAGTCTAGCGAGGAGTGCAGTTGGGTTTGGGGGGTGGTGTGTCTATGGTTACTTGCAGTGGACCACAGACTTCAAATTACTCCAGTGGTGAGCCAGTGCTTACAGTAGGGCTTGCACCCTCAGCTTTCAACAGACCTTGTTGCCCACGCTCTTACCTTCTTGCAGGGGTAGATGGATTGTTCTTGATATGTGGCACTTGCTAGCTTGCTGGAAACGAGGATGGGGGTTGTCGCCTTGGTCCAGGCTCAGTCTTAGGCAAAGCCCTGTGTCCCTGGGCCTTAGAGATGTGCCCTTCTCAGTGATCCTTCCCTGCCTCCCCGTGGCAGCTGAACTTTGCCTTATTTCTTTGGCAGGTCTCCGGGGGAAAAGATTCCTGCCCTTTCCCCAGCAGCTGGAAACTTCTAATGGCCCGGGTCTGGGACTGTTTCCTGACTCTCTCACAGGGTAAAATGGTTTTCTTTGACCCTTCCACCAGCCCCAGTGGGTCTTCGCCTGTGCCATGGGGGCTAAAGTGTTCGCTGGCCTCTCCCTTTCTGTGTTTGTCCGCCTGGGAGAAGATGCGGGCCGGGGGTCACGTCTTTTCTACAGCGCCAGCCGCTTCCCCCCTCCAGGTCTGCACTCTGAGAAAGGCTTTCTCAGAGAGCCCAGTGGAGATCCACAGAGAAGAGCCTGCAGCTGGGTGAACCTGAACCCCGCCTCCTGCCGTGGCTCCCAAGGGCCTTACGCTTTCATGCTCGCCTACACCAGCCTGTGGCAATTAGTTCAAAAGTTTAGCTCAAGTCTTGGTATTTGTAGTTAACCCAGCCCTTTCTTGTTGTTAGGCTGAGAGCAATACTCTTTCCAGTTTTCTTTACGTTACATGGAAGTGGAACTTCGCCCTGAACTCTTCACGTAAACTAAGAGTTCGACCATTGATGACAATTGTGCACAGGTGTACAGGGATCTGCTAGAATTTAGAGCAGGATGGGGATGTGGCAGGACGGAGAGAACAGAGAGAACTTTGAAAAGAAACTCAGACCCTTGCTGAGTTTGGAGTTCACAAAAACACGCTTTCAAGGAGCAGAGCGTGAACCAACAAGGACAGGGAACTGTATCTTGTAATAACCTATAATGGAAAAGGATCTGAAAAAGATGTGAGTATGAATCACTTTGCTGTATACTTGGAACTACACAACATTGTAAATCAGCTATAGTTCAATAAAAATTAAAAAGAAAAAAAAAAGGAGCATAGCGTGAAGGGCAACAGAATTCACAGAAGTGTGGGTACGTTGAATGGTGGCAGCCCTACATGTGTCACCTGTGGATAAAGCTTGTAGATCCCTTGCCTGAGTCAAATGGACATTTAAAAGGTCAAGGGCCACTGGAGGAAATCTACACTGCCCTGGCCTGGGGCCCTGGGACAGACCGGAGCTTGGGGAAGGCAGAACCATCTGGGTGGGTGGGGCTTGGATTGAAGGTAGGGTCGGGGCTACACTGAGAAGAGAACAGGATGCGGAGCCGGTGACCGTGCAAGGTTTGGGTGATGCAGCTGGAACAGTGCCTCGGACTGCTTGGCTCAGAGGAAAAGGAATATTTAAACTGAGACGTGTTATGCTGCATGAAAACCAACCACCACGTTTCAGGTGACGTTAACATTAGAGCTCCTTTTGGTGGCAACCAGTTGGAACTGATTCCGGCTTAACACACAGACACACACACAATGAAAGAAAAGAAAGAGCAAAGAGCTTTCATAGAAGGATATAGAAGTTGAGGAGAAAACAGATAACGAATAAGGACCTACTGTATAGCACAGGGAACTCTACTCAAGCCTCTGTAATGACCTATATGAGAAAAGAATCTAAAAAAGACTGGACCTATGTATATGTATAACTGATTCACGTTGCTGTACAGCAGAAACTAACACAAAATTGTAAATCAACTCTACACCAATGAAAAATTTTTTTTTAAAAAAGCAACTTTCGGGCTTCCCTGGTGGCGCAGTGGTTGAGAGTCTGCCTGCCAATGCAGGGGACACGGGTTCGTGCCCTGGTCTCGGAAGATCCCACATGCCGCGGAGCAACTAGGCCCATGAGCCACAACTGCTGAGCCTGCGCGTCTGGAGCCTGTGCTCCGCAACAAGAGAGGCCGCGATGGTGAGAGGCCCGCGCACCGCGATGAAGAGTGGCCCCCGCTTGCCGCAACTGGAGAAAGCCCTCACGCAGGGGCGAAGACCCAACACAGCCATAAATAAATAAATAAATAAATAAAATTTTTTTAAAAAGGGAATCTAGTAGATTGTATATGATTAAAATCAGTATTTAAAAAAAAAAAAAAAAAGCAACTTTCCTTTCTACCAACAAAACAAAACAAACAAAAAGAAGTTGAGGAGAAGAAACCAGTGCCACTGGGGCCACCTCAGCAAGAGGCCAGTGACTTTCTCTCTAGAGCTGCAATTACAGTGCTTCAGCTGCTGTGTCCCAGGTTTTGAATTCCTTGTCCCGGAGAGAAAAATACAATTGAACTACCTTAGATCAGCTCTCTAAAGAGCTATGGTTAAGGAACAGGGCCACTTAGCACAAACTTGGGGGTGTTGCTAGAATCATCAGGGCACGAGGAGTCACCCCAGAATCTCCGATGCAGTTTTACAAAGTGAGAGATCACAGGTGAGGACCGTGGGAGCTGCATAACTAGTGAAAAGGAGAGGACGATGTTACCATCACACAGTTCATTTAACTGTTTATCTAGAAAATCCCACAGAATCAACAGAAACAGATGAGAATTCATAAGACAGCTCAGAATGATCATCACAATCATCAATACCTCTAATAAGTAAGATGAATATATTGGATACAACATTCCCATTCACAATACCAGTTTTGTTAAATTATAAAGTTCCTAAGGATAATCTTATTAAAAATGTGTAAGGGAGGAACAAAAAAGAAGATTTAAGTAGATGAACCTGAGGATGCTGGATTTTCAGAGCTAACTTATAGGCTTAGTTTCAACTCATATTTCAATGGGATTTTTTAATTTGCTAAAATTGTCTAAATTTTATCCACAAGAAGAAACAGATGCAAAAAAAAAAGAAAAAAAAAAGCTTTCAAATTGCTAGAAACCAATGAACTTTAATGTAAATACATAAATATTGGACACAAATTCTGGAAACAGCCCAGAATATGAACAGTAGTTTCTCCATGGAGAGAGATAAGGAATGACTTTTTTTCCTTCCTTATAGGTATACTGTTCTCTCCAGATGTCTACAGAAAACTGTGCTCATAAAAGAAGAGAAATGAAAAGTGGTGGGTGTTACTTCTAATAGACTTTTGAGTCACTACTTTTTTGGATATATTTTCCTCTAGTCCTCATATGCAATTTAAAAACAAAACTGAGTTTATAGTTCATTAAACTTCTTTTTTTTTTTTTTACAAAAACAGAAATTCAATGTAGAAAAAAAAGACCTTGCTGGGAAACAGTCAATGGGAAACACGCGAAACATTTCACAGACGCACAAAAAGCTCACATTGTGAACAGGATTAAGCTGCTGTAGGTTCCTCATCACATCAGGGTTTCATTTCGCTCAGCCTGAGATCTCGCTCGATTTCAAACTGCCTGTGATCCAGTCGGTCTAGAAAAGCTTTCCCTTCAATGTGCCCCTCCTTCCCTCGGTTGTGGGTGGCTAGTTCTTCGCCAGTGCCCTCTTCCTACTTGAAGCTCTCCCAGCCCAGCTTGGACTTCTCTAGCGTGCTCATCTTCTGCTTCTTGGCTCCTATTTTCCCCCAAAAGGCTGCTCATGCCACTTGATCTTTTTAACTCCTTTCAGGTGTGGCATGGTATCAATGATTCTGCTAGTGTTGGAGCGTCTCCTGCAGAGGTGGGCGTTGGCTGTGGCTCACCGTGGGGACCTATAGTTCATTAAACCTCTGAATTCTGCTTTTCTTATTTTAATTAAGCATGTTCTCCTATTAGTGAAAAATGAGTTTACCAATGTTAATATCCTTAATATCCCATTGACTTCAGTCATTTGCAAATTTTCAGTAGCAAAAGTAGTACTAAAATAATTCTGTGCTTACAGGTTTCTGTATTTGAGATTATTTGCCTCAATAAAGGTTCTCCAAAGGTAATAAAAAGGCTCCTGATACATATTGCCAAGTTTCTTTTTGGAAAGCATATACTATAATTTATTCTACTCTGAACAGAATAAGCATAACTTTATCAGTATAGGGTAGTATTATTTTTCTTAATTTTTTCTAATGGGATAGACAATTAAAAAGAGCAGATAAGATTACAAGTAACTTTTTTTTCTTCAACTCTTTTCTATCCTTTGTAATACCTTATAATGCTGATGAACTACTTTTATAATCAGAAATGCACACAAACAAGTCTTGTGCAGAAAAAGCATAAAGCTTCTCCCACTGGGGGGCCCCAAACCCTAAGCCAACTGTCTGACTCCGCCAACCAGAAGAGGAACTACTGCAGTTGTTTATAGCCTGCCAGGAGCATCTTTCCAGATCATAGATCACAGGTCTTTGTGAACGTTTGCTCTTCAGTATTCAATCCCCCTCAGGGGTGAAAGCGCGGAGTCCTAACCACTGGACTGCCAGGGAATTCCCCTCAATCCCTTATTTTTGTTCCCAGAAGCTGGCCATTTTTTCCTCTCCTGGTTTCAACTATCTACTTGCTTTTTCCAAAGAGACACGCCTGCCACCACCCTTGGGCTGACACCCTCGTGCCACTGGTTTCTCCGGTAGAGGGAAGCTCTCTCAGTTTCTGTTTGGTCTGAACAACCCAAGAGGAATTTAAAAACAAAACACAGGGGCTTCCGTGGTGGCGCAGTGGTTAAAAATCTGCCTGCCGGGGCTTCCTTGGTAGCGCAGTGGTTGAGAATCTGCCTGTTAATGCAGGGGACACGGGTTCGAGCCCTGGTCTGGGAAGATCCCACATGCCGCGGAGCAACTAGGCCCGTGAGCCACAACTACTGAGCCTGCGCGTCTGGAGCCTGTGCTCTGCAACAAGAGAGGCCGCGATAGTGAGAGGCCCGTGCACCGCGATGAAGAGTGGCCCCTGCTTGCCACAACTAGAGGAAGCCCTAGCACAGAAACGAAGACCCAACACAGCCAAAAATTTTTAAAATATAAATAAATAAATAAATAAATAAATAAATAAAAGATTACTATTAAAAAAAAAAAATCTGCCTGCCAATGCCAGGGACACAGGTTCGAGCCCTGGTCCGGGAAGATCCCACATGCCGCGGAGCAACTAAGCCCGTGTGCCACAACTACTGAGCCTGCACTCTAGAGCCCGCGTGCCACAACTAGTGAGCCCGTAAGCCACAACTACTGAAGCCCGTGCACCTAGAGCCCGTGCTCCGCAACAAAAGAAGCCACCGCAATGAGAAGCCCGTGCACTGCAGTGAAGAGTAGCCCCCGCTCGCGCAACTACAGAAAGCCCGCGCACAGCAACGAAGACCCAACACAGCCAAAAATAAAATAAATAAATAAATTTATTAAAGAAAAAAAAAGGAATTGCAAATTTACAATAACACAACCACGACCAGTTTAAAAAGAAGGGAACTAAGGTTAGATTTGCAAGAATAAAAGGCCTGGATTTATTTACCTGTTGGACTTTATGCCGGTCATTGACTTATTTTCTCTCAGCCCCAAATTCACCCTATTTGAGTGCTTTAATGAAAATGAATCTGAGCCCTTTAAATAAGTTGCCAGCGGGCTCTGAAGCTTTGCCAGCAGAGGGCGCTGGAGAGGCACCGCAGGAGGAAAGTCTCTTCCGGTCTCTCCCGGGTCCTGCCAGATGCCTGGCTTCCCCAGTGCCCTCCTGCTGCCGTGCACAGCAGCTCCTCCGGCGCCCTCCTGCTGCCGTGCACAGCAGCCGGCAGCACTCAGTGGCCAGCAGCTGCTCCCAGCAGCTCCCTCAGGTGGTTCCGTAGCAGAGTGCCTGCAGTGAGACACCTCCTGTGAACAGGTTTCCCCAGCGTGCTGGAGGGCTGATTTCCAATGAGCTCCAGAGGGCGGGTGTCCAGCAAGTTCCTCAGGTGGCACCACAGCAACCTGTCTGCCACTCAGTAGCTATGGCTAAGCCTTTTCCAACAAGGTCTGCTTCTCCGTTCATGGGGTGAGGGGTGCCTATTAGATATACTATCATGTAATACTATATCTGCTATTATATATCTGCTATTCCTGCATTCTTTAGAGTTCTCTTTACTTCTTACTAGCAAATCCCTAGTCACTCCACTCCCCTGTAGATAATGATTCCTTATATTAAGCTTTCCCTGTTCAAATTACTGTACAGTTTTTCTCTCCTGATTGGTCCAAGACTGACACAGAGTTTTAAACAAAGCTGGCTTCCTACTGTGGCTGTAACGGAGCGGGTGAAGTCCTGCTCTCTGAAGGTAAACATTTTGTACATAAGAGAAATCTGTTGCATATGTAATGAATTGTTACATATTATGACAAAACAAACTCCAAAAACAAATGAAAACTAGAGAAATGGTTTACAATTTCTAGTTTCTTATATACTTTTTCTAAGAAAAATTAACACATATATATATGTTTTGGCCGCACCATGAGGCTTTGGGATTTTAGTTCCCTGACCAGGGATCAAACCCGTGCCCCCCTGCAATGGAAGCATGGAGTCTTAACCACTGGACCACCAGGGAAATCCCCAAATTAACATATCTTGAGTTCTCCAAACAAAGGAGGAACTAAGGGCAAATTAAGAGACTGTATCCGGTAGTAGAGTATATCCAGAAATGCAGTGTTAGAGAGAGACTAAAAGAAGGCAGAAGGGAACTAACCATATTCAGAGTGGCAGACATTGTGTACACATTCTCATTAAAAACAGAAAGATATTTTTTTTAAAAAAAGAAGATGCAAGCACTGAGGAAAGAGAACAGGTGATTAATAGGAAATAAGAAAATTGATGAAATTCATAAATTATGAAAACACACATTTACTTTATTTTATAGAAAAGGCTGCAAATTTGTTTAATGACTTCTTTAATCAGCAAAGAAAATTCTGGGAAGAAGGTACCTAAGTATTTGGACTTCCTCTTTCTTTCAATCAGTTTATTCCCTCTCTGGAAACCAGGACATACCTCACATGTACACTTGAAGCTGCAGACTCCTGAAAAGTGGGTGTCATTGTTCTCTGTGAACATCTTATGAGCCAAACAGACTGCCCTCTTCTCTAGCTTATGTTTTCAAGTATGTTTGGATGGCAAACAATCTTGGAAGACAGAGATAATATCTCTACTGAACAAAGAACAGGCTTGCTTACCATCTTGGAAGATAGAGCAATGGGCAGGGATGATCACTGCCCATTTTAAAAGAGTGCCATTCAGGGACTTCCCTGGTGGCGCAGTGGTTAAGAATCCGCCTGCCAATGCAGGGAACACAGGTTCGAGCCCTGGTCCGGGAAGATCCCACATGCCGCAGAGCAACTAAGCCCGTGCGCCACAACTACTGAGCCTGTGCTCGAGAGCGTGCAAGCCACAACTACTGAGCCCACGTGCCACAACTACTGAAGCCCGCGCGCCTAGAGCCCACGGTCCACAACAAGAGAAGCCACCGCAATGAGAAGCCTGCACACCGCGACAAAGAGTACCCCCGCTCGCCACAACTAGAGGAAGCCCACACGCAGCAACGAAGACCCAATGCAGCCAAAAATAAAATAAATAAATAAATATATTTAAAAATAAATAAATAAATAAAATAAAAAATAAAAGAGTGCCATCCACTATATGTATGTAATGCAGCCCACTGTGTGCACTGGAGTCATCTGACCCCCTTTGCCTTGCCCTGTGGAATTGGGACTTGGGGAACTGGTGCAAAATTGCTGACAGTCTGGCTGTTTCTACTATTCTGAGTAATAAACTGCCCTCATCAATAAACTGACCCAGGATTCTGGTGTCTTCAACCAGCAACCAAGAAACTGTGGCAGGCTACCTTGGTAACCTGCAAGTGAGGTGAATTCTCAGACCTTCCACAGAACTTAACAGTGGGTTCTTACAGAAAATTTATGGTTGGATCTTATATTGTTGCTGTTACTTTTAATCCAACCTGACAACCTCTGCTTCTTATTTGGAGTCTTAACTACGTACATTTGATGTAATTATTGATATACTTGGATTTAAATCTACCATCATTTTCCTTTTGCCTCAAGAGCTTCCTTTAACATTTCTTGGAGTGCAGGTCTTTTCGATTATAAACTATTTCTGCTTCTGTTGGTCTGAAAAGGTATTTCACCTTTATTTTTGAAAGATATTTTTGCTGGGGGCATTCATGTTGACAGTTTTTTCTTTCAGTATTTTAAAGACATCCCTATGTTGTTCTTCAAGTTTGCATAGATTCTGATGGAAAGTCTGCTGTCATTCTTATCTTTGTTCACCTGAAAGTAACCCCTTTTTTCCTATGGTAGATTTGCATTTTTTTAGCACTAGTTTAATTAAACAGTTTAATTATGATGTACCTGTCTATTAACCTTTTACTGCGTGCCAACATTGTAAATTTTGTGTTCTCGAGTGCTAGATTTTATTGTATTTCTATTAAAGATTGTTGAACTTTGTTCTGGAAAGCAGTTAGGTCATGTAGGATAAATCTGATACTTGCTTTTGAGGCTTGCTTCTACGCTCTGTTAGGGTAGATCCAGAGCAGCCTTTAATTTAGGGTTAATTTTCCCCTACTATTCAGGTGACAGTCTTCTGTGTACTCAGCGAATGCCCTGTGTATGGTCTCTCCACTCTGGCTGCTTGGAATGTGATGTATTCTCAGCTCTGTGTAATCCTGGAATCATCCGTTCTACCATTTTCTAGGGTTCTTTGCCTGGCCTCATAGTTTCCTCTCATACCTGCACAGGCCACTACTCAGTCACAGAGGCAAGGAGATCTCTCTGCAGGTCTCCAGAACTTTCCTTCTGTGCAGTCCCCTCTTCCTTGGTATCCAGCCCCACAAATTCTAACCATCTTGCCGATCTCTGTATCTTCAGCTCAGCAAGACTGCCGGGCGTGGTCTGGGGTTCCCCATCCTGATGTGGGGTTCCCCTTCCCGATTCTGCATCATGGAAGCTCCCTCAGGAAGGTAGTAACTCAGGCATCAGAAAACTCAGCTCCTTAATTTCCCTTCTCTTAGGAATCACAGGCCTGTGCTGCCTGTTGCCCAACATCTCAAAACAGTTGATTTAAATACTTTGTCCTATTTTCTATTGTTTACAGTAGAAAGGCAATTCTTATGGCAGTTACTCCTTCAAGGGCAAAAGGACAGCCCTGTATGATCGATTTTTAATAAATTGCTAGGCTCCTGTGTCTCATTTATTTGCATTTTTTTGCCCCTACTAATGTAAGTGAGATCAGGCTTGAGAGTTCTCTATCTTTATCTGTCTTTCCTGGACATAAAAATCTACATCGACTTCTCTAATAATTATTTTAATCTTATCTTTATCTATGGTTATGTTTTCTTTCTCATTCCCATTGCTGTATACTTTTCTCCTCTCCCCCCTTGGTCATTCTTGCCAGAGGTTTGTCTATGCTAATGATCTTTCCAAAGAAGCAGCTTTTGGTGTTATATATCAATTGCATTATTTTTAGTTTTTCAGTCTATCAAGTTTGGTTTTTATTTTTTATGAATTCTTTCCTCCTGACTTCATTAAGCATATGTAGTTGTTCTTTTTCAAGATTCTTATCTAGAATGCTTATTTTGTTTAGTTTCTACCCTATTTAAACATTAAAAGTGTTGGGCTTCCCTGGTGGCGCAGTGGTTGAGAGTCTGCCTGCCGATGCAGGGGACACGGGTTCGAGCCCTGGTCCGGGAGGATCCCACATGCCGCAGAGCAACTAAGCCCGTGCACCACAACTACTGAGCCTGCGCGTCTGGAGCCTGTGCTCCGCAACGAGAGGCCGCGACAGTGAGAGGCCCGTGCACCGCGATGAAGAGTGGCTCCCGCTCTCCACAACTCGAGAAAGCCCTCGCACAGAAACGAAGAACCAACACAGCCATAAATAAATAAATTAATTTAAAAAAAAAAACATTAAAAGTGTTTATGACTATGAATTTTTTTGACTTATGGCTTTGACTGCTGTCATTGTGAACCCAAGCTCTCATTAGGTGTGTAAGAGCCAGAACAACAGCCCTATCAGTTACTCGATTACAACTGTGCAAAGTTTTGTGCTTTATCACTTCCTTCTTCAATCAGAACCTCACCTCACTTATATCAACCATGGCCTTGAGAAATCAATCAAAGAGGCATTCCACCCCTAATATCCCATCCTAGGAACTTCCAAACCCAAAATACAAGAAATAAAAATTGTATACTTATTTCCCCTAATGAGAAGCTATTTCAGGATTGTATGTGGGGTTTTCTCACAAGATGCTTTATTTGAGGAGGAAGGTTTCCACAATTTGGAAGGCCCATGAAAACTCAGCTGTGACCCCCTGCCATGCACCAGGACCCTTAATATGGGCACCTCATGAGTCATCTTGCATCTCTCCACTTGAGGTTCCTGGCCCAAAAGAGAGAGATAAGTCACACACTAGGTCTGAGCTCCAGTTTCATTGATGTTCTTAATTTTCTCAGGAAAATTAGATGTCACCCACTGAAATCTCTGTTTTCTGATTAGATCTATCTTTCTTCCTTCCTTCCTTCCTTCCTTCCTTTCTTTCTTCTTTCTTTTCTTGCTTTTTCTTTCTTTCTTTCTTTCTTCCTTTCTTTCTTTTTCTTTTTCTTTTTCTTTTCTGGTGGTGCCACGCAGCATGTGGGATCTTAGTTCCATGACCAGGGATCAAACCCGAGCCCCCTGCATTGGAAGTGCAGAGTCTTAACCACTGGACCACCAGGGGAGTCCCTAGACCTATATTTCTAGAAATTCTTGGTGAAACTATATTCTTCATCTAAACTTATCTTAGCTTTTCCTGTCTTACAATGTGTCATTGACCAAACGGGGGAAAGAGCAAAGAATAGTCAATGAGCAGAAGCCCACCAGGTCCAGAGGACTGGCCAGCTTATAGTCTTGCCCAGCTGATGTCCCTCAGTAGATGAAATTTGCCATGGATAATCATTCTAAAAGCCTTATGAAGTCTGTTATTCTTCCAACCTATCTTTATTCCCTAAGGATTGGTTTAGGAGAAAGAAAATCTCCCAAACTTCGATCATCAGGGGCTGCAGTTGTTAGGTCTGTGGTCAGAGACAGCCAACCTCTGGCTGGGGGCTGAGGTCAGAGATGCACAAAGGAAACATCTGACAGATCATTGTCAATTCTGCTGGGGTTGTCTTGGTCCAAGCCCACGCCTCCAGCAGGCTAAACACCTGTTTCTTCTGTATATTCTCATTACAATTCAAATTCTTGTGCATATCTTATAAAATGATACAATTTACCAAGTGACCACTTTGAGAAGCTTTCAATATCACCAAAATTGTCCATCATAAGGGCACCTTAAAACAAAGGGACAGGGCTTCCCTGGTGGCGCAGTGGTTGAGAATCTGCCTGCTAATGCAGGGGACATGGGTTCGAGCCCTGGTCTGGGAAGATCCCACATGCCGCGGAGCAACTGGGCCCGTGAGCCACAGCTACTGAGCCTGCGCGTCTGGAGCCTGTGCTCCGCAACAAGAGAGGCCGCGATAGTGAGAGGCCTGCGCACAGCGATGAAGAGTGGCCCCCACTTGCCGCAACTAGAGAAAGCCCTCGCACAGAAACGAAGACCCAACACAGCCATAAATAAATAAATAAATAAATAAAATTAAAAAAAAAAAAAAAAACAAAGGGACAAAGTGGGAGGAGGCAGCAAATTTAATTATTTAATTTAATATTCAATGGTCAGCCTTTTATGACTAATATGAAGAACCTTAGAGTTTAAGCTGGTATACAGGGAAGCCATAATCCCAGCCTCCCTGACCTACATTAACCAGCATATGTATTGATATTTATAGGTCCTTCAGATGCTCAACCCTGGCTTGAAAGAGTTGATTGAAAGGACCTTGGAAACAATCTGTGTATTCCTGAGCTCCGTCAAACAGAACAGTGACGAAGGAAAGCACAAAACGCGGTACCTGTATAATCCTTACTGAAGACAATAGCTATTTTATTTTGAGTCAAGACTGACTGGGCATCAATCCAATTTTTTTTAAGCTAATTCATTGAGAATTTTAGAAATTGTCTTCAGACAACAATCTGGGGTAGATCAATAGACAGATGCTTTTATCACATTATCCTCATATTTTTTTAAATAAATTTATTTATTTAATTTTTGGCTGCGTTGGGTCTTTGTTGTTGCACGCGGGCTTTCTCTAGTTGCGGCGAGTGGGGGCTACTCTTTGCTGCGATGCGCGGGCTTCTTATTGCAGTGGCTTCTCTTGTTGCGGAGCATGGGCTCTTGGCGTGCGGGCTTCAGTAGTTGTGGCACTTGGGCTTAGTTGCTCCGCGGTATGTGGGATCTTCCCGGACCAGGGCTCGAACCCGTGTCCCCTGCATTGGCAGGCGGATTCTTAACTACTGGACCACCAGGGAAGTCCCCATCCTCACTTAGTTAACAGCCTTAAGCCAGAAATTAGGGAATTGGTACTTCATGGCTAGAATGGGATAGATGTATAGCATTTGTCCAAATATTTGGAGAAGGTTAGAGAACAAAAACAGAGTTAGACTCTAATCAAGTTAATGTTTTTTCAAATTAAACACCTGGATGACCACAGATACTCCTTATGCCTCCCCCGCAAAAGGCTCCCCCCAGAAAGGATACTTGCTGCTAGTATGAACAAAAGGGATCCTGGAAGACCAACTGTCCCACTTTGGGCACGGAAAAATCTAACAGATAATGAGAGGGGTTCCAAAGGAGAAGGGAGCTCCCAACTTGCAATTCTTCCCTTAAAACTCACAAGAAGGTATAAACAATAAGGTCCTATAGCACAGGGAACCATATTCAGTGTCCTGGGATAAGTGATAATGGAAAAGAATATATATGCATAACTGAGTCACTTTGCTGTACAGCAGAAATTAACACAACCTTGTAAATCAACTATACTTCAATAAAAAATTAAAAATTAATAACAAAAACACAAGAAGGATTACCATGAACTATTGTGAGCCAAACTCACTGTTTTCTTAGAGTTACAGATGTTACACTTTCAACAATAACCCTGCTAGTAAGCCCACCCCTCCCCCTTGAAGTCACTTAAACCCAGGAGGTGGATGTCTCTAATAGCCCTCAAGCATCCTCTATGTCCCAGCTGCTGTATTCTTGGTCTTTTCACTAAAAACATGCTCTTGCCCAGCCTAAACTTAAAGAGGAGAGGGATTTATGGAAATGGAATTGCCAGATGAAGATTTCCTAAAAAGGTTCTCTTTCTTGAAATTCTGAAGACGTCCGTATTCATAACCATACCATCGCTAATTCAGATACAAATACATAAATGAGACGCCACTTGAAGATCTCTATGAGGTACCGGAGTTCTACTGGACCAAAAATTTACCACCATTTTCAGGATTACTGGGGCTGAGCACATCAAGGTTCACCGCCCCATCCCAACTTTTACCCAGGCTTGTATGGTACCCTTGAAGCCAGAAGGAAAGGAAGAATTAAAACCCATAGTAAGAGGACTAATAGACAAAAGACTCATTTCACTTTGCACTAGTACTTAGAATACTCATATCCTGACTATTAAGTAACCAATAAATGAGTGTACAGCTTTACTCACCATCTCAGAGCTATCATTAAGATAATTATACCCCACATTCCAGTGGTGTCAATTCCCAATACTATTCTTTCCCCCAGTTCCACCCAAGGCCATCTGTTTTACAGTTGTGCATCTACATTCTGCCTTCTTTAGAGCCTGTTCTCTTAAATTCACGGAATCAATACCTATTCACCTGTCCTTGGGAGAACGCACAGTATGCATGCCCCAGAGATTCACTGTGGTTCCTTACTTTTCACAAGTTCTTAATCAGGACCTCAAAGTTGCTCTGTATAATGAGCTTCTGCTAACCTAAAGATGAGAAAAGCACTAAAATGAATTCTACCTACCTTCTGACTTTAAGCACAAAAAGATACTGTCCCAAAAAATTACAGTTTGCAACAAAAGGCTCATTATCCTAGAGCATGATTTATCTCAGGCAAGCTCTTCCCTCTGATTGGCTGACTACAGGCCATCCAGAACTTCCCCAGACCCACTATGGAAAAAGGTATTATAAACAGAGCGTTCTCAACTTCTCTGAAATTACTTCATCTTTAGAACCTTTAGGTGACAAGGCCCCTTTCCTGGGAACACACGTCATGAACACGAATTTTGCAGACCAGCTAGCTCTTCAACAACCCTCTATCCTTGGTCAGTCGAACTGACCAAAAGTTTTAGAATCTTCTTTGAACTTAACGGTCCCGCAAGCTGTACAACCTTTGTTTATTTAATGAAATGCACAGGGGATTCCCTGGTGGCGCAGTGTTTAAGAATTCGCCTGCCAATGCAGGGAACAGGGGTTTGAGCCCTGGTCCGGGAAGATCCCACATGCCGCAGAGCAACTAAGCCCGTGCACCACAACTACTGACCTGTGCTCTAGAGCCCGCGAGCCACAACTACTGAGCCCACATGCCACAACTACTGAAGCCCGCACGCCTAGAGCCCGTGCTCCACAACAACAGAAGCCACCGCAATGAGAAGCCCGCGCACCGCAACGAAGAGTAGCCCCCGCTTGCCGCAACTAGAGAAAGCCCACGTGCAGCAACGAAGACCCAACACAGCCAAAAATAAATAAATAAAAATAAATAAATTTTTTAAAAAAAGAAAGAAAGAAAGAAATGCACAACATTCCTGGCTAAGCCAGCTTACATCCCATGAAATATCATTACTTTCTCCTACACATATTTCTCTCCACTGTAATTCTTTGAACCCTGCTATGCTCCTCCCGTCCCCAAAGAAGGCAAGATGTATTTTCCCTGGCATTCGTGCAAGAATCATCCACGCCCCATGACGACTTACCAGAAATGCCTTTGGACAGTCCACCCTTGACCGTGATTCCTGATGGATCAGATCTACAGACGGAAACAGGAAATGATCAGGCTGACTATGTCATAGCAGATCTCAAATCACTCTCAGAACGATTCCTTACAGCCCAGGTGGCAGAATTGATTTCCCTTACTAGAGCCTGCTAACCAGAGAGAGAAAAGAGAGTTAGTATACACAGGCAGTAAACATGCCTTGAGGTCATCTATGATGTCTGGGTGCTTTAGAAACAGCGAGGCTAATGTCAATGGGGATCCCTATCAAGGTCAAGGAACTCTGAAATACCCTAATGTTACCAAAGAAATAAGTAATGTCCAGGGTGATCCAGTGGCCAAGAGAAATGCTCTATCCGATCATTTACCCCAAGCAGGGGCCCCTTAGAAGAGTGCTGGCCAATCAAGATAACCCAAAACCCCATGGCCATGGAAGGGTTCAAAGAAACCATTACAGAATGCTAAAAGTACACTCCAATATCAAAGAAGTACTGAGAGAGAGCTAGATATAAATTACGTAAAGATACTCCCTTAAGTTCTGGAAGCACCAGAGCCTTGCATAGAGAGAATCTTGCTGAGGTACCAGGTAAGAGCCCCACCGCTGCAAGGATACACTGCTGCCATTTTGATGTTGTTGCCAAAGGTGCCTTACCTGCCGTCGACGTGGTCCTGGCAAAAGCAAACCATTAAAGGTGGGGTGTGGACACGAGCCAAAACCTCAAGGTCCATTTGAAGTCTTCCAAATAGGCTTCAGATAATTACCCCCTACCCACTACCCCCTCACAGTGGGGTATGACTGCTGGCCAGATGTTTTTTTCAGGGTGCATCAAAACTTTTCACTGTCACCCCAATATTCATAGCAGCACTATTTATAACAGCCAAGACATGGAAGCAACCTAAATGTCCATTGACAGATGAATGGATAAAGAAGATGTGTTAAAATATGTACAATGGCATATTACTCAGCCATAAAAAAGAATGAAATAATGCCATTTGCAGCAACATGGATGGATCTAGAGATTATCATAGTAAGTGAAGTAAATCAGACAGAGAAAGACAAGTATCATATGCTGTCACTTATATGTGGAATATAAAAAAATGATATAAATGACCTTATTTACAAAATCAGAAACAGACAGACTTAGAAAACAAACTTATGGTTACCAAAGGGGAAAGGTGGGAGGGGGGTGGTTAAACTAGGAGGTTGCGATTAACATACACACTACTATATAGAAAATAGATAATCAACACGGACCTACTGTATAGTACAGGGAACTCTACTCAATACTCTGTAATAACCTATATGGGAAAAGAATCTGAAAAAGAATAGATATATGTATAACTGAATCACTTTGCTGAACAGCTGAAACTAGCACAACATTGTAAATCAACTATACTCCAATATAAAATAAAAGTTAAATTTAAAAAATGTTAAAAAAAAAAAACCCACAAACATACAAACTCTTCAGCTGACGTTCAAATAAATTAACTTGTCCAAAAACAAACAAACAAACAAAAAATACACAAAAAAACTTTTCACTGTCAAAGAGCTAAGGCTCTAACAGTACACTAAATAGTACATTCTGGGCACTTCCCTGGCGGTCCAGTGGTTAGGACTCCGTGCTTCCACTGCAGGGGGTGTGGCTTCCACCCCTGGTTGGGGAACTAAGATCCCCGCATGCCATGCAGTGTGGCAAAAAAAAAAAAAAAAAAAAAGGTACATTCTGTATGATTATGACGGTATAGAAGAGGCAAAACTCATCTGTGGGGAAAGAAAACACAGAACAGTTGTCTCTGGGGTGGCTGGATACAGGCCTCACCTGGGAAGGGGACTGGAGGACTTTCTGGAATGATACTGTTTATGTTCTGATAGGAGGTGGAGATACACTGATTTATGCAACTGTCAAAACTCATGGTGAACTTAGGACGTGTGCATGTCATCATATATAAATTTTACCTTAAAAAAAAAAAGAACCATAAACAAATATTGCACTTTAGTTAGTGATATGCATGTTGAAATAATTTAGGGATGAAGTACACTGATGGCCGCAGTAGCTTTCTATTCCCTTCAAAGACTTCCTAGTACTCCTTCAATAAAGTCTTGCAAGTAATGATGTAAGGAAACTTACATCTTCACAAGTGGTTTTGCAAGACCTGGTCTCTGCTGATTCTCCAGCTTCCCTAGCTGTCTGTTCCACAGGAAGCATCCCTCAGTTCTGTGAATCAGACACACTCCTTCCAGGCCTCAGAGCCTTGGCACCGAGGGTTCCTCTAACCTGGAATACCACTTGCTCTCATCACCTAGTTAATTTCTAGAGATCTTTCACACCTTCTGTCCTCTCAGCCTTGGTCAGGACATGCTCTTCTTCCCTTTCATTGCTTATTTATGGTTAATTCTTTGCTCCCATCACATAGTTACACTTTCGTCAAATATTCACACAAATATTTATCTTCCTCATAAGACTGCTTTGGAGACCAGGGCTGGACACAGCTGCTTCGTTCACAACTGTATTCCCAGTGACCAGCACATCAAGAGCAAGGAGTTCAGGAATTTTGTTGGGTAAATAACTAAAAAGCAAATTAGAAAAAGATAACCACTTTTCACGTGAGAGATGGCAGCTTTAAAGGATTGGCAATATTCCATGTGAGGTGAGGGTGTGGAGACACAGGGCACTCACACTCATTGTTGATGGAGGTATAAACCAGGAGCAGTTTGAAGTACCTATCAAAATGTTCAAGGTTGATACCGTTGATCCAGAGATTTCACACCTCGGTATTTATTCTGCAGGCACAGTAGCACAAATAAGTATTTGTATAACAATGTTCCCAGAAGTAGCTTGAAGTGTTGAAACACTGACAACAACTTAAATACCTTTCTAAGAGGAGGCTGAAAAACTAAGGTACACTCATAAAATGAATTTCTGCACCATGGAGCCATTATAAGGAATGAAGTTAATACTAATGTACTGTCAGTAACAATAACTAGTGCATAGTGAGAAAAGTTGCATAAAGTCTAAAGTATAATCACATTTTGTTTTTTAAAAAATCGCACATATATAAATACAATTTAAAAGTCTGGTAGAGACTTACTTCCCTGGTGGTCCAGTGGTTAAGACTCCGCCTCCTAGTGCAGGGACGCCACGTTCGATCCCTGGTCAGGGAACTACAGCCCACATGCCACAAGTAAAAAGATCCCGCATGCCGCAGACCCGGTGCAGCCAGAAAAAAAGTAAAAAATTTGGTACTTTTCAACCAAATAATGGAACTAGGGAATAAGTCAAACTGTTAGTCAGCTTTACCTCTGGAGGGTTAGGGATGAGGGGTGGGCAGGGATTTCCACTTTTTATCGATTTCTCTAAAGCTTAAACAAGCAAGCCTATAATTTAAAATATATTTTAAAAAGTATTTTAAACTCTAGAATCTTTGCAGAACAAGGCTTGACGGTAAAGCTCACGTTGCCTGTTCAAAATTAAATCTACAACCAGTGAGCGACTTCACTAAAAAATGGCCTCCTGAGGACCTGACATCCACGGACCACCCAAGCGCCGGCGTACCAGTCTTTAAATCCTACGGGTGAGATCTGGGAGGAAGGAAGGAAGATACAGTAAATGGAGGTGGGTCGTAGGGGTCCTGGGGTGGGTATGCCTCCGGAAGGAAGACGACAGCAGAATTTATTCTGCTTTTCCAGAGAATTCTGGTAAATTCTGCTTTACCTGATCTTCCCCAGAGGCTCTCGGGACAAAAGCCGACGGATATTTTTCACCTATTAGCGAAGATCCTAAGAACTCGGGTAGAGGCACAGAATCTAGAACCAGGGGTGAAGGAAACCCTGGGCTCCCTGTCACCCCGTCCCGGTGGGGAAAACCACGCGCCGCCCCTCCTCTCAGATCCTCCTTGCGACTGGGAAACGGGTCTGCACGCGGGCGGCGCGGGCGGCCCCGACGGCGCCGGGCGGGCGCTGTGACTTGACCCCGCACGTGGGCGCGGCCGGCGGCAGGGAGAAGCAGCCGGGCGCCCCCAGCCCGCGCCCTCGAAGAAACCCCGAGGCCCCGCGCCCGCCTTCCGTCCTCCCCGCGGCCGCGCGGGCGCTGAAGGCTACAAGGTCAGGTCCCCGGGGCCCAGGGAGGAGGCGCCCGCCGCGCCGCGGCTGCTCTGGAAAGCGGGGTGGGTCACGGAGGAGGTCCCGTTCCGCCGCAGACTTTAGGACCTTCGGCGGCGTTCCTCGGCCGGATGGATGCTGCCTCCTTTCCTTCCTTCCACGTTTGAAACGACCCAGCCAAGGCCGGGCCGGGCGTGAGGGTCTCCGTCTGTCCTTTCAACCCGCACAGCGGCGCCCAGACGCAGGGAGTGCTCGCCCCATTTTGCAAAGAGGAAGCCGCGGCGGAGGTGGCGAGGAAACTGGCCAAGGTCACCCGGCAAGACCAAGGTTTCCCCCACCCTAGATGCTTCCCTGTGTGAATGTGAATGGGCCTAAATGCTCCTTTCTTTCCCTCAATGGCCGGAGAGAATGAAAATGCGGCCTTGGAGCGCCAGGTATGGGCCTGAAAAGCCCCGCGCGTCCGAGGTGGCGAGCCTTCCTGGGGGAAGGGGACCTCGGTGGCGGCGCAGGGGCCGGTCCTCCGACAGTGACAGCTGCTTGAGAAGTAAAAGCCCCCGAGAGGTCTCAACACCCACCCGAAACCTTGGGAACGGCACCGCCGCATCTAGGCGTCCCCACCTGGGACCTGAGGGGCGATGCCCGGCTTCCCACGAGGTGTCAGGGACAAACGTCCATCTGGTCCTCGGGGTTGGACGCGGCCTTCGGCCAGGCTCGGCTGTTGGGAACTGGAAGCCGAGAGGCAGGGGCGCGACACCGGCACGCGAGTCCCGGCCTCACGGGCGCGGAGGGGCCTGTCGGGGGACCCCGGCCACCCTTGCCCGGGCTTAACTGCTGCCCCACCGCCAGCCTGGAGCCTCAACTGTGCCGGCCCCAGAAAGCGGGGGGTGCGCGCTCTCGGCCGGGGTTCCGGGCAGGGTTTGCAAAAGTCAGGAGTTCAGTGCACGACCCCCTGGGGAGCGGGAAGAGTCGAGCGTCGACCAATGGCCGCGGTGGGCGGGGAGGAGATTGGCCTGGGGACCTGCGTGGGCCGCGCGTCGCTTCCCCACCCTCGCGCTCTCTCGGTCCCGTGGCCCCGCCCGCCCGCCGCCCTCTTAAACCCGGCTCAGCCCTGCGGGCCCGCCCGCAGCCTACCGGTCCCGAGCCCGCGCCGCCCGTGTGCGGCCCGGAGGCGAGCGCTCCGCAGCTGCGCTCTCGAAGGTGGGTGCAGAGCCCGGCGCGCCGCTGTGGCCCGGGGCTGTCGTTCGCCGGGGTGGTCGGGTAGCGCCGGCAGCAGTCTCTGGCGCAGTTCGTTTTGGGGGGTCGTTTTGCTCTCTTGGAGCTTTTACTCCTTAAGCGGCTTTCAACCCCATGTTGCAGATGCTCGGGGTGAGGGGAGGCCAGGAGCGGAGCGCCTTTGGGGGCTCAGGAGGAGACGGGCAGATGCCTTCGTCGTGGCTGACCTCTTCTCCTGACCCCGTGTTCTTTAATTTCTGAGTCACGACCTTGCGCGCTTTCCTTACTGGGCTCATTCATCTTGCCCTCAGGACCCGCCGGCTCTGAAGGGGCTCCATCCCCCAGCCTTGGTGAACTTATGTCCATCAAAACGCCATCCTTTTGGGGTACGGGCGGCGGCGGCGCAGGGGCGGGAGCCTGCTCTCTCCCACCTGGCCTGGGGCTCGTCCTCGCCCGCTCCCGAGAGGCGACCCCAGCTTCCCTAAGCCCCCAGGTGGGGTGACGAGTTTCCCGAGGGACTGGCGCGATGTAGCGGGACTCGGCCCACGTGGGGAACCCGCGCTGGCTGCGGCGCTGGGAGCGAAACCGAAGGCGGCGGCCTCCTCCTCCTGGCAGCCCGGACCGCCCGGGTCCTCGGGGTCAGACCCGGGCCTCGCAGCGGGGCAGCCTCCCCGGACCTGCCCCCGGGCTGGGGGAGCGCGTCTCCTACGCCATCCAACCCGGGCCCTGGGCTCTGCCCTCCCTGCTAGGGACCCAGGAGCGCCTGAAGCTGCTGCCTGCCCCCAAGCTCGGCCTTGCGCTCGGCTCCTGGCTCCGGGAGTGGGAAGGCCCTGCAGCTCCGACCCACCCTGGAAAAGAGGATGTCGGGGACCGAGGAGAGGGCGGAAGAGGGAGCTTGAAACGGATTTGGCAGGAGCGGGGTTGGGGACGGATGTAGAGAGTGGGTGTTGGAAACGAGCCCTGCTAAGTCAAGGCGTGTTTGGAGAGGGAAGGCAAAGGCGACGCGTACCTGGAATTTGGAGTCGGGCAGAATCCCGATGGATTTTCGTTTTAGTTTGTTTTCACTTTTTTGGTGGGGGGGGCGGGAGCGGGGTTGTTTGTTGCCGTTTTTGTTTCGTTTGCGGGTAGGTCTTGAGGAATCGAAGTGGGAAGTTTATCCGATTCCCTCCGACCCGGGGCTGCCTCGGGCGGTGGAGGCTGGGCAGGCGGGAGCCGGGCCGCAGCGCCCCGCGCCCCTCACTCGGCCGCGCTTGCTCTTCCGTAGACCCGCCGCGCGCTGTGGCCCGGGATGGCTCTGCGGCCGCCAAGTGAGGCCGGACCCCAGGACAAGGGGTGCTACCCGCCCGACAGGCTCCAGAGCAGCCCCCAACGCCTGGCCGCCTACTACCCGCCTTTCCCGCCCTACGGCCACTACGGGAACACCCTAACCGCCGCGGAGGAGGGTTTCCAAACTTTCCGGCAGCTGGAGGCCCTGTCCGCGTCCCCGGCTCTGTCCCCCTTCGCCATCCGGATGGCGCCTTCCTTGCTGAGCCCCGGCCTGGCCGTGCAGAGGGAGCCGCTCTACGACCTGCCCTGGTACAGCAAGCTGCCGTCGTGGTACCCAATTCCCCACCTCCCCAGGGAGGTGCCGCACTTCCCGAACGGCATTCGCGAGTTTACAGGCGCCTCCAGTGAAGACGCGGGCCCCGCTGGCGGCCGTAGCGACGGTGGCCAGTGCTGGGGATCTGAAATTTTCGTGCCGCCGCCCCCTGTGGATGCTTCGCTGTTCCCTGAGAGGCCGAAGCCCTCCCAGCTGTTACCGTGCTCCCCCAGAGAGCGCTCTGAGGATGGCCCCAAACTCGCGAACCAAGAGGGGAAGGCATCTCACCGTTACCACTTCACCCAGGAAGACCTGCACTTAGTTCTCTACGGGGTCATCCCCAGCCCTCAGAACTCAGCCCGCCTGCACCACGCGATTTCGGGCCTTCTGGTCCCCACAGACACCTCTGGTAAAGGCAGTCCCCGTGATCCGGGACTTGGGGGTGCGGGTGGGAGGCGGGAAGAGAGGTGGGGACGGGAGGGGGCAGGGACGCTTCCAGGTGGGCCCGAGGCTGTGCGAGTCCTGCAGCGGAGCGTATGTGCTTCCATCAGAAGACGGAGCTGGGGATGGCAGGCTCACCTCCGAGACCCTATTGGCTTAACCGCATGACACCCAAGATTGTTTTAGTGAGAAGAGAAACGGTTCATGCCGAGCGGGCTGATCAGGCCGGCTCAGATTCTACCGGGATATGCAAGGTATCTGGGAGTCTCAAAATCAGCATTATCTCTGATCCTCAAGTTCCTTAAATTTGCAAACGGGGTTAATTACAACATAACCCACTAGAGTCGTTTTGAGTCTCATGTGAGAAATGGCCTATGTAAAAGGAGCAGGAAACCTAGAAAGGACAGGTAAACATCCAACTCAGGATAATGGTGAGCTCTGGGGAGTGGGGAGGATAGCGCCCTATGAAAGCATTTCATAATACATTTTATCGAAAAAATAAAAATTTAATCCTGTCTTTTTCTAGGGTCTGATTCTCTTCGTCAGACTCTGGATAACGACTCCCTTCAGCTACCAGAAGGTAGGCAGGGCTCCTGGCTTGGATTTCTTTTCCAGCACAAATGCAGTCAGTTTCCTCACTGGCTTTCTTTCCTGCCCTGGGTCTCCCCTAGGTCTCTGCCTCGGGCGGACGAAATTCGGTGAAGTGGCACATGTTGGTGTGTTCTGCAGTAGCCCTGTCGCCAAAGGAGTCAGGTTTGGGCCCTTTCAGGGTAAAGTGGTCAACACCAGCGAAGTCAGGACACACAGGGACAATTCCCTGATGTGGGAGGTAAATTTGTTTCTGGCGGGTTGGCAGGTTGGCTGAGGGAGGTGGGTGCAGGAAACCTTGGCCTCTGCCCCTCTGGGAGACCCCTGGCCTGGGAGAGGGGGCTCCCTCCGGGCAGTAATCTGCTGACTTGTGCTGCCTGTTTTGCAACATAAAGAGAAAGAAAGGCAGCTGTTCAGTCCCTGAGGATAACACCTCTGCATGGATTCTGTGTAATTTTTCGTGACTTAAGGCATTTTCCTCTGAAGATTAGCCATGGAATATACATTTAAAGAGTTAATACGTTGGGTTATATTTATAGACAAAACCAAACACTTTAAATATTACAGAGTGATGCTAAGAATATGCCAAAAAGGACTAAGACCAGATTTAAAATTTTTGATGTCATTCATCTAAAGAGGATTTTTAGAAAACTGATGCTCTTAAGTGTGTTGGAGGCAGGATGGTAGGATTGCAGTTTGTCAGAATGTATCAGATTATCACCCCTCGCCGTGGATTTCTACATCGAGGAATATAGTTGAGGAAAATAATCTGAAATCCAGACTTCACAGGGCTGTTTGTAATAACAAAACATTGAAGACTGTAGAATTGCCCACAGCAGAGAAAGAATTAAATTATGGCTCCATCAATACACATGAAAACTAAATTGAGATAAAATACTAAACTAATTGGTTGTCTTGAAGTGGTGGAATTAAATGTAACCTCCCGTTTCCCTTACCTCTGTTTATGAAACTAATATATGCTCACCCTAGAAATCTGGAAATCGAGGAAGTGATAAAAGTGAGAATCTTTAAAATGTCACACTACCTATAGAGGTATCTTTAAGCTAATAAATCCATTTAGGCTCAATCATATTGATAATAAATATATTCAGTAGGTCAAGTGTGAGTTTTGAATTATAAATTTTTAATAAGTAAATTTATTTTCTAGGTCAGACCAAAAAATGTGCATTTCCAAACTTTGTTTGATTTCATTTAGATCTTTGAAGGTGGTCATTTGAGCCACTTTATTGATGGAAAAGGAAGTGCCGGGAACTGGATGTCCTATGTCAACTGTGCTCGTTTCCCCATGGAGCAGAACCTGGTTGCCATCCAATGTCAAGGGCAGATCTTTTATGAAAGCTGCAAGGAGATCTACCAGAACCAAGAGCTCCTTGTGTGGTATGGAGATTGCTATGAGAAGTTTTTGGACATTCCCATGAGCCTGCAGGTCATGAAGCAGGGGAAGCAGACGTCTGGGCCCCCGGAAGGTGAGTGCACGCTTTCGCCTCCCCCAGTGAGGCCGTCTTAGTGGAAGGACTGGACTGTTTCTCCGACTCAACACCTTCCTTCCTGCAGCTTTTCCACTTGCTTGTGGAACTTCTCCCTCCCGACACAACACTCAGAACCCAAAACTGAGGGTGTCTCTAACCAGCTGGGCATTACCCAGCTGCGGGAAGATGCCCTCATCTTCCCAGGGCTGCTGAAGCTACTCCTATTCACCGGTATACCTTTTCTTCTACCCCTTCACCCGCTCCCAGAGAATAAAATAAAAGTGAAACAAATGGATGCAACCTCTGCCTTAGATGAGCTAACTTCTGATTCATCTCTGCTGAGGCTCACAGCTCAGGAAGTCTAAGCGTTAGAGCACTGTTTTTCAAGTGGTGGGTTGCAGTATCTTAGCGGGGTGGGGGATTTGGTGGTAGAGACCAGTATTAAAGAAGAAAAAAAAAAAGAGGATAAAAATAAAATAGAATAGAAAATATTGATGTGAATCTCGTTTAAGTTAAGCATTGTTTGGTGAGGTGTTTGTTTCAAATGGATGTGTGCGGACTGGGTCTCAAGTATAAAATGTGTTTCTTACTGTGGGTCTTAGACAACTTTGGGAAGCATGGAGCTAGACTCTCGCTCTCCAGTTTTAATGCGGGTGTGAATACCTGGGGACCTTGTAAAGATGCAGATTCTCATTCAGGGCTGGGACCTGAGATTCTGCATTTCTATCCCATTTTAGTAGCAGGCAGCTAGAGGACTACCAACCCGCTCTCTGGGAACGAGCCTCTGGAATTTGCATTTTAAAAAAGCTCTTTGAGCGGTTGATTTTTATATCTGTAAAGGCCTGGGAACCACTGATCTCATAGGTGGGACCGGACAAATGCAAATTACTGTAATATGTGTAATCAGATAGAAGACCATCTTATTACGTTAGACACTAGAACAAGTGTCGTAAGTACCAGGTAAAAGAGAATGTGAATCGCATTCATCACACTGCAGTGATGGTCTGCATGCATGTCTCCCTGCTAGACTGAGACCCTTCAGGGCAGGAGACAATCCTAAACACTTTAATAGCGCCTGCTCTGGATCCCCATGTGCATTGAAGGAAGGAGGAAGACTGGACTAAACTGGGGAAAGCTGCTTAGGGATGTGGTGAAATAAAGGATGAGTTAGGCAGGGAGAGGCAAGGCAGTTCAGGCTTGGGGAACAGTGAAGCCAAGGGCAAGGATGTGTTCACCAGGGATTAGGAGGTGACTAATGAGCAGTCTCTTTCTAGAAGCCAAATAATGAGGGGCTGTTGAACTGTTTCAGTGAACTGTCTTCTCACTACCCCAATAAATGGATGGCGTGGGGTGCGCCTGAGGGTAAGATGGCAGGATTCTCTTGAGTCTGGACCTCACAGTTGCCCCATACTTGGCGCCAAGCCAAGACTTTTTGGTCACTTCCAAAAATGTACCAAGTGCTTTTTTGAAATAAAAGTGAAAAGTGGATTTGAGAACAATACATGCTTGATAACACAAAGTAGAATCATTATCCTTTTGAAAAATTATTCAGCACGATGCATCAGAGCTGTTAAAATGTTCGTAACCTTGGATATATCAGTAATGTATCAGTAATACTCTTCTGGAAATTTATCTTCAGGAAATAGCCCAAAAGGAAAAGCTTTGTCCACAAGGATTTTTAATACAGTGTCACCCCTGTTTGTGAAAAGTCACGAACAACCTAAATGCCCAATATTAGAATAATTAAGTAAATGATGATATATTAACATGGAATAATATACAGGCATCAAAGATCCCAGTCATATAAGCAACAGGGCCTGCAGTTATCTGTGCTCCACTTCTGAACCAAATTATATCCGAGGCTTATTGGCACTGTTACAATGATGTGTAAATATTTAGGATAACTTGTGGCAGAGAACTTGTAAACAGCTCAATTGGTTGGGAAGACTAATGGATAAATTCATTTGTTTTCTGTTAATAGGAATGTTTGGGGATAGGATGAAAAGGAAAGAAAAATCAAAATTCCTCTGTCCTCTCAAAAGAAAGGTCTTTTTCTCCAAGGCTTTTGGTGAGGCTTGGTGGGAGCCTTCCCCTTGAAGGTCTTGAGTGGGAGGGAAGGGCCTGGGCCCTATGTGGGCGGGTTATTTGAGTTTGCAAACCTGCCAAGTGTGTGTTTTGGGGGCTGGGGGGTGTGGAATGTGTAGACAGCTCTTAATTGTTACCAAACTCTGTCTGAACAGTGTGTCTGTAGTGGGGGAGAAAGCATAATTTTTGGTATTGAGAAGAGACTGAGATGGGAGGGAGGAAGAAGGAAAGGAAACAGGACAAAATTAGGTTAAGATAAATTTCCAAGGACCTGAGCAGAAAACGTAGGCAGCCGAAGCCTAATTAGTAAGGGTGCTGTGTCATTTCTGCCTAAGTGGTTGTTCTTATGCAAATTTACTACTGAACCCTTATTCTGAATTCTGCTGTGCCTTCATGCTTTGATTTGTAAAGATCGCTGACCCCGTCTTGTAGACCCCCTCTTCCTACCCCAGGAAGCAGGAAGGCCAGGTATTTCTAACCAATGAAAATTCTAGCTCCGAGCAAAAACCATCCCAGCAGGGAGATTCTGAGAGTATTAGCACCTCAATGAAAGCGATAGACAAGACTGGGCAATGATCTTCCTGATGCTGGTGGCTGCCTTCCTGGTTATTTACTTAATAAAATGATTTATTTCCTTAGCCACCTGTTAAACATGCCTGGGACGCAGTTATCAACTAACAAAACCCCCGATGGATAGCTTCCCTGCTGTCCCGATGCTAACGAAAAAGATTTCCACCTTCACACTCTTGCATATACTCACTCCTGGCTGTTCTCTGCCTCCCTGGGGCCAGACAATGAGGTTTCAGGGATGCATTCACAGTCAAAACCACTTTATGCTCTGGAATCCAGAGTGTCCTCGGCAGGGATGCTTTTGTAGGTGGCCCTGGTCCTCTCCCCTTCCCCCAATACATAGACACCCCTGAGCCGGGCACCTCCTTTGCTAGAGTCGGCTGAACCCTCTCTAACCTCTCCCCCACCTCTCTTATAAAAATGGATTTACCTGTCTCAGTCTTGTCTGTCACTCAGTGATAGTATCACTTGTTGATAAGAAGTCAGTAAGTGTTAAGGTTAAATTAATCATCACAATAACCCTATGTATTAGTTCTAGACTCTTCCTTAAAAGTTCAGAGAAGTAGGCTATAAGCTAAAAGGGCACCTAAGGCTTCATAAATGGGGTCAAATGGAACAGAACTCGTGAAGCTTGGGAAGAAGCTATGGGTGTCCGTCAAGGTCCTGGGTGAACGGCTTTGAACTTGTAGCTCAGGCTGATCTGAAAGGGACAAATACGGTAGGTATTTGGTATGTGAACCTTGTAAAGAATGCCAGTCAGGAACTGTAGGACTGACCGGCTCGTAAATAGGGCCAGAGGAAGGGCTTCTTCAACAAATATATTTCGGGAACAAAAGGTAAGGAGAACCTGTAGATTAAGAGATTGAAGAGACGTAGCCTCTGTGGACAACACATAGGCTTTGAATCCTACACTGAATCAACTGACTGTAAAATAATGAAACACGTATGCATGTGTGTATGTACATAAATATATATGTTTCTATTAAGGAATAAGGATTGACTGTTCAGGTATGACAATGGCATTATGGTTATGCTTTTTAAAAAGTCGTCATCTATTAAAGATTATGGTTTGAGATGTTTATGAACCAAATGAGAAATTACTGTTAAAAAGAATCCATTACGAAAAAAAAAATAATCCCTTATGGAGGGAAGTCACATAAGTGAGTCGGTCATTGTCAAAGCTTGGTGTTTGGGCACATGAGGGTTTATTCCATTATTTTGACTTTGGTATATGTTTTAAATTTTTTGTAATAAAAAGTTGTAAGAAATCATCTTGAAGAAAATAAGAATGAGGGAAGGGAGCTGACCAAGCGACTTATCCCCCTGTGTTTGACAGAGTCTTCAGAAGGGTACAGGTGTGAAAGATGTGGAAAAGTATTTACCTACAAATATTACAGAGACAAGCATCTCAAGTACACCCCCTGTGTGGACAAGGGTGACAGGAAATTCCCCTGTTCTTTATGCAAACGGTCCTTTGAGAAGAGAGACCGGCTCCGGATCCACATCCTTCACGTTCATGAGAAGCATCGGCCTCACAAGGTAAGAGTCAGGGCGGCGAGTGACCCTGCCCTTCGCTCCGGCACTCTGCTCTCATGCTGCTTCCCCAAACCCCTGGGTGAACACCGAGGGCCTCCTGCGTGCACGTTGCTGGGACACAACACGAGGTGGGAGGATGGGACAGGGTGTCTGAAGGAGGTGACAGTGCCGTGGAAGAGCAGACGTGAACTAATGCGGTGACACCGAGTGTGAGGATGGAGGTGCATGGTAGACAGGGACAGAGGAAGGGTGTCCTCCTACCTGGACACGTGGTTATGAAGGGCCTCGTAGACAGGTGGCTGTGAGAAGAACCTAGGACAGTGGAGTGTCTGGCTTATATCTTAGGTGGGGTTGATTGGCTGGGGTGGGGGGCGTTCAAGACATTCCAGGTGGGAAAGACCCTGGCCTGTGGTTTTAGGTAACTACACCTTCTTCCATGATGTGTGCAATGTGGTGTTAATTCCTGCTGTACAGCAAAGTGACTCAGTTATATACGTTCTTTTTCATATTCTTTTCCATTGTGGTTTATCACAGGATATTGAATATAATTCCCTGTGCTATGCAGTAGGACCTTGTTGTTTATCCATCCTATATATACTAGTTTGCATCTGCTAATCCCAAACTCCCAATCATTTCCTCCCCCACCTCCTCCCCCTTGGCAACCACAATTCTGTTCTCTGTGTCTGCGAGTCTGTTTCTATTTCATATATAGGTTCATTTGTGTCGTATTTTAGATTCCATGTATAAGTGATGTCGTATGGTATTTGTCTTTCTCTTTCTGACTTATTTCACTTAGTATGATAATCTCTAGGTCCAATGTGCAGGCATATTGATAGTTACAGGCGAGGATGAAACATGGGCACAGTCCAAAGGATGGACGGCCTCTATGCCATGCCAAGGATTTTGTAAGGAAGAAAAGCAATGGTGGCATTAGGGAGCCATATTCCACCATTCTGGATACCTGGTGGCTCTGCCAGGCTTGGTGCAAGAAAGTGCTGACTACCACTGGTCTTAATTAGGAGAAAGAGGCTGAGGCTTGGGTACAGACAGCTTCGGGCTGGACTCCTGCCCTGTCAGGACTCCTCCAAGCCCCAGTTTTCTCCATTTGAAAACAGAGTAGTCATCATAAAACTGCTCTTGTCTCTCCCCTCCTGTTCACAGCGAAGCTTCTGGAAAAATCACAATCACTGTACTATATACTCCTGTAAAATCTGAGTATTTTTACAATTATCATGTATTATATTTGTAAGAATATTTTAATTTATTTATTTTTATTTTTGGCTGTGCTGGGTCTTTGTTGCTGCACGTGGGCTCTTCTCTAGTGGCGAGCGGGGGCTACTCTTCGTTACCGTGTGCGGGCTTCTCATTGGGTGGCTTCTCTTGTTGCGGAGCACGGGCTCTAGGCGCTCAGGCTCAGCAGTCGTGGCTCGCGGGCTCTAGACCACAGGCTCAGTAGTTGTGACGCACAGGCTTAGGTGCTCCGCGGTGTGCAACTAGAGAAAGACCTCGTGCAGCAACAAAGACTCAACACAGCCAAAAATAAATGATAAAGTAGTGGTGGATCTTATAGTTGATGAGATGGAGCATTTAATATATTTGTTGGGATTGCTGCAGCCAGATCAAAAGATGTTTGCTTAAAAAGCAGAAGCTACAGGATTAGTTTTTGTTTGTTTTGTTTTGTTTTTTGACCAAAGTAGAATGCAGGAAAAGGTTATCTGAGTCAGGTCTAGAAATATACACTAGAATGTTACGTGGGTCATTTGCCTAAACACTGAGGACAATGGTGGGTCTTGGATTGGGGTTCGAGGAGAGGAGCCGTAGGAAGTGCTGCTGGCTTTGAAATTGGGGCACCGTAGACCAGGAGGTCCAGAGATGACAGGAATGATAAGAAGAGGAGGTGTAAGCTGGTAGTGGTAAAGTGAATGACTTGGGCTTCCAAAGAGGAGAGGTCTTGATGGTAGAGTGGAGGGATAGTAATTTTATTTTATTTTTTTAATTATTTATTAATTTATTTTGTCCACGAGGCATGCGGGATCTTAGTTCCCTGACCAGGAATCGAGCCCGTGCCCCCTGCAGTGGAAGCTTGGAGTCTTAACCACTGGACCGCCAGGGAAGTCCAGGATAGTGATTTTAAAAGGCTATAGAAGGGGGTGCGTCCTCTTATACTGAGTGTTCCTGAGAGTTCTTTAGTACAATATTTCTCTTTGCAAACTCTCCCTGAGTGGTGTGATCCTTTATCATGACTATAAGTACCATTTAAATGGTTTCAAATCTCTAGCCAGAATTCTGTCCTGAGCCTGAGGTGTATCTCTAGCTCCTCTTCCGACACCTCAACCTGAATTTCCCCTGGCGCTTCACCTTCCTTCGTTATGTTCAGAAGATTGAGGTTTTCTTCTTTTCTTATCTTTACTGCTAAACATTTTTTATTCTCTTTTAGTTTTCTTTATTTCATATACTTTAATTTGAGTACTTAACTTTCAAGATGATAAAGTATATTTAATTTCTGCAGGAGCCCCAAAGAAAACGTTTGATTTAATTTGAACAGAAAAAAAAAAAGCTCAAGTGAAACAGACAGGTAGAACTTAAGATAAATGATTTTTTAACAAGATCAGCTGCTGAAAGAGGAAAAAATTACTGATTTAAAATATCAGAAGATGCTGGGTGTATAACCAACAGTGAAAAACCTTGTATTACCCTCCTTCCAGCATTTAAGTCTAAACAACCTCCTTTTCAGAGGATTTGTCAGGCAAAACTAATAATAAAAATATTAATTAACAAAATAAAAATATCAGAGGACATCCTTGTAGTCCATCACGATGACTACAAAGAGCTCATACATCGATTCAGGATGTCAGTTCTCTCCAACTTTTTGAAACACCTGACCAATGGAGAGAGAGAGGGCTTTTTTTCAGAAGGCGTTGTTTCTTTTCTCCATGACTTGTTCAAATTGATGCCAGACTTTAACTTTCTTTGTATTTTGTCTTTGACTTCCTTAGAAGCTTTTGTTTTTGCTAGGATTTCTAATTGCAAGTGATAAATTTAGTTTCTTAATTATATAACTTGTATAATGATATTTACATTCTTGAAATTATAGTCATTTCTTTTTTAAATCAGATTCTGATTTGAATTTGTTCTGATTTGAACCATATGCTCCTTAGGCCTGTAAACTGTCATATTTGGATATCTTTCATTACCTTCCTTAGTTCCACTGATTCGTCTATGCCACTCTTCCTCTTTCTTGATTTCTCTTTTTGTATTACTGGGGCATGCCTTCAAGTAATCGTTTTTAACAGTGCACAGTGAAAAATTTTCTGAGTCCTTCTTTGAGGATATTTTACTCACGTACGTCTTTGATAGTTTGGCTGGATATGGAATTTTAGATAGGAATAATTTTCCTGTAGAACTTTTAAAGAATCATTTCTTCTACCATTTGATGCCAATCTGGTTCTTGTTTCTTTGTAAATAACCAGTTTTCTGCTTTGTGAAAATTGTTCTTTAACTTTTGAGTTCTGAAATTTTAACAATGTGTTAAATTATATGTTTTTTTTCTTTCTTTCCTTTTTTTTTTTTTTTCTTCCTGCTTTGTAATCATTAGAAGACAAAGTATTCTTTCCACCCGAAGGCACAAGTCATAAGCTCAAAGGAATTCTCTTCTTTCCTTGGCTATTATCTGTCTTCAATTTTTGTTCTCTCCTGGGATTCCTTTTAGCCAAATGTTAGGTTGAGTCTACCTCCCTGTACTTGACTTTTAATTTTTCTTCATCTGCATTCTCTGAGAGTTCCCCAACCTTAATTTTTATGTCATGTATTCAGTTTTTAGCAGTCAGCTGAGTCTATTACATACAGCATTTCTATTCTATACTTTTTTGTTGTTTATTTTTAATTTCCAAGAACAGTTTCATGTTCTAATTACTCCCCTTTTATAATTGATCTGTTCTTTTTGCAATATGAACTTCAACATCTGACTGTTTTTGCTTTAGTAATGACAATACATGCTCATTATTAAAACGTCAAGTAGTAAAGAAAAATTAAAGGAGACTTTTAAAATCCACCCCAGAATTCCACCATCTAAAAATACCCAGGCTCTCGTTTGTGCCCATAAGGACACCTGGGGAACAGGGTCCAGAAACACAATAGTTTCCTTTACTTGGTTCAGAATTCCTGAGATGATTGGACAGAAGTCATCAGGGTCAAGAACACAGAGTAATGACAGGAACTGTTCACAGCAAGTGGCTGTACCACATGCTCTCACTGGCCCCCCAAAATATTACCCTTTTTTTGTAGGTACATGTCTTGAGTCATCTGTCACCTGTGTATTGCTACTTTGGTCTACATATTCGTCCCTACCCCTGCTAGATTGTTCCTCCTTGCCTCTAGCAGAGTGTTGAGAGGTTCTCCATAAATGCTTGTTGAATTAATTGCTGGAGGCTTGCAGTTTACTCACAGCCTTGTGAGGAAGGCGAGACAGGTATTTTTTGCCCATGAGGAAAATTGGGGAAACAAAGATTCCGAGTTTAACTGACTTGTTCTGGTCACACAGCTACTTGTTGACAGAGCAGGACAAATTCAGGCCTCTATAGACACCGCCGTTTCACATCTGAAGCAGCTAACTTAACCCAAAGACTTCAGATGAATTGCCTTAGTCACAGCATTAGCAGGCTCTGGACCAGAGCCCGTGCTGCCAGATTCTTCCCTGTAGTTCCGGGGTGCCTTTCTCCTGTCTCAACTAGACCCTCAGTCTGGGTCTGCTTGATCCTCTGCCTACAGGTGTGCACAGAATAAATACAATAGTTCTTCCCCCCCCAGATAAACATAATGGTGAAATAAACTTGTTAAGGGGAAGACGTGATTTCAACTATATTTTTCTTTTTCGTTTTAGTGTTCTACGTGTGGGAAATGTTTCTCTCAATCTTCCAGCCTAAACAAACACATGAGAGTCCACTCTGGAGACAGACCCTACCACTGTGTGTATTGTACCAAGGTAAATGGAACCTTCTTTTAAGGGATCTGCCTTGAGCCCTGTTTGGGTGTCCGTGGATAAGAACTTGGCATAAACCCTAGCTTACAAGAGTTCCTGGTAAATTAGTTCATTGTCAGCCCATCCCCAGTTTACACCCCCAGATTATACTCCTGTTTGCTTACAATGATCAGATGCAGCCTACTACTGCCAAATTGGCATCGAGGGCATTTGTCATGAAAGAGACCCTAAATTTACAGGAGCCTGATGATAGCAGACATGATTATGCAGTCTTTCAAAGTACAGACTCTTGGGCTTCCCTGGTGGCGCAGTGGTTAAGAATCTGCCTGCCAATGCAAGCGACACGGGTTCGAGCCCTGGCCCGGGAAGATCCCACCTGCTGCGGAGCAACTAAGCCCACAAGCCACAACTACTGAGCCCACATGCCACAACTACTGAAGTCCGGGCGCCTAGAGCCTGTGCTCCTCAAGAAGAGAAGCCACAATGAGAAGCCTGTACATTGCAACGAAGAGTAGCCCCCCACTCTGCAACTAGAGAAAGCCCGTGCACAGCAATGAAGACCCAACACAGCCACAACAAACAAATAAATAAATTAAAAAAAAAAAAAAAAAGTACAGACTCTTACATGCTGCTGATCTAAATTTCTAGAGCAATTTTGCTGAAGTGGCATCTAACCTTCATTATACAGAATAATAAGTTATAAAAATGAACAGATAGGGCTTCCCTGGTGGCGCAGTGGTTGAGAATCTGCCTGCTAATGCAGGGAACATGGGTTCGAGCCCTGGTCTGGGAGGATCCCACATGCCGCGGAGCGGCTGGGCCCGTGAGCCACAATTACTGAGCCTGCGTGTCTGGAGCCTGTGCTCCGCAACAAGAGAGGCCGCGATAGTGAGAGGCCCGCGCACAGCGATGAAGAGTGGCCCCCACTTGCCACAACTAGTGAAAGCCCTCGCACAGAAACGAAGACCCAACATAGCCATAAATTAAAATAAATAAATAAATAAATAAAAATTAAAAAAAAAAAAGTTTAAAAAAAAAAAATGAACAGATAAAGACGTGGTTAGGGGTGGCTGGGCTAGAAACAAAAGTCTGACCATGCCTTAAAAATATAATACTAAAACACCTCTTGTTCTATTTTGATGAGATACATTTGGGCTGTCCAATGTGTACAGTGTAGCAAAATGGGGCTAAGACATAACTAGACCATGTGGAGCCAGCACAGACCTAAGGAAGGTGGCCCTGGATTTGTACGGATGAGGAATCAAACCTGAGGGCTGAACGCTGTCCCGCAGGATGTCCAGAGCCGGCTCAAACTATCCCAGCGCCCCTCCTCTTTCTGGCATTCTAATTCTGATCCTCACCTTGGTCTTCTGGCTAACCTGGGAATGAGAGGTGCCCGAAGAGGGAACTCAGTGCTCTTGGGGCATAAATGAGCTGTTTGGCATTCTGACTTACCGTCACCTAAGCTGATGGAGACTGTCCTTGTCTGGGTGTCCTAGGCACCTACACCTCGTGCTCCTTACTGAGCAGTGGGCCAGCCCCATGCGTGCCCAGCCCCCCAAAATCCAAGGTCACCGGTTGAACCCGGTGTTTTGTATCTCTGTCGATGGACCCCCAATAAATGGAGTCATTAACATCTCTAATAAATACTTGAAAGTGACAAAGGTCAGAGCAGAGAATTGAAATGAATTAGGGGAAAGGTTATAAATAAGGGAAAGAAAAGACAGGTAAAAACAGCAAAGTACTTGGGAATCTAAAATGGTACCATTTGGCCGTTTCTGGAAAGCTATTTGGCAGTTTCTTTAAGAACGAAACTTGTAACCACCATACAACCCAGCAGTTGCTCTCCTGGGCACTTATCCCGGAGAAATGAAGGTTTATGTGTTTATACCAAGACCTGTACACAAATATTAATAGCAGCTTTCCTCATAGAAGCCCCAAACTGGAAATAACCCAGGTGCCTTTCAATGGGTAGGTGATTAAGCAGACTGTGGTTTATCCACACCATGAAATACTCCTCAGCAATCAAAAAGCACGAGCTGTTGTACACAAAACAACCTCCGTGAATCTGCAGAGAATGATGCTGAGTGAGAACAGCTAATCCCAAAGGTTACATACTGTATGCTTCCATGTAAGTGACATTCGTGAAATAACAAAATTATAGAAATGGAGAACAGATTCGTGGTTGCCATGGCTTAAAAGTAGGAGTGCGAGGGAACTATGTGTGGCTGTCGTAGGGCGACGTGAGGGTCCTTGTGACGGAAATGTTCTGTATCTTGACTCTGTCAATATCAGTATCCTGGTTGTGATACTGTCCTATAGATTTGTAAGATGCAACCATTGGGGACAACCGGGTAAAGGGTACCCAGAGTCTCTGTTGTTTCTTATACCTGCATGTGAATCACGATTACCTCAAAAAGTTTAAGTTAAAAAAAAAGAAGAAGAAAAAAACCAATAAGGTACCCATTTATGCAAAGACGTTGGCCAGTATTAGCTACTCCTTCTGTAATTCAGTTCATCTTGGAGTGTGATCCCAGGACCACCTGCTTAAATGCAGTTTCCTTATTACCCCAATGGGTGTACTTATCAGGTCAGTCTGCATTTTTGACTAGACCCCCAGGTGATCTTAGCCATGGAAGAGCCACTGTTCTAACCAGTGACGTGTCCATCATGTCCTTTTTTATTAAGGCTACGCCTTTTGACCAAGCGTGCCCTATAGCATTAAAGCCCAAGGTTCGCTGAGTGGAGAACCTAAGGGTTGACATAAGGATCGGTAACAGTGAAATTAACCCCTTTCTTTCACTGGTTGTCCAGCTGATGGAAGTTGACTTTTTCTCCTGCTTTCTGTCCTCTGTAGAAGTTCACTGCCTCTAGTATACTCCGCACACATATCAGGCAGCACTCTGGGGAGAAGCCCTTCAAATGCAAGTACTGTGGTAAATCTTTTGCATCCCACGCCGCTCACGACAGCCATGTCCGACGCTCACACAAGGAGGAAGACAGCGGCTCCTGTAACAAATGTGGAAAAACCTTCCCAGACCAAGAAGCCTTCTACTCCCACATGAAGTTTCATGAAGACTGCTAGCCCTCAGAGAGTATGAGGACAGTGCCTCTGTATTTCTTCTGTCTTGATATTTCTTGTTTATGGGTGTTTCTTACAAACAAATGATAGATTGAGATGAGGAACAGAATAATGGAACTGACCAAGTAGCAGAATTTACCAGATTTATTGACTCTGGTTTTAACAGCTTTCACAGAAATGTCTTTCACAATTTCTAACAAGAATGGAGTTTTGTCGAATTCACCTAGAAATAATGAAAGCTGGCTGTTAATAGTGCTTAAAGGTCTGGAAACTCAACATCAACCCTGAAAGGCACTATATTTCGTTTCAGGGACGAGGAGCAGAGTCTTTGATTTCGCGATTAAAAAAAAAGGAGGCTTTTTCTCTACTGTTTGCCTCAGGCCCGCGATTGTAATATGTCTGTGGCCATCCCCTGTTACGTTTCTTAACAGAATAAATTCTTTAAAAATCCATTCAAGCCAGAGCTTCATTAGTATTATAACTAAGTGTTCAGACATGAATTAAGCTCCCATTTTATTTGGATTCATTTTAAAACCCTTAGTTTCTAGCCCTCCCCCATCACATGACAAACACCTAATGTTAACAGTTTGTTCAGCACCAAACAGAATTTCTTGGAGGACACAGAAGTTACTTATTCACCCTACCATCTGTGACCTTTAACAATTGGGGAAGAAAAATTATTACCAAATGAAGAAAGGCTAAAAATTGCAATAGGCTAAGAAATAAATAAATGTATTTATAGTGCTCTAGTTTTAAACCTGATTTCATTCCTGGTGAAGAGACAAGTGGAATTTTTTTGTAGGTCTTCTAATTAGCTGGTCCACACTAATATATAGAGTGAAAAGAAAAATGTGCCACATACGTTGTCACAAGGCTGATGCAAGCTTGTGGAGAATAATCTTTTCTAATGTGCAGGGAGACGGCAGACTCATCTCATGTGGGTCAAAATAGCCAACATCTATATAGAGCATGAACCTTATGAGATAGTGCTACTGAGTTACCACTCTACTGAAGGAAGGAAAAAAGTGGTCCAACATTTGCCTCTAAGGGTCAAAGCCAGGTCGTCCTGACTCCAAAGCCCAGCCTCTTAATGAACCAGTTATGCTCAACTTATGAATCCTGCTAAGGAAAGAGCATTATTCTATTGACTATGCCATTCTTCCCTACTTTGGGGCAAGCAACCACAAACTTTTAAATATTCACATGGAAAATCGGGGACCAGAATAAAACCGCATCGTAGGCAAGCGTAGCTATGTAGCTACTAGGTCACATCCCTAGCCGTGGTTCTATCGACAGCCTAGGATTTTTCTTCACCCTTTATTCGTGGTCCATGTCTCTCCAAATGGAGAGATTTCAATATGGAACAGATGCCCCTTCAGAGGGAGGCTCCTAGCTGTGGCAGAGTCCTTTGAGAAAGAGATGTAGTGCAGGTGGAAGAAGCAGTGACAGATTTTTCTCTGGGGAATGCCTGACTGCGGTGACTAGGTCTGAGTAATTTATCCTAATGGGAGTGTGTGCCCTGTTGTTTCAGGACTGTTTTAGTTCGTGTTAATTAAGTCAGAACAATGGTCTTTTGAAAAGATCAGGGCTCAGCCTGTAGTTAGGCAGCCTTTATTTGCCTGCTAGTTCAAAATATATTTCTTACTATGTATGGATTTGAACGTTATTTTAAAACCAAATAGTAAAGCAAGACATCAGGAACTGGCGTGATGCCATTTTTTTCACAAGTTGAATAATTCAAATTAACTACTTTGTTCTTTGAACCAGAATGGTAATAGAGGAAGGTAAAAAAAATTTCTTTTCCTCTTTTCTAGCACTAATTCCAAAATGCATGCATGCCAAATAATACCTTAGCATATGCATCACGCGTGCCCACACTAGCCGGAACACTTCAGACATTTTTTATTTAATCTGAGCCGTTTCTACAAAGTTCTGGTCATATTGACCGGGTTACATATATCACTTTTTGTTTGGGAAAATACAGTCCATTCATAACATCTTCCTTTAGTAATTACCTTTAGCTCTCTTGTGTTTATTTAAAATGTGCATCTCACCGATTTCTAAAGATGATTTAGATCAGCTTAGAACAATAAAAATTTTAAAAAAAGGAATGAGACAGTTAAAAGACAAACCACCGCATAAAAAGAATTAAATTAAAACTTTCAGCGAATATAATGGTGTTAGCCGAACATGGTTGGAAAACAGACTGTAGATTTTGGAGTTGGACAAACTGACATTTGTGTACCATGTCCTCATTGTATGATGTTGGGCAAGTTGTTTTAATTTCTAAGGTTTACCATGCTCATCCATATAAGAATGTAATAATGATGCTGTAGGGTGTTGTGGAAATTAAGTAAAATGAGACAACTTGCCTTCTGGGTGATACTTCATAAATCTATTTCTTTTCTCTGAACCTGTCAATGAAGGCAAAGAGGAGACAGAATTATTCAAATTTTATTATTGATAGATATGCTTTCCTTCAGTGGTTTGTGGGCTAACAGCTGGGAATTTGTTAGAAAGACAAACTCTCTGGCCCTACCGAGTATCTACTAAATCTGAAATTCTGGGGCTGGGGCCCGGCAGTTGTACTGAGGCTTGAGAACCATTGCTTTATGTGATTTGCCCTCACAGTTCCTGCAACATAGCAATGGGTAAGACTGCTCGGTGACTTGGCAAAATCACAAAGTGGTTCATTAGGAGGAGCCATTAGAATGCAGATGGCAGGCAGAATTGTGCTCTTCCTGGGAATAATGGATACCCACAGAACACAGTTGTCATTTTCCTGTTGGAAACATGGAACTCTTGCTACAGCTACGAGCCTGATCGAGACCTTCTCAAGAGGTAATCTCTCTGCTTATATTCCTTTTCCCTACCTGAGTCTGTGTTTGATGATAAATAGCAGTTCATTTATTATAGAAAAAAATGTACAAAAAGGGACATCTGAACCCTGGAAAAATAACGAGGCTCAAAGTAAAGTGGCATCTGTGATATTGATGGAGGTCTTAATGGGCCCTTGGGGTGTCCTTCTCGGACTCGGGAAGTTGGCGGTTGCAATGAACAAAGCTATCAAAGTAGACAGATGTTTGGGGCCTCTATGGGGCCTGCAGTAGGTAGGCTCGCAGGGTTATGGCAGTTAAGTCATGGCGTGGTTTGTACCCACAGAGTACAAGGCAGACTGGGGTTTCAAGAAATTGCCATTCACAATATGATAGAGATAAAGTCACAAATACTGTCCTACACCATCTGTTGATGTGACAGTTTATACAGTTTTTTTTTTAATTAATTTATTTAATTTTTGGCTGCGGTGGGTCTTCATTGCTGTGCACGCGGGATTTCTCTCAGTGGCATGTGGGATCTTCCCGGACCAGGGCTCAAACCCGTGTCCCCTGCGTTGGCAGGCAGATTCTTAACCACTGCGCCACCAGGGAAGCCCTATATAGTATTTCATTCATGGTAGTTTTATGCATTTTCAGAATGCTTTGTGACTTCTTAGGGACAGTAATTGCACTGAGCTGTTATTTTATGGACCCTATCCAAAATTCAGGAGAACAAATTCATATATTGAATTATTTCCATAGAAACATTTAACTCAAATATATCACAGCACTTTTTTGTTGGTTGACATATATCAAAGTAGAATAACCAAAATTATTTTGAAAGAAAACATGTTAAAAATACTATAAAATAGAAATAAACTTCTCTCTCGTTGACAATCTCTACATAAAGTATGGGAATCTCATAGAAAACAATAGTTTTCTCCATTATTTTAAGAAGTTGTATATCCAGGAAATATAAAGTACATGATGCTTCCTTTTATTGCTGCAAAGAACTTGAACTTCATTGCTTTGTGAGCTTAAAGTAACTTGAACAAAAATGAATTATAATATTTTGAAATGATATTTAGCCCTAATTACAACTAAGGTAAAGAATGTTTAGGGAGAAGATTATCTCAGGATGAAATATTCTTTCGCTGTCATTCTTTTTCATCTTACATTATCTCAGGATTTTTGTGACCTCCTATATTAAAAAGTGGGATAAATCGTTTTAGCATTATGTAACTTCTATCTATAAATTTGTGTGATTTGTTTTGGATTTATTTGTAGCATAGTACTTTGTTGAAAGCTGTTTGCTATCAAAATATACCAAAGGGATTAGAATTCGATTCTTGATTTTACAAACTGTTTTAAAACGCTAAGTGTTTTTTCCATTTGCTCCCGTGGTGTGTTTTATTTGACATCTATCAATTATTTATTAAATGCTAGTAAAAGTACTAGGTAAGATTTTAGGGCCAAATATGTGATTTTTTCCCCCCATTCTTAACCAATTAGATGTAGCAAGACGACTGAGAGGGAAGACAGCTTGTTTTCGAGGACAGAAGGATTTTTCTTCTCTTTTCCTTTGGAAAGGTTTTCTCAACCTCTGATTGCCACAGGACTGTGAAGGCCTGAACCAGGGAAGGAAGCTGAGTCATTGTCTTGGTGAATTTCACTCTCCCGGGTTATCTGATTTAAAGGTGCCAGAGCCAAATTCTCTTAAATTTGATTTTGAAACTGCCTTCCACTAAAAACGGACAGGGTGTCTTCCAAGGTTGTTCTTCCAGGTTCTTCCTTAGAGGGCAGCTGCTATCTCTGTTTCCCCTAAACATTAAATCCCTTCAGCCCCAAAGCCCCCCAGGGCAAGCCCAGGGCAGGTCTAGTCCTATAACTGGAGGGCCTGAAATCGGAGCTGAGGGCTGGGTAGTTTCAAGATCAGACATGACTTACGATCCAGTCTTTTCCATTGGCCAAAGGGGAGGACTGAAGGACCTGGAAAGGCTAGTGCTGGAATACAGGCCCCTTTAGGCTATCCACAGCTCTGGGTGCCTGGGGGTCCTGAGTCTGAAGACTCACAGATGCCCAGGGGCGTTTTCAGGGAGAAGGGCCTTGAGCAGGGCCAGCCAGGAACGTTGCCAATGGTCAACTTACAAATCTCAAAGGCCTCCACTAGTTACCTGGGGACGTGTATGCCATTGTTTTTTCTCAAGGAGTGGCAAGATTTGAGGGAGAGGAAATACAAAGGAAGAACTGGATGTTAATCTATATTACTTAAATAATAAATGCAAAATGTCAAGAGACACTAAAAAATGGAAATCTATATGTGAATTACCTTTTTTTTTTTTTTTTTTTTGCCTCACCGCGGCTTGCAGTATCTTACTTCCCTGACCAGGGATTGAACCCAGGCCCTCGTCAGTGAAAATTGCAGAGTCCTAACCACTGGACCACCGGGGAATTCCTTATATGTGAATTATCTTAATTACAGAAATACTTATACGCAGAATGAGAAATTCTCTCTGAGAAATCTAATCCCACAACCCACAGGTCAGTCATCAATTGGTCTATCACTCCGGATTTGAAAACTGATTTCAGATGGAAAATGAGAAGAGTAGGTTTGTGGTTACAGCTGTTTACTTATCCAACCTCTGAGATAGTGTCTGGCCCTTAACTTTCTAATAATAGATGACAAACTGCAAGACTAAGAATCCATATTTTAAAAGAAATACAATCAGGGGCTCCCCTGGTGGCGCAGTGGTTGAGAATCTGCCTGTTAATGCAGGGGACACGGGTTCGAGCCCTGGTCTGGGAAGATCCCACATGCCGCGGAGCAACTAGGCCCGTGAGCCACAACTACTGAGCCTGCGCGTCTGGAGCCTGTGCTCCGCAACAAGAGAGGCCGCGATGGTGAGAGGCCCACGCACCGCGATGAAGAGTGGTCCCCACTTGCCGCAACTAGAGAAAGCCCTCGCACAGAAACGAAGACCCAACACAGCCATAAATAAATAAATAAATAAATAGAAGAACGTGAATTTCTTTAAAAAAAAAAAAAAGAAATACAATCAGCCATGCATTTATCAAGCTTGTGATGTTTTAACTCCCAAATAAAAGGGGCTGATCTGTAGTAAAGGGGTCCCTCTAAAGCTGAAGCCCAAGTTTCTCAAACTTGCCTAGAAATAAGCATCGCCTGAAATTGCCTATGAACCCTCAGGGTGGGTGAGGAGGGGAGGGGAGGAGGCTTGGGGTGCTCCAAACTAAGTATTGTTTTTCTAAGAATCCCAGGAAGGTTTTCTGGGTTTTGGAGGCTTTTTAAACTGCTGTCTAGGAAGGAAGATGAGTATGCGAATTTAGGGTCAAAAATGAGACCACACAATAATAGCCAAAAGGTGGAAGCACCCCGTGTCCATGAACAGATGGATGGATAAACAAAATGTGGTCTGTACCTGCAGTGGAATAAGATTCCACCTTCAAAGGAAGAAATTCCAACCTGCTACAACGTGGGCGAACTGTGAGGACCTGATGCTGAGTGAAACAAGCCAATCACAAAAGGACAAATAGTGTATGATTCCATTTATACGAAGCACATAGAGTAGTCAAATTCATAGAAAGTAGAGTCATGCTAGCCTGGGGCGGGGGAGGGAGGAATGGGGAATTAGTGTTTCATGGGTACAGAGTTTCAGTTTTGCAGGATGAGTTTTAGAGCTGGGTGGTGGTAATGTCTGCACAGCAATGTGAATGTACTTAATGCCACTGAACTATACACTTAAAAATGGTGAAGATGGGGGACTTCGCTGGCGGTCCCGTGGTTAGGATTCCGTGCTTTCACTGCAGGGGGCACGGGTTCATTCCCTGGTCAGGGAACTAAGATCCTGCAAGTTGCACAGCCAAAAAAACAAACAAACAAAAAAATGGTTAAGATGGTAAATTTTGTTCTGTGTATCTTAACCACTTTTTTTTTTTTTTTTTAATGAGACCGATGATAGCTACTACAAATGGACAAACCACATGAATTCTGGGGCTCTAAAATACCACCATGATGGAAGGCCTTTCCTAAGCTCTGCGTGGCTTTTCCCCTGCTAGCTAGCCTTTGTTCCTAATCTCTTCCTGTCTGATCCCAGCACTGACTGTAATGGGAGGGCCGCACACTCCCAAGAGGAGCTTCACTTTCAGAGTGTTTACCCCAGACCCTCCCTCTAAGTGGCTACCTGTCAGTTTCCATTTCAGCTCTACCTTTCTATTTACAGGTCGGCTGACCAGCAGCTGACATATTACCTGTATTGATTCTCTAAGAGCCCTCAAGGTGGAGGGAAAGACTATTCTAAGGCAGCCCTGAGCTCTTAGCTGAGTGGGATCGTAAACTCCCCCATTAAAGGTTTCATTCAATAACAATCTTTGCAAAAGTAAATGGACATCGGTCTCCCACCCCCACTACTGATCCAGAGGCCATTACCAATGGGCAGAGAGCGCTGAGCTGCGGCAGTGTCAGTTTCCACATTTTCAAATGATTCCTTTAATGAAAAGCTGCATTCTTTTCAGGCCATAAAACAACGAAGGAGAAGTCTATTCTTTCAGCTATTGTACATATTAGCTTATTTATTTTATGGCTAAGGCTGCCACCAGCATTTCCTGGGTGTAGAGCTAACTCACTTAATGATTGGTTGATAAACCCGCTAAAAAGCAGATATGCTGAAATCGGCTCCTGTGCTACCAACAGCGTTTTGCTAGTGTGCAGGGCAATTGAAGTTTTTTTTCATTTCAAACACAAACCCATTGCTTTTATACTCTATTTAAACGTATTCATCTCACATAAAGCATTTCATATTCACACGCCTATGTGATCTAGTGCTCTAAAGATTCATTTTCAACCATGTTCTTAGGAAATAAGCATATCGCCATCATTTACCCAAATATCCTTCAGTCATTTAAAGATCTTCACCACCAAACTGTGAGCTCTTTTATGGCGAGAATCATCTTCCCCCTTCTTTTCCTCTCTTCCCTTCCTCTCTCCCGTCCTTCTTTCATGAAATAATTACTGAGCACCTAATCTGGATGTCTCGGCACCTCTGTGTCTTGCCCAGCAGGGACTCAGTGGTTGGTGACAGTTTTGTTGGGGAAAAAGTAGTGCCCAGATGAGACTGGACTTAGAGGCATCTAGGAAAAGAATTGGGATTTGCATGTTGCTGTTTTGGGAAGATTAGGACTCAGAGAACATGATTCACTGTTTCTGTTAGTGCAGTTCTAGAGATTTTTGTTCGTTTGGGGGTTTTTTTTTTTTTGGGTTTTTTTGGCCATGCTGCCCAACGTGTGGGATCTTAGTTCCCCGACCAGGGATCGAACACCTGCCCTCGTCAGTGAAAGCGCAGAGTCTTAACCACTAGAAGTCCCTAGGGATGTTTTTAAATGTTCAGTTGCATTCACTTATTAATGGCTAATCTGTGCAAAGACAGAAATATGAATAATGAAAGTGGATACAGTGACATGTAAATGTTCTTTCCTTTCATTGTACCCCCCCCTTTTTTTGGGTTAGGTGAGACATAAATGTAAATATCTGACAGAAATTACAAAAGAAAGCCCTAAAAGTCACTTCAGAATTATGTTCTGCTGAAACTAAATAGGAGCAGGACATGGACAGCTGGTCAGCCCACAAATTCTAGGGAGCCGAGAGAGGTGAAGTTACTTCCGGTGCCAGCTTACAAGCCTGACCCCCGTGGATATTCTAGCCTCCCCTGGGTGTGAGTCTGCATCTGAAGCACAGATCCCTCTCCTGATCCTTGACACTCCTATTTCCTCTGGAACCTTCACAGGCCCCCTTCCTATACTTCATCTGTCCATGCTGGGAACCCGCATTCTCTTCCCACTACACACTCTGTCCCCACAGTGTCCTGCACTTCCAGAGCTGGCTTCCACTGCCACCTCCACCCTGCCAATTCCTACATTTTGACCTGAATTCCTACTGGAAATCTCTATGTGTGTCTTGGAGGCAACTGATTTTGCCCTGTCTAAAACTAAAGATCTTTCCTACAAGCCTGACCACCCACCAGATCCCTATCTTAGGAATGGCCCCACCACCTCCCGTCCTAGGAACCTGGTGGTCACACCTCACCTCCAGTTCATACACTTCATCTCGGAAGCCTCAGGCCCACCATCTCCACCCCGATGACACGCATCTATTCCTGCCCCTCCAGATCCTTTCCTTCCTAGCCAGAGGCATCTTTTCAAAACACAAATCACTCCTTTGCTTGAGGCCTTTTAATAGCTTCGCATTTTTAGTCCAAAATCTTCTAACCTTTACCTACAAGGTCTCCAGCCTCTTCCTGAAACACGCTCCCCTTAGAACTCTGCTCTGGCCACCCTAGCTTTCTGACCGTCTCTTTAACAAGTCAAATTACTTTCTGCCTCAGGGACTTCACTGATTATATGTCTTCTGCCTGGAGCCATTCCCACTCTTCTGCATCTAGCTTTGAGTGCTGGCCACCTAGATTGGGATCTAAACTCCACCACTTAACCAGTTGTGTGACCTTTAGCTTCTGTTGACATCTGTTCCTTTATCTGTAAAATGCGGGAAATAATAGTACTTACCTGATTGGGCTATATAAAGATTAAGTAAAATCATGTACCTAACCTTATCCTTAATGTAGTGTATGGCATTTAGTATGTGTTCAATAAATGTTAGATATTAATATCAATATTGTTTCCTTCTGTGTTTCCAATCAACATAGTACCCTGTATTTATAGCAGGTGGCTCAATAAATATTTATTGAATGAATAAATGAATGAATGAGCTTATGAAAAGATAAGATCTGGCCTTCCCTTTTTTGTCATTACTGTGGAACCAAAGTGTAAGAGTGACAGCAGCCACCCAGGGTATGTGACAGCCTGGAGAGGGGAGGACAAAGACACAAAACTAAAGAGCAAGTGGGGGGACTTGCCTGGTGGCGCGGTGGTTAAGAATCCGCCTGCCAGTGCAGGGGACACGGGTTCAAGCTCTGGTCCGGGAAGATCCCACATGCCACGGAACAACTAAGCCCGTGCGCCACAACTACTGAGCCCGCGTGCCACAACTACTGAAGCCTGTGCGCCTAGAGCCCGTGCTCAGCAACAAGAGAAGCCACCGCAATGAGAAGCCCGCGCACCGCAAGGAAGAGTAGCCCCTGCTCGCCACAACTAGAGAAAGCCCGCGCACAACAATGAAGACCCAACACAGCCAAAAATAAATTAATTTTTTTTAAATTAAAAAAGAGCAAGTGGGAAAGCATAGCACTTTGTGTGAAGACAGGGAGGGAAAAGGCAGCGTCATGATAAGCTTACACCTTGTGCTGGCAGGCAGAAAGATGACAGCCCAGATCGGCCAGGTGGGACCTACGGGGATGGGGGTGAGGAATGGGAAGCGTGGCCGTGATGTGGAACGCATTCATTTAGTCAACAACACGCATGGTCCCGGGTACTAGAGAGGCCAAGCACAATGGGTTCAAGGTACGCTTAAAGAAGGTACACTACCCTGGGATGCTTCTGCAAGATCCCATATGGCCACCATCAGGCTGCTACACCTTGTCACTTTCATGCACTCGCAACAAATTCTCAGCCTTGCCAACCTCTCAACCTTGGCTTGGTAATCAAAGCCAATGAGCGCACCCATTCTGCTACCTGCAGTGTATAGACCAGCACGACTCTTTTAGAAGGCAATTAGGCACTGGGCACCAAAAGCCTGTTTTAAAAGGTCTGTAGTCTCTAACTTAATTAATTCCAGTTCTAGGAATCCACTCTATAGAGAGTAAGAAAGGCAAAGATTTATGCTCCGAGTCACGGGCTCCAAGCAGCACCGTGTTTTTTGTTGTGGTTGTTTGTTTTTGTTTTTGTTTTTTGCCTCACAGCTCGGCACGCGGAACAGGGATCGAACCTGTGCGCCCTGCAGTGGAAGCACAGAGCCCTAACCACTGGACCGCCAGGGAAGTCCCTTAACAGCACTGTTTTTGACAATGAAAAACATGATAACATAAATGTCCAGCAACAGGACTGGTGGGTGGCCCATGGATACAATGGAGTGTTGGGTGGCTAATTAAAATTGAAGTTTTTCGAAGGATGTTTGACATTCTTTCTATAAACCTACTGTGTGACATTGGGAAAAGCTCACGCTGTAATGTGAAACCAGAAAGAATCCTACCTCTGTATAGCAGGTATGTATCTGTACAGAGCTTATGTGTAGTTCCTCACGATGGGTAGAAACTACAGTTTTCCAGGCATTAGTAACTAGGCAGGGGGAAATTAGATAGGAAACCCTCCTAGTTGGCCTCATTTAAATTCTTTAAGGGCCGTCTTTATGTACTGAAGCTATCATGCCCTCCAGGACTGGCTTGTCACTCCACTGGGCTTCAGTTTCCTTATCTGTAAAATGAAGAGGTTGAACTAATTAATTTATCATCTATAAGGCTTCCAAGAACAAACATGCAAGGAAGGCACATTCTCCCTTAACATTTACTATGGTCAGGCCTTCCTTTTTTGGCCCTGTATGGAGAGGCCGAATTGGGGTGCAAAGCTAGTAAGCATTTGAATTGGAAAACTCTAGAAACGGCTAGCAGCCTCCGATGGGGCAATGGAGGTGGAAAGAAGTGCCTAATGTTTGGTGGGGGGGCACACAGCAGATTCTGAGGAATAGATCCCTGCTCCCAGGGACCTGAGAACAGATGGCCAGGACCCCGTCTCCCGGCTGGGTCTCCTGGGAGCCAGTGGCCGCCCTGGGTTCCACCTCCCCCTGGTCTTCTGGTCTTGAGTGGGAGTCGATCTGGTCTCTGCTGAGTCACTGAGACTCTCCTTCCCGGCCTCTGCCGGCCGTGACACAGCTCCCCTCCCGCCGGCAGTGATCACCTCCGGGAGATTTCTGGGTGGGGGGGACGCCAAAGATTACCGCGGTGGAGATCTCTGACGGACTGGGGGGCAATCGGCTCTCGGGCTTAACCAGAGCTCTAAAGCGGAAGACGTTTTATTGGCCTTGTAATTTCCGGTCAATTCCCGAAATCAACACGCTTTGAAGAAAGGCGCCGGCGGCGAGAGGGGAGTGGAGATGCCAGGACCCCTGGCCAGCCGCCCACACCCTTCCGGGTCCCGCCAGAGGCGGACCTTGGATGCCTGCGTTCTCTGCGTGGGGCGGCGCTGGAGTGGGTCCGCCAAGAGGGGGCGCGGAACAGGTTCGCTTCCTGCGGCCGCCCCAGACCCCTCCGGTGCTCCGAACTTCACGACCTCGAGCGAGGGGGAAGGGAGAGAGAGGGTTTAAAGGGCGGAATCAAATTGCTTTTTTTAAAAAAATAAATTTATTTATTTATTTTTGGCTGCATTGGGTCTTCCTTGCTCTGCAAGGGGCTTTCTCTAGTTGCCGAGAGCGGGGGGTTCTCATTGCCGGGAGCTTCTCGGGAGCTTCTCTTGTTGCGGAGCACGGGCTATAGGCCCGCGAGCTTCAGTTGCGGCTCGCGGGCCCTAGAGCACAGGCTCAGTAGTTGTGGCGCACGGGCTTAGTTGCTCCGCGGCATGTGGGATCTTCCCGGACCAGGGCTCGAACCCGTGTTCCCTGCATTGGCAGGCGGATTCTTAACCACTGCGCCACCAGGGAAGTTCTCAAATTGCTTTTTGAAATAACTTTTTTTTCTCTTATCCATGGGGAAACTTGATGCTTTGCATCCAGCCACCTAGAGGTAACCATTTTCCAGTCTCTGTGCGTCCAGATTATGTCTATACCTCTTCTTCAGTAAACAGAAACTGTTTTGTAAACCGCTCCTCCCCCACTTACTATGCAATTAACGTTTTCTGTTAATCAAAAGCATCCTTCCGTAAAAATGACTTTAAACGTGCACATTAAATCCCAGTAAAAGGATATGCTATAGGGACTTCCCTGGTGGCACAGTGATTAAGAATCCGCCTGCCTAAGCCATAGGACACGGGTTCGAGCCCCGGTTGGGGAAGATCCCACATGCTGCAGTGGAACTAAGCCCGTGCGCCACAACTATTGAGCCGGCGCTCTAGAGCCCGCGAGCCACAACTACTGAACCTCGGGCACCTAGAGCCAGTGCTTCGCAACGAGAGAAGCCCGCGCACCGCACGGAAGAGCAGCCCCTGCTCTCCACAACTAGAGAAAGCCCGCGCGCAGCAACGAAGACCCAACACAGCCAAAAATAATAAAATAAAAATTTTGAAAAAGAAGTTAAAAAAAAACAGGATGGGCCATGATTTAGAATCAGTGTTGATCATTTAAATAGCTTCCAATTTCTCAATGTTAAAAATAGCTATGCTAAACATCCGCGTAGATAAATATTTACCTGCATCCTGGATTGTTTTCCATTCGAATCAATTTCTAGACGCGAACTAATGGGCCCAAACAGAGGTAAGGAATGGTAAGGTTTAGGTGGGCCCAGGTGTGCTGCAGTGGTGGAGACTTCAACAGCAGCTATTGTTATTACTTTCTTGGTTTTTCCTTTAGCTGCCCCCCTTCCCCCTCCAATAATTATCGATATTATTCAGAGCATTCCTCGCTAAAGCGGGGCACTGATTTCACCTTGACTGCCAGCGGTTTCCCCTGTAGGGAGGAATGACCCGGCCAAGAGACCAGGCATCCAGGGGAAGGGAAGAGGCACAGGAGGGGTCCAGACCCAATTTATGGATGGATGTCCCTCGCAGGGGACCTCCAGGGCCCGGCCCCTCCCCATCCCCTGCGTGGGTGTGACAATGGCCCTGACGACAGGTGGCCCTCCTCTGGGCCGCTGGCCATAGGGAGTCGCAGTCTCCCCCTTCCTTTCTCCTCTCCCTCCCTAACCCCACACCGGACCTCCTCCCTCTCCCCTCCACCTGAGGCTGCCGGAGCCTCCACGCCCGGGTGAGTGGGAAGCCCAGCCGCCGTCTGGGGCCAGAGAGGGGGCGGGCGAGCGAGCGTGGCCGCGGTCGGCGCGCATCCTTCCTGCAGAGAGGAACTGAGGCACGGATTCGCTCCATGCTCGCCACGCGGCCCCGGGCCTCCCGGAGCTCCTAGACCCGCTGCAGGCTGCACCCCGGCCCTCCCGGCTCACCGCCCTAACCCTGGAGGCCGGGCCGGCTCTCACCTAACTTTGGGGAACCACCTAGGAGGCAGCTAGAGACCCGCCCTTTGACGAAAGGTCTAACTCGGGGCTCTCTCCCTGCACACTGAGATGGGGCGCTGGTTTTCTTTTTTCTTTTTAATCATAGTGTACGATTCGAATAAGATAAGAAACAGGACGATTCCAAGCAGAGCTAAAAGAAAAGTTCCTTAAGCTATGATTGGTCGCATGACGTAGTTCAGGAAAGGAAAGAACAGTAAGGACTGTCTACACCACAGTGACCCAGGCTCATCCCGGTGCAGGGCCGGCCCGGGGAGAAGTCCGCCCAGGCTGAATGAGGGCACCACTGGGGTGTCTCGGGCTCCAGGCCAGGGCATCGTCGAAGGGGCGCTGTCGGCCGGGCGTTAGGCTGGGGTTCCTTCCCGGGTTCCGCCCTGTTTTAAGCCTGCGTTTTCAGCAGCTTCGGGGGCTGGCCTGGGCTCCCGGCGGCTATGTGGCCGTGCCTCTGTCCACCTCTGCGGGTGCTGCCATCTCCGGGCTGTGCGGTCTGTAGCGTCCGCCTCTTCTTGGGGTGACTGTCAATCCGTCTCGGTTTCAGCCATTGGCTCCTGGACACGTGGGTCTCCACAGCGTTTCTGACCCTCCTCAACTCGGGAACCGTCTCTGTGCCCGCTGCTAGCAAGACGCAGCACCCCGCCTACAGTGTAGTTCCGTCCCTGCAGAACTGGCAAGAGTGGCCGCCCAACGCAGGGAAGTTATCCAGCGCCCAGGCCGAGGCTTGCTCTCGGTTCAGGCCTGGGGGCATGTGAGTCTCGGGCCAAGGTCGATGCATGGGGTTCCACTGCTTCAACCTTTGGAAAAGGCCAGAACATGTAGCCGGGCTAGGAAAAGGGCGAATGATCCTGGTTTCTATTGGTGATGTTTTTCTTTTTGCCGGAATGGGTCCAGACCTCAGAGAGAGGTTCTTGGTGGGGCAGGGCTGAAGGAAGGCATCAGAGCGAGCAGGCAACCTTCCCTCGCACCACCCCCTCCGCAATCTTTGTCGTGCCGTTTTGCAAGCTGATTAGGGAGTGTAGAGGCGAAGCCTCAAGTCCAAGCTTGATGCAGTCTGGCACTTTATGAAGTTTCTCCGTTATTCATTCTCCCTAAATCTGATTGCCCTGTACATGTCCTTCACTACTGTTAAACTTCTTGAATGCAAGGGACTACCTCTTATACTTCCTATATTGGTTCCTTAATAGATGAATATGCATATAATATATATTTTTATATACTGAATATATATATATACAGTTATATACTGAATATATATATAGAAACTGCCTACTCGTGTACTACTGTTTGGACAAGAGAGAGCCAGGAATAAAACAGCAACAATTGTGTACCTGGCAATAAACTGCCTCATGCTCACGGCTGTTTGGGCCATCATTAATGACAGTGTCCTCTGAGTGCTGTGAGGGGTGAGGAGATGTATGGGCAGATAATTTCCTCTACCTGGATTACTGTGTTTCACCTAGCTAAATTCCACATCTTTTAAGTTTCAGCCTAGTTTTCAACTCCTCTGGGAAACTGGTTCCCACCTTTCCCCACAAAATTAGAAAACATAAATCCTCAGGAAACCTACAGTTGAATGGATTAATTAAAATGGATAATCTCTCTCTGATGGTCTGCAGTCCACCGGAGGTGAAGGAGTGGGAGGCATGGGAAGTATGTATCAGATGAACTGATATATACATGAGTGGCATGAACATGAAATATTCATCCAATATACAGCTAGTGAGCTAGAGGGACCAGAAGCATTGAAACAAGATGCAGTCGAATGAAGGAAAGCTTTGTGGAAGGCAAAAATCGTGAACAGAATTTTGGAGAAGTGGAAAGACTATATTTAAGAAAAGAGAAGAAGTCTCATTAGGCCATCATTCTAGAAAGACTGACTCACTCTGAAGGAAACCATAAAAGAAAAAACAAAACAAAAACAAAAAGCCAAGCAGTGTGCAAAATCTAAAAGCTTCCTTTGCTTTCATTGTCAAATATCTGGAAGTAAAAAAAAAAAAAAATGATAAGTACTCTATATGCTAGCACAAAAATGTACATTGAGAAAGAAGTGTCTATTTTAATTGCTTGGTTTAAAGATGATACTAAAAGGGGGAAAAAGGCAGAAAACTAGAGGAACAAAGGGAAAAGAAATCATGGCGGACAAGATATTGTGACAAAATTTTGGAAGCTGGAAAGCAGATGGTCAAGTATTAACTGTTTTAGCCGACCTGAGAGAGCTGACTCCCTACAGGCAGAGAAGAAACTGACAAGAATCAAGATGATTCCCACCACAGGCCCCAAGATGGCTCAGAGAGACATCAAGTTCTTCCGCAAATGGGAGTACGGGATGGGGATGAAGTTAGGAGAATTGGTTGCAGGTTTATAAGAAACAGATCCTCAGATCTCACTCCCCAACCTATGCATCCAGGCCCACCCTCAGGCGGACAGAAAATGTCACACTGAGCATCTACATTCTGAACAAGGATCACTGACATGGAAAAAGCCTTCAATGTGCCAAACAGAGATCAAAATAAGAAAATAGGAAAAAAAAAAAAAAAAACTGGGAGGAAACAGAGACAATGTGTGGAGCAGGAGAAAACTGGAAAAAATCTCAGACCTCCAGAGACATACTAGTAGAGTTTTTTGGAACCGGTGCTCCTTTTGGCTAACTTCTAATTTCAGTACATTATAGCCAATGAATGTGGCCTGTGTAAACTTCTAATCTGAGGAATTCATTGAACTTTTTTACTGGCCTAATTAATATATGGCTAATGTTTGCAAAATTCCATGAGTGTCTGAAAAGGATGTGTATTTTTTTGTTAGGTAAGAAAATCTATGTCTATGAATTCAAGTTTGTTAATTAAATTGTGTTATTTAATCATCTGCATCTATATTTTTTGTATATATTTGATCTGTTGATTTTTGAGTGATAGGTTAAAATCTCCTACTATATTGTGGGTTTGTCAGTAACTTGTTTGTCTTGTTATCAGGTTTTACTTCATATATTTTGAATCTGTGTTATTAGGTACATAAAGTTTCCTAACTGTTACATATTCTTGGTGGATCATACCTTTTATGACTATAAAATATTCCTCTTGTCCCTTTTAATACTTATAACCTTGATTCCAAATTTGTCTAATAGTATTATTACTATGTCTACTTTCTTTTTATTAGCATCTACGTGATAGATCTATTTTTTTCCATTCTTCCTTTCCTTTTTTGTCTTTTATTACTTTGCTTTTGTCTTTTATTACACTTTTAATGAGAGACAGAAAACATGAGTCTGATAATGATTTCTGCCATTTCTGTATTTTTCAAATTGTTTGTGTGTGTGTGTGTGTGTATATATATATACTTTTTTCCCCCCCTTCTGTTCAGATAGCTCTGTTCCAGGGGAATGCCCTGGCTGTCCAGTGGTTAGGACTCTGCACTTCCACTGCAGGGGGCCCGGGTTTGATCCCTGTTCGGGACACTAAGATCCTGCAAGCCCAGGGTGCGGCCAAAAAAAAAAATAAAAAAGATAGCTCTGTTCTGGATTTTACTAGGAACTTCCATCTCCAAGGGAGGGGCAGTGAGGGGTCTGAGAGGCAGGGCAGTGCATTGGTGCTGGTGTTGTTCAGGAGGAGGGGAGAGCTTAGACCCTCAGAACTCTAGGACAGTTTAACTGGACTGAGCAATTCCGGTTTTGATAAGCTCACTTTTACGTGTTTGTTACTAGTTTTAGTTTTGAATCCCATGCTGGTTTGATTTGCTGCAAGTGAAAATCGTACATGAAAAATCCACACTCAGGTGCCCCTTTTATGGTTTTATAATATACAATGTGGACATTGAATGAAATCTAGACAATGATAATTAAGTTGATTAGAAGCCTGTCTATAAACTGGGTAAAAAATTCTATTCATATCTGTTAGCTCAGACTACAAATAGGGAAAAATAATCTATATCCTTCCAATTCAGTCAGATGGGTATTTATTTTTACTGTATTAGTAAAAGAGCTGATAACTGATCTATCAATATTTCTGTTAGTGTAGCTTTCATTCTCAGCATCGCCTTAATCCACTGGCCTGCCGTTCCACAAGAGGAGTTTAGTGTTGGTTTTATGATATGTCCTTGAAAAACTTTCTGTGATTTGCCAAGCAGCGTTCTCTCAAATTCCAAATCGTATTTTTCTTTCCCATTGATTTTGAGAAATGTCCCTTCATTCTAGACATTTTCCTTTTTTCTTTTAAAAATCACAACCCCTATACTGAAATACATCCGTTCTTCTGTCTTACTGAGCAGTTTAGTTTATGGGACAAGAAACTCCAGATTATTGAAAATATTTTGCCTAAAAGACAGAGAGTTGCTGAACTTTCATTGGAGGTAATTTGGTGGAGATTATAATGAAACCTTTTGGGGGGCTTGGAGCATAAGTTCTGAGAGAGTTTATCATCTTGACCATTTTTTTCATCAATCATCTGGTACACATTTCTAGTTAGGTTTCCCTGCAGTGCCTCTGAGCAAACGTTGGGTACTCATGCAAAAGGCTTCTTACTAGAGATTGATTTGTTGATTTTTAAAATGCCTCTTAGAATAAGAATCCCCATTAGATTTTGTATTGGAAAAAGAAGCAATATGTATGTTGACATCACCAAGAATGTCTGTGTGCTGCACACATGCAATTTTGTGCACTCATTGTATTGAACACGTCTCATTTCGAGAGTATGACCTTGAGTTGTCATTGCTTTAGAAAACATGGACTGGTTAGGACATCCATTAATGTCCTCGAACAAATGCTATAGCAGAATCCCCAAGGGAGACAGGGATTTTACTGGTCTCCGGACACAGGAATCCATTTGTCGGAGCATATGCCGAGTGTGATGAACTGTTAAATGAAGTTAATTTCTGTGCCAGACCAAATGAGACGAAAGTCCAGGCAACTGGACAAGATGAAGGCTGCATGTCCTTCAGAGGGAAAAAATCACCGCATTTTTTTCAGATATTGTCACCTGTGGTTTTTTTTGGCTTATTTGACAAGGCCACGTAGAACGATTAAGAGGAACATAATCTAAATAAGTGCTCCGAATCAGTGTTTAGGAAGCTCTCATTGTGAAATCTTTAATTTCAGGTTGTACTTCATGCAGAGTAGTAGAAGAAAAGAGGACAGTGCCTTATTGCTAAAAGCATCCTGTAAGTGAAAAAGCTGTTAATACCATTCTTGTGAGTTCTTGTAGTTGCAAATTTTAAAACAGAAGAATTGGAGTTTTCTGTTTTCCGCTTGGGGTACCTGATGATCAAAGTGGGAACAGTATAACATTGTTGCTTTACATTGACTACTAGGAGTTAATTTGAAGTTTGCGGGTATTTTTCTGGATGAGATTCTCTTTACGTTATTAATAGTTTTTCTGTTATTTTCCATGTCAAATTTTTCCTTGCTATTTACAGTTGCCCTGCTGTTTTTAAAGACAACATTCACTATGTGAAAAGCAAAGCCCACACTTTTATTTTACTTCCCAACCGTCCCCACCCCAACTTAGTCATAATTGTTTTGTAAGCAGAGTATTAGCCTTATAATGCTGCCCAGTATGGTAATTAGGCCTGGAGATTTCTAAGCTGTTGTATTTGAAATTCTACTTGCTTTTACAAATTGAAGAACCTACTTCCTCTTTTCTGACAAGCAAGAGTAGTAATTAAGAGTGTGGACATTAGAAACAGATGTAATTAATTATATGATTTGGGGCAACAAACTTCTGAACTCAGTTTCCTATTTGTAAAATGAGGATAATTCCTACCACACAGGCTTTTTGTGTGGATTCAATAAGATATTTTCTAAATACTTAGAACGCTATCTGGTTTAAATATAGTAGCATCTTTTTCACTAATTGTATGATTGATATTATTTAAGTACTTTCTGAAAATAGGGTTAGAGTTTATTTTTAAAACTTTAAACACCCTGACTAAAAGTTTACCTTCAAAAAATATTTTATGTCACACCCTGTTCTAAATACTTTATGGTAGCTTTTATTATCATCCTGTTGTATAGATGAGGAAACTGAAACACAGAGAAGAGTAATTTACCCAAGTGTAGAGCTGTGACTCTTACACAGGCATCCCACTGCAGAGGCCTTTTAATTTTTTAATTTTTTGACTAGGTAAGACATTCACATGGTTTAAAAAGAAAATAAAGTACATATAATAAAAAAAATACAGTGAAATATCTTCCCACTTCTCATGAGCAACCACTGTTATTAGCTTTTGAGGTGTCCTTCCAGAGTTTCTTTCTACAAATACAGGTGTATGTCTTATTCCTTCTGCATTTTCTCCTATGTGAATTTTTCTTATTTATCAACATATCTTCAAAACCTTTTCCAGTCAGAACCTAAAGAGCTTTCTCATTCTTTTTTAGAGCTGCATAGTACTCCATTGTATGGATATGCCATAGTTTTAGTTTATCTCCTATTGATGGACTGTTTTTTCTGATCTTTGCTATCATAATTAAGGCAGCAATAGACAACTGAATGGTCTTACCCATCCTCCCTTTGCTTGTGTGCAAGGACAGCTGGATGCATGTCAGATGTGGTTAAATACTATTTGCATGTGTAATATTGGCAGATATTGCCAAATTGCAGACCAAAGGGGGCTGTGCCAGTTTACACACCCCCGGCAATGTAAGAGGGTACCCATTCCCTCACAGCCCTGCCAAGTATGTTACCCAATTTATGGAGTTTTGCTATTTTGAAAAATGGTATCTCAGAGTAGTTTTAATTTGCATCTCTTATGATGCATGGAGTTTCATAGCCTATAATCTTAACACCTGTATTGTATGGCCACCAAGAATACTAAGGGACCCTAGTTGAAGAGAATAATTTTTATCCTCCCTTTCTAACATTTCATTTAAAATATGTGGACTCAAACTTATTGTTTCTATTATTTTGGCCAAAAAAGTATGTCACAGTCCTGGACAAATGTAAACTTTCAGAGATAAAGTAAAACAAGGGTAAGATTCACCACCAAGGAGCCAAAGGGGAGGGAACTAAGTCACAGGCCGAGCCAGGCACCAAGAGGGGAGGGTACTTAAGTCCGGGAGTGGCTGTTGGCCTTTTGACCTCACATCGGCAATACACTGAATAATAGTTTGTAGATCTGTTGAACTCCAGGGCTTGAATGCAAATGGCAGTCAACTATATAGATTCCATTTGAATGTTTAATTATGATTTATCTACATAAATTCATTAGACTTGAATAAAATCCCTCCTGAGAAGTGCCCCATTCAGGGACCACGGTTTTGTGTACCCAAGCCACCCCAAATAAATATATATTCTTTGTACATTTCATTATACCTTTAAGCCATGTCCCTTATGTACCCTCTCCAGGACACTGCCTCTCTTAAACCCCTTCTATACAGAAAAATCGAAACCTGCCTTTGCTAGAGTCCCTAAACATGTCCGTCAAAGTGTCACTCAGAGGACGCTTGAACTCTGCCTTCTATGGTACCCTAATCCATCTTTATGGCACTTAACACTGTTAGAAAATTCTTCTTCGTACTTAGTTGAAACATACCTTCCTGTGGCTTCCATCCACTGGTGCCATAAAGAACAAGTGGAATCTCTAACGCAAAACCATTTTTTATACATGTTGAGGACTATATTGTGTTTTTCTTGAAATGTTTCTTGGCTTCTCCACCCTTTACACCTTCCACCATTTATTCAAATGATATGTAGTCATCAGAGTAATTTAGGAGAAGCTTGTGCATTTGTGGAGGAGAAGAGAGAGACGTGAAATTTGAGAATAATGCATCGAGGCTTATTCATTTATTTATTAAACATATTTACACACATGCCACCTTCTTAGGTGCTTAAGAAAAAAGTACTAGGAAGGACTGCCCATGCCCACCAGATTTATAATTCAACTGGGATACAATTTATGTACAGGTACAGAATATGGCTGCAGCCAAACTCAAAGCAGTATATGATGAACTGTCAAGATGATTGCTACCAGGACTTCCCTGGTGGTCCAGTGGGTAAGACTCTGCACTCCCAATGCAGGGGGCCCGGGTTCGATCCCTGGTCAGGGAACTAGATCCCACATGCTGCAACTAAAGATCCCGCATGCCGCAGCGAAGAACCCACGTGCCACAACCAAGACCGGGTGCAGCCTAAATAATTAATTAATTAATTAATCAAAAAGAAACAGATGATTGCTACCGTGAATGAGTGAATAGCTGTGGGGAGGCAAGGTCTGAGGCTGTGGACTGGAGAATCGGGGAAGGCCTCAAGGATGCAGATTGGCTTCAGCAAGCTGGACTTTAAAGGTTGAATTTGTGCATGTGGCAGAGAAAACAAATGGCATTTCAGGTAGACTAATGCCAGATAAATGGGTTCTCCAAGGTTCTGAAAGCCTTGGTTGCCAAGATGAAGAATTTGGGCTCTTGTCCTGAGGACAAGGGAGAAATACCGGCAGCTTTTGGAAAAACAAGAGAAAAGCTGTGTGATAGGATGCTTAGTGTGGAGGTAGATTACACTGGTCTGGAGAATTAGCAACCAGGCATTTGGACATAAAGATCAGCCCTGAGGCAGGACATCAGAGCCCAATCAAACCCAGAGGGCAGTCAGCCTCTCTCCTCTTCCCCGCAGTGGCCACGGCAAACCCTTACCACCTCTCTCAGGGCCCACACTCCATCTCCAGTCTCATCTCATGGGACAAAACTTCCCCTCCTTTCTGCGTCAGTTACCAACCATCATACCTCCTGCACACATCATGTTAGGATGTAGTGAGAGGAAACACTGGCCTAGAGGAGGTGGTCCATAAAGTAGGTGTTGGATGACTGATGGAAAGAGCGTAGGCTTCTGGATCAGACAGGTCTAGACTGTGAGCCTGGTTTCTATTCTAGATCCCCTAGAAAATAGAGCCTGAGGCAAGGCTCACGTGCTGGTCCTTTACTAAAAGTGGAATCCCAGGGCCTCAAGAGTGAGGGGAAATTAAGGGGGGAAAGGATGAGAAGAAAATACAAGGTGGTGTATGTCTAGATCCCTGCTTTATGAAGTCACACGGGCTCGGCCATAGGAATTCTCCAGAAAGACAGTACAGAAACAACATGTCTTAGAAAATCCCTCAGGAGAGGAAATGCGGAGGGACTCGATCTCCTGCCTGTGGGAAGGTAATTCCCTCCACTTCTGGTCTGTGTCCCCCGCCCCTTGGGTAGACCCTGGGGAAGCATCTGATGCTTTAGATGAATCTGGAAGTTGTGGGAGGAACCAGCGAATCTGGTGACCTCAAGAGGGACGAATGGCCGAGGACGCCAGGGTCAGGCATGGCCCAGGTGAGCTGAGGTAGCACAAAAGGGGTGCAGTGAGTAGCTGGGAGACTTACCGTCTTGGATGTGAGGAAATTACTTCTTTTATTCTCTTTCCCTATCTTTAAAGTAGGGATGATATCTGCCTTTTAGGATTAGTGTGGAAATGAAATGAAACAATGACAGTAATGATGACAAGTGACATAAAGAAAATAGCATCTCTCATTTAATGAGCACATACTAATTTCCAGGCATGCTGCTAAGCACTTTGCATTAATTACCTTCTCTAAACAATAATCCTATGAGGTAATATCAGTTTTTTTTTTAATTAACGGATGAGATAAAGGTCATTCATCTAGTGAGTGGCAGAGCCCAGGTGTGACCCTAAGTCTGAATGACTAAAGAATGGGGACACCTAACTAGTATGCTTTGTTCCCATTTGTTCATTCGTTCACTCATTCATTCTTTCAGCAAATATTTTTTGAGAACCTACTATGTGTCAGGTATGTTCCAGGTGCTTGGGGCACATGAGTGAACAAAACACAGATCCCCACTCTCGTGGAGCTAAATTCCAGTGGTGGGGACTTGGAGAGACATTCACTAGGGATGGAAATGTAGTAGGTCAGACAAGAAGTGCTGTGGAGAAAAGAAAGTCAAGCAGGGTCGGGGAGACCAAGAGGTAACTGGGCAAAGGGCAGTCAGGGGAGGCCTGACTGTCAAGGTCAGGGAGTCTTGGGTGGATATCTGGGGAGGAACCTTCCAGTCTGAGGAGCGGGCAGTTTAAAAGTCTTAAGGGAAAAATGTGCTGTGATAGAGGGACAGCAGGGGACTGGAGCAGAGCGGGGGAGAGAGATAGGATAGGGGTAAGCGGGGGCCGAGGGTGGGAGGTTGCAGACCACACAGTCTTGGAGGGCCTTGGAAGGGTTTAGCTTATACTCTGAGTAAGATGTGTTATATTGTAATGCTGTCTAATGTAAAATCACTTATTACATAAAAAGAGTGTATTACAATGTCAGTCTTTTCGTTCTGACTTCTGTCCTCAGTACAGCAGGAATCTGCTCTTGCTAAGATCACTAATGAACCCCTAATTGGCAAATGCACTTACACTTTTAAAATCTGATCAGCTCTCTGTTGCATTTGGTTTCTACTTGGCATTTAGACAAAACCTTGTTCTTTATATTTGAGATGCTGTATATAGCACATGAAATGTAAACGGATCGTAAGCTGCACCCCTGTGTTGAAAGTTTTTAAATGTGTGATTAGAGTCAGATTGAGGAAACGTTCTATCGTTGGGGCCTTTACAGATCCAAGCAAGGTTCTTAGCCCCAAATGCAGAGGGTGCAAAATTTGTTTTAACTGTGTGGCTTCAGGCAAGTTACTAAATATTTCTGAGCGTCATTTTTCTCATCTTTCAAAAGATTACTGTGAGTATCTTATTGTTATATGCATTCTGCAAATGGGTAAACAAATCCAGAGACATTAAGGAACCAACTTCAAAACCCTCTTCTGAATAAAGACAAAAATTCACCTGCACCTGTGACAACTGTGGACCTTAACAACCGCCGAGGCTTCCATAGAGGGCCATCCCAGCTCTGCAGAGGTGGGCTAAGGAAGGAACAGCTCACAGGACTAGGAGTCTCTTCTTTGAAATCCTGATGTCTTACAACTCATGGCTATAATAATTCAAGCATTGCCCAGGAAAAACGCCATCCTTAGCACAAGATGTGGCAGAGGATGGCGCCAACCTCCCCCTGTCATGGGAACCCTGCTTCCCTTCCCTTCCTGGATCACATGCCTGAGAGAACTTCCTTCTTGCAGAGAGTCAGGAGGAACACTGTATACCTTGAGCTTAAATCCTGTGTGTATCTATCCTAAGATGATTTAATAGTTGATGGAACTGGTACCTTTTCTTCCTTCCCTCATGCTTGCTATCTTTCTTTCCTCACATTTTAAAAACTTGTCAACCACACTTAAGTTTAAAAGTTATACTCCTTTCGTTATGATACAAAATATCTAGACACATGCTTAAGTTTTGTGGGTTTTTTTGGTTTGTTTGTTTTTTAATCAAAGAAGTATTTCCTCTTGGGCCGTAATTCAGCAACTACATAGTCTGCAGTCGCTGCAGCAGCATGCTCTTTTTTTTTTTATTGTGGTAAAGTACACACAACATAAAATTTACTCTTTAAACCATTTTTATTTTATTTTATTTTATTATTATTATTTTAATATATTTATTATTTATTATTTTTTGGCTGCGTTGGGTCTTCATTGCTGTGCGCGGGCTTTCTCTAGTTGCGGTGAGCGGGGGCTACTCTTTGTTGCGGTGCGCGGGCTTCTCATTGCGGTGGCTTCTCTAGTTGTGGAGCACGGGATCTAGGCTCGAGGGCTTCAGTAGTTGTGGCACGTAGGCTCAGTAGTTCTGGCTCGCAGTCTCTAGAGCACAGGCTCAGTAGTTGTGGTGCACGGGCTTAGTTGCTCCACGGCACGTGGGATCTTCCCGGACCAGGGCTCAAACACGTGTCCCCTGCATTGGCAGGCAGATTCTTAACCACTGCGCCACCAGGGAAGCCCAAAACCATTTTTATTATTACATTTAATTGTGGTAAAATATGCATAACATAAAATCTAGTATCGTAATCATTTTTCAGTGTACAAGTTCAGTGGCACTCAGCACATTCACACTGTGGTGCCACCAGGACCACCATGCATCTCCAGAACTTTTTTCATCTTGCAAAACTAAATCTCTGTACACATTAAACAATAATTTTTCATTTCTCCTATCCCCCTATCCCCTAGCAAGCACTCTTCTACTTTCTGTCTCTATGAATTTGACAACTCTTAAGTACTCTAAGGAATCAAACAGTATTTATCTTTTTGTAACCGGCTTATTTCTCTTTGTGTAATGTCCTCAAGGTCCACCCATGTCATCGCACATGTCAGAAATTCCTTTCTTTTAAGGCTTAATAATATTCCACTGTACATGGGTACCACATTTCATTTATCTATTCATCCATCCATGGGCTCTTGGGTTGCTTCCACCTCTGGCTATTGTGAATAATTCTGCCATGGACCTAGGTTTACAAATATTTTTTGAGACCCTGTTTTTAATTCTTTTGGGTCATTTTAACCACTTTTCTTTCCAGTAAAGAGACAAAATGCTTTTAATGAGAATTAATATTTTTACATTTGTCCTAAAGTCTTATGTATTCAGTTTAGTTAGAAGAAATATTTTAAAGCCATATTATTTATATGTCTTTCTTTTTTATGAGAGAGAGAATATAAAAAGTCAACCCTAAATAATTGTGGATATATTATATATAAAGGATTTTCCATGGTATTCTAATGACAATTCATACAAATCCAGTGAAACTAAAGCTTTGTAGTAGTTCTTAACCATTTTTAAGTACATGACTCAGTGGCACTAAGTATATTCACATTGCTGTGTAACCATCACCACTATCCTGCTCCAAAATTTTTTCGTCTTCCTCCTGACATTTTTAACGAATGTCAATTCTAAACCAGGTAGGTAATGCTGGAGATAAACAAAGGACAAGATAAAATTGCCCTTAGTCACTCAAAGCGTTAGCCGGAAAAATTCTCATTCCAAAGCTGCAGCTTTTCAGTCCCACAAATGATGGGGCTTGAATTCTTTGAGCCTGAGAGTTTCTTGGTGATGGTTAAATCACCTGAATCTAGTGTATGGAAACACTGTGCTATTCAAGAGTGTTGTAAATTACCTTGGCCATTATGTCAATGGCTATTTTTAGTCCTTATCTGTGGGTTGGTTACTTTCCTTTCCTGCCCCTTGAAACATTCTCTGCCCTTGGCTTCCTGACAAGATGATTTCCGGGGTTTTCAGTGTTGAACGGTTCCCATGGTTCTGGGCTGGACTCTCTTTTCTATATGTCTGCCCACTCTCTCTAGAGATCTCATTCACTCCCTTAGCTTGGAACCACATTTATGCCTTTGGGTCTCAAACCTCCATTTCCAGTCCAGACTACCTACTAGCCCTTTCCATCTGCATGTCCCATAGGCACATGGAGCTAAAAGCACCCACAAAAATCATCACCCTTACCTCGAGGCAGAGCACCGACATACCCAGAGGCCAAGTCAGAAATACAGGGCTTATCCTCTATTGCTACCTTCCTCTCCCTCGGACACACAGTCCAGCGCCTTCAGTTCTATCTTCTAAATATCCTTTAGGCTTGCCCACTTCTGTCCACCTGTACTGCCAACACACAATACAACATCATTCACCTGCTGTTGGAAAAGCTTCTGAATCGGTAACCTCCTCCCATCTGCTCGTGCTCCCTTCTCTGTAGGGCAGCCTGACATTTGAAAATCACAAACCTAATTTTATCACCCACCCCTGGCTTAGAGCCCTTCAGCTGCATTGGTCTTAGGAAAAGCCCAAATGCTTTAAAGTGCATACAAAGCCCCGCCTGATCCGGCTCCCGACAGCCTTTCCAACTTCAAATGGAGCTCTCTTCTCCTTTCTTGTGATCCAAGCGCACTGGTCATTTCATGTGCCATTCACGCCCTGAACAAACTCCTCCCTCTCCCTTCCACGTGCTTTGCCAGGTGAACTATTTTTAGTTTTCAGTTTAAATGCCTCTTCCTCCAGGAAGGCTTCCTGCCACTCCCCCTGCCCCTACACACACACACACACACTGGTTAGGTCTCCCCTAATATTGCTCCCTTTACATAGGCATGGAGAAGGCATAATTCAGCGGGACCTGCGCAGGGTAAACCAAGATGCCCGCTGTTGCCAGGAATGTGGAAGGTGGCAGAGGGGGCAGAAGGGCTTGTAGCAGCTGTGGTGGGAGACCTGAAAAGGTGGAAGAGCATGGGCTTTGGGAAGAGGTGGAAAGTGGTTAGAATGGAGACTTAGCCATTCTCATTAGAAAAGTGATTTCGGGCAAGTTACTCAACTTCTGTAAACTTTAGTCTTTTTTTTTTTTTTTTTTTCTTTTTGTATCTTAGTTCCCCTACCAGGGATGGAACCCGGTCCACTGCGGTGAAAGTGTGGCGTCCTAACCACTGGACTGCCAAGGAATTCCCATCTTTTCATCTTTAATGGGTTAACAGACACATCATAGGTTTAATGTGAGACTTAACTGAGGTAATGGTTTAAAGTGGATGCAGGGGCTTAGGACAGGTTGGGGGTGCTTTCAGGCTTTTGGAGGGACCGGGGTCTGCCTTGAGGCTGGCTCTGTAGATTTGGGAGCTCTCAGCACATGGGTGATAACTAAAAGCAGAAGAAAGCCTGAAGTTGCCAAGGAGGTGTGGAGAGGTGTCTGTCAGGGAGAATTGAGGCTGGGCCACGGGGAACATCAGCATTTACAGAGTGGGCACCCAGCCCTGCCTGGCAGCCAGCAGGCACCCAATATATTCTACACGGAGACATGTGGGTGAAATGGTGACCTGTCTTCTGATGGGATCTTAGTCTTTTTCATTTGTTTCCCCAAATTCCGGCCTTTTGGCAAAAAAAGACATGTCCCCGGAGCCCAGTGGATGTCAGACTTTGGGTCTTTCTTGAAGGAGTCAGGATTCTCTGATTTTGGATTGGACAATCAGTTCTCTGGATTGATAGTTTATCTATTCCATGGAATCCTAGCCAGAGGCAGGAGTAGGGTGAGAGCTCAAATATCTCCTTCCTCTGTGCCTCCGCTGGGAGCAGATACCTCAGGCTGGAACTCCTGGCTGGACTGAGCACGTTCCAGGAGATCCAACCCCTGCAGGAGCTCAGACGGTCCTCATACCCTGCTTTGGAGACAAGCATTGTTCTTATTTTCATAAAAAATGAAAGGCAGGGCACAGCTTTCATTTATTGATATTTCTTGTACTTTAAATTATTATTCAAGCTAGCCTGGCCTCCATGTGCTTTGCCAGGGACCCTGTGACTCCGGTGACTGCCGCCGTGGTGAAGGGGCTGCAGGTCCCGCAGGTACCGGCTATGCTCAGCCTTGATTGGATCACTGGATGCACAGGGCTCATCACAAAGAAATCAGAGCACCCAGCTGGCCTTGGGTAGCTTCCCAATCCCTGCAGAGCGGAGCCTGCCTTCCAGGGGTCTGCGGGAGTGAGGGCCCAGCTCAGCCCACCTACAGGAGGGCCCAGCACTCCCTACGTGGGCACTCCTCTGGCAGTTTGGCTCAAACACTCCCTAAAATAATCTCCAAAAACCAAGGGTACTCTGTCCACATTTTAAACTTGACATCTAAATGTGTTCACTATAAGTTTAAATAATTAGGGAGGATGAATTTTCTGGCATGTTGTCAACATTAACTTTTAAAAATAAAATAACCGGGACTTCCCTGGCGGTCCAGTGGTTAAGACTTCGCATTTCCAATGCAGGGGGCGTGGGTTTGATCCCTGGTCGGGGAACTAAAAATAAAATAAAATAACCAAGATATGGAAGCAACCTAAGTGTCCATCAACAGACAAATGGATAAAGAATATACGGTATGTTGTACATGTGAAGCATATAATATTGTACATCAATTATACCTCAATTTAAAAATTGGGAAAAAAAAGAAGATATGGGGTGTGTGTGTGTATATATATATATATGATGAAATATTAAAAAAGAATGAAATATATAAGGGAATATTACTCGGCCATAAAAAAAGAATGAAATTCTGCCATTTGCAGCAAAACGGATGGACCTGGAGGGTATTATGCATAGTGAAATAAGTCAGACAGAGGAAGACAAATACCGTATGTTATCACTTATATGTGGAATCTAAAAAAAAAAAAGAATATAACAAAACAAACCAGAAAGAGACTCACAGATATAGGGAACAAACTAGTGATTATTACTGGGGGGGGGGGGCGGGCAAGATAGGGGTTGGGTATTAAGAGATACAAATACTATGTATAAAATAAACAAGCTACAGGGATGTATTGTACAGCACAGGGAATATAGACAATATTTTATAATAACTTTAAATGCAGTATAACATAAAAATTTTGAATCACTATGTTGTATATTTGAAATTAATATATTATTGTAAATCAAGTGTATCTCAATATAAATAAATACGTTATACATTCTTTAAAAAGTATCAAGTGGAAACTCAATACATTAATAACAATACCTGTTATTATCCATTTAAAAATTCACTAATAAGCTCTTTTTTACCATTTGGAAAACGTTAAAACAAGTTGATCTGGCAGTTAGCATATAATTTTATTTTGAGTTAATAGGAGGAAGAAGATATTAAACATTTTATGAGATTAAATAAGATGGGGACTGACTATAATTGACAAATGTTATGATCTGATTTGATAAAGTAATTTTTTAATTGAAGGATAGTTAATTTACAATGTTGGGTTGATAAAGTAATTTTTAGCTTTAAGAATAACACTGAAAGTAATCACATAAAGGTATTATTTGAGCATTTCATCCAGCATGTTTTTTTATAATTTGGTAGTTTCAAAGAAAAAAAAAATTCCAGTCACATTTAAAAGGAATCCTTGGGACTTCCCTGGTGGCACAGTAGTTAAGAATCCGCCTGCCAATGCAGGGGACACGGGTTCGAGCCCTGGTCCGGGAAGATCCCACATGCCGTGGAGTAACTAAGCCCGTGTGCCAAAACTACTGAGCCTGCGCTCTAGAACCGGCGAGCCACAGCTACTGAGCCCACGTGGCACAACTACTGAAGCCTGAGCTCCTAGAGCCCATGCTCTGCAACAAGGGAAGACACCACAATGAGTAGCCCGCTTGCCACAACTAGAGAAAGGCCACGCGCAGCAACGAAGACCCAACGCAGTCAAAAATAAATAAATAAAATTAATTAATTAAAAAAAAATAAAAGGAATCCGTTTTACTAATCATATTGTTTTGCCTGTAGAAAGGCACCTCCACCCCCTTCTCACAGTGTTGAGTGCAGGATTGAGTACTGAGAATAACTGAAAAAGAATTGCTTGTATTTAAATGATAGAAAGTCTTTTTTAGCATTCCACATGCCTTCTGATGCTTCCTTTCCTTTCTCTCTTGGACTGTTTATTAGGAATGAAGCGTTCTTTGACAAATGATCAGGGAAGAAGCAAAGACAAACAAAAATTGTTCTTATCCCACCACTTACTTTACCATAGATTTAAAATCAAAATACCCGAAGTGGACCAAAACACCCCATTTCTAAAGCTCTGCTTCTCTTTTAATAGAGGTATGATTAGACAGGAGAAGATAAGGAAATGCAAGATAGGTGACTGGAGTAGTCATTAAAAAGGCTTTCTTTCTGGGGCCCCAGGAAGGCTTTATGTCCTGGAGCAATGACCACAGTTTGGATTGGGTGAGAGTGGCACTTTTCTTTTGTCAAGCTGTTGCGAAGCTGAGTAACGGTGGAAGTAAAGGATCTGGAAAATAATTCCTTTAAGACCACCCCAGGTCATAGAATCCCTGGAAAGTATTTGTGTACCGCAGGGGTAGGTGCACTCCAGTTTGAGAACTTGGCTGTAGGAGGGGCCCATGGGAGGCAGAATTTTCAACACTCCTGGGAACCTTCATCTCCATTTGCTGGGGACCACAGAGAAAGAGGCCACTCTCATTTTAACAGCCAAGGTACCCAGAGGAGTTCTGGAACTTGCCTAAGGTCACACAGTTGCTAATGACAGAGCCAGTATTTGGGATTGCCTTGATAAAGGCAAGGAAGTATAAGCCGTGCCAACGATGGAGGGTAAAGTGGGAGGTTGGGAGTGGAAAAGACATAAAAATCAAGAATTAGGCAGGGGATTTATAATCTGTGAAGGCCAGAATAGGAAGTCACCGAAGAGTCTTAAAGAATGACTCCGGATTGGTGCTTTACGTTGTACCTATGGCCCTGTGGTCAGTGGCACTGAGGTGGCTGTAAGGCTGGGAAGTAGGGAGAACATTTGGAGGGAGGGTGCAAGTTTGTGGGCCGGTCATATTTATGAGTTATCTTAACCGTGGCCATCTTCACCTGAAGCAGTTGTGGACAGTGCTTTGTACCTGGGAGAGAGAAACACATAGCTGTTGATTAAAATCCAATGACCCATCTCAGCATCACTGGTCTTTTATGAAGAGCTTTTCTGTTGCCTTTTCAAAGTTGAAAGATGATGTTTTGAAATACATCATTCTTTCTGCAATCTTCAGAATACGCAAGAAGGGCCTGTGCTTTAGAACCCACTTTTGAGCTTTAGAGGGAAACATGGTTTCTTGGGTGTCTATAGACGTCACAATCTTAGAGGAGCCACAGTTTTGGTTTTTTTTAATTGGGGTATAGTTGCTTTACAATGTTGTGTTAGTTTCTGCTGTACAGCGAAGTGAATCAGCTATATGTATACATATATGCCCTACCTCTTGGACCTCCCTCCCACCCCGCCATCCCACTCATCTAGGTCACCACAGAGCACCGAGCAGAGCTCCCTGTGCTATATAGCAGGTTCCCACCAGCTATCTGTTTTACACATGGCAGTACACATACGTCAACCCCTATCTCTCAATTCATCCCTCCCCACCCCCTTTGTCCACACATCCATTCTCTCTGTCTTCATCTCTATTCCTGCCCTGCAACTAGGTCCATCTGTACCATTTTTCTAGATACCACATATATGCGTTAATATATATTTATTTTTCTTTCCTTTTTTTAAAAAATAAATTTATTTTATTTATTTTTACTTTTGGCTGAGTTGGGTCTTCATTGCTGTGCGTGGGCTTTCTCTAGTTGCGGCGAGCGGGGGTTACTCTTCGTTGCGGTGTGCGGGCTTCTCATTGCGGTCGCTTCTCTTGTTGCAGGGCACGGGCTTCAATAGATGCGGAGCACGGGCTTCAATAGATGTGGCACACGGGCTCAGTAGTTGTGGCTTGCGGGCTCTAGAGCACAGGCTCAGTAGTTGTGGCGCACAGGCATAGTTGCTCCATGGCATATGGGATCTTCCCGGACCAGGGCTCGAACTCCTGTCCCCTGCATTGGCAGGCAGATTCTTAACCACTGTGCCACCAGGGAAGCCCTATTTTTCTTTCTGACTTACTTCACTCTGTATGACACACTCTAGGTCCATCCACGTCTCTACAAATGACCCAATTTCATTCCTTTTTATGGCTGAATAATACTCCATTGTATATACGTGCCACATCTTCTTTATCCATTCCTCTGTCTTAAGAAAGAAACATGGAGCAGGGTTCTGTGCCTGTTTCTTTGCTGGCAGTTCAAAGATAGCTAAGTGCTTCTTTGCTGTTAATCTTACATTCTTTTTTAAAAGACTAATCTCTCTCATTCTTAAAATCAGATTTTATTTTAGTTGTTATATGCCTTCTTAACCCTCGATGACAGTTTTCTGGAGGGGGAGGTGGTATTAGAGAGGAGTTTAAAAAAAAAAAAGCATTCTGGAATGAAAATGTTGAACATTGCTCAATTCTCAGGTTACCTTTCCTAAACCTTACTTGGCTGCAGGTCCCCTTTCTATATTTCCCACCTTTCAACATTAAAAGATCAGTCTGTTGTTCCAATTTTGTGGAAGTCGTGTACAGTATTTACTGGTTCTGGAATAATATGACTTATTTCTGATTGTTTTACATCATAGAGATGTTGCAGATTGCCGAAGTTGCAGATTGCTGCCTGTTTTTGTCTTTCACTGAAAAAAATACAAATGCACATATATGTGTGTGTATAAAAGCATATATACAAAAGCAGGGATAGATTATCTCTGAAAAGTCACCCCAAATATTCTTAAGGTGGGTTAAATTCCTGGAGAGCAACTGGTTGGGGAAAACTAGGAGTCAGGTGGGAAGGAGGCCTTTCTTTTTCACTGTCCAACTTTTTGTGATGTCTGAGCTGTTTCCTTTGTGCATGCATTATCTATTGACTTTGTTTAACAAAGAAAAGAACTGGAGAGAGACAAAAATAAGAAGTTGTACTTAATTTGTGAGGATCTTGTTAAGCTGACAATAAAGGGAAAGGTGGCCTGAGATGGTAGAGGAGAGATAGGGTCAGGGGAGTGAGGCCAGAAGCTCTGGCCTTGGGCAAGTAAAGCCTTTCTCAGAGGCTTCTGTAGCTTGTTGCCCTGCCCTTGGAAGTGGAAACAGTCCCTGGAGAGACAGACCACGCACGCGCTAAGTAGTTCAACTTAGCACATGCAAAGAGCTGAAATGATTTCAAAGTTCAAAGTAAAATCTAGTCTTTTCTTTAAACTTCAGAATTTCATGTGATTTGGGGGACAATTGGAAGGTTGAAACTAGACCAGGCTCTGAAAGTGACAGAGGGAAATAGAGTTGATACCAAGTCATGACCCTGTCTTGGTGACGGGGGATGTCACTTCTGCACAGATTTCTGTAACCTGAAGGAGATGGGTCGAAACCAGTCCTAGTTCTAGAGCAGTGGTCCTCAAAGCCATTAGTTATATAAGTAGCTACTGAGCACTTGAAATGTGGCTAGTCTGCGTTTAGATGTGCTATAAATATAAAATACACATTTGGTTTTAAAGGTTTAGTGTGGAAAAAGAAAACACAATATTGTTCTCACCACACACACACACACACACACACACACACAAAGGTAATTATGTGAAGTGACGATGGTGTTAACTCACATTGTGGTTTTCATTTCACAGTACATACATATATCAAATCATCATGCAGTACACCTTAAACTTACACAATGTCATCTGTCAATTATATCTCAATAAAGCTGGGGGGGAGGACTTCCCTGGTGGCACAGTGGTTAAGAATCCGCCTGCCAATGCAGGGGACACGGGTTCGAGCCCTGGTCCAGGAAGATCCCACATGCCGTGGAGCAACTAAGCCCGTGCACCACAACTACTGAGCCTGCGCTCTAGAGCCTGTGAGCCACAGCTACTGAGCCCGAGTGCCACAACTACTGAAGCCTGTGTGCCTAGAGCCCGTGCTCCGCAACAAGAGAAGCCACCACAATGAGAAGCCCTCGCATGGCAAGGAAGTGTAGCCCTCGCTCGCTGCCACTAGAGAAAGCCTGCGCACAGCAACGAAGACCCAATGCAGCCAGTAATTAATTAATTAATTAATTATTTAAAAAGCTGGGGGGAAAGAAAGCACAAAATCTCATTAATAATTTTATCTTAGTCACATGTTGCAATGATAATATTTTTGATAGATTAGGCTATAAAAATATGCTATCAAAGTTAATTTTTTTTTTTGACTGTACCACGTGGCTTGTGGGAGCCTAGTTCCAGAGATTGAACCCCGAGCCCCAGCAGTGAAAGCACCGAGTTCTAACCACTGGACCGCGAGGGAACTCCCTCAAAGTTAATTTCACTAGTTAATTTTTAATTTTTTCAGTGTGCCTACTAGAAAATTTAAAATATTTCTATTGAATAGTGCTGGTCTAGGATATTGGAAGACTTCCTCACTGTTAGAGAACTCCATTCTGAGTTTGGGTTAGGGGAAGAGGAGTTTATCGCTACATATTTTGTCATTTTCCTGCAGAGAAGGAGTAACTGTATCTTTGTTATCATCGTCATATTCTTTCTCTGGCCGTGAGCAACACTTACCCAATATCCTGAATAATGGAGACCCTGTGTTTTTAATGCAAAGTCCCCAAATAGTGCCATCAAAGAGTGCTGGTGCAGCAAATAAAATAGTTATGATTGGAGAGTGGGTGGTCTTCATAGGACTATTATTGAATTACCATATTCCAACCTGGTTGGCATTAAAAAGTAAGATCAAAAAAAAAAAAAAGATGATTAAAAAAACCAGTAGGGACTCTGTGTCTTGCAATAAAATTGCCTCCTTAGTTTGCCCTTGCATAGTTTAGCATCAGTGCCTTATTGATCAGAATTAGGAAGTTAATAAGGTTTGGGCTAATTAATCAGATGGGTAGGGGCTGGAACTGCACTGCAAGGCTTAATCAAGTCATCAAAACTCTCAAGCCATGAAGAAGGTAATTAAAGGAAAAGGATGCGTGTTATACAGTAACAGGAGACCAGGAGAGAGCAAGAGTGAGATAGAGAACCTCCATTTTCTTTTGTACACTTTTCTGATATAAATCAGACCCAATGACCAGAGCACCATTGCTCAGTTTCCTATCAGAGAGTTAAGCGCAATGAATTTATAAATCACCTCATTGGGTAATTTACTTGCCCTAGACCAAATGTCAGTGAAACTATACTTATTTATAACAAACTTTGTCTTTGCCAAGTTCTGCAGAAATGAATTCCTTAGGGTAACCTACAGTTGTCATTAACGGCTACAGCAATTTTGATTTAGAAGCAAGAAACCAGTCAGTAGTTGACTATTCAACAGACACTGAGTACCTCTGCTTCTAAACATTGTACTCAACACTGTACCATGGACCTTACAAACTGCTGAGAGCTATTTATTCAGGGAAATTATGCTGTATGGTAAATGTTGGCGACTGGGGGGAATTCTAACCCCTGGGTCTCCCTCAGTCTGTCCCCACACACCTCCCTCCCCCCAGTACTTCACTGTACCATTCTGAAACTCAAGTGGGAAAGGAATAGGGACAATGAGGGGTGGAGGCTGAGAGGAGGGAGAAGATGTGATTGAGAGGAGGCGGCTTGAAGGCAAAGGCAGGGATTATCGTGTGTGATCTAGACATCATCTCATGTGGATTGGATGGACTCTTTTGGCCTGGGGAGATGGACTAAATTCAAAAGGAGCTGAGGTTTGCAGCTGTTCAAACTGGGTCTGATCTTACAGCTTAATGAGGGTATCAGCAAAGCACTGCTACATGTTGGGGGCTAGCCCAGGACCCTAAGAGAAGAGACCATCGTATTTAGGAACCAGAAATCCAGTGTCTTTGTCAAGATCATGGCGGGGAGTGGGGAGCACAGAAGGCAGATCTCAGGGGCAAGGAGTGAAAGCCTCCTCTTTCCTATCATCCCCTTTCTCTCTTGAAACCCTCTCCTCTTTCTTTCAGGACCTCTAGCGTCTGTGTGGGCTCATTGAGCTAATTAACATCTGAATGTTCTCTCTTTTTCCTGCCACCCCCTCACCCCAAATCTCTGATTCCTTGAGTCCCTCTAGTACTCATGGTCTCATTAAAGTGTGAATGAGATGTATCTCTAAAATAATTCATCTATTCAATGTAATGGAATTTCCTCAGATTCATTCTGGAAATACTGAATATACATAAATAATAGAAACAAGGGAATCCTATCCTTAACAGATATCAAAATATTTATAAAACTATAGTAAGTGTAACAGTTTATTTAGTATTGACACGTGAATATATGAATCAAGAATATATAGATCAGTGGAACAGAAAAGGGCATACAGAAACAGAGCAAAATTCATTTGAGAATTTAGAACAGTATAGGAGAAAAGGTGACATTTCAAATCACTGAGGTAGAATACAATTTAGTCATTAAATAATGTTGAGGTAACTAGCATTCTCACCCACAAATTCAATTCCAGATGGAGACAAGCATATATAAGAGGATAATCATTGCTAGTTTACTTGTAATTGAAAAAGATGGGAAATAACATAAAATGTGTTGTAGGGTTAAATAATTTATGGTATCTCAGGAATATTAGGCTTGTCTGAAAGGGAAAAGTATGCTATATCAAATATTTCCAAGAAATATTGCTACATTTGAAAAGGAAGGTGCAGAACCGTATCTGGTACACCTTATGTAAATATATGAATAGGCATACACACATATGCCTAGGTGTGCAGGGAAATATTCTAAGAGTGGTGGAGAGAGGTTTACTTTTCTTTACACAAACCCACTTTTATGGCTTGAATTTTTTTTAATAATTAAAAAAAAAAACTAGTTTAAAAAATAAGTGAGGGACCTCCCTGGTGGCGCAGTGGTTAAGAATCTGCCTGCCAATGCAGGGGACACAGGTTCGAGCCCTGGTCCGGGAAGATCCCACATGCCGCGGAGCAACTAAGCCCGTGCGCCACAACTACTGAGCCTGCGCTCTAGAGCCTGTGAGCCACAGCTACTGAGCCCGAGTGTCACAACTACTGAAGCCCGCGCACCTAGAGCCCGTGCTCCGCAACAAGAGAAGCCACCGCAATGAGAAGCCCGCGCACCGCAACCAAGAGTAGCCCCCGCTCGCCGCAACTAGAGAAAGCCTGTGTGCAGCAACGAAGACCCAACGCAGCCAAAAATAAATTAATTAAATTAATTAATTAAAAAAAAAGAAACTAAGATTGGAGGGAACATAATCTGCCATGATTTTATCACCTTGGAAGCTTTTCCTTTCCCACCTCCTCCCTTTTCTCCCATCTGCTATTTTAATCATGGAATGACAATCATTAGCATCATATCAGCTACTGTGCTGAGTTTTTATTAACTCTGTTCTAAGTACTTTACAGGTTTTCTCTTAATTCTTCTAACAATCTTATGAAGTGGATACTTTTATTCTTATTTTACACATGAGGAAACTGAGGGCTTTGAAGATTTTGTAACTTGCTAGGGATCAAACAGTTTATCACCTAACCAATCCGCTATACTGATAATACAATATATTTATGCGGACCACCCTGAAGACAAGGGCTCAATAATGCTCAATATATTTTCTTAAAAGAATAGGGAAGTGGGTAGTACATTTTAAAAATGAGGTATAATTTACATACTATAAAATTTACCTGTGGTAAGTGCATAGTTAAATGATTTCTAATAAATTTACATTTGTACAACCAATCTCACAATTCAGTTTTAGAATACTCCCATCACCCCAAAAGTTCCCACTTACTCATTTTCAATCAATCCCCACTCTTACCCTCAGACACAGATGACCACTGATCCACTTTCTTTCTCTATAGATTTTCCTTTTTTAGAAATTTCATAAAAATAGGTAGATACATATATCATGTAATATGTATCTGGCTTCTTTTCCTGAGTGTAATGTTTTTGAGGTTCATCTATGTTGTTGCAAGTATCAGTAGTTTGTTCCTTTTTCTGCTGGAGAATATTCTATTGTGTGGATATACCACCAGTTAAGTTTTTGGTTATTATGAACAATGCTGGTAGGAACATTCACATAGAAGCCTTTGTGCAAAGGAAGTACCTCTGCAGCCCTGAAATCTTAGGGAATTCAATGATCATCATATTGGGACTTCCCTGGAGGTCCAGTGGTTAGAACTCCGTGCTTCCACTGCAGGGGCCGGGGTTCGATCCTGTTTGGGGAACTAAGGTCCCGCATGCCGAGTGGTACAGCCAAAAAATTTAAAAAAAAAAAAAAAGGATCACCATGTTTTTGGATCAAAACTAATAAGATTTAAGCTGGTTGCTTCCGGGAGCTGAGGGGTCTGGGAGAAAAAGTATATAAGTGAACACAGGGTGAGGCAGAGAGAGCTCAGAGGAGGGGGACCTCTAATCTCCCTCCCACTTTCCCTCATAATCCTCCCAGGTCTCTATTTTCTTCTGGCTTCACTCTTAAAAAAAAAAAAAAAAAAAAAATCCAGTGTATAGCCCTTATGCTGACAGATACATCAACTTTCTGACATCTTCAGACTACACTGAGGCATAAGTTAATTTACCACACTGCCGCTCCAGGCCTGCATGCGGGTTACAGAGCATGTCTATGGCGCTGCCTGGAAGGCCTGCCTGCCTTTACCTGGCTGGCCAAGTGGTCGAGTTCATCCAGATTCACCTTCCCTTGACCACCTTTCTCCTGCAGGAGAGTTAGAGACCCTTCGGATCTCTCATATGTATCTGTATGTAGCAGTTATCCTCAGCTGTCAGTCATCTATCCATCCATCAGATACAGTATCTATATCTATAACCATGTCCATACTTTCATCTCCATTTCTTTTGTTGACATATCTAACTTCCTTCATTAGATATGAGCTCATTGGCAGCAGAGGATTTTTGGTCTTGATCATCATGTTTCCTCAGCATGTAGCACAATAAACATTCATTAAGTGTTCGTGGAAAGAATAAAAGAACAGCAAATGAATAAACAAATAATGAATGATTATTCTGGGAAGAAAGGGACAGGTGGCCTCACTGCAGATCCATCAAGGCAAGGGGAGGCTGAGGACGCACACTGCCGGGTCTTAGTTAAGTTGTAATTCACAAATATTTGTTTTCTCAGTAACACATCCAAGTTTGCAAACATACCCAAGTTGGTTCGCTTAAAAAGAAAATCAGAGCAGATCTGAGATTATCCATACAATAATATCTCACTTGCTTTCCAATATGCTTTCTTTCTTTTTTTAATATTTATTTATATATTTATTTGGCTGCACCAGGTCTTAGTTGCAGCACGTGGGATCTTCAGTTGCAGCCTGCGGGATCTAGTTCCCTGACCAGGGATCGAACCTGGGCCCCCTGACCTGGGAACGCAGAGTCTTAACCACTGGATCACCAGGGAAGTCCCCCAGTATGCTTTCTTGAGTGCGAGGAAAAAGGGTGAAATTATAAGCGGCCAACCAAGATTGCTGCCTCACCCTGGGGATGCTTGGACACGTGCTGCAAAGGTGGATAGCATCTGTTAGGAGTCACAGCAGAAAAAAGGACAAAACTTCTAAGCTAGAAAATCATAATGAAGGAACCTGTGAGATGTTGATTCCAGAAGCTCCTTCCCTGACTGTAAATGAACAGAGGCAGCCGTGTCAAGGATGCATGAGGAGGTGATTCTGCAAGACTCTCATCTTTGGCATGTAGAGTAAGTAGAGCATTCATGTTCTTTTTTCCCTGAAAGTGCAAAGCACTGGGCTGACTAGTAGCCATGTATTTTCTGGTCATGAAATGAGATTTCCTAAAAGAAGGACCCAGGCTCTCTTGGAAACCATTGTTATGAGGCTCACACATTTTGGAAGATTTCTACCTAAAATGACTGGAAGTGCTGATAATGGAAGCTACCATGACCTGGAAAATTCATTTGTTTTCATCGCTTCCTTACAGCTCGAGTACAAAGACCCATTGTCTACCCATTCCTCTTAAAGTTCAATTATTAGAAAATTGATCACATGTCAAAAAGTGACAGATTAATTGCCCCAGAAATCCAAATGTATAAGAGCCTGGCATCTGCAGACCGACTAGTCTGCACGTTTGGCTCAAGATGATCTGACCAGTCTCATACACATATATTCTCTGGCTGTTTAACAGTTATGTGTTGTGGCCGATGTGGATTTGGCTGGGGGTATAGTGTGATTCAAAAGTGGAGATGACAATTTATTTAAAGTACCTGAATTCTAATGGAAAACCTTGAAAAGTCTATGTGCAGTTTCTTTCCAAGATTTAATTATAAATTAATGTTAAGAACAGCCATTTGTTTGTATTACCATTTTAATTATGCAAAGTAGACAGAAGCTATATAATCATAATAGCTAATACAATCGCACGCCCCCTTTCACTCTCAAAAGTGTCCTGGTTTCCACATGATATGATCACCCTACTCACTGAATACTTACTTTGTGCTCACTGGTCTTCTAAGTGCTTTATGTGGACCCGTTTATATATAGTCTGGGTCCCCTATATCATAAGACCATGCTTTCAAAATTTGAAGACAATTAACCATTCGGCATTAGCTAGAACGACATAGTGCCTGCTCCTAAAAGACTCTTCTTAGCATTTTCATTAGTCAGGAGTGTAATGGTGCTAGGAAAATCTAATAATAAAGGTAAACAATGGTAATTGGTTGCTATGGATTAATCAAAGAGTATATAAAGCAGAGCATATAAATTTTGGATCTAATCATCACTGTTTGGAAGTGTTCTGTGTCCTTTCAGGAAAGATGAATGAGCATTGAAAGAAAACCGACATTTTTTTCTCCTAATGACACTTCTTTTCATTAAAGATGAGCTTACCACTGGTGATTACCTTCTTTACTTTAAGCAGGTTTAATAGAATAACATGGCTGGCGAGAGAAAAAAAATGATAAAAAGCTTACCATGATCAAGTGGAAATTTTGGGGGCTTTCACATTTGCTCTCCTGTATAACAAAGGTTAAATTTTAGGTCCTTGAAACTCTGTGAATATACTAAAAACCATTGACTTGTACAACTTACATGGGTGAATCGCACTGTATATAAATCATATCACATTAAAGCTGTAACAAAAAAATTTAGCTCCCTGACCCATTGTAGTTTACAATCTCAAATGTATTTATGCACATATTGAATGAACAAAAGTGTCTATAAGGACATCAGTTTCATTTGGTGCAATGTATACATTATTGCCTTTCTTGTACCATGCAATAATGTACACATTGCACCAAATGGGAGTTGTACTTGAGAGGGGATTATGTGATACAGGCAGTTTATGTTTTCTGAAAAGACAAATTATGCTTCAATAGGATCGATTATAATGTCAGTGGAGCGATGGTTTTGATGAATATCACAAATGCACCAAATATAAAAAGTGGACTCTGGCCCAGTCACACCCAGACCTATTATATCAGAATCCCTGGGGGTGGGCAGCGGAGCATCCATGGTTTTAAAAGATTCCCAGGTGACTTCCGTGGGCCGCCAACGTCGTGGGACACCAGTTGAGCTGAAAATGACTGGGTGACAATCACTTTCTTTAAACTTGATATGCTAGAAATGGGCTTCTTCCAGCAGTAGAAACTGCTTTGCTTCTGTAAATGTACTCCTGGATATTTGTAAGTACTAACTTTAAATGTGCTCAAGATATACTGAGTGGATCAAAAAATAAGAGGAAAACACAGCTAGGGAGGGTTGGAAGCATGAATTAAAAAAAAATAAAAAAATTAAGGAAGCTCTAAGGAGGTAAAAGATCCTAGAGGCCCTTCAATTGTTCTTACATCTTAACACTAGAAAGGACATTAAGAATCTATTCAATATCACATTTTCCCCAGGAAGTTAAGGGATTACAAGTTAAGCAGTGTGTCCAAGGACATACAACTATTCACAACAAAACCTCGGGTAGAAGCCAAGACTTGTCAGCGCCTGTGCATTCTGATTCTAATACCGGCTGGGAGGCGCTCCTTCCCCCCCAAATCATCTGCTTCTGAAATACTTTTATCCTTCCAGAAGAGCTGCAAAAATAGTACCGTATAGATAATTTCCATCAACTATTCAGGCAGCTTTCCCCAATGTTAAACTCCTACCTAGCCAAGGTACGATGAGGACAGCCAAGAAATTAACATTGGTACAATGCTATATTCTTTTACAAATGACGGAGAGAGGTCGAACCACTCGCCCAAGGGCACACCGCTCCTCAGTGGCAGAATCCCCGTCACCTTTAAGGACACAAGTACCCAGTTCCTTTGGTTTCATCTGAAATCCACCTTAAATTAAAACATGTTTCTAGAGTGAAGGCTGGGTGCAAGCATCATACTGTCCTGCTGACACCACGGACGCAAGGTCCTTTATGGGCATGCGAGACCTCCTCCCCCCTCCCCCAACCCGCCCCCGGAAGGGCCCTCGCGCTTCGTTTAATGCCCTGAGGCTGTTGCCGTCTTGAAATTCTTAATAATTTTATCTTGGAACTTGTGTTTTGTAAGTAACGGCCGATGGTACAATGGGGCGATAAACCGGGCAGCACAGCGGGAAGTCCCGCCAGCGGGCGACACAGTGTGGCCCCTGCGGGATTGACCCGGCGCCTAGTGCGCACGCGCCAACCTCGGGCCAGTCCCGGGCGGGGGGCGGGGACTCCCAGATTCGCCCGGATTAGCGTTGGTGATCATGGTGGCAGCAGCAGAAGCAAGAGAGAGGGGGTGCTCGGCGCTACTGTCCCCGGAGCCCATCCCTGCAGTACCTCTCTGGCCTGCAAACTTTGTCGGTAAATTATTACAGAGCGAAAGCGTACGCATGGACATTACAGTAAAGCGTAACTAGAATTCTTCGATGAATTTAGGATCCCTGGTTTTGAAAACTGCTGCAACGTTGCAAAACCAATATCCGCAGCCTTAGCAATAGAAATTAAATTTAAAGATAGTCACATTTGATGGAAAAGAACACTCTTTTTATGTGCTGCTTCCGCTGAGCCAATTATTAACGAAGAAGACAATTTTAAACTTGATTTTTCTCTTACAATTGAAGATTCAGCGACAGAATGCAGAAACAGGCGACTGGAATTATGTACAAATCATGAAGCCACTTTCAGTTTCTTGTAAACCTCCATGAGTTACAGGAAATGTCAGGGGAAGCATTAAAATGCCATTGTATACATTTGCGTTTAAAATTAAATTTAGATTTACACCGACTGATTTGTATGAGGAGCTAAATCTTTTTAAAAAATTTTTCCATGAGAATCATCACTTATCCATGTGCTAAAATTTATATTCGGAAATAATTTACCAGAAGTTTATCCCAATGTTGCCACAGCCTAAAAAAATACTTTTAACAATGCCGGTAACAGTTACATCTGTAGAAAAGTCCTTCTAAAAAGAAAAATTATCAAAAATTATTTGTGATCTTGCATATGCCAAGTGTGACTTTCAATTATACCAACTGAAAATGAAGTTGAAAGAGTACAAATTTTGAAATCAGCCTTTACTTACTTGCAGAAAAGTGAGCCAGAAAAATCTTATGATCGATCAAAATATCACATTAATAAGGTATTATTATTTATTGTGCCTATAAAATTATAACCAAAAGTACTTTTTTTTTGCAATTTTAAATTTGCTTTTACTCATGTATCACTAGTACCCTTATTACATTTTATATGTAATAGGTATTTTTAAAGGAAAATCTTTATATTTTAGTTTTTTTTTTTTTTTTTGGCTGTGTTGGGTCTTCGTTGCTGTGTGCTGGCTTTCTCTAGTTGCGGGGAGCGGGGGCTACTCTTCTTTGCAGTGCGCGGGCTTCTCATTGCGGTGGCCTCTCTTGTTGCGGAGCATGGGCTCTAGGCGCGTGGGCTTCAGTAGCTGTGGCACACGGGCTCAGTAGTTGTGGCTCGCAGGCTCTAGAGCACAGGCTCAGTAGTTGTGGCGCACGGGCTTAGTTGCTCCACGGCATGTGGGATCTTCCCAGACCAGGGCTCGAACCCGTGTCCCCTGCATTGGCAGGCAAATTCTCAACCACTGAGCCATCAGGGAAGCCCTATTTTAGTATTCTTAATGGCACTTTTTTCCTGCCCTTTTAACAAGAAACCCCACACTTTCATTTTGTACTGGACCCTCCAAAGTATGTAGCAGGGCCTGCTGAGGCCACCACCCTTTTCATAATGGTCTTGTTCCTGCTTCCCCATTTAAATCTTGAAATTTAAAATCACTGGCAGCTGGGTCTGTTGGTAGAAGCTAGGTCTGACCCAGGCCCTTGCTCCAAGGGACTGGGAAAGGGGAGTGTTTGTGTATATATATAGGAGGCGGCTCTGTCTCATAACATGGGGGATTACTTAATATGTAGAGAGGACGTTCCAGTCCTCCGGGCAGCCTAAAAGATAATGATGACTATCCGCTAAAAAGGGCAGCCTAAGACTAAAGCAGGAATAGCTACTACGCAGGACCCCATGTGTTAGAAACACTGTGAGTTAAAAACAAGTTCATTTAATATGATGATATTATTGACTCAAGCTTGAACTTTGAATACAGATGTCGTCTGACTAAGCAGCTCTGTGACTTTGGCTACCTAGTGAACACATGGCTATGAGTGAATGAAAGCACTATCGAATAGAGACCCAATCAGAAGGTTTGAAGGATGGAAAGTGGCATGTCCAGCGGCTGAGTGGTAGTTACGGGGTTGGATGTAGGAAGCGAAACTGGTCAAATATTATGTCTGTTGAGCATGAGGAACTTGATTATCAGTTGAAATGCAATTCAGTGCGCAGGGAGTGGTGGGCATTTAGGTGCTTTGGGCAGAGGCTCACAAAGGGACAGGAGCCTAAAAAGATGCTACAAAAGATGAGCCAAGGAAAGAGAGTTTACCAAAGATTCTTCATTTAAATTAACTTTGGGGAGACTTCCCTGGTGGTCCAGTGGTTAAGAATCCACCTTCCAATGCAGGGGACGTGAGTTCGATCTCTGGTTGGGGAACTAAGATCCCACATGCCACGGGTCAACTAAGCCCACATGCTGCAACTACTGAGCCCACACACCACAAGTAGAGAGATGCCCATGCGCCGCAATGAAAGATCCCGCATGCTGCAATGAAGATCCCTCATGCTGCCACTAAGACCCGATGCAGCCTAATTAATTAATTAATTAATTAATTATTAAAAATAAAATAAATTAACTTTTCGTTATCATGGCTTGCTCCAGTTATCATTAACCTGCAGGATTTGGGTTTCTAGCAAATAACCATGAAAGACCTACCCAGAAGATCCAAGTCAATGTGTAAGCAAGGCATTTGCCCTAGTGTCTCCCTGGTGCCTCCTATAATAAATTAGCCTTTGTTTTTTGCTGTGATTTGTCATCACTTTATCTTGAGGATGAGATATTTAACATCCAAAGGAGTAAATATTCAGACTCACTAGTTGTGGTGGGGTGAATGGGGACCCCCCCCCAAAAGATACGCTCTGTCCTAACTTCCAAAACCTGTGATTGTGACCTTATTTGAAAAAGGGGTCTTTGCAGATGTAAATAAGTTAAGGATCTCATGATGAGACCATCCTGGATTATCCAGATGGGGCTTAAATCCAATGACAAGTGTTTTCTAAGAGACAGGAGAAGCCACAGAAGGTCATGTGAAGAGGAGGCAGAGATTGGAGTGTTGCCTGGAACCACCAAATGCTGGAAGAGGCTGGGATTCTTCCCCAGACACTTAGGAAGGAATGCAGCCCTGCGGACACCTGGATTTGGGACTTCTAGCCCCCAGATCTGTGAGAGAATACATTTCTGTTGCTTTAGGCCTCCCAGTATGTGGGACTTTGTTACAGCAGCCCTGGGAAACTAACTCAATAGTCTCGGAGAGCCTAGGGAAGCTGAACTTCAATGTTCAGATGTTCTTGTTAAGAAGATTTATTTCCCTTGTTATTTATGAAGATGGCATTTCAGTTGCATCTTCCAGAACTGCCCTGTGGCTCTTGATCCTGCCACCAACATTATCAAAGACCCACAAGCACTGCCCCCATTTCCCGTTTTTTCTGAACCATTGGTCTGAGTAGGGCAGGCACAGGTAATACCCAAGGTGGCTTATGAGTAAGACAGTTGCCTAATTTAGTATTCCAACATCTGAAAACATAAATCTAATGAAGGATTATTTTTGCCCAAATGAACGTCAGGAAGGTAATTTTCATGGTGATTTTGGGGTGAAGTACCACACACTGTTTCCTCAAGGTATTACTCCTCTGTATTAACAGAGAGCCACCCAGGCTCAGAAACACCTTCTTAAGAGAAAAATATGCTCTCTCCTAAAGCTGCGAGCCAGTTTTCTTTATATTTTCCTTTTGACTTTTTTTTTTTTTAAGTTTACTACTTAAGCAATCAAGTTCTCTGTTCTTTTTTAAAAAGAATCTTTGAGAGCTGAGCATCTTTAGAACAACGCATTCATTTTCCTTACTATCATTTTTACTTCAGACAATGCTCTGATTTAACTCGGGTAGCGTTTCCATGATCAGAATCCTGCAGGTGACTCCTCAAGTCTCTCACAGGACATTTCTCTTTCTGACCACATCTCATTCTCCGCATGGTACCTTTACCTAATGAGACGATTTCTCCTCGGATTGAAAAGAAACCATTTCTGAGCAGTTCCAAGGAACAGCCAGATGATTTTTTCTGATTGAGTTATTAAGACAGTTTACTCTCAAGTAAGTTACAGATGTTAACTTTAGCTTGTATTCCTCATTTACTTCTCAGAGAGAAGGGGAAGCAATTTGAAATCAAAAGCAATTTACCCTATTGATACTTTTTAGAAGTTTTTTGAAGTCCTCTCATTGCAATTTTTTCCCCATTTGATTTATAAATTACTGTGGATTATTAAGAAACGCTACATAATCCCACTAATAATGGATTTAAAGCTTAGAGCCTGGAATCACCTCACCAAAGTGGGTAGTGAAGTGTTTTCAGCTAAACAATATTTCATGACAGCTGCAGAAGAAAAAGAACTTTTATGGATTTTTTTTTTAAATGTAACTTTCAGTTACATTCTAAAACAACACAGCTAGAAGCATGAATACTAGCTTTTAAAATACCTTGCATTTCATGTGACAGAAATTCTAAAATCTACATTTATATTAAAGAACTTATCCTTTAAATTGTTAACTAGTAGGATTACCTGAATTTATTTTCTTTTCAAGATATAGTCATTGTCTTTTCTATTTAATTCTTAAAAAGCAAGGTGCCTTTACCGGTATCATAATATAATATAATGAAACTCTATAACTTAAAATAAAAATATGACCACATAGATAAAAAAGGTAAAAAATAAAATAAATTTTTAAAATATTAAAAAATATAACCATATATATTTAAAAAATAAATAGTGAAAACATCATCCTGCATATCCTATTGGGCTGTAGTTTTTCTAGAAGAATTATGCTCCATTGTATATTCATTGCAGTGAAATTACTAAACTAATTTTTTGTCATTGGATTAAGAAGTATAATTATGGGGATTTCCCTGGCGGTCCAGTGGTTAGGACTTGGCGCTTTCACTGCTGGGGCCCAGGTTCAGTCCTTGGTCAGGGAACCAAGATCCTGCATGCTGCACAGAGCGGTAAAAAAAAAAAAAAAGAAAAGGAAAAAAGAAAGAAATATAATTACACAGACTACAAAATAATATAATTAAAAAAAAAAAACAGGGACTTCCCTGGTCCAGTGGTTAAGACTCTGTGCTCCCAATGCAGGGGGCTGGGTTTGATCCCTGGTCAGGAAACTAGATCCCACATGCCGCAACTAAAAAGATTGCGCGTGCCACAATGAAGATCTCGCACAGAGCAACGAAGACCCCACGTGCCGCAACTAAGACCCAGTGCAGCCAAATAAATAAATATTAAAAAAAAAAAACCACACAACATAATAGATCATTTGGATAACTCCATAACCATAGAAAGCAAGTCATTACAGGAGAGCTTAGGAACTCACTCTACCATTTTGTTCTTCTGGTTGATACGGCAGCAAGTTGGAAAATGAATACCTTTAGGAAAAAAGCATCTGAAGAAAGATCACAGTGGCACTCAGATTTTCTTTTACATTTTCTTTTTCTTTTTCCAAAATAAGATAAGCAGCGACTCCCCCTTGTTACAGCAATGGAAAACTCACTTAACAAACCACTTTTCAGTTATGAGTGAGCTCACAAATCCCTTGACAGCTTTCTGAAGCTATTGCATAACATGTTTAATGACTGAAAATTCACTCCCGTTGCTTCATGGTTAAGTGATCTATAACTCTTTCCTCTACTTCGTTTTCTGTTCGATACACACATGCATTTCTCAGCACCCTCAGTCTCATGGAGCAAGCTCAGCAGGAAGGATGGAACTGCAGGAAACAGTTCAAAACCTGTTTCGGAATACCCTCCCACACTTTTTTAAAAAATAAATAAATCTATCTATTTATTTATTTATTTATGGCTGTGTTGGGTCTTTTTTTTTTTTTTTTTTTTTAAATTTTTATTTATGTATTTATTTATTTTTGGCTGTGTTGGGTCTTCGTTTCTGTGCTAGGGCTTTCTCCAGCTGCGGCAAGCGGGGGCCACTCCTCATCGCGGTGCGCAAGCCTCTCACCACCGCGGCCTCTCCCGCTGCAGAGCACAGGCTCCAGACGCGCAGGCTCAGCAGCTGTGGCCCACGGGCCCAGCCGCTCCACGGCATGTGGGATCCCCCCAGACCAGGGCTCGAACCCATGTCCCCTGCACTGGCAGGCAGATTCTCAACCGCTGCGCCACCAGGGAAGCCCCTGTGTTGGGTCTTTATTGTACCCTCCCACTCTCAAAAAATTTTTTTTGAATTAATTAATTAATTTTTTTGGCCACACCCTGCAACATGTGGGATCTTAGTTCCCCAACCAGAGATTGAACCCATGACCCCACAATGGAAGACTGGAGAGTCCTAACCACTGGACTACCAGGGAATTCCTGCCAATTTCTTAATTTACAATGAGAAATACACCTGTCACAGCACTAGGTGTCATGTTTGTGGATTATAGCACTTTCTCTCCATAGGCAAAGGTACATGGGAAACCAAAATACAATCAGAAGATTGTCTGGGAGCATCTAATCGGAGAGAGAGGTATTACGGATGATCATGCTGGCTGGCGTGTCCTTGACCTTCCATCCTGTGGGACTCTCCTCTCCCCTAAACTGTCTATGGGTCACTGTGTTTTTGCTCTCTTGCCAGATTCATTTTTGACTTTAATTTAGGAACAGTGCTTTCTATTATAATTTTCAGTTGCATGTGTATAAATTGGAACCTTTGCTACAAACGTTAGTGGGAAAGATTTTTTTTTTACTGCAATATATTTTTAAAATGTATTTTATTGAAGTATAGTTGATTTACAACGTTGTGTTAACTTCTACCATACAACAAAATGATTCAGTTAAACATATATATACATTCTTTTTCATATTCTTTTCCATTATGTTTTATCACAGGATATTGAATATAGCTCCCTGTGCTATAGAGTAGGACCTTGTTGTTTATCCATTCTATCTTTTTTTAAATTTATTTATTTATTTATTTATTTTTGGCTGCATTGGGTCTTTGTTGCTGTGCGTGGTCTTCTCACTGCGGTGGCTTCTCTTGTTGCGGAGCACGGGCTCTAGGCGCACGGGCTTCAGTAGTTGTGGCATGTGGGCTCAGTAGTTGTGGCTTGCAGGCTCTAGAGCGCAGGCTCAGTAGTTGTGGTGCACGGGCTTAGTTGCTCCGTGGCATGTGGGCTTTTCCCAGACCAGTGCTCGAACCTGTGTCTCCTGCAATGGCAGGCAGATTCTTAACCACTGCGCCACCAGGGAAGCCCTCCATTCTATATATAATAGTTTGCATCTGCTAATCCCAAAATCCCAGGCCATCCCTTCCCCACAGCCCCCCTTGGCAACCACAGTCTGTTCTCGATGCCTGTGAGTCTGTTTCCATTTTGTAGATAAGTTCATTTGTGTCATATTTTAGATTCCACATGTAAGTGATATCATATTTGTCTTTCTCTTTCCGACTTACTTCACTTAGTTTTTTTGTTTTGTTTTTGATTTTCACTTTTTGGCTGCGCCATGCGGCATGCAGGATCTTAGTTCCCTGACCAGGGATTGAACCCTCACACCCTGCAGTAGAAGCGTGGAGTCTTAACTGCTGGACTGCCAGGGAAGTCCCTGACTTACATCACTTACTATGATAATCTCTAGGTCCATCCATGTTGCTGCAAATGGCATTATTTCCTTCTTTCTTATGGCTAAGTAGTATTCCATTGTATATATGTATCACATCTTCTTTATCTATTCATCTGTCGATGGACATTTAGATTGTTTCCATGCCTTGGCTAGTGTAAATAGTGCTGCAATGAATATTGGGTTTACCCCAATGTTTTTTAATAAGTGGTCAACCCTCAAACTTTGGAGCCAGGCTGCCTGGGTTAGAAACCTGCTCTGCTATCCCATTAGTCACATGATCTTGAACAAGGCATTTGACCTCTGTGCCTCAGTGTCCTCATCTGTAAAATGGGGGCGATAATAACAGTACCTATGTGATAGAACTGTTATGAGAATTAAACGAGTTAATATATATAGAGAGAGAGTACTTGGCACATAGTGAGTCATATGTAAATGTTAGCCACCACTTTTCCCTGAGGTCAGGATTTTCTTGCCCTGTGATAGTGTGCAATGGGGAAAAAATGGCAATAAGTTAAATGTATAGAAATAGGGAAGTGGTGAACTAAATTCTGGTGTCTCTGTATTAGTTTCCTAATGACACAAAAGAGTGCCACAAACTGAGCGCCTTAAAACAACACAAATGTATTCTCTCACAGCCCTGGAGGTGAGAAGTCCAAAAGCAAGGTGTTGGCAGAGTCATACTATCCCTAAGGATCTCAGGGAGGGACTTCCCTGACAGTCAAGTGGTTAAGACTCTACTGCGGGGGGCACAGGTTTGATCCCTGGTCCCCTGGTCGGGGAACTAAGATCCCACATGCCATGCGGCGAGGCCACAAAAAAAAAAAAAAAAAAAAGGCTCTCAGGGAAAATCTGTTCCATCCCTTTCTCTTAGCTTCTGGTGTTGCCAGAAATCCTCCCAATAGCCTGCAAGACCTTACATAATTTGCCCCCGGGTGCCTCTCTGTCGCCTGTTCCCACTATTCTCTACTGGGGCTGCTTGGTTGCCAGGCACGCTCCCCATCAGCCTTTGCATAGCGTGCTCCCTGGGATACCTTCCTGGCTCACTCCCTCACTTCCTTCAACTATTTGCCCAATTGTCGTGCTTTCAGTATGGCCCATTCTTTCATTTAAAAAAAAAAAAAATTATTTATTTATTTGGTTGCCCTGGGTCTTAGTTGCGGCTCCCGAGCTCCTTAGTTGTGGCACGCAAACTCTTAGCTGTGACATGCATGTGTGATCTAGTTCCCTGACCAGGGATCGAACCCAGGCCCCCTGCATTGGGAGTGCAAAGTCTTAACCACCGTGCCACCAGGGAAGCCCTGTCAGTGTGACCCATTCTGATCCTCCTACCTGTACAGCCTTTTCCCGTTGCACTTACCATCTTCAATGTAGCCGGAACATTCGTGGATATTCATTGTCCTCTCTTCCCATCACAATGTCAGCTCCACGAGGGCAGGGGTTTTTTACCCGTTTTGTCTGCTAAAGTGTCCCCAGTACCTAGAGTAGAGCCTAGCCCATGGTGGGGACTCGTTGTATATTTGTGGAATAAAGGAGTGTGGGACCCATAATCCCCTTTCCATTTTCGTTATTTAGATTGATTGTGTCATAAATGGCTCTCTTTCCCTCCTTCATTTTAAGTTTTTAATGAAACTTGTGTATAAGATTACTCTATTCTTACATCTCCTCAATTGTTTTTTCCTTAGAGTGGCCCTCTTCTTTCCTACTTGGCGAGATTTGGCTTTATGTTTAAGGATTTTCTGGGGGTCTTTGTCCAGGTTTAGTGGAGTGATATTAACCACCTGCTGCGTGAACGCCCACAGGGACAGTTATACCTGTAGCTCCTCCCGCTGCACTCGTTCCGTGTAGATGACATACTTCTGTAACCCTGCCCTATGCCGATTCGCTGCCCTTTCTAGGGCCTTCGCACAACCTGAACTTCATTGTCCTTCCTGACGAGCATGGATCGAAGGTCGTACCTCTGTCTCAGCTCTTTGGAAAAAGAGGACGACAATCTTCCTGCGAATATGGGAAGGTGCACTGAAATGCCTTTTATGGTGCTTGCTTTGGTCAGAAATCACAAGAGGATTCAAATTCATTTTGGCCACTGATGCTTCAGTGATGGCTGCAAAAAGAAAGAGCTAAAAAGACTTCTTAATGACTTTCCAGTACAGTACCAATTCTTACAGCTTTCCCCACTGTCTGTACGTAAACTGTTCTTTGTTTTGCTATTTTTACAAAACCTGACCCATGCCCTCTGACCTCACCCGCATGCCCTCTGACCTCACCCCCATGCCCTCTGACCTCACTCCCATGCCCTCTGACCTTGCTCCTGCCACTGTCTCCCTTGCTCACTCTGGGTCACTCTGGCTCCTTGCCATTCCTTAAGCATCCAGGCAGCCCCTCCCCAAGCCTGCACACACTGCTCTGACCTCCACCTGAATGCCGTTCCTCCAGGCATTCCCAAGTATATTTGCATAAAAATAAAATAATTTGATTTTTAGAGCTCCTTCTTAGCATATCTCTCCACATAGCTGGTGGCAGAACACCGACAAATAGGCCCAAAGGGTGTGGTCTCCATTCTCCATTCTCAGAAGCTCTGGCCGATGGAGAAAATGCGGACTGTCAGAGCAGAATTGAAGGTCTCCGCATATTTCAGAAAATTCTCTAAGTAGATCCCATTTCTCTGAACCAGCCTTTGACTATGTGTCAGGGGCATTGAATTGGAGGTTGGGTCCCTAACGGGTGCCAGGAGAGCAGACCTCATGGGTGGGTGTTAGCAGCAGGGCCATTCGGTTTAAGGCCATTCAAGCATTTGAGAGGGCTTCCCTGATGGCTCAGTGGTTAAGAATCTGTCTGCCAATGCAGGGGACACGGGTTCGAGCCCTGGTCCGGGAAGATCCCACATGCCGCGGAGCAACTAAGCCCGTGCGCCACAGCTACTGAGCCTGTGCTCTGGAGCCCGCGAGCCACAACTATTGAGCCCGTGTGTCACAACTACTGAAGCCCGGGCACCTAGGGCCCGTGCTCCGCAACAAGAGAAGCCACAGCAGTGAGAAGCCCGCGCACCGCAACAAAGAGTAGCTCCCGCTCTCTGCAACTAGAGAAAGCCTGTGCACAGCAACGAAGACCCAGTGCAGCCAAAAATAAATAAATTAAATAAATAAATTTATTAAATAATAAAAAAGCAGTTGAGGGAACTCCCACCCTCTCATTCCATGCAGATGCAGACCCAGGCCTAGATAGAAGATCACCCCCTCCCCTGAGGATACAGAGAAAGCCTGAAGGCAAGGCTGCATTTTTCTCATGGAAAAAATTCTGAATCTGCTACTGGCAACTGGAAAAATAAAGCACCATGTTCTATGACGTAAAGAAAGGTCAAATAATTTTAGCCTGGCAAATCTATTTTATTTTACTTTATTTTATTTTATTTTAGACAAATTTTAAACTGGATGTTTAAACACATCTGGCTCAAGCAATACACCTACCAGGCAGAGCCCTCCTGGATTAACTAACTTCAAAGTCTAACCCTAGGTTAGTGATTTCCAATTTTTTGAATTATACTCCCTTATCAGTAAAAACTTCCTGACAAACACCATCAAAAAGTTCATATTTTTACTTTAGAAATTATATTTAGTTGGTCCATAATAAAATCCTACCTACAACGGGGTGGGAGGAGACGGAATTGGATGAAGGCAGTCAAAAGGTGCAAAGTTTCAGCTATAAGATAAATAAGAACTAAGGATGTAATGTACAACATGATAAATATAATTAACACTGCTGTATATTATAAGTGAACATTGTTAAGAGAGCAAATCCTGAATCTTCATCGCAAGGAAAAATTATTTTTTTTCTTTTTCTTTTATTTTGTATCTATATCAGAGGATGGAAGTTCACTAAACTTATAGCGGTCATCATTTCATGATGCATGTAAGTCAAATCATTATGCTGTACACAAACTTATACAGTGTTATATGTAAATTATATATCAATAAAACTGGGAAAATGTTCATTTTTTTGGAGAAAACAATTTTAATCTATTTAATATATACTGAAATAACATTCATAATCAACTTCTGTCCTCAAGGTTATACATAACATTGACAAAGAAAAGGAAATGAGCTCTTCATTCTTTTACATGCAGAAATAATTTACATGCTACAGAGATTAGTAGATACAGTAAGCCATAAAGGAAATGATACCCATATTTATAGTATAAAGCAAGAAGAAAAGTTGGTGCTTATTTTATGTATACCTTTGGAAATCTGAAATAAAACATTTATTTTAAAAATTTCCTGTTACATTATAAAACATACGCAAAACTGGAAAATTTTATTCATTTACTTATTTATTTGGCCGCACTGCACAGCATGCAAGATCTTAGTTCCCCAACCAGGGATCGAACCCGTGACCCCTGCAGTGGAAGCACGGCGTCCTAACCACTGGACCGCCAGGGAATTCCAAAAATAGAAATTTTTAAGTGGTGAGATAAACACAAATACGAATGAAATATTTTCATTCTGCATGTAGGAGATCACCTTGTGCACGGACCCTGAGGTCCATTCATCCCACTTTGGAGTGCTGTACCTTTCTTTAAAAGTTGAGGTGAAATTCACACAATGTAAAGTTAACTGTATTAAAGGGGATAGTTCAGTGGTGTTTCATACATTCATATTGTTGTGTCACCACCAATTCTATGGAGTTCCAAAATGTTTTCATCACTCCAAAAGAAACCCCATAACTATTAAGTCACTTTCCATTCCCCTTTCCCTCTGATCCTGACAACAACCTATTTGCTTTCTATACCTAGATTTACCAGTTTTGGATATTTCATACACATGAAATATTAGAGTATATAAACTTTTGTATCGGGCTTCTTTCACTCTGCATACTGTTTTGACATTCATCCACATTGTAACATGTATCAGTTCTTCATTCTTTTTTATGGCTGAGTAATATCCCATTGTATGGATATAGCACATTTTGTTTACCCATTCATCTGCTGATGGATGTTTGGGTTGTTTCCACCTTTTGACTATTGTGGATAGTACTGCTATGAACATTTGTGTACAAGTATTTGTTTGAATCCCTGCTTTCAGTTCTTTTGGGTATATACTTTGGAGTGAAATTGACAGGTCTTCTGTAACTTTCTGGGTAACAGCCAAATAATTTTCCACAGGAGCTACACAATTTTACATTCCTACCAGCAACTTAAGCGAAGCTTCCAAGCTTTCCACGTCCTTGTTAACACTTGTTATTTTCCTTAAAAAAATACATATATTGCCAGCCTAGGGGATGTAAAGTGCTATCTCACTGTGGTTTCGATTTGCATTTCCCTAATGACTGATGATTTTGAACATATTTTCATGTGCTTGTTGGCCATTTGTATATCTTCTTTGGAAAAATATCTACTCAAGTCCTTGCCGATTTTTTAATTGGGTTACTTGTCTTTTTGTTTTTGAACCACTGCACCTTTCCATTTCTGTCACTCAATGATGACCCAGAAGCCAACAGAGAAAGAAGATATTAAATTTATTGTAACTCTGATATTAAGAGATTATAATCAGAGTCCAATTGTTTGAAAATTGATAATCCAAATATGATGAACATAATAACCATTAAAGAGGTTATTTGATAAGAGCTCTTCTTTCTTCAACTGATTTCATTGAGTAACAGAGTTTATTATGTAAATATCTTGATTTTCAGGTAACGTATAGTATGGATTTGCAGATAATGAGTTTGCAAAGACTTCCTTTTTGATCACCCCATATAACAATTAAAGCAATTTCAGCTGCTTGGAAAGGTTTTCAGTTCATGCAAGCTTGAAGTTTTCCAATTTTGATTTTAAGTGTATATACCAATAACTATAAAAAATAATTACAAATCAATTGGCTGTTACCTGGATGTTAGACGTTGTCTTTTCTGATGGTGGATCACATCTTAAGTGCTTGGCCAAAACTATTGACTTCAAAAAAAAAATCTGACTTTGATGGCCAAATTTTCAAAGTTGTGCTCTGGTTTATAATTATATATTCTATTCCTCGTTGACATATTAACAGACCAAGTAAAGAATTATATCGGCCTTTAGGAGATGTGTGAGGAATAATGGGGCTGAGCCTGAAGGAGAAAGTACAGGGTAAAAAATTCTTTTTTATTCTGAACCATGAAGTTCTTAAATTTGTACAATACTCGAAAGCTCTCAGCTTTGGTGATTATTGGTTATCATCTACTCTATAGTCAGTTACAAACATGATCAACTGGGTTGCTTGTCTTTTTGTTTTTGAACAATTGCACCCTTTTCATTTCTGTCACACGGGGATGGCAAGAAACAAAGACAGCTATTATAGACTTCACTTCGAACTCTAAAGGTCACTATCCCTTAATTTAATGAAATGACCAGATATGAAATGATTGCATTTTAGGTTAAGAAATGCAGCCCTAGAATCTTTTGTTTTAGCTAAATCTTTAGAAATGAAATAAAGATGGGTACTGGAAGGAAGCCATATTGTGCTTTTAGGTCTTTCCCGACCTTATGCAGTTTGGGCCCTGGGTTGCTTTTTTTTTTTTTTTAATCCTCACGCCCTTGTTACTTGGCTGAACACATCCGTGGTTTTCTGGAGCCCTTGATCTGTACAACGGGAGAATTATTTTGTGCTGTATTTTTAACTCCTGAAGGTTCTGTTTCCAATCTCTATGCATTAATTGTATAGAATGAGAATATGACATTTGTTGATTTAAGAAAACTTACATTCTGTATCCTTCTCTTTAGAAAAGAGTAGCAAATGGTTATTTCTCATCAATGTCCTTTTTCCCTGTGATCACTGGGAGACATGGAGAAGGAGCAGAAAATTCTTCTATAGCCAACTTGGTGAAGAGCACCTGATGATATATATGTATAGCAAAGCATTTGCTTTTAAATATTCTTCCTCACTCCCTTTCAGCTATAGAGGTTTATGGATAAGGACAGATGAGGGACACTCAGGGTGAATGTATCAACATAATACTTTTGTGGCAAAGTCAGCTTAAAAAATTCACACACATTCTGGCACACTAACATGTTACACTGGCTTATTGTGTGGAATAAATATTAGAAATAAATTTAACTGTAAAAGAACTGCCAATCCAACACTGATAATCTGTCATAGAAGAGACAAAAAGCTCACCTCCTGCTCCCAAGATTATACTCTTCCGGTTTTATTTTGATTTAGAAATTTTTAAATTGATTATTTTATTTTATTTTTATTGAAGTATATTTGGGGACTTCCCTGGAGGTCCAGTGGTTAAGACTCCATGCTTCCACTGCAGGGGGTGCAGGTCTGATCCCTTCCTGGTTGGGAAACTAAGATCCCACGTGCCAGTGGCGTGGCCAAAAAAAAAAAAAAAAAAAAGTAGGATTGTTGAAGTATATTTGATTTACAGTATTGTGTTAGTTTCAGGTATACAGCACAGTGATTCAGTATTTTTGCAGATTATACTCTACTATAGGTTATTACAAGATAATGGGTATAATTCCCTGTGCTATACAGTGTATTCTTGTTGCTTATCTATTTTATATACAGTAGTTTTTATCTGTTAATCCAATACCCCTAATTTGTCCCTCCCCCCTTCCCTCTCCCCTAGAAAAAAAAATTTTTTTAATGAAAGAAATACCAACAAGTACATCAGTGATATACATTTATGTAGTGACTCCTTCCAAAGAGAGATTCTTTACCCACTGGGATTGAGGCTTATTAACCTAGACCTAATTGTGGTCTTGAGCTGTCACTCATTTATTATTTATCTTCATACCCTCTAACCTGGTTCCCTATCCAATTTAAACAAACAAGACAGCCCTAAGGGCTCCCTTAAACCACCTAAAATATAGGCATTCTGCTACTTGGGCATCAGCCCTAGGTCCTGTCCATACCCTAAGCTGATTTATGAAGGAGCAGAATTCTTGAGATAAATAAGACTTAATTCTTGCATATTTAAGGGATTCAAGTCTAAAAAGCTACTGAAAGAAATTTGAGGGGTGTAACTGTCAGCAGAGGGTTGGGGTCCTTCAGGGCTAGATTTCTTTTCTTTTCTTTTTTTGGTCACGAGGCTTGTGAAATCTCAGTTCTGTGACCAGGGATGGAACCCATGCCCCCTGCAGTGGAAGCTCTGAGTCCTAACCATTGGACCACCAGGGAATTCCCAGGGCTGGCTTTTTTGCCTGTGCTCATTGGCACTGTTCCCAGCGTCCACGTGGCAAACAGTCTAATATAGACCCATTGAGCGAATGTACAACTGAAATGTCAACGCTGCATGCCCCCCATCCCATAAATTATGGACCCTGATTTAAGAATATTCTACTGAGACGAGTGGTCAATTACACACTACTTTCCTTGTCTCCTTCTTGCCTGGAAGACATTTAACTTCATAGCTAAAGTCTAACCAAAGTCTGATTTCCATGTTTCCTTTAGCTCCTCACACAGGGACCTTCACCCAGCTGGACATTCTTTCCCTGGCAAGGGTTTCCTCACTGATGGAAACACATCTCTTTACCTCCCTCAGACTTCAGCCTCCAGCTCAGACTCTGTTCCTCACCCTTTCACCTCAACCTCTCTTTTGTTCTCTGTCCCTATTTCAAAATACTGCTCTATTCAAAAGCAACAAAGGAAAAGCCAGACCTGTAAGGTAGTCTTAGAGACAGAGCTCAATCCAGGGCTTCCCTTGGATTGAGCCCTAGGAGGAGAAGAGGCACCCTGGCTGCTGGTTAAAATAAATTCTCGGGCCCCAGAGCAGCTCCACGGAATGAATCTTCAGGGAAGGGTTCCAGAAATCCTTAGTTTTAATCAAGGCCCCGGATGATTTTTTTTTTTTTTTTTAATTACCAGGATAGTTCGGGAAACACAAAGCGAATCCAGTGCTTCTCAAACTTGAGCCTGCCTCAGAATCGCTTGGAGGGTTTGCTAAAACACAGATGGCTGGGCCCCGCCCCCAGAGTTCCAGTTTCAGAAAATCTGGGGTGTGGCCTGATCATCTGCATTTCTAACCAGATCCGAGAAGCTGCAGGTCTAGGAACCCCACCCTGACAAACTCTGATTCTAGTCTAGTGGCTTCTTTTGAAAGTGTGTTCACTACAGGTGAAGGGATTACTTGTCACGATTGATATGCTAAGGATAGGGCACATCTGTGCCAAAGAGGAGGACCAGCTTCCTCAGTTAAATGTACTAACTGGAGGTCACTCACTAGGGAGCCAACAGAGCCCGCACCCACACCTGCAGACCTGAGGCCACGGGAAGTCTCTAATTCTGCTTCTCTCAAGCCCCGGAGTTACCGAAAAATAAACCAATTTCTTAGTCTGGGTTTTCAAAGCTTTGTTTAATTTCACTTTTGCTTTCAATTCTTTTTTTTCATCACAAAGTATCAGAATGACTTAGGGAGTTTTCGTGTCCCAGCCAAAGAACCTCACAACGATTGTAACATGGGAAAAAAGTATCCCAGTTCCAGACAGATGAGCTTGGCGCACACTTGGGGAACAGGTCTGGTTGATTCCTGTACAGCGCAGTGCGTGTCGCGTAAGTTGGTTACAGGCGGTGGAGATGGTACAGGAACAGCGAGTGACTGGACGCAGATGCCTCAGCCGGCATTTTGCTGATCAATTAGGCACCGATGCGCTTGCTCCTGTAAGTAGGTCTTTGGGGAGTGACTAAAAAGGGATCCGATCCTTTGATGCTGGGCTACTTTGCAGACATTCTGAGAGTTAATAAAACTCATTACCTCTTAGCGTCTTAGCTTCCTTCTGGCAAGGGACAAAAAGCTAATTTACTCTAGTATAGCTGTGTGTGTGTGTGTGTGTGTGTGTGTGTGTGTGTGTGTGTGCGAGCAACTAAAAAAAAATCAGAGAAATGCAGAGTGAAAAAAACTGGTTACTAACATTTCTCAGCAATTTATTTATGGAATCCTATAGTTTCAGTGTATTATGACGATGACGCTGCTTTCTATGTCTGGCTTCTTGGAATATAACCGTCAGCATGAGAATGGGTGGGAACCCAGTATGAGTTTATGGATAAACATTTCCATTTGTTCCCACAGACTCATGAGCAAGGTTAGAACGCACAACTCAGGTTGGCGGGTCAGAGAAAGGAAGGTGCGTTCGTGAAAATGTTCATTATTTTTTCACGGTGTAACGTGTGCAGATGTAACATGAAGAGAAAAGTTTAACCGAAAAGAAAAGACAAGTGTTCTTTTCAGGATCTTATCTTCAGGCAGAAAATTTCAAATTCATTACAGAGCCGGGAAAATAAGTATTGGAGTTTCATCTTAATCGACGGCACACACTGAACGATGTTTTCCATACTTTCTAAAGCCTTTGTGTAAATATGGTGTAAATATAGTGAATAGTCAAACAGGAAATTAGATGTAAATTAAACTCACAAGTAACTAGACAAAGGCAATCAGAATTAAAGAAAAAAGAATATAATCAAATCAAACTTCTGTTTTCAAAACTGCTTCTCCTTTATGCCTTCTTTCAAGTTTTACAGACTTGGTTTTTATCCATTGAGGAGGGATGAGAGTGTAAGATTCAGCTTTGTATGTTGTGCAGGAAAAAAAAATCAGAAAGGGTGCTTCTGTCTGGCACTACATTTGGAGTAACATGGAGGGGAGCTGTTGAATAATCAGATACCTGGGAAGGTGTACTTCAGAGAAATTTTGAAAGGGGTAAATAGTAACTACAAGTTTCGTAGACTAGATGCTTTGAAAGAGAGCCTGCGTCCTGCATGCATTCCATTTTCTTTCTTGAAAAAAATGGTGAAGGTCAACATTTTGTCCAAAACCTTTTTTAATTTTAAAAATTCTTGTTTTGTATAATTACAAAAGTACTGTGTGCTCATCATATAAAACTCAAATATTACAGAAGTATGTGTGAAATATTTTACCCCCCCAATATATTTTTAATCCACTAAGCACTAGCATTCCCATTTTACCTTTATTTATTTTAATTTTTTTTCCTTTTGGCTGCACCGTGTGGCATGTGGGATCTTAGTTCCCTGACCAGGGACGGAGCCCACGCCCCCTGCACTGGGAGCGCGGAGTCCCAACAACTGGACCACCAGGGAGGTCCCTAGCATTCCCATTTTAACCAGAAAACTAGGGTAGATTATGAATAAAAGACTAAGTTCACTAAATTTCCTGGAGAATTAATTGGGAATCATAACCACTGACTCGAGTTCCTGGCATGCTTTCCCAGGCTTTCTCTCTGTGGACTTATAAAAATGTTTATTTTATAACTACTTTCTTAAGCTGCATCAGTTGAAGAATAAAATTTGATGTTAGGTTTTGGCATTCAATAGAATCTGTCAGTTAATCATTCTTTTAGAGGATGAATTATGGCGCACAAATGCTTCACTTTTCCTTTGTGGTCCTATTAATCCATTCATTGATGAATGTCTCATGAAAAAATAAAAAGGTCAGAATGGACTTTATGGCATATAGACCCTCTTCGTTAATAATCTACAGATTGGACTGCGTGCTCCTTTTAGCAAAGACCCAGCCCAAACACCATGACCTAATAAATCTAATTAGTGTGTGTTAAAATAATTGCCGTGGTTGCAATGAGGTTAGTAGCAATGAGTGACACAGATGATTTTTTTCCTTTTTTTTGGCAAGTTTTAAAAGCCTTTTAGGAGTTTTCAGAGTTTTTCATTTAATTGTGTAAAGGTGTTGCAGGGACCCATGACTGACTCTGGTTCTTTGTGCTCGTGGGGTCTCTATTTAGGTTAAAAAGAAGCACTTAGCCCATCTTTTAAACAATCAAAGGTAGTCACGCTCTAATACCTTAACCCTGCAGAGCTATTGTCTGCTTGCAAGTATATTCTATAGGCTTTGCATTCAAGATTGATCTATGCAAATAAGAAAACCTTTTGTTAAGTAAATTTAGGAATGCAAATAAATATGCAAGAAAAAGAAGCAATTAAAAAATCTTTAAGCTACATTACTGGTCATTCAAGTAGTAAAGCAATTGAGGAAAAAAATAGAAATTATGTGGGGTTGTAAATGTTTACTTATTACGAGTTGCAATATATTCTTTAGTTAAAATAGCACTGTGAAACAAGCTAGTGAATATAACAAAAAAAGAAACAGACTCACAGACGTAGAGAACTAGGGATTACCAGCGGGGAGAGGGAAGGGGGAGGGGCAAGATAGGGGTAGGGAATTAAAAGGTACACACTCTTTGTATAAAATAAAAAAGCTATAAGGCTATATTGTGCAACACAGGGAATATAGCCAATATTTTATAATAACTATAAATGGAGTATAACCTTCAAAAACTGTGGATCACTATGTTGGACACCTGAAACATATGATATTGTACATCAACTAAAAATACCTCAATTTAAAAAAGTGAGGGTAAATCTAAATTAAAAAAATAGCACCGTGAAACACAGAATTGTACCATTTGTAGATTTGACTGGGAGCAAATAAACTGAGTTAAGTGAAACGTTTAGATAATTTATTCTTCTTATAATGTTAATACATACTCATCATTTTTTGTCTCCTGAATATAATTACAGTATGCCAGATATAGTCTAATCAGTCAAATTTTATCTTTTTTGTTACTTTATATAAAGAGGCAAGATAAACATCAAATAATATCCTAAATTTACAAGAGAAAATTTCAAGAAGTCTTCTTTCTACTTACATCATTTTTTTGTTTTTTTTTTGGCCACGCCATGTGGCTTGCAGGCTCTTAGTTCCCCAACCAAGGATTGAACCTAGGGTCCATGGTAGTGAAAGCTCCGAGTCCTAACCACTGGACTGCCAGGGAATTCCCTCTACTTATGTCATTTTGACAATCATTTGTTAGGACTATGGGGCGGTGATTTTACCTACTACTTCTATATGGGGAAATCTCAATGACATTTTACTTGTACAGAAATTTTCTAATGGGCAAGAGGGGGAGGTGGGGGACACGGAAAGCAGGCTGTGTCATTCCTTTCATAGCTTTGTGCTGGGCCATGGCCTTCCTCCTTCATTCCATCCCCTCTCATGCTTACACTGAATGTATGACCTTGAGCAAGTCAGTTAACCTCTCAATGCTTCAGTTTTTTCATCTGTAAAATGGGAATAATAAACATAATACTGTATGAGAGAAATGCTCTGTGAATTAAAGAGACTAATGCAAACTGCCCAGCATTGTCTTTGAAATCTAACAAGTGCTCAATGGAAATAAGATGCTTATTATTATTTAGTCTGTATATTATTAGATATGAAAGTTACACATTCATGAACTTGTGAAAACTTTGAGGTGTTTTCCAGTAGAGGTAATAACAACCAGTGTTTACTGAGTATTTGCTTGGGGACAGGCACATGGTTACTCGCATGATTCTCCCGGGTGTGTTTTGTGGCAGAGCAGAGCTGGGTTGGAGTGCCCAGTGTCTCAGGCTCCAGCGCCTGGCACATACTCACTGTGTGAGGTCACTATTGGATTGACCCCTAGCCTTTTTTTTCTCTTTGTATGCCATTTTTTTTTAAATAAATAAATTTATTTTTTATTTTATTTTTGGCTGTGTTGGGTCTTCATTGCTGCACGCGGGCTCTCTCTAGTTGCAGTGGGCGGGGCTACTCTTCATTGCGGTGCACGGGCTTCTCACTGCGGTGGCTTCTCTTGTGGAGCATGGGCTCTAGGCACGAGTGCTCTGTAGTTGTGGTGCACAGGCTTAGTTGCTCCGTGGCATGTGAGATCTTCCCAGACCAGGGCTCGAACCCGTGTCTCCTGCATTGGCACGCAGATTCTTTTTTTTTTTTTTTTTTTTGGCAGGTAGATTCTTAACCACTGCGCCACCAGGGAAGTCCCTGTATGCCATTTTTGAGTGAATTTCTCCTTCTGTGCCTTCTACTACCACTGGTGATGCTGTAGTTCTGGCCAGGTCTTTCTCCTAAAACCCAAACCTGTTACTTCCAAATGCATACTTTTTATATCTCAAATTGAACTCCTTTCCTAACTAACTGTCTCTCCTGGATTTTCTGTTATCACTTAATGGCATCACCAGAAACTTGGGAGTCACCCAGGACCCTGGACTCCTTTTTGCTTTGTCCTCCACATCCAATTGGTCTCCAGGTCCTACTCCACTCCAACTACAAACTATCTCTCAAACTTTCCCTCCTCCATCTAATGGTCATTCCCTTAATTCAGAGTCTCATGAATGACTTTCCAAGAAACACTCTGATCAAGTCTCTCCTTTGCTTTCAGTTTTCCTTCTGGATCCCCCACTGCTTTCAGAATACATTGCACACTCTTTTCTGAGGCTTACAGGACTCTTTATGGTCTGGTCTCTACCCACTGCCCACCTTCAATGCCGAGTATCCATCACCCCAGGTGAACTCACTGATTTGAGGTTTATGGAATGATCTGGGCTACTGCAAGCTTCTGTGTATAGGCTGATGTCATTTTCACAGGTTGTAATATTATAAACTCCTTGATCTCCTGGTCCCACTGACTTGGAGAATTCATTTCCCTGAAGACTAATTTTGTATGTCCTGCTGGCTTCTCTCTACTTTCCATGTTCAGTGTAAAAATCTGACCCTTCTGTGTGATACCCAAAGCACTGTGCAACTCCCTTGCTATGTACTTACTTATCCCATTGTATTTTTATCCACAGTTTCCTTAGTTTTCTATTAGTTTGAACTTCTTAAAACCAAGAAGGCATTGGAGCAAAGTGGAAAAAACCTGGTTTTGGGCAGAGACACAGTGGGTTTATTAACTCTGTGACTTTAGGCAAAAGTTGGCTCAATTTTCTCTTCTGTAAAATGGAGATAACATCTGCTTCATAAGATTGCTATGAAGATTAAAATGAGATAATGATGGTATTGTTATTATTGTTATATATCCTTAACCAACATATTAGCATGTAGAAAGTCCTCAACAAATGTCATAAATTAATAAATTTATTAATACTTATATTCTGTCCGTTCTCCTGGTGACCAGTAAGATGCAATCATAAGACAAAGATATCTAACCATGGCTATGGGCATCCTTATGACTTGTTGATTCTAGAACAAACAGTGCATTGTTCTCTGAGAAGGTACATTTGAATTTAGGCTGATCTATTTAATAGACCATACAGAAAACAATTCTAAACTGTGATTTTCAAAAATACTATTGTAAAACGTGAAGAAACATGAATTGAGAATTAGAAAACTGGCCAAGATTTGGAGAAAAGTTCTTACATGGAACTAACTTAATTCATAAACACTGTCTGATACTGCTTTATTTTACCCCAGGTGATGGGATAGAGAATGAGAGCTTTGGGAGTTAACTTCCCATCAGGGGCAGAGAGGAGGTAATAACTATTACTCTGTGCTTGCTAAACAGTCCAGGGAAGTCTGGTGCATATGAATGACATTGATTAGATTCTTTCTACCATGAAGCTATTACCAGAAACAGCTCCAGATTGGAACACTGGATTTTACATACGCATGTTATTTTTTTCCCACAAATCATCAGTTTACTAGAAAGTTCCTTTCCCTAATTTTACAGCATATATACCTCTATCATATGTGGTAAAGTTAAATACAATCTGTTATGCTTGTAAGTAAGGACAGATTATCTTGTTTTTCCTTTTTTTGTTGTTTTTAAATCAATGTTCTTGAAGTTAAAGGAAACTGCCCCCAGGAAGGTAGAGAGGCAGCCAGAGTACGGCTCAATCTACAAGCTAATGGGAAGCAGCACAAAATTGTTAATACTGTATTATTTAAATATTTACATGGGCTGAAAGCAAAGAAAAATGAGTCCCTTCACTTCAAACAGTGTTATTTTTTTAAAAAGGTAATTGAAGAAGATTTTATATCTAGCTAATATTTATCTACACACACAACATATAGCATATATAATAGTAAGTAATATATGATGCATATTTTACATTTTATGACTTTTTTAAACCTTTGAAATGGTTTTCTTTCAAGTGAATGAGAATGTTTTCTTGAAATTCTCACATTTTATCGCCAAATATCAATGATGTCATTAGTTTTTAATCACACTATGGAAGTCTTGTACATGTAACCATTCAATAAATGTTTCTCAAATAATGTTCTTGAATTAATAAAAGGTATAAGTCATAGGAAGGGAAGAAGTAGAAGAGAGAGCCAGTCCTATGGCTTTTGGCTCTATTGGCTCTATTTAAGACTACACACGGGCTTCCCTGGTGGTGCAGTGGTTAAGAATCCGCCTGCCAATGCAGGGGACACAGGTTCGATCCCTGGTTCGGGAAGATCCCACATGCCGCAGAGCAACTAAGCCCGTGCGCCACAACTACTGAGCCCGTGCGCCACAACTACTGAAGCCTGCACCCCTAGAGCCCGTGCTCCGCAACAAGAGAAGCCACCACAATGAGAAGCCCGCACACCGCAACAAAGAGTAGCCCCCGCTCGCCGCAACTAGAGAAAGTCCATGCGCAGCAACAAAGACCCAACGCAACCAAAAATAAATTAAAAAAAAAAAGACTACACAGAGTATTGACTAAGATTCTTTTGACTACGAAGGCAGAAACTGGCTCAAGCGTGAATTTATTGTAAGGATACAGGTAAGTGTCACGCAAGCCAAGGTCCCCGAACTACAGCCAGAGACCTAAATAATCTCAAGCTGTCTTCTCTTTCTCTCGTAGCCACATTTCTTTTGGATCTCCGCTGGATTTGTCTTCCTCTCTCTGCAGCCTCCGTCCACACGGCAGGCTACCTCAGCTTCTGAACTTAGTTAGTGCAGGTCCAGCTCCTGGAGAGGTTAAATCTCCCTCTGGGTCCCCAGCACGTAATAAGGAGGAAAGGATTTTTTTTTGTTTTTTTTAAATCCTAGGTGAATCTTTTATTTTACATTTTAATTTAATTTAAAATTTTCATTTTATTGAGATGTAATTGACATACAGCACTGTAGTATACAGACCTGACTTACATATATTGTGAAATGATGACCATAATAAATTTAGTTATCCATTATCTTGTATAGATACAAAAAAAAAAAAGATTTTTTCCTTGTGAAGAGAATTTTTAGGATCTATTCTCTTAACAACTTTCAAATACACCATGCAGCAGTGTTAACTATAGTCACCATGCCGTGTATTGAATCCCCAGTATTTATCTTATAACTGGAAGTTTGTACCTTTTGACCTCCTTCATCCAACTCCCCACTCCCCATCCCCTGCCTCTGGTAGCCACAAATATGATCTCTTTTTCTATGAGGTTGTTGTTTTGTTTTGTGTTTTGTTTTTAGAGTCTACATATAAGGGAGATCATACAGTATTTGTCTTTCTCTGTCTGACTTATTTCACTTAGCATAATGCCCTCAAGTTCCATCCATGTTGTCACAAATAATAGGATTTCCTTCTTTTTTATGGCTGAATAGTATTCCATTATATGTACACCACATTTTCTTTATCCATTCATCTGTTGGTAGCCCTTTAGGTTATTGCTGAATCATGTGGTAGTTCTATATTTAATTTTGGGGGGAACTTCATATGTTTTTTATAGTGGCCATACCAATTTACAGTCCCACCAACAGTGCACAAGGGTTCCCAAGGAGAAGAGGATTAACTGCCACAATTTGAGCCAGGTTCCCAATGGGGCTAATCAACCATGACCAGGTTAAGGTTAGGTCCCTGCATAAACTTGGAGGGAGCCATTCCTAAAACCAAGAGTTTGGACAGAGGGCGCTCACCCCACCCTCATTAAAAAAAAAATGAGTCACTTGGCAGACAGCATGAGAAATACTGTGCAATATTATAGCATTTTTATCAAGAATGCATAAAAGTTATTAGCCAACATCTAAAATGTCTGTCTTGTCTCACTTCTCAAATATTTCCCCAATATTCACCCAAAAGGAAATATATTAGCTGGACAGCACTTAACAATTAAGAACCTTCTTGCAATTCTATGTTATGTATCCTACCTTTCATGAGCTCCTTAATTATTCTCTTAGACTATTTTTTTTTAAGACTATTGACTAATATCCTCTTCCTGTACTCCTAAGGGTTTTTGTTTTTGTTTTTAATATGGTAGGAGCATGACCCAGTCAAAACACTTGTTAACATTTTTTTCTTGCTAATATTTTTATTTTAAGATTATTAAAATAAAAATGTAAGTTACAGGAAGCGACATCCAACAACTCTTAGGTCTGTAAGTTGAATAAGGATGCAGAAATTTCCGTCATGCAAATGTCATGCAAATCCCAATTCTGAATGTTTTTTTACTGATTAATGATGGCTGGCCAGGCAAGAAGCTTCTGCATTTGGCTCTTTCCCTGACTCTTGATGTACCTGATTATTATCCCTTCTCTGCCACTTCATCTGTGAGCACAGCTTCTCATTCTCCCAGAACTTTCAGGCAACCATATTACCTCTAGTTATCCCCCTCTGTGTGCTTGACTCTTTGGAACAATATGAAACCTCTTGTTCACGCCACATGGTCTGAATGAGGGGGATGCCACTTTGCTTGTCATAACATGTCACCATTTCTCCTTCTCTCTGGGATTTTTTTTTGCCAGGACAGATGTTCCTTTGATCTCTGTCCTAGCAATCTGTCAACCTTTCTCTTAAGATGCTTTCTGGGTCATGCTAGTGACAAACCAAGGCTAGGCTGACATCCCATGAGCACCCGTAACAGCCACTAAACAGAGGCCATGACTTTCCACATAGTCCTTTTCGAAGAGTTTTACTTTTTTAAAAGAAATTATTTTTAAAATATGTAAATATATATGAACTTCATTTAAAAAAATAGAAGAGGGGGCTTCCCTGGTGGCGCAGCGGTTGAGAATCTGCCTGCCAATGCAGGGGACACGGGTTCGAGTCCTGGTCTGGGAAGAGCCCACATGCCGCGGAGCAACTGGGCCCGTGAGCCACAACTACAGAGCCTGCGCGTCTGGAGCCTGTGCTCCGCAACAAGAGAGGCCGCGATGGTGAGAGGCCCGCGCACCGCGATGAAGAGTGGCCCCCGCTTGCCGCAACTACAGAAAGCCCTAGCACAGAAACGAAGACCCAACATAGCAATCAATCAATCAATCAATAAATAAATCTTTAAAAAAAAAACAAACATATATTCAAAAAAAAAAAAAAAAAAAATAGAAGAGGATCTATAAAAAGGTATAGTTTGAGAAGTCTTGGTCTTTTCCCTATTCCCATCTCTCCTGTTCCCCATTCCACACACCTTTTATACAGGTGACCACTTTTGTTAATCCTTGGGTACACGTCCAGTGTTTCTTCATTGTAAAATAAGAAAATATAATTGTATATTTTCTCCTCTATTACACACAAAATAGCCTGTTTTAAACACTGTTGTATTAGTCAGCTACTGCTTTATAACAAATTAACCCCCCACCCTACCCCAAACACAACATTTTTTTTTTTTTTTTTTTTTGGCCACACCACAAGGCTTGCAGGATCTCAGTTCCCCGACCAGGAACTGAACCTGGGCCACAGCAGTGAAAGCCTGGAATCCTAACCACTTGGCCACCAGGGAACTCCCCTCAAACACAGCATCTTTAAAAACAAACAAACAAACAAACAAATGTATTATCACACAGTTTCTGACAGTCCTCAATCTAGGATTGACTTGGCTGGGTAGTTCTGGCTCAAGGTCTCACAGGAGGTTTCTGTCAAACTCTTGGCTGGGGTGCAGTCATCTGAAGGCTGCACGGTGGATACAAGGTCTCCTTCCAGGCAGATGGCTCACCACATGTCTACGGGCGGAAGGCTTCAGTTCCTTGCCACATGGAATCATCAGAGCATCCTCAGGGCATAGCAGCTGGGTCCCCCGAGCGTGTGATTCAAGAGAAAGAGCGAGGAAGCCACAGTACCTTTTATGACCGCGTCTCTGCAGCCTCATGTCACTTCTGCTCTTATTCTCTTTAGGAGGAACAGGTGGCTAAGCCCAGCCCACACTCAAGGGAAGGGGCTTTGGCTCCACCTCTTAAAGGGAAAAGTATCAAAGAATTTGTGCACGTATTTTAATACCACCATATTTTCATTGTTTTGCACCTTTTAAAAAAAAGTAATGATAGGGAATTCCCTTGTGGTCCAGTGGTTAGGACCCAGTGCTTTCACTGCCGAGGGCCTGGGTTCAATCCCCGGTTGGGGATACTAAGATCCTGCAAGCTGTGTGGCGTGACCAGGAAAAAAAAAGAGTGAAACAGTAACGATATATATCATAGAGATTTTCCTACACATGTACATACGATGATTTCCCATTCTTTTCTTCATTGTGTGAATTTTAAAGTTTCCTATAGATGAACCCTTGGATTGTTCTCACCTTTTGCTATTATACAAATAATGCAGATATAAATAATCTTGTATATTTAGAACATATGTAGGCATCTTTTAGGGTAAATGCTCAAAAGTGAGATTGTCAGGTCAAGGGGTAAATGCATTTGTCATCAGAACATATATTGCCAAGCTGACTGCCATAGGGGCTGTACTCTCCTTATATTCTCACCACAGAGTATGTTGTCATTATTTTGAATCTTTGCTCATCTGATAAATGAGAAGTTGTATCTCCATGGAGGTTTTTTTTTTTTTTCAAATTTTATTTATTTATTTATTTGGCTGTGCCGTGTCTTAGTTTTGGCATGTGGGATCTTTAGTTGTGGCACGTGGGATCTAGTTCCCTGACCAGGGATTGAACCTGGGCCCCCTGCCTTGGGAGCGTGGAGTCTTAACCACTGGACCACCAGGGAAGTCCCTCTATGGAGGTTTAACATCATACGCTTTCTCATGTAATAAGTGTAGTTGAGCTTCTTTTCACACATTTCAGGCCTTTTATGCTTCCTTTTCTGTGAACTGTCTACTCATGGCCATTCTTTGTTAATGTCACAGTTAAATGTGGCACTTTTTTCTCTTCATGTTGTGTGTGTGTATGTGTTGAGCAAGTGTGTAAAGAATAATGAATTTTTCTGCTGCTGTATTTCTCCGCCTTCTCCACTCCGATCTTGTTTGATTTTATATTCCCATCCTATTTTTCTTCTCACCAACCACATGGTATCCAAAGACTATTAGTCAATTAATTTCAGTTACCCCTAGCAGTGAACTCATCAGATATCTCATTAGGTAGATGCTTCTTGCCTTTGGCACTCACTCTTTTTAATTTCTTCCCTGCACTGAAGAAGCAGATGACACAGAAGAGACAGATAGGCAGTAACACCTGTGATGCTGGTTTCACATGTGGGAGCTGCAGGGCCCTACCCTGTTTCCCTTCAAGGAGCTGATAAGGCAATGGGCGGGTTCTCAGACCCTCCCTGACTACTGGAGATTAGGGGGGCAGGAATTTTAGAAAGCCGAATGAGTTTCTGAAACCCCTGTGTAATGTCCTGCAGCCAAGCTGTCTCTTCCAAGGGAAGAAAAGTAGGTGTAGAATCTATTCAATTTTTATCATGCTAAATCACTCCTGACTTTAATTTGTACGAATCTGACTCGGGAACATCTGAACAAAATGAGGCTTATAATCTTCATGTGAAAGTGAATCAAGGGAATTCCCTGGTGGTCCAGTGGTTAGGACTCAGAGCTCTCACTGCCCGAGTTTTGTCCCTGGTCAGGGAACTAAGATACCGCAAGCCGCGCAGCACAGCCCCCCAAAAAAGTGAATCAAATGTAGGGATTAAAAATGTCTAGGTACCTGAAAAAGAATGAATATATGTATATGTATAACTAAATCACTATGCTGTATACCTGAAACTAACACAACATTGTAAATCAACAATATTCCAATAAAATTTTTTTTTTTTTAAATTACACTATACTAGGCGTGCTTTATTTATTTATTAATGGCTGTGTTGGATCTTCGTTTCTGTGCGAGGGCTTTCTCTAGTTGTGGCAAGCGGGGGCCACTCTTCATCGCAGTGCGCGGGCCTCTCACTATCGCGGCCTCTCTTGTTGCAGAGCACAGGCTCCAGACGCGCAGGCTCAGTAATTGTGGCTCACGGGCCCATTTGCTCCGTGGCATGTGGGATCTTCCCAGACCAGGGCTCGAACCCGTGTCCCCTGCATTGGCAGGCAGATTCTCAACCACTGCGCCACCAGGGAAGCCCCCAATAAAATTTTTAAAAAATTAAAAAATGATACAAAAATAAATTAAAATGTTAATAAAAAGAAAAGAAAAGGAATGTCTATGTACCAAGAAAACCTTCCAGCAGGAGACAGTTTCATTAACTCAGGTTATGATTTTAGAGTCCATAAACACTTAGGGAAATCTGAAATTATGACAGGAGATCATTTCCTCAAAAAACCTGTTTAACCCAACAGCTCTCATAATAAACACGGAAACAATAGTGATGTGAACGTGTGTTGTAGGGTCTGGTTTCTAGGTATTGGGCTCTGTGTTAGTTTCCTAGGGCTGCTGGAACGAAGTCCCACAATCTAGGTGGCTTAAAACAGCAGAAATTTATTCTCTCAGAGCTCTGGAGCCCAGGAGTCTGAAATCGAGATGTCGGCAGAGATATGCTCTCTCTGAAACCTCTAGGGAGAGGCTTTCCTTAGAGTAATTTCCTTCTTTGCATCTATCTTCACATGACCAGCTCCCCTCCAATGGATTAGGGACTGCTCTAATCACCTTATCTTAACTGGATTACATCTGCAAAGACTATTTCCAAATAAGGTTCACAGGTGAGGGAAGATTAGTACTTTGAGATATCTTTTTAGATGACACAACTCAACCCTTATCAGGCTTCAAGACTCTCCCTTCTCTAATGGGTTTTTTTTTTTTTTAGATTTTTTTGTTTTTACTTCTAAGACTGTGCAAGAAACTAACAGTAATACAACAGACATGATAGTAATATACATTTCTTTTTTTTTTTTTTCATGGTAAGGCTTTTTATTGTATTTTTTTTTTCAATTTTGAAAAGTTCTCCTTTTTAAATTTATTTTATATACAGCAGGTTCTTATTAGTTATCTATTTTATACATATTAGTGTATATATGTCAGTCCCAATCTCCCAGTTCATCCCACCACCACCCCCCCAACTTTCCCACATTTGTTCTCGACATCTGTGTCTCTATTTCTGCCTTGCAAACCGGCTCTTCTGTGACATTTTCTAGATTCCACATATATGTGTTAATATACGATAATGCACGTTAATATACATCACAAATTATTAGAGAAATGCAAATCAAAATTACAATAAGGTATCACCTCACAGCAGTTAGAATGGGAATCATCAGAAAATCTACAAACAACAAATGCTGGAGAGGGTGTGGAGAAAAGGGAACCCTCTTGCACTGTTGGTGGGAATGTAAATTGATACAGCCACTATGGAGAACAGTATGGAGGTTCCTTAAAAAACTAAAAATAGAACTACCATATGACCCAGCAATCCCACTACTGGGCATATACCCAGAGAAAACCATAATTCAAAAAGAGTCATGTACCACAATGTTCATTGTAGCACTATTTACAATAGCCAGGACATGGAAGCAACCTAAGTGTCCATCGACAGATGAATGGATAAAGAAGATGTGGTACATCTCTTTATCCATTGTATAAATAATGTATAAATAATGTATTCCATTGTATACAATGGAATATTACTCAGCCATAAAAAGGAACGAAATTGGGTCATTTGTAGAGACATGGATGGACCTAGAGACTGTCATACAGAGTGAAGTAAGTCAGAAAGAGAAAAACAAATATCGTATATTAACGCATATATGCAGAATCTAATGGGTTTTATCCTCAGTCTCTACCACTGGGTTTAAAATTCCTATGGGAAAACACAGATCAGGTGAAGCAAGTGTAAATTCTTAAAATCTGGCTGGGGCTTGTGCCCTGGATATCAAACCTTAAAGAACCACCTTTAATCCTCATTCTTTAAGCATTGATAGGAACTTTCCCCAAGACTCCGCCCAAGGCTCTGATGAGAAGTGCTCACTTCCCTGGTGGGAAGGGAAGCGTCTCAGGCTAGTTCAGGTCCTGCATCATCTCATTTCCTCTTCCAGTAAAGCTCTCCACCCCCTACTTTATTCTGGGGAGCTCTGTTCATGACTTTGTATCAGCGCCCTTGCCAACATCTTGAAGGAGATGAAGTTGGGTGGAGAGAATGGGTGTCCCACAGGCTTTATGCTGCAACCTGAAGGATTCCTCTTCCTTCTTCTGAACTTGTGTAACATGAGACTAAAATCTTCTCATCACCTGAGCCAACGATGTGCTGATTGCTGAGCACACCGTCCTGTGGGGAAAATTTCACAAGTCTGTTTACAGGGCCATTTCTTATCTCTGTGTCCTTGAACACTAACGTGACAGATAACAAGGTGGAATTGAAAAATGGTGATATTTGGAACCAAAGACGTTGGTGATACATTGACGAATCGGCAACAAGAGGATGTTATTGCTGATGGGAATGTAAAATTGTGCAGCTGCTCTGGAAAACAGTCTGGGGGTTCCTCAAAAAATTAAACAGAATTACTATATGATGCAGTAATTCCACGTCTGGGTATACACCCAAAAGAAGTGAAAATAGGACTCAGATATTTGTACACCCATGCTCATAGCAGCCTTATTCACAATAGCCAAAGGCAGAAATAACCCAAATGTCCATTGTTGAATGAATGAATAAACAAAATGTGGTCTATGCATTCAATGGAGTATTAGTCACCTTCAAAAGGAAGGCAATTCTGACATGTGCTACAGCATGGATGAACCTTGGAGACGTCATGCTAAGTGAGATAAGCTAGTCACAAAAGGAAAAATATTGTGTATGATTCCTCTTATATGAGGTCCCTAGATTAGACAGATTCTTAGAGACACGAGTGGAATGTTGGCTGCCAGGGGCGGGGGAAGGGAGAATGGGGAGGTAGTGTTTAATGGGTACAGAGTTTGAATTTGGGAAGATGGAAAAGTTCTGGCGATGGATGGTGGGGATAGTTGCGCTGCAACGGGAATGTACTTAGTGTCCCTGAAATGTACACTTAAAAATGGTTAAAATGGGACTTCCCTGGTGATCCAGTGGTTAGGACTCTGCGCTTCCGCTGCAGGGGGCACGAGTTTGATCCCTGATCAGGGAACTAAGATCCCGTGTACTGTGCAGTGCAGCAAGAAAAAAAAAAAAAAAAAAGGTTAAATTGATAAATTTTAAGTTATTTATATTTTACCGCAATTAAACAAAAAAAGGCTATGCTTGTTCTCCTGTGATGGAAGAAACTAACCTTGCCAGTGGTGGTCGAAGCCCTCTGCCCTTAGTGACTCGTTTGGTGCATTGAAGCATGGTCCTGTCAGACTGTCAGAGGTTATGGGGGCTGGGGGGGAAGCGGTGCTGCAGGGTGATTTGATATGGAGATGTATTTTATCCCAAGAACTCAGCATTTTGACGGAAACTCCTTTTTTTCTGTTTGTTTGACATCTTTTCAAAGGAAAGTCGTAGATAAACAAGGACCTACTGTACAGCACAGGGAACTATATTCAGTATCTTGTAATAACCATAATGAAAAAGAATCTGAAAAAGTATATCTATCTACCTACCTACCTAACTGAATCACTTTGCTGTATACCTGAAACTAACACAACATTGTAAATGAACTATACTTCAATTAGAAAAAGAAAAAAAGGAAAGGCACTATCACTCCTCTGATTCTAGTTATCTAATCACTGCAGAGCTGTTTTCCAAGAGACTTAAGTTCTGTTCTGACCCTGGCTAGCAAAGCAGTTCAATGCCCCCCGTGCCTCTACCAAAAAGATGGTGACAGTCAAGGGCACAAGGGGTGGGTATTTGGGATGAAATCTTTGGCCTTGCATCCAGCCATTTCTTGAATCACAAAGAACAAAACATATCCTCTGCTTTTCTGAAACCAAAGCATCATATTGGCAGACTTTTTGATATTCAGAATTTCCAATTAAAACAGAGATTCATTACAGTGAAGAAATTGGTAGTCATCTCATTCATCTCCTGTGTAAGTTCAGAAAAAGAGACTAAAACGTGCAGCTTTCCAATTCCAGCCAGGTTTGTGCTCTTCATAAAAGCTCCGTGTCACCTCTCTCTGTATTGCTCTCTTGTAATCACGGGTAGTTGTCAAGTTGAAAATGGTAAATTACCCTTCAGCCTTTGCTGAGAAACATTATCTATTCAATTAATGGCCCATAAAATGATTTAGGTAAACGACAAGACGGCAATTTCTTCTTCCAAAGGAGAAAGACGATACTGTCTAATTTACCAAACTTCAAGCTTTTAAAAGGTTTTAGGAAATGTAAAATATCACTTGTATAGGATTATAGAAGCCACAAGAGGAAACCAAAAGCGAGGAGGCAAAGAAAGACTCTAGGTGGATTTCAAAGAGGGAAAACTTTACCAGCTCTTTCCTGTAGAAGTGAACATATATGCCTCGTCTTTCTGCAGATGGATTGCTCATCTGATTAGAGCAAATGTTGATATGGGACGCGGTGAACAGTCATTCTGTGCACTTGAAAACTAAATGTGGAAAAAAGTGAATCTGGCCTCATATGGGATACACACAGAGTCTTTGCTTTATCACACACACTGTAAGTCAGGAAAGTTGTTCAATAAAAATAATCTGACATAGAAAGGGACGTGTGTGGGACAAGGTGGCACCCCCAGATGGTCTTGAGGGGCCATCCTGTAGGGGGCGCTGTACTCTGGACATCAGACGACAAAAATTTTCAGTATTCTTCACCCCATGGTATTGTTAACTTTATCAATACCTGAAGAAATTCTTTAATTCAGGACCTTACACTGTCACATCAGAGAGGTTAATTGAGAATGACTGGACCACACAGTTGAGACCTGTGATTTCTGAAACCATTGGCTTAAACATGAGTTCCTCTACTACAAATACCTTACAGCATGGCTCTGGCATTACTCCAATTCCTCAAGAGGAAGCTGGCGGTACCCTCAGTGGGGCGTGTCTCAGGAAACAAATGTCTCTGTCGGTTGAGCCCGGCTCCCTTTGGCTGCCCTGATCCTTTTCCGGCTCCCCCTCTGCAGCTTCCCGAGATTTGCGCCAACACCAGCCACAGATATAGTCTCTCTGTGCTTGCTCAGAGCTCTGAAGGGTTGAGGTTCGCTAGCTTTTGGAAGCCCCCTGCCCCTTCCTGGGAGGGTCTCCCCGCTGCACTGCACTGCAGTCCTCTGCTCTGTTCTCTCCCCGAGTCCCTCAGAGCCACAGGGAAGGGGCAGGATGCAGTGAGGGTAATGCTCGACTCCAACGTTAGCAGAGCAGCGTCCCGCTTGAACTGCATCTGAAAAATCCTCCCCTGCAAAAGCAGGAGTTACGGATCCTGGGATTCATTCAATTATCTATCCAACCATCCAACCATCCATTCAATATTGGTCTTTTTTTTCTCACAGTAGCTAAAGCAATCAAAACGTAAATTTGATCATGTCGTTTTCCTGCTCAAAATCTCCCCAAAGTCCCATTGTGCTTAGAACAAACCCCATCTTCATCTTGGCCAGCATGTCATTCCTTCATTCACCAAGTAATTGTGTGTTCTACGCTCTGTGCGGGGCCAGTTTTAGATGCTTGGGATGGAACAGTGAAACGAACAGATGAGATCCCTGTGCTGTGAGAGCTTGCATTCTGGCAAGGGGAGGTAGTACAAAATAAACACACTACATCACTAACCTATAGCTTGTTAGAAGGGGATGAGCGCTATGGAAAAAGAAAAAAGCAGCACCCAGTGGAGGTGTGTGGTGGTGAGCTGCCTTTTTAATCAAGCCCCAACTGCCTGTCTCCTGCCAACAGGCCTGCCCAACCACGGACTGCCAAGGCTCTGCCTCAGGACCTTTGCACACGCTCTTCTGTGTCATGCTCCTTTCGCATATGCCCAGTTTGCTCCTCCCTTCAGTCAGTTCTCTGCTCAGGTGCCATCTCCTCTGAGAAGACCTTCTAGCCCTCTACATCCAAAGTGCCACCCCCAGCACCCTCTATTCCCTTCCCTTGCTCTGTTTTTCTTCATACTTTACACCATTATATCTGATTTGTATTGGTTTATTTATTTGTGGTCTCTCTCTCTGCACCAGAACAGAAGCACCACGAGGTCAGGGATTTTGTACAAATTTTCCACTTTTCTATCGTCACCGCTTAGTATTTACTTGTTTCCGGGTTCTGAGCTGCTCCTGCTGCTGCTGCTGGGGGTAGGGGTAGAAACTGATGTGACTAATAATGAAACCTACCCAGAAGCGGCCTCCATTATGAGATATTCTCTCTGGGGGCTGCCTGAGGGAGCTGGTCTTCTATCGCTCACCTTTCTGAGGCTCCATGTGGGTGTTTATAATATGAATTAAGGGCTCTGATTATGCTGCCGCGGAATCAGTGTGTTCTAACCTCAGCTTGAAAAGCTTTGTTATCATCACAATGGCTAACATTTATGGAGCTCTTATTTTGCACTCACTCCCGATAATCTCTCTCTTCTTTTAAAACACATTTATTTATTTTATTTATTTATTTTTGGCTGCGTTGGGTCTTCGTGGCTGCACGCGGGCTTTCTCTAGTTGTGGGAAGCGAGGGCTACTCTTTGTTGCGGTGCGCGGGCTTCTCATTGCGGCGGCTTCTCTTGTTGCGGAGCACGGGCTATAGGCGCGCAGGCTTCAGTAGTTGTGGCACGCAGGCTTCAGTAGTTGTGGCGCACGGGCTCAGTAGTTGTGGCGCACGGGCTTAGTTGCTCCGCAGCATGTGGGATCTTCCCGGACCAGAGATCGAACCAGTGTCCCCTGCATTGGCAGGCGGGTTCTTAATCACTGCGCCACCAGGGAAGCCCCCGATAATCTCTTTCTGTGCTTCAGACCTTTCCAGTCTTACCCCTCTGATGTGGGCTCTATTCTTAGCCCCATTTAACAGAGGTGGGAGCTGAGGCTCAAGGTCACACAGGTGGTCCAAGGCTGAGCCAAGATGGAAGCCCAGCTCACCTGACTCCAGGCTTCTGCTCTTCACTCTCTCACAGTGCCGCCTGCTTCTAGAATGCCCGTCAGTTTGGAAGACATGTTTCCATAAGTCCCTTCCCACCCCCTACTGAGTTGCTTGTTTCCTGGGGTAGAGGGCCATGCAGGCAAATATGTATATATTTTTTATTCCTCCTACAAGGTTGCCCCAAATCCCTATCACGTCTCTCCTGTTGATAAGCTGAGGAGGATAGTATGGGAAGCTCAGAATTTCTTTCTTCCTCCCGTCCTAAGGCGCAGGAAAGAGCCAGCTGGAATTTACCTGCTCTGGGTTTGCTTCCTTTGACCTGGACCGAAGGGGGGTCCTGCCAGGCCCCACAAGCCAGAGGGGCCCCAGAGTCCCTCTTGCCTACGCTTGTCGGTGGATGCAGGGGCTTTTGAGCTCTGTTTTTCCTCCCACAGAAAGATCTAGTAATGTTTCTAAATTATGCATCTTGGAGACACTATTTTGTCCTTTCTCAGAGCTTCTTTATAGGGGTGGGAAGGAGGCCTTGACCTCTCCCCCTAAAGGTTAGAGGGTCTGACCCAACACAAAGCAACATGCGTTTGGATTTAGTTTTCATTTCAGCAAAGAGGTGATGATTTTCCAAAGTGACATATAATCATTAACCTCCTAGTTGGATTGGAAAATGGATCTCCCTTCGCAGGTTCTATGCTCAAACCACTTCATCACACTGTTGTCTTTGGGTAATTTCAATTAGAGCAGAGATTGTCTAGCAGAGTATCACGTCCCCAATAATACGGTGGCTGGCTAAAGGACAGGGAGAGGAAAAGGAATGATGTGAATCATATTCTGTTTCCTAGAATATCTGGTTCGCTTGTCTATGGGTAAGCGAGGCTGGGCAACAAGTCAACACCTACCTAATGTATTCTGACCTTCTGTGATACAGAGTTCCGTAATATGTGGTTACGCTGGGTGTGTTAAATCTACATTCTTAGCCACGAGGACTTCATCTGATGGCGATACTGCTTCAGGGACCCAAGACTTGTGATCTGAAATACAGCCCACCCCCTCCCCCCGGAAGATCTGGTTTGTTCCTAAGAACCTTCTATTACTTAACATTGAACCTCTATAGTCTATTTGGTGCGAAGGGGATGATTCTGGTTATGAGTCTTTGTCTACCTCTGCTGTGTGTGCTGCATGTCATGCAAAAGTTCAAAACCAGAACATTCCATTTCCACGCTCTTCCAGCTGCAGGGTCCTGGGGGAGACCGAGCAGAGGAAAAGTAAAACTTGGTACCAGTTTCTGCTCTTAAAGGATTGAGGTCTTCTGCCCTGATGGCTTCTGTGACAATGAGAATGAGACAGGAAAATGTTAGTTGATGATCACGGAGCCTACTGATCCTGGGAAGAAATTATTGCGATGAGTTAAGGATCAGGCTAATTAAAGAGTTGTGAGCACTGCACGTGGTCTGGGTCACATTGATGGCTACTGCTGGCACCCCACGGATTCCCAATAAAAGCTTACGATTGAAATGGATATAAAAAGCAGTGCCGGGCTTCCCTGGTGGCGCAGTGGTTGAGAGTCCGCCTGCCAATGCAGAGGACGCGGGTTCGAGCCCTGGTCTGGGAAGATCCCACATGCTGCGGAGCAACTGGGCCCGTGAGCCACAACTACTGAGCCTGCGCGTCTGGAGCCTGTGCTCCGCAACAAGAGAGGCCGCGATGGTGAGAGGCCCGCGCACCGCGATGAAGAGTGGCCCGCGCACCGCGATGAAGAGTGGTCCCTGCTTGCCGCAACTAGAGAAAGCCCTTGCACAGAAACGAAGACCCAACACAGCTAAAAAAAAAAAAAAAAAAAAAAAAAAAAAAAAGCAGTGCCACATGAATTTTACAAAGCAGTTAATTTAATAGGAAATGGAAATACTTTGAAACTAAAGAGAGAACATAAAAGTCCATTCAATAAATACCTCGGATAATAAAATAGATAATTTCCAGTAACCATTAGGGAGCAATACTAAAAGAAAAATAGGATGAAGGAGGAAATTTTTGGATGGAGTTGTAGATATTCTGTTAAGCACTGTGTTATACAGATGATGAAAATGGACTTGATCAGCCAAATCTAATATCAATAAATTCAATGAAGGATAAATGTAAAGGCCTTTGATTTGTCAGATAAAAATCAGCCACAGAGGTACAGGGTGGGGGAGACTTAACTTGGCATTTGGGCACCAAATAGGCTGCACCTGTGTCAGCTCTCAGTGGCTGACTGGAGGTTGTGTTAAGAAGGAATCTGAGGACACTTCTGGATCCCAGGGAACAGCGTGCCACACTGATCAGCATTGTCTGGCATAGATGCAGGGGGTACACACGCAGTGAATAGCATTGCATAAGATCATCTATGCATTTGCATGCATCACAGGTTCTGAATGTGTTAACAGTCTAATGTGAGTGCCTCAAATCATTCCTCTATGTTAGAGGAAGTATAGGTCAGGACGGAGGGAGGCGATACACTGCAGGAGTACTGTGCTCAGTACTGGGTACTGCACCTTATAAGGGACGTCGATGGGCTCACTAGAGTGTGTCAGACCAGGGCACCTGGGATGGTGAAGTGTTCGAAACCATGTCAAAGAAGAATGACTAAAGTACAGTACTAGGGATCGTCTGGGTATGAAAAGAATTCAGAGGGTCACTTACTGCCCTGATATACATATATGGGCATGTTGAAGAAGAACTGGGTTTATTCAGAAGGCAGAAATAAGACCAGTGAGTTGAAGTTACAAGGACTCAGGGACTTCCCTGGTGGCGCAGTGGTTAAGAATCCGCCTGCCAATGCAGGGGACACAGGTTCGAGCCCTGATCCGGGAAGATCCCACATGCCGCGGAGCAACTAAGCCCGTGTGCCACAGCTACTGAGACTGCGCTCTAGAGCCCGCGAGCCACAACTACTGAGCCCGTGCACCACAACTACTGAAGCCCGTGCACCTAGAGCCCGTGCTCCACAACAAGAGAAGCCACTGCGATGAGAAGCCCGTGCACCGCAATGAAGAGTAGCCCCCGCTCGCCGCAGCTAGAGAAAGCCCGCGTACAGCAACGAAGATCCAACGCAGCCAAAAATAAATGAATAATTGAAAAAAAAAGAAGAAGTAGGGGGTATGGTTGCTGCTTCTGCATAAATGGAGAGCTGGCGGGGTGGGGGGTGAGACTTACCAGGGAATGGAGGGTGAGGGCCAGCATGGAAACTGTGTTAAGAACTTTCCGGTGGTCATACAGGCTGTCCTGTGAATTACTGGACTGATGATTCCTGGACGACAACAACCTCTGGAGGGAGATGTGGCAGAGGATTTCCAAGAACGACCTGGATCAACCTCAGAGTCCCTTTCAAGTCTGATTTTACAAATTCCTCTTTTTTCCCTTTAGGGACTCTTCACGATTCTTTTTGGCGGGGGGAGGGGGAATGGGTCAACACAATATTTATGAGTTAGAAGGGACTTTAGAGACTGCCTAGACCAGACCCCCAGCCCTTCTTGTGGGTTGGGTGTCTGCTCAAGGTCATATGTTCGGTCAGGCTCAGGCGTCTGGAAGCTGGCACTTCTCCGTTGTATCCTCTCCAGGTGAACATAAGCCTTGTTAAAAGGGAGACTTTTTAGGTGTCGTTACAGGGAGCAAGGCTATACTTATTATTTCTTTCTCGCTTTGAACGAAAGGAGTTATTCTGTTCGGTGAAGGCTGTGTGCCTATCAGGGTTCCTGAAAGGTAGCGCTGGTTTCCTTCAGTGGAAACCAGTGCATGGGCGCCACCTACAGGATTTGTGGGAAAGAGACGCAGCATTTTCCTATTAGGACCCCTGGCTTTCAGGACAAAGGTTTTCATTTCAGGTCACCTGAAAATTACTATTAATATTCAAAAAAGGTTGCTAAGCAGTGGTTTTGCAGAGGGAAAAGGTATACTTAGGAGTAATGGAGAAGCTGTGTGCCTCTGGGATATGTCGTCAGGACCATCTTAAAAATCCCTCCCAACCTTCCTCAACGGTTGCCAAAGCTTTTCTCCTTTGGCTCTTAAATACTTTTTCCTTCAAAACATTGTCTTTTAGTAAAATACAATTACTAAGAGAGTTACACCAGAGAGGCAGAATGGAGAAATGAGAATAACAACACAGGCTTTTGACTTGGACAGACTCAGGCTCAGATCCTGACCGTGAGGACATTTAACGGGTGACCACGTGCTCAATTTCTTCATCTAAGAATAATAATGTATAATAAGAATACATATGATCTTATATGATTGTCATACAATCTTATATGATTGTCATAGGATTAAAGACACATGAGGTCTATTATCAGGTTCTCCAAGGCTAACTGTGACGATTTTTATCAGTTCTTGCCTCAGGGGGCATTTTGATGTCTAGACAACAGGAGCTTTGTAAGTCCCTGGAGATTGCCCTAGAATAACAGTTGGGCAAGCAAGGAATGATGTGGTGAGCTGCCATCCTCAAATGGTTTTCTCATTATTCTCCTCAGGTCCCCATGAACTTTCCTTTTCTACTGTCACCTACTTGTGTCTTTCCGATGGTGTTGGCCCTATTCTGACTTGCAGAATACAATGACTTGTGTTTTTGCTTAATCTCCACTTTTAGACTATAAAAGTCTAATTGTGGACCGAGACTGGATTTACATGTTTCAAGTCTCCACAGCACGTGACAGCACGTGACATCTTGCTTGCCCATCGAAGGCACTTAAAATGAGTTCATTAAGTGAAAGGCCAAAGTACAGAAAGCTACTATGATAAGACATACCAGGGAAAATTATTAGTAATACAGTAGGTCTTAATTCCTGGAACTATTTTACCTATTTTCGGTGACTGTTCTAAGGGCTGCTGAAGCCCCAAGGACTTCTAGGGACAATTCCACTCCATCTCCCCCTTCTATGTAAACACACTTTTGAAGCCCTCCCAGCTTCCACCCAGATTGTTACCCCAAGTGCCTTCTACATAGAAGTTCCGGAGTTGGGTGGGCAACCTGTCTGGGCTTCTCTGGATTTCCCTAAGAGGTAGCGCGCCTTGCTGTCCTTTCTTCCTATACCCGAGCGCCCTCTGCTGGAAATACCCAGAAGTGATTCTCAAAACTGCCGGAAATAGCACTTTATCTCTCATCTGCTGGGAGAGAGGAGCTTTTTTCCCCTTCATCTGGGGGAAAGATGAGTATCTCCACTTCTGTTTTGTTTTCCCTCATCCCTTTCTTCTGTCGGGACGGAACTCCTTCCTGGAAGCGAGCACTTCCGGTCGTGGCGTGGTCCTGCGCCCCCTCCCGCTCTATTCTGTCCTGTCGCAGAACCCAGCTCAGGGTCCCGCAGAGCGGAGCTCTGACTCCGTTCAGGGTGAAATGACCCAGGGCAGACCCCTCGGCCCTTCGGAAGGGCACCTGGAAACTCTGAAGTCATTGAACCCAGGACTGATGCTGTGAATTCTAATTCACTTTAGAAGGCTCTGAGTTTTCTGGCAGCCCCCAGGGGGAGGAAAGTATGGAGGAACAGGACAGTGTGGTGAAGGATGAGAGTCAGCCCACAGCTGAGCTGTGCTAACACCTGCACATCGGGCGTGTCAGACCCACTTGTCAGCAAGAGTTTCGTACCGCCCCCCAGCTCTGCAGTGGCTGCGAGTTAAACTTGAGGCCCACAGGACTTGAGTCTTTTGAACAGTTGAAAATACAAAGATCAAATCTGCAAATGTCAAGGGTCTACTGCTCATGGTTTGTATCTAAAAATAAACTGGTAACTGAAGAAAAGTACAACCATTCCTGGGGCTGAAACCAAAGAATAATTTCTACTGTCTTGTAGAGAACATCAGCTTATGTAGTGAAAAGTATTCTCACCAACATTCTTACAGTAAATATGAGTGCTGCATAGTTATTTCACGCGACGAGGCCAAAAAAGAAAAAAAAACAAAAACAAAACGCAAAACCCAAGGGGCTGATAATTGATTCTTGAGGGAGTCGTGAGGACAAAAATATCTGTGCTATTTCAACAGATAGTACCTTGGTTTGTAGTATTAAAGTTTCATGATGGGGCATGATTAGGAAAAAAATGTCTATTGGTGTAGAAAGTTGTATTTATATGCTGGTGCAGCTCTCCTGGTGTGACAGATGGCCATGTGATGATAAGAAGGATGACAAATGCTTCTTTTTTTAAACTCTAAAGGTTACCTTTTATTGATTTAATTTTATTTGATTGTGATAAGAACACAATAGGAGATCTACCCTCTTATCGAAATTTTAAATGCATAATACAGCAGTGTTGACGACAGGTACGCTGTTGTACAGCGGAGCTCTAGAGCGTATTCATCTTGCTCAACTGAAACTTTCTGCCTGTTGGTTAGTAACTCCCCTTTTCCCCTTCCCTCCAGCAATCACCATTCCACTCTTTGATTCTAGGAACCTGACTATTTTAGAAACCTCATATAAGTGGAATCATGCAGTGTATTTGTCTTTCTGTGACTGGCTTACTTTCACAGAGCATAACGTCCTCAAGATTCATCCATGCTGTAGCATGTGATAGGATGTCCTTCTGTAAGGCTGAATAATATTCCATTGTATGTCTAGAGCACAGGTTTTTAAAAAAATTTTTATTTTATATTGGAGCATAGTTGATTAACAGTGTTGTGTTAGTTTCAGGTGTACAGCAAAGAGATTCAGTTATACACATACATGTATCTATTCTTTTTCAAATTCTTTTCCCATTTAGGTTATTACAGAATATTGAGCAGCGTTCCCTGTGCTATACAGTAGGTCCTTGTTGGTTATCTATTTTAATTATAACAGTGTGTACATGCCAATCCCAAACTCCCAATCTATCCCTGCAACTTGCCCCCGGTAACCGTAAGTTCATTCTCTAAGTCTGTGAGTCTGTTTCTGTTTTGTAAATAAGTTCATTTGTATCATTCTGTTTTTCAGATTCCGCTTATAAGCGATATCATATGATATTTGTCTTTCTCTGACTTACTTCACTTAGTGTGATAATCTCCAGGTCCATCCATGTTGCTGCAAATGGCATTATTTCGTTCTTTTTAATGGCTGAGTAATATTCCATTGTATATATGTACCACATCTTCTTTATCCATTCATCTGTTGATGGACATTTAGGTTGTTTCCTTGTCTTGGCTACTGTAAACAGTGCTGCAATGAACATTGGTTATAGCACAGTGTCTTTATCCATTTGTCCATCATTGGATGTTTAGGTTGTTTCCACGTGTTGGCCATTGCGAATAGTGTTGCTGTGAACCTGGGAGGGCTAATATCTCTTCGCGATTCTGATTTCATTTCTTTTATATAAATACCCAGAGGTGGGATTGCTGGATCATATGGTAATTCTATTTTAATTTTTTGAGGATCCTCCGTACTGATTTCCATAATGCCTGCACCATTTTGCTTTCCCTCCAACGGTGCACAAGGGTTCCAATTTCTCTACATCATCACCAACACTTGTCTTTTATGACAGGCCTTTTATTGAGGACATCTTGTGTGTCAGGCACTATGCTAAGCGCCGTATATACGTGATGTCATTTAATCTTCAAAAGACCAAGTATGGAAGTTGAGGTTTGGAGAGGTTAAGCAAGTGGATGAGGGGAAACGGTAATATTTAGTTAGTGTTTGATACTCAGGCTGAAGCAGGAGGCCAGGCCTCAGAATATAGCATTTACCAGTCATTTGACCCTTGCTAAGCCTCATTTCCTCAATTATAAGTTAAAAATATTAATAGTACCTCTTTAAATGGTAATTGTGATAATTATATGAGGAAAAGTATACAAAGTACTAAGTAAAGTGAGTACGTGTTGGATATTGCTATACTACTAATGATTTTTATTATTAAAGCCTGTGCTCTTAGCCATTTCCCTTTTTATTTTATTTTTATTATTATTATTGTTTTTTTAAAAATATTTATTTATTTAGTTAATTTATTTGGCTGTGCTGGGTCTTCATTGAGGCATGCATGCGGGATCTAGTTCCCTGACCAGGGATCAAACCCAGGCCCCCTGCATTGGGAGCTTGAAGTCTTCACCACTGCGCCACCAGGGAAGTCCCAAAGTTTTAAATAATCAGAGTATCTGTTGCTGGTGAGAATGTGAAAAATGAGCAATCATAAATTACTGTTGGCGGCAGAAACTGATATAACCTATTAATGAAAAGAATAGCTGTTTCTGGAGGAAAGTTTATATGTATCGAAACCTTTAAAAAATACATAAACCTTTTGACCTAAGAATTCTAAATACATCGAGGAATATCTTAAGGCAAAAATTAGAAGAATGGAAAGCTTTGTATGTACAGGGATGTTTGTACAGCTGTATTTATACTAATAAAAAATTAGAAACAACCTAAATGTGCAGTAATAGCTATTACAGTTATTATTATCAAAGACAGAATTGTTCAGTGAGATAGAGTTTTTTCAAGTAATACTGTTGAAGCCAAAAAATCAGACCCATGTTATGTTTACCTAAGAAGAAAAGTGTGAATATGGCCATAGAAAAATACTGGAAGCACATAGCTCAAAATTTGGAAGCAATTGCCTTTGCATGGAGAATTACAGGTTTTTTGATTTTTCTGCAATGAGCATGTCTTGTGTTTTAGTTGCTACTGCGGTATTACAGACCATGGTAAACTCCTGGCATAAAACAACAGTCGTTTTACTATGTTTACAGGTTTTATGGGTCAAGAATTTGGACAGGTCAGAGCAGGGACAGCTTGGCTTTTCCTCATCACATCTCACATCTCAGCTGGGAGACTTGAAGTCTGGGGGTGACTCAACAGCTGGGGGCTGGAACAACCTGAAGCCTCCTTCGCTCACGTGTCTGACCCCTGGGAGGCTTTGAAGACTGACCTATCTGCTGGAGTGCCTACATGTGGTCTCTCTGTGTGTCTGGGCTCCCTCCCAGCATGGCGGCCTCTGTGTAGCTGAGGGCTTCAGTGTGACCAGTACAGTGAGCAAGGCAGACGCTGCACTGCCTTTTCTGATTTGGCCTTGGAAGTTGTGTGGTCTCACTCTGCTGCCTCTACTGAGTATGAGTTACGAGCTCATCCATATTTAAGGGGGAAGGGACATAGACACCATCTCTTGGTCACATTGGAGAAAAGTGAGATGGGAGATATTGTTGCAACCATCTTTGGAAAATGCACGCATCTTACTTTTGCAATTAGGGAAAACACTCCATAAATATTACTGCATTTTTTAAAAGTTAAATTTATTTTTATTTTCTTTGGCCGCACTGTGCAGCATGCCGGACCCTAGTTCCCCGACGAGGGATCGAACCCATGCCCCCTGCAACGGAAGTGCGGTGTCTTAACCACTGGACCGCCAGGGAAGTCCCGGCATTTTTTTTTTTTTTTTTTAAAGCTTATTATAAAATACCTATGAGCCTGATTATCTGAGGTTTGGATTAGAGAACAATTTTGCGTAATTGAGTTGAAAACAACCTTTCCAAACATCTGTGCGTTGTTCCCTGTGTCCTGGGTGAGTTTCCTGTCCTTGATGTGTGTGGGCACAAGGGTAGAAGTGCGGACAAGTGGGTATAGGGTTGCCAGGACGTCCAGTCAAATTTGAATTTCAGATAAATAACAAATACATGTTTAGTATAAGTCTGTCCCAAATTTTGCATGGGCCATACTTGTACTAAACAATCATTCATTGTTTGAAATTCAAATCTAACTGGGTGTCTTACATTATTGTTTTGCTAAACCCGGCAGCCTAACTGGGGAGACCTCGGGAGATAAGCCTGATGGGTCGCTGTCATGTTCTGACACCCCCTCTGTTGGGCAGGGAAGGGAGGAGCTTTAGGCAGTGGTGTGGGACTCTATTTTCAGCCTGGGCGTCAACACTGTCTCAGAATAGAAGAGGGTGAGAGATGGGGTGAGGGAAAGAAATGTTTTCCAGCATGGAAGGGGGATCAGCCAGCAGAGACTGGAAACCTGGACTTGATTCCTGGACTTGTTGAAAACTCACTATGACCTTGGGAATCCTTCTATGGCCAGATCTCTTGTGTGGATCATACAAGCCTTGACGTAGGGTTGTTGGCAGGATGAATGTGAGATGAGTAAAACTATCAATACTTCAAAAACCCTAGAAAAGAAGATTGAAGGCGTTGGTGTTGGTTTTCTCTCACTCTGAGCCTGGGCAGCACAGGATGTCAGGAGACACACCTGGGGGCCATCTCTGCAAGCTTTTCCATGAGCGCATGTCATTGTTTTTAAACAAAACACTACATCAAAGTGTCGTTGCTTTTTCATATCTATTATCCCCGGTCCCACCATGAGCTACATGAACTAGGACAATAGCAGATGGTCTTGTTAATTAAAGAGTTAACTGTGTCATTAAGTTCTTTTTCTTCCTCTTCATTTACAGACTGTGACGCTCTCTTCTGGGGCATTCACACACATTAGAGGCTAAAGTGCACTAAAAAGTTACATTCCTGTGATAAACTATAATGGAAAAGAATATGAAAAAGAAAGTATACATATATATATATATGTATAACTAAATCACTTTGCTGTACAGCAGAAATTAACACAACAGTGTAAATCAACTATACTTCAATAAAATAAATTAAAAAAAATAAATACAACAAACATTAAAAAAAAGTTACAACCTACCAGTTATAAAATAAATAAGTCACGGGGCGTAATGTACAGCACAGAGAACATAGTCAATAATATTATAATAACTTTGTATGGTGTGTAATCTGTAAAAATATCGAGTCACTATGTTATAATGAAACTAATATAATATTGTAAGTCAACTATACTTCAATGAAAAAAAAGAGCTTAAAAAAAGCTACATTCTTTTCTTCTCCCTCTGCTAAGATGCGATGCCAGTAGCTAAAATTAGGACTAATGAATTTATACCTGTTTCCAAAAAGAGATCTGGCTAATGATAAAGGTTTTTTTTTTCTGTTTTTTTTTTTTGTTGTTGTTGTTGTTTATCAGTTGCTAGGTAGGGAAGGATTCTGCATAGCTGCGACCTGGGAGAGTTTTACAAAGCAAGAAAGTGGCAGGCAGGCTGCCCTACTAATAAGAGGAAATAATTTTTACGTCATTGTCGTAAAGATAGAAGAGACAGTCAATTTTTTATTGTTTGTATTGTTGGTGATTTAATTAGGGCAAACTTTCATTAATTAGGAACCAGTTGTCTGAAATCTTCAAATTCGTCCCATCTCCTGTTCTGCCTTTTAGCACTTAGAACATTGTTTAATGAATACTCAAATATTTGCTGAGTGTTAACTTAGTAAAACAAGTCACTCTTTAAAAAAGTCACATTAAGTTTACTAAAAATAAATTCAAACGATCTTAAGGATACCCTGAGGTGGGTACACATTCAGCTCAGTTTCTTATTTCTGTATTTCTTATTTCAGGTGTAGCCTTTTAGATGTAGCCTATATATGTTATAGAACTATGGCTGAGGTCTGGTAATATCCTTAGCTATAGAAGAAAGTTGAATATATATATATATATATATATGTTATTAATATAAAAGCATTATATTATGCTTAGGGGGAAATGTTTATGTTAAAAATAAATTGCTTGCCACATTTAAAGAAATAAAAATTAAAAAAATAAACTAGGGATCTAGGATGTGTGCTCATGTCACTAGAAATTTGAACAATTGCATTCACAAACTATTCTTCATAACCATAGCTTTATCATGTGTTAGATAACATCATTAAAAAGTGTTCTGGAAAACCACTAAAGTCATTTCCCATTGGAATTGTTTATTGGTTATTTGTGGGCTATTTTATGATGACTGAGACTCCACTTATACTGTATCTAGATTTCACTGATCGTGTTTGTACATTAGATTCTTATGGAGGTGAGATCTTGTTCATCTTGTTCTCCAGGACGTGGCACGTAATTGACTTTTAGCAAATACTTGATTAACACAGTGATGAGTAGTAGTTCTTTTTTTGTTTTGGCTGTGCCTCGCAGCTTGTGGGATTTTAATTCCCCGACCAGCGATTGAACCCTGGCCCTTGGCAGTGAGAGTGCGGGGTCTTAACCACTGGATAGCCAGGGAATTCCCCTGATGAGTAGTAGTTCTTAAACTTGGGTCTTACGACCGTGGCTTGGAGAGGTTAAGTAAATTCTTCAGGGTCGCACAGGAAAGATGGCATGGGAATCCCAACCCCAGGACCTCAGGCCATCTTAACCATTATGTTCAGTTGCTTGTTATGGTTAATTGTTATATTTAATTGCCTTTTGAAATGATATATACATACATATGTATATATGTATATGTATATATATATGTGTATGTATATATTTAATATAAAATATTAAATGTCTTAAAATTCAGAGCTATCATGTAAGACTCAAGGAGGTTTGGGGAAGGGACTGGGATTTGGTATGGGCCTTGACGGATGGGAAGCGTTTCAATAAAATTCTTCAATAGAATGGAAATGGAGCATCTCATGAAGGAGGAACAGGATAAGCAAGGTGAGGAGGTGGGAAAGTGCAGAGTTCCTGTAGGAGAAGAGTGAGGGGGAAGACCGGAAGGGTAGGTGGGGCGATGGTCTTGTAACCAAAGGTCTTGTGTTGTTTTTTTTCCACTGTGTATACCAGTATGTCATGTCTGGCAATAAAGAGGAATCTAAATAGACTTAACAGCAGTGAATTATGGATAATTATAGCATGCTAATCTCCTGAAAGTGCTCTGGAGAATTAAAATTCTTTTCTCCAAGAGTTTTTATCTTTGGGCCTGAACCATGTCAAGTGCTTTCCGTGGCTCTTTCAAGGATGAAATTCCTTCCCGTCTCCTTGATGCCTGTTCCACTATCCCGTGGCCCACAGATGACGTGGAGGGGATGCAGCCGGCCCCAGCAGCGCTTGGCTGTGCAGAAGCCCCTCCCGGGGGACCTGCCTGGGTCTCCCTTTCCTAGAACACAGCACAGAGGTCTGGGCTCCAGCTTTCTGTTACTTTGGTCAGGGGTGGCAGGCTGGCCGTAGGAGAAAACACTTCCTGGAAACGATAAAGCAAAACTAATATCCTTAATGGTCCAAATTGGAAGGGTTGTTAGCTACTTGCCCCACTGCCTGCCTAACCAGATAAATTCTGATTATTGATAATGGTGCATGCATGGGATTAGAATGATGCTTGTACATATATATTTTGGGGTGACAGCTCAGGAGTTGGTGGGGAAGACAACCTGAGAGCTGTCTTGTAAATCTAATTATGTACCACTTCTATCTGAAAATACTTTGAAAGGTTTTCATTTCCTAAATGTGGATTATTACCATTTTGTCCTCTGCTCCAAGGGCTTTGTAAAATCTTGGAGTATTTGAGACGCTTGAGAAAAGAAGAGTTTAATTATACTTATTGTCTTTGCTCTTAAAAAAAGTTTTTCTCATGACTTGTCTTAACGAAACTGAGTTTTCATCGATTTTATCCTATATTGTCAGGGGTGGGAGTTGTGTTTCAGTTTCTTTCCTGAAAATATCAATTCAACCATTAAATCTGGAGCTAATTAATCGGTGTTGGTAGGTTAGACATTTATATTGGTTGGCTTTTCCTTTAAAATAATTTTTAGGGGTGTGTGTACTGTTGATGGTACAAAATTCAAAAGAGTCTGAGGGTTTATGGTTAAAAAGGAAGCTTTCCTCTTATTCCCTCAGCTGTTCATTTCCTGTTCACAGAAGCACTGGAAATGATACGCTGTTCCTTGTGTACCTTTTCAGAGAATTCTACAGCACATTTAAGGGTTTGTGTGTGTGTGTGTATTTTGTATCCCTTTAAAAGTTATACACACACTCAAAGGATGGCTTGTACATGCACCTTGCTTTTTGAGTTACACGTATGGGATATATTACAGACAGAACTATCTAATAGTATTCTATTTACCTAAGCAGTTCTTTAGCCAGACATTTTGTTGTTTCCAGTGAAAATTCTTGTACAAACAGCATTTGTTATACGTGTGAGCATAACTGTTGGATCAATTTCTACATCCAGAATTGCCAGGCCAAAGAGAATATGCGTTAAACATTTTGGTAAATATTTCCAGATAGCTCCTCCAAAGAAGTCGTATAAATTTACATTTCCACCAACAAGATAAGAAAGTGCTAGTTTGCTCATTTTCTCCCCAACACAGTGTGTCATGTATTGTCAAGTTTTTGCTGTTTGCTAATATGAAAGTCATAATGGTATCTCACTGTAGTTGTAATTATCATTTTTCTTATAAGTCAAATTGAGCATGTTTTTATATGTATAAAAGACCTTTGTATTTCTTTTGTATAAGCTGTTTATTCACCCTTTTACCTATTTTTGGTGATTGGTCTTTTTCTTACTGATTTTAGGCACTCTTTGTATATTAATAAATTACTTGTTTATTGTCTGTGATATTTGTTGCAAATATTTTTCTCATATTTTTCCTTTCTTTTGATTTCATTCACAGCTTTTGGATGCTGTATCTTACTAAAGCTTCCCCAATTCTGAGATTATTTTACAAAATCTTCCATGTTTTCTTCTCATTCTTTTGTGAGTGTAAGTGTGTGTGTGTGTGTGTGTGTGTGTGTGTGTGTTTACATTGAAATATTTGGTTCATTTAGAATTCAGTTTGGTATATAAGTAAGGTAGGGATGACTTACTTCGCACTTTTTTTTCAGATGGCTACTCATTTATCACAATAATATTTGTTGGTTAATCTTTCTTTTCCTTGCTTATTTGGAAGTCAATCTTTATAGTATACTAAACTCCTGAATGAATTTGGGTTTATTTCTAGACTATGTTCTGTTCTATTGATGATGCCAAGTAAATCTGACAGCTTTTAAGGAATTTTTGTAAAATGATTCAGAATTTAATTGATACACAGTGTTTCTTGTCATTTTTGAGAACTAAAATAATCAGAATTTTAAGAGATTTGGTTTTTGATTTGTTAAAATTCCTCAAAGACTTTTAGATCTAGTCAGTGATTTGAGTCCAACCTGCAGTCCAAAAATGCCTCCACTTTGTGCTAATGAAAAATTGTGGTTTCCCATGCAGACATTATGCCTGAAAACAAGACATTTCAAATTTGTTTTATTAACCCTTTTCCTTGTTTGCTCTTTTGTCATTTAAAATGGAAATATATAAAGCAATTATACTCCAATAAAGATGTTAAAAAAATAAATAAAATAAAAAATAAAATGGAAATATATTGATGTAAAATTACCGTTGTCAGCATTATTGTCTCCTTACCTTATCATTAAAGATGAAACTTTCAAATATGTCTCCATTTACTTTTTCTTTCAAGTAAAATTTTAAAAAAATTGTGGTAAAATATACATAACATAAAACTGACCAGGTTAACCATTTCTAAGTGTATCTAGTTCAGTAGCTCTAAGTACGTTCACATAGCTATGCAACCATCACCACTGACCATTTACTTTTAAAAAATATTTATTTATTTTTTATTTTATTTTTGGCTGCATTGGGTCTTAGTTGCAGCATGTGGCATCTTCGTTGCGGCATGCAGGATCTTTCATTGTGGCACATGGGCTATCTAGTTGTGGCTCCTGTGTTCAGTAGTTGTGGCCTGCAGACGTAGTTACCCCGAGGCATGTGGGATCCTAGTTCCCTGACCAGGGATCGAACCTGCATCCCCTGCATTGGAAGACAGATTCTTTTTTTTTTTTTTTTATAAATTTATTTATTTATTTTTTGGCTGTGTTGGGTCTTCGTTTCTGTGCGAGGGCTTTCTCCAGTTGCCGCAAGCAGGGGCCACTCATCATTGCGGTGCGCGGGCCTCTCACTATTGCGGCCTCTCTTGTTGCGGAGCACAGGCTCCAGACGCGCAGGCTCAGTAATTGTGGCTCACGGGCTTAGTTGCTCCACGGCATGTGGGATCCTCCCAGACCAGGGCTCGAACCCGTGTCCCCTGCATTGGCAGGCGGATTCTCAACCACTGCGCCACCAGGGAAGCCCCTTTTGACATCTTTATTGGAGTATAATTGCTTTACAATGTTGTGTTAGTTTCTGCTGTATGACAAAGTGAATCAGCTATATGCATATGTATATCCCCATAACGCCTCCCTCTTGCGTCTCCCTCCCACCCTCCTTATGCCACCCCTCTAGGTGGTCGCAAAGCACTGAGCTGATCTTCCTGTGCTATGCAGCTGCTTCCCACTAGCTATCTATTTTACATTTGGTAGTGTATATATGTCCATGCCACTCTCTCACTTTGTCCCAGCTTACCCTTCCCCCTCCCCATGTCCTCAAGTCCATTCTCTATGTCTGTGTCTTTATTCCTGTCCCACCCCTAGGTTCATCAGAACCATTTTTTTTTAGATTCCATATATATGTGTTAGCATACCGTATTTGTTTTTCTCTTTCTGACTTACTTCACTCTGTATGACAGGCTCAAGGTCCATCTACCTCATTACAAATAACTCCATTTCGTTTCTTTTTATGGCTGAGTAATATTCCATTGTATATATGTGCCACATCTTCTTTATCCATTCATCTGTCGATGGACACTTAGGTTGCTTCCATGTCCTGGCTACTGTAAATAGAGCTGCAATGAACATTGTGGTACATGACTCTTTTTGAATTATGGTTTTCTCAGGGTATATGCCCAGTAGTGGGATCGCTGGGTCATATGGTAGTTCTATTTGTAGTTTTTTAAGGAACCTCCATACTGTTCTCCATAGTGGCTGTATCAATTTACATTCCCATCAACAGTGCAAGAGGGTTTCTGGAAGACAGATTCTTAACCACTGGGCCACCAGGGAAGTCCTTGACCATTTACTTTTTAAAATAAAGGTAAAGCTTGTCTTTTAAAAGACAGAAATCCGCTTAAAATGGTATGTTGAATCGTTGAGAAACAAAAGCTGGTCAGTAATTTGAAGCTGATGTGCATAGCGTCTTTCTGGAACACAAAAGAGTTCTATAAAAGGAATGTATTTCTTGGCTCTAAATGCCAATACGTTATATCTGACCATTTAGAAATTGATCTGAAACTTGGTTCTTAAACTCTCAGATTCAGCCTGAGCTCAGAGCTAAGCTGTGGCCTTGTGACTGTTAGGACCATAGCACACGTCAGCTTGGTAGCTGTGGCCTTCTTTGTGGAATTGTCCAAGGCCCAGTGTTTTTCATTTTTTGGATGAGATTCTGCTACTGTTGTTTAGATAAATGGAGAAATATGTCTTTCACACCTCCTGAATATGTGTCTCCTGCCCCCTTCTCATCTTGCTTCAGGTGTCACCCGATGAGCCAGTTAGTCTGGGAATATCTTTTTTTTAAATTGCATGTAGACATATGTCAGCCGCACTGTGAATGGAGGTGCCAGCCCACCATATTGCTGCTCACTGCCACCTACTAAGTATCAGGTGGGACTCCCAGGGCTTTCCTTCTGAGTGGAGAGGCACTTTTCCGAACTGCCATGTTTGAGGGCCATATGTTAATGAATGGGGGCAGGAGAGAGTCAATTAAAGGGAGATGTTGGCCTCTCTCCGGGAAGTGAGCACTTGGAACCGGATCAGGAGCAGCTGTGCAGTTCTTGCTGACAAAATCCTGACCCTCTGCCCATCCAAGAGGCTGCCTTCCAGCAGATTGCTGCAGTAAGAGAAAATAGAAGGGCCATCCTTGCTCCATTTTCCCGTTGCTCTCACCCTACTTTGTACATTCTCTTTGGCTGTGCTTATTCGCATAATTTGTCTCACAAACGTTACAAATTGTTATCCCATTATGGAAAATGATAGGACACGACAGATTATATGTGTTACTGGAATTAATCTTTGCATGAGAAAGGAATAAAGATTTCTCCAGTCTCCACTTTCTAAATCATGCTGAGAGATGCTGGAGAGAGGAAAAAAAAATGAGAATGAGCATTAAATCAACCAATGAAAGTTAATGAGTGCAAGAAATATGTTAGAGTCTTGGCTGTTTTTTTTTCTGTAGATGACTTGAAGCTAAATTGGTCAGTTTTTCCCATCTATGAAATGAGAATAATAATATTATCTTCCTTGTAGGGTTGTGGTGAGGATTAAGCAAGTTAACAGACAGACGGCCTGGAACTGAATAATCTAAGTGCTAGTTAGGGTTATAAGTATTATCATTATTGCCATCATTTCTCGGTCCATCTCTGAGTATATTCTGAGACATCAGGATTTTATGTTTTCCTTCTGTTGGAGCATTGCTTTCACTTCTCAAGAGGCAAAGGCTACCACTATCCCTCTCTCACTGTGAAACAAAATACCACAAAACAGAAACAACATTACTACAAATTATATTTTGATTTGGATCAGAGCTAGAGATTACAATTGCTTTTTTTTTCTTTAATAAACACACTTAAAGCTTTCTTTAAGTGTGTTTGTTCATAGAAAGATATTTTGGGAGAGGAAACGGGTCCTGGAATCTTAGAGCTGGAAGATTTTCATTCATTCATTCAACTGCCAGTTGCTGTTCCCTTAGCTGGGAGCACAGAAGTGAGCACGCAGATGTGGCCGCTGCCCTTGGGGAGCTTTCCTTCTAGAAGGCCAGACAGGCAATAAACATGTGAACAAACAGACAAGACAACTTTAACTATAAATACGTGTCAAAGAAAACAAAACCTGCATGTTGATAAAGAGGCCCTGGGGTGGGGGAGGGGTGGCTCTAGATGGGGTGGCCCTGGAAAACTTTTTTTTAAAAATTAATTTATTTGATTAATTTATTTTTGGCTGCATTGGGTCTTCGTTGCTGCGCGCAGGCTTTTCTCTAGTTGCGGCAAGCGGAGGCTACTCTTTGTTGCAGTGCGTGGGCTTCTCATTGCGGTGGCCTCTCTTGTTGCTGAGCATGGGCTCTAGGCGCACGGGCTTCAGTAGCTGTGGCACACGTGCTCAGTAGTTGTGGCTCACGGGCTTCGTTGCTCTGCGGCATGTGGGATCTTCCCGGACCAGGGCTCGAATCCGTGTCCCCTGCATGGGCAGGCGGATTCTTAACCACTGCGCCACCAGGGAAACCCTGGAAGACTTTTTGAAGGAGATGACATTTGAGGCCCGAATGGTGAGGAGGAGGAGTGAGCCCTGGAAGGTCTGGGGGAAGAGTGTTCAAACCAGAAGGAAGAACAAAAACGCCAAGTCCTAAAGCAGAAACCAGATTGGTTTGCCCGAAGGAAGAAAGGTCATATGGACAAAAGGGTAAATTGAGGCTGGAGAGGGAGGCGGATCTCGTAGGGTCTTCTCTCACGGTAAGGAATTTGGATTTTATTCTAGGTGGAAGGCAAAGCCACTTGAGGGCTTCAAGGAGGAAGGTCATGACCTAATTTACATTTTTAATTGTCCTGGTTGCTGAGTGGGGCGTGAATTGAAGAGAAGGCCAAAAGAGAAAGCAGGGGGAGCGTTAGAATCCCGTTGCAGTGGCTCTGGTGAGAAAAGCGATGAGACTCAGGTGAGGTCTGTCATGTGTCATGCCGGGGAGAAGGCCGCTTTGGGGACATGTGGACCTTGAGTCACTGCGCCATGCTGATGTTGAGTACGGGGACTGAGGGAAGAAGACTCAGTGTTTTGAGTTGGCTCCGCCCTAAGGTTTAGGCTTGAACAACTGGGTCACCCTGGGGTTCTTCTAGTGCAGTACTTCCCTGACTTTTGAATTCTGTGAACCGTTAACATAGAAGAGAAATTGGGAGTAGTCAGCATAGTGATGCCATTTGTACTTTTGCCACGAAAGTCACAAAATCAAAAGCAGCAACTACCGTCATCTCCAACGACCACTATTTCATAGAAAAGTGAAGACTCTAACAGTGAAAAAGTAGGAAGCGTTAATTTTGTGTAATCTCAGAATTAAGAGCAACTTTTAAAATTCAACAAAAGGAGCGCTGGGAAAAAATAATGGCATTGTTCTCTTATTTTTTATTGTTTTGCCTTGGATCAAACTTTGTCATAGCTGGACAAGTATTTAGGAACCAGTGGTCTAGTTCACCTTTCCAATTTAGGCAGAAAGCCCCGTTACAGTGTCTGGGACGGATGTTCTTCTAGCTTTCGCAGGAATGTTTTCCCAGAGGGATACTCACCATCTCACCAGGAAGCCCATCCCGTTGTGGGAAAGTTCTAACAGATAGAGGGCTTCCCTGCCACCTCCGTATCCTAGCCCTGTCCTCTGGATGTGCACAGACTACAGCTAATCTCTCTTCTGCATCTCAGTGTTTCAAACATCAAAAGATATCAGTCATATCCACCTGCTTCAAAGGGCAAACATTTCTAGTTCCTTTAACTAATTCTCACTGGATACAAACTCTGAAGATAGAAACGAACAACGTGTGAAATGAAGGTTCCTATGATTATGGCTCTTTAATCGCACAGCAGGCATTCGGTGGGTGTTTGGTGTCTATTCTGCTGTCTAGTCCTACACACAGGAAATAGAAAGTGGGAGAAAAAGCATCTCCCTTTAAGCGGATTTGAAGGCTAGATACTTGGACATCTATTTTGGAATCGAGGCAGGATGAGGAATTTAACTGCACACACAGATCTTGATCTCATAACCCCCCTTGGGCATTAATATCATTTGTTTAAGAGAGACCTGGATTTAGGGGACAAATTAACTCATGTTCAAAGCTTTAGGGCTTTAAAAAAAATCCACCCCTGCTGGTGAGTAATGTCAGGGAGACTATTTCTGACTTAACGGGTACGTAATTTAGAACTAATGTTTGTGAAGGCACCTAGCACAGTAGTGGCTACTTGGTAAAGGTGTATTTCATTTCTTTCCTTTCTCCCTTCCTGTCTTCTTTTCCTCCTTCCCTCCTTCCTTCCTCTTCTTCTTTGAATCTGTTAAGTGAGTACAGCTATGTGCTCTAGAGTCCGCGAGCCACAACTACTGAGCACGCGTGCCACAACTACTGAAGCCCGTGCGCCTAGAGCCCATGCTCTGCAACAAGAGAAGCCACTGCAATGAGAAGCCTGCACACTGCAATGAAGAGTAGCCCCAGCTCGCCGCAACTAGAGAAAAGCCCACGCGCAGCAATGAAGACCCAACACAGCCAAAAATAAATAAATAAATAAATAAATAAATAAATAAATAAATAAATAAATTTATTAAAGAAAAAAAAGAGAGAGTACGGGTAGGATTTATTGTATCTCCATGCTGTCAAAGCGTGAGCTGACTTGTTAAATATCTGGTTCCAACTTGATAGTCCTTTGACCCTTATATTCTTATGACAAAAATATGTGCCATTAAGACAGTCCTCTAAGAATGCTGTTTCCTAAGTTTTGCACATATTGGACATCAAGAATCCTAAATATAGAAGGCAGGGTTCTCTTAGTTTAGATATTTGTACATAAGCAAAGTCATAGGCATAGGATGAAAAAAAATTCCACTTGGGGGCCACAGATAGCCCCTGTAAGGTAGTGGGGATCCTAACTTTTCCTTGTATTTCTAACAATTTTGCTTTTTATCTTCAGATGCCATGTAGCTGAGTTTTTAATGGTAGGATGATGATTCTATCATCTATGTGGATGACACGTTTTGTCAACATCAAGTGAGCTTTAAACTTTTGACTTGAATTCCACTTTGCCTGATGTTGAACTTGAACTCCTGTTTCCTTTTGTTAGGAATGACCTGGAATGTCTTTGTCTCCAGCGTTAACTGCTAATATTCGTGGGCACTTTAGGCGACAGAGGGAGGGTGCAGTGGCCGGCCTCGGACCAACCTCTTCTAGGAAAACCTTCCTGACTCTGGAACTTCCTTCGTTCTATAGCTGCTAAGCGTATTTCATCCGGCCTCTCCACTATTGTTTGCATATGCTTTGTGAATATAGTTCACCAGGGACCTTCTGTCTGCTGAGCTGGGACGGTGCGCTCCTTGGATCATAGTGTTAATCTGCAGAGCTCAGAGGCTGCGGTCTGTAGTCTGAGTTTTCCCACATAGACAGCATTTCCTCTGGTGAATCCTTCAACGTTGCAAAAACCACACCTTCCCCTGAAGAATTAGCTATTATTTTGGGCTTCCCGTCCACCATGGAGATTTTATTTCTACAAATCAAATGCAACGTCAAGAGCATGTTTACTATTTAAAAAGTTTTGTTGTAGAAAATTAGAAGTCCAGTTACTTACTAATAGGATAACATTTACCATTATTTACACACTTTTTACAAATTAAGAAACTCCTAAGTGTTATTTTTCCTCAACATTTTATTATGAACATTTTCAAATACAGAGAAAATTTGAAAGAGTTTTACAATAAGCACCTGTATATCTAACTAGGTTTTGGTGCTGGTCAGTATTAAGTTTTGCTGCCAGCAGATGTTAAACATTTCTAGATGTTTGGCGGAAATAATAATGAATGTGACAAAGATTTAGCTACATGATGTTTATTGATGTCCAAGCATAAAATTGGAAAAATTCTAAATGTTTAATTAATCACTGGTTTTCAACCCTGCCTTTATATTAGAATCATTTGGGAAGCTTAAAAAAAATAATGGTGCCTGGACACCCCCCCACCCCCCAGATTCATAATTAATTGTTCTGAGGCAGGGCCTAGGCAGGTAATTATAATATGCAGGTAGGATGGAGAACTTCTGGGATAAAACATATTTAGGAGTTATTATATATATGTATATATTTTGGCTGTGCTGTGGTGGCTTGTGTGAGAGCACGGAATCCTAACCACTGGACTACCAGGGAATTCCCTATGAGTTTTTTGTTTTTGTTTTTGGTTTTTTTTGGCCGCCCCGCATGTGGGATCTTAGTTCCCTGACCGAGGATCGAACCCATGCCCCATGCATTGGAAGCTTGGAGTCTTAGCCACTGGACTTCCAGGGAAGTCCCTCCCTATGAGTTACTATATAAAGGAATACTATGGAACATTTACAATGGTGCTATGGAAGAATATCTATTGACATAGGAAAATGTTCAAGATATACTGACTTGTGAAAAAAAAAATCCAGGTTACAGCATAATATATATAACATGATTCTAGTTTTATAAGAAAGAAATTTTATATCTGTCTACAATTACTTAACAGGTATATTCCAAAAAGTTAACAGTGGTCTTTTTAAAAAAAAAAAAAAATATATTTATTTATTTTTGGCTGCATTGGGTCTTCGTTGCGGTGCGCGGGCTTCTCATTTTGGTGGCTTCTCTTGTTGCAGAGCATGGGCTCTAGGCATGCAGGCTAAAGTAGTTGTGGTACGTGGGCTCAGTAGTTGTGGCTCGCGGGCTTAGTAGTTGTGGCCCACAGGCTTAGTTGCTCCTCGGCATGTGGGATTTTCCCGGACCACGAATCGAACCCGTGTCCTCTGCATTGGCAGGTGGATTCTTAACCACTGCACCACCAGGGAAGCCCAGAGTCATTCATTTAACAAATATTTCTGGGTGTGTACCATGTGTCAGGCGCTGTGCTATGCGCTGGAATACAGTTGTGAACAAAACAGGCTTGGCCCCTGTCTGTAGAGCTTGGAGGGGTGTCACACTCCTCTGACCCCCTGCCACTTCCCTATCACTCCCCAGATGATGTCTGGCAAATTCTGTCAGGTCCACTCATTCTGTTTTCCCTTCATCTAGGTAAAGGGAGTGTTGACTTAGCTTGGTGAAAGTAATCCCTTTGATTTGCAATCATTCTTCATCTCATAATGACCCACTCGGTATATATTCCTGTGACCGTCATATTCTTTCAGAAGGTTATCTCTTAGTCATCTCAGGCTGCCGTAACAAAATACCACAGACTGGGTGGCTCATTACAACAGACATTTATTTTCTCATAGTTCTGGAGGCTGCGAAGTCCAAGATCAAGTCCATCAAGGTCTGGTTTCTGGTGAGGTCTCTCTTCCTGCCTTGCAGACTGCTGCCTCCTTGCTGTGGCCTCACGTGGCAGAGCAGGGGGTGGTGGTGGACGGGGGAGAGCAAACTCTCTAGTATCTCTTCCTTTCCTTATAACGGTCCCACCCTCATGACCTCATCTCAACTTAATCACCTCCCAAAGGCCCCACCTTCAAATATACTGGGGGTTAGGGCTTCAACGTATGAATTTGAGGGGACACAAAACATTCGGTCATTACTCAACTCTTGATAATCAAATTGAAGTATGAAAACTTCTAAAACTGCTTAAGAAGTCCTGTACCCTATTTACATAGCATAATTTGCACACACAATATGATGTCTTAGGTGTACTACCAATATTCACGTTGTAAAATAAAACATATGCTACGTAAAACTGACATTTCAAGAGCAAAGTCGTAGGACAGAGGTTCCCAAACCTTCTTAGTTCACAGAGCCCATAGTGTCCCAGTTCTGTTTACTAAGTAGTTAGATCCAAGCAATAGTACTTAGCAGCCATTTGAAAAAAAAGAGACACATTAATTGAAAGAAAAATTTGTATTTTTATTTTATATAAAAAAAACAACACCACTACTAAAATATGTGTGCCTGTGAGGCCCTGCTTGACTTCTTAAACCTTGGAGTCAGATGGGGCACTGCCACTTTCATTTTCTGTTCCACACGCATTTTTATGTGTACTTTGTATCAAGGCAATTGCCAAAAACCTAGATTTGCAAAGATATAACATCATTGAAAGGAATGAAGCTATCTAATGTTGAAACTGTGTCCTGCCTCAAGTTAGAAGCTTGTGTCGTGTCTGATGGATGCCAAGTGTATCTCGAAAATTGAAAATGTTCTGTGAGTTCCCTGTGGTGCTCCAAGTTGTGTGGGCACACGGTTTGAGAACATTATTAAATATTTACGGATTCTGGTTCATGTAGGATCATTAATTCCACCAATGAGCACAAACTGGCATTATCCTTAGATTTGGTTATTTAAGAGGCTTGAAAGATAAATCGCTGAATTGGCCTTGTAAAGATGCTCAATGATACCCAAATTGCAGGATGTTACTAAGTTTTCATGAAAAAAACTTTTTTTTTCCCCCTCAGAGCTTTAATGTGTTTGGAGAAATAAAACCTGGAATATTGGAGAAGACTGGTTTTGAAATTGAAATTTTAATAGGCATATAATATTAGAAAGCAAACACTGGCTTTCTGCAGGGTCTTAACCATCCTTGTCCCAGAAAGGAAACTTAGTCATTGAGAGTCAACCAAACAGAAAAATGTGCAACCACTGACCTTATTATGTGGCTCAGGGCAGACAGAAGCCATTGTTCCCTGCCAGGGAGAGGCTTCCCCAAGACTGGGCAAGCCAAGCCCACCACCGAGTGGGTCTGAGAAGGAATGGGATTTGCAGGCATTCCTGGCCAGGCTACCTGCATTGGAATGGGGCTTGCTGGTAACTCAGCCAAGCAAGGATTCCAGGCTACTCTTGGGAAGGAAGGGTAAGTTGGGCAACGTTGGGAGGAGCCTGAGGATCTGATCCTCCTGGGAGGGGACAGTTGACACAGACGCTGCTTTCTGATTCTGGGAGATGGTATAATTCAGGCTGTACAAAATGGGGCAGGTTTGACTCTGGGGAGCGAGATCCTCCTTGTGTCCTGCGCGGGGCCCAAGCGGTTGCCTGCTGGGACAAGACCTCATCACACTGCAGGTCTTGCTTTTGGGGTCTTTTTTTTAATTTTAAAAATTTTATTATTTATTTATATTGAAGTATAGTTGATTTACAATGTTGTGTTAGTTTCTGGTGTACAGCAAAGTGATTCAGTTACATATATATATATATTCTTTTTTAGATTATTTTCCCTTATAGGTTATTACAAGATATTGGGTATAGTTCCCTGTGCTATACAGTAGGTCTTGGTTGGTTATCTATTTTATATATAGTAGTGTGTATATGTTAATCCCAAACTTCTAATTTATCTCTCCCCCCATTCCCATTTGGTAACCATAAGTTTATTTTCTATGTCTGTGAGTCTGTTTCTGCTTTGTAAATAAGTTCATCAGTGTCATATTTTAGATTCCATCCATAAGTGATATCATATGATATTTGCTTTCTCTGTCTGACTTACTTCACTTAGTATGGTAATCTCTAGGTCCATCCATGTTGCTGCAAATGGTATTATTTCATTGTATTTTTATGGCTAACTTTCCTTTGTATATATATGTACCACATCTTCTTTATCCATTCATCTGTCGATGGATATTTAGGTTGTTGTGTCTTGGCTATTGTAAATACACTGCAGGTCTTGTGCTTGCTGCCTTTGGGGTGGAGTGAGCCTGGCCTCATCTTCCTCCGCTCTTCCTCTTGGTCACTGTGTTCTAAGCCCTACTGGTCACTCTTTCTTTCTGCAACAAGCCAAGTTTATTCTGATCTTAGACTGTTCGCATTTGCTTTTGCTGTAACCTTCTGCCCCCTTTTAGATATGCATGTTTGGTTCTATCGTTTCACTCATGTCTTACTTCCAGTGTCATTTTCTCAGAGAACCTACTTTGACTTCCTTCATCATCCCCTTTAAAGCCACAATGTCTTGTTTTCTTTTCTTCAAAGCTCTTATTTTGTTCATATGTTTGCTTACTGTCTCTCTTCCTCTGCTAAAATATAATTGCTGCAGAGACCACATCTGTCTGTTCAATTCTGTGCCTAGAACAGAAAAGATCCTCAAAAATTTTGTTGGATGGATGGATGAATGGATGACTCTCTTAAAAGCTGACTATCCCTAGAATAGTGTGCAATCTTATTTCTGGAAGAGAGGCAAGATAGAATCTAGCTTTAGCTACATCTCAGTACCTAGAGAACTTCTCTGTGGTGCAGAGGAAAATCAGCCTCCTTTCTACTTAGTTCTGATATTTTAGTTGAGCTGGTTGCCAACTGAGAGAACTATCCAGTTAACTTAGTTTGTAAATCTTTATTTGGAATAATCACCTAGTGCCCAGTGATGTGTGTGTGTGTGTGTGTGTGTGTGTGTGTGTGTGTGTGTCTGGCACCCCAACTTTATCATGACCTTCTCAATGAGCAAAGAAAAGAGGTGGTATGGGGGTTAGGGTGGGAAATCTTATGATAAGAAAATTTTCCCAGGGCCTGCTACGAAGGGAGGTGAACCAATGTGGAAATACTAGGTAGGCTGGTGTAGAAGACGTGTAGGGACTATGGGTAGAGGAGACCTCTAAAGGGTAGAAGACTTCTAGCCTCCACAGTTTATGGTGTGGGCTTTGTCTAATCACATCCCTCCAACCACATTTCTTGGTAGCCTTAAGAAAAACCAATCATAAGTAAGAAAAATATATTAGGAAAGGAAAAAAAGGGGGAAAAAGTAAAATAGGGAGAGATAAAAGGCTAAAGAAATTAAAATGAGGAATCATCTTAAAAAAAGGTTGAGAAAACAACTGAAACCTAAAAGTTTAAAACAAAGAGTAAGACATCTTGAAAATGAGAGGTGAAATAAAAGATTTAAAATAAAAGATGTAAAAGTCGACAACTACAGAAATAAAAAGGTTAAGTACAAAAGTGAGAAAAGTATAAAGTAGGTTAATAAAGTTAGGAAGTTGAGAATGAAAACAGTTTTTCTTTTTAAAGTGTCAAAATAAAGAAAAGAAACTTTAAAAAGTCCTCAAGAGAGGAAAAAAATAAGAATTTAAAGTAAAAGAAGCAAAAGACAAGCTAGGAGCAAGAAGTCTAAAAGAGGAAGAAACTTAAGAGGGAAGCAAATCATGAAGAGGGATGGTGAGGGATGGTGAGGGAGGCTGAGGTTCTACTTCCGGGGCAAAGCGCCTACAGTGCTTGACCTTCGGAAACAGTGCAGGGCTGGCCAGCTGGCCAGCAGTGACATTTGGGTGACGGGCTACAGGGGCTGCTCAGTAGAACACGAGTCTGCCTGAAATGAAGCTGGGCCAGTTAACCACGTGGTCTGAAAATCTAATGTAAGGCTTTGAAACCTAGGTGAAGAGTTTAGCCAAGGCTGACTGTGCAAAATTAAGAGCCTTCAAATGTTTGCTGCAGGATGCCATTGTGTTTGAGAAATATCCGGCCAATGGGACTAGAGGCTGGAGATGAGCTGAGAAGTTCCATTAGTGAGTAATCCAGAAGTGAAGCATTATATATGAGTCTGAGCTGGCAGTGAGATGTGTAGGGGAAGGGATAGATGGGTGTCAGGATTTAAAAAGAAGGTTGGACAATATATAGTGATGGATTAGGTTAGAGGGCTCACTCGTGACTCTGGTTTTCAACTGGGTGTGTCTTTGGGGATGTTAATATGAAATACTGCCTCAACTGGCTTAAACAATAAGAAAAATATATCTGCTCAAATAAAAATGTCTAATGTGATTCTGGGGTTGGTTAATTTAATGGCTCAGAGTCAAAGGTGACATCCAAGACTGATTCTCTTCCATACTCAGTGAGTTGGCTCGACTGAGTATGGTTTTGGTTGGTTTCTTTTATGGCCCAGGAAGGCTGCTCTAGTTTTATATTCCCATCTCACATGCCGATGTTAAGTCTCACTGGATGAAGAGGGCTGTTTCTTTCTCCCAGTGCAAAATCTTTCCCAGAAATTGTCCTTCTTTCCCCAACAGACTTCCTTTCATGTCTCATTGGCCAGACTCATGTAACGTCCTCGCATCTAAACTAGTTATTGGTGAGGGAAATAAGAGTATGAATAAACCAGTCATGATTAGAGAAGGGTCCAGATTCCTCTGAAGCAAATGGCCATGTGTTGCATGAATAAGATCAAGCTTCTCTTAATAAGGAAGAAGGTGGAGGCATCACTGTGAATATAGGCAACCAGGAATGTCTGCCTGGGTCCCTGACTATGGCATGTTTTAGAAAACTTTGCCCAGGAACTTCCCTGGCAGTCCAGTGGTTAGGACTTGGCGCTTTCACTGTCATGGGCCCAGGGTTTAATCCCTGGTCTGAGAACTAAGATCCTGCAAGCTGCATGGCATGGCAGAAAGGAAGAAAGGAAGAAAGAAAGGAAGAAAGGAAGAAAGGAAGGAAGGAAGGAAGGAAGGAAGAAAGGAAGAAAGGAAGAAAGGAAGAAAGAAAGAAAGAAAAGGAAAGAAAAGAAAGAAAAGGAAAGAAAAGAAAACTTTGCCCAAAGGCTCAGAGTTACAAGTGTGACCATTTTGAGAGCATGTCGGGAGCCCCAGGGAAAGAACACTTCATACTGTTGGAAATGGCTTTAATTCTTTCTACTTCAGTTTGAATAATTTTAGTCCTTTTAACTGTCCCTCTGAATCTTTTTTTCACCCTTTTTAATCACCATCATGGCTAAGTTTGTTTCCCCAAGTTTCAAACAGGGAGGTAAGAACCTAGGAAATAATATGTTCTGTGTATATTGAATTCCAGAAAAGAACTAAATATGACTTCCACTTGCTGATGTCATATGATGTATCCATAAATCAGAGAGTAGCAAAAATAATGTGATGTTGGCCAAAGGAACTCCAGGGTTCACTGTCACAAGCAACAGAGTGTGTGTTACCATCATCCAAGGAGGAACCGGTCTCTTAAAGAAGGCCCTTGTATTTATGTGTTGCCTTAGCCATTGAAATTTTATGCAAAAACCTTCATGTTGGCAGCAGGAACACAGCAAATTTAATTAAATGGGAGCCAGGAAATGAAGCTGAAGCTTTCATTCCCAGGGTCACCTCTTGGCCTACAGGATGGTTGTTGGAGCTCTAGGCTTTATGCTTTCATTCCAGCCAGCAGAGAGGAGGAAGCAGAACCGATAATGGAGCCTTCCCCTTCTGCTTGTATCCCATTGGTCAGAACTTGAAGGTGCCATGGAGCCTGGGAAATGTATTCTTGATTCTGAGCATTCCTTTACCCAGGTGAAAATTTGGTATTCCATTACTAAGGCAGAAGTAGAGGATGTCTCTATCACAGTCTAGAACATCAACTCATTTATTTTTTCCTTCAGTCTCCTACCATGTGGCAGCCTCCTTGCTAAACATTGGGAATACAAACTGGATAGAATTCAAAGTCTGGGATCTTCTTATATTTTTGATGCCTCCTAATGGCTTTTCCTCCCTTATGGAATTGCAATTCGATATTAGCTTTTCTTTAAACATTTATTTTGTTTTATCTTTTTGGCTGCACCGCATGGCATGACGGATCTTAGTTCCCCCGACCAGGGATCAAACCCGTGCCCCCTGCAGTTGAAGCACGGAGTCTTAACCACTGGACCACCAGGGAAGTCCCAGCTTTTTGGCTTTTTTTTTTTTTTTTTTAGTTGTTTTGCTTAGAACCATATGTTTTTAACCACTGTCAATTGTGCATGCAGACTGCATCTTTCTCTTCTTTTTTTTTTTTGGCCCTGCCACGTGGCTTGCCGGATCTTAGTTCCCTGACCAGGGATAGAACCCCCAGCAGTGAAAGTGCCAAGTCCTAACTACTGGACCACCAGGGAATTTCCCCATTTCTTTTTTTTTTTTTTTTTTAACCGTAAGAGTTCTAATGAATGAGGTCGGAGCAAAGTGCTTGGAGTTCTTTGTCCTCCTGCTATCATCATTAGGATGTTTGAATTACTCGGTAAGAATCTATCATTCTGGAAGTAACATTGACATATCCATAGCAGTACTCTACTAAGAAGCAAAATAAAAGGTCCTGAGTAGGATTAAATGGGGTCCTCTATTTTTAACTACATACAGATTTACATTAGACTAGTATTCATTAAATGAATAAAAACCCATCATACTCAGTGGCGGCTGGATGCATTTATAAATGGGTTAATCTCTGGGTCAGCTGAACAGTTTACCGGGAATCTTTTGCCAAAAGCCCTCAGGCTCAAATGTATGGTGAGGGGGTTGGGGCTTTTATCGTTTTCTAAGTTGATTCATTTAATTCTAAACTGATAACAATTAAGAGGTATTCAAGAGGGGGAGGCTCTGTCAAGTGAAGAAGAATTTTTGTCTCATTTGTGGTTTATTCATAGGTTTAATCATCCTAGAGAAAAGTAGGATGTTTTCTCTCATTAAATCCCTTAAGCCAGTGAAATATTTTGGGATATCATTTATTGTTTATGAGGGTTACTTTGATTAAATGTATATAATACTTTTAGGCACTTTGTATTCCCACGTCACTTTATGGCTACTGCTCTAGTTTTATCAGTAATGCAGGGTTTTAGTGATTTTTCCATTGCTTTTTTTTCTCTTGCTTTTGTTTTACATTGCCTTCTGACATGTTTCTACCATAAATCAGGTCAGCTCCCAGATTAGAGACGTGGGAGTTGGGAAGAGAAAGTGTAATCAACTCCTATAAACCCATAATGAGTCAGCGTCATTTTTACAGCTGATAAATTTAATCCTGAAGCATCATGTGTTCTTCAAAATCGCTAATGCTTTTTGAAAGGCAAGCATATTAGGACATTAAAAAAAATTTTAAACATGATTAGTCTGGACCTGTAATTTTAAACATTAGAGGTGATATGAAGAACCTCAATTATTTATTAAACAGAGCTCTTTAGAAATGCCTTTTATTTTCTTAACAAACAGGAATAAAAGTAATATGAAATCAGGGACTTCCCTGGTGGCCCAGTGGTTAAGAATCCGCCTGCCAATGCAGGGGACATGGGTTCGAGCCCTGATCCGGGAAGATCCCATATGCTGCGGAGCAACTAAGCCCGTGCGCCACAACTACTGAGCCTGCACTCTAGGGCCTGTGAGCCACAACTACTGAAGCCCATATGCCTAGAACCCGCGCACCGCAACAAAGAGTAGCCACCGCTCGCTGCAACTAGGGAAAGCCCGCGCAGCAACAAAGACCCAATGCAGCCAAAAATAAAGAAAATAATAAATAAATAAATTTATTTTTAAAAAGTAATACGAAATCATATAAAATGTCTCCATAGGAAATTCCTTTTTTCTGATTAAGCACAAAGCAGCTTGGTTAACCAAAACAATGCTATATAATATTCTAGTCCAAGCTTTAATCCTTTAGGACCTGAATATTTGTTCACTTCTTTTTCTCTTAACCTCAACCTAATTTACAGGACCCCTGTGAGCTCCAAGTTTCTCTCTTTTGGAAAATTGTAACAATAAGTATACAAGGGCTTCCCTGGTGGCGCAGTGGTTGAGAATCTGCCTGCTAATGCAGGGGACACGGGTTCGAGCCCTGGTCTGGGAAGATCCCACATGCCGCGGAGCAGCTGGCCCCGTGAGCCACAACTACTGAGCCTGCGCGTCTGGAGCCTGTGCTCTGCAACAAGAGAGGCCGCGATAGTGAGAGGCCCGCGCACAGCGATGAAGAGTGGCCCCCGCTTGCCACAACTAGAGAAAGCCCTCGCACAGAAATGAAGACCCAAGACAGCCAAAAATAAATAAATAAATAAAATTAAAAAAAAAAAAAAATAAGTATACAAATCCTCAGTGTCTATTATGTGGTGCCCTTGTGCGGTGCAAAACCTGCACGGCCTTCTGCTGTGATCCTGCAGGGAGAAGCTCTTGCCTGGACGTGTGCACAGCTTCCACAGGTGGGAGCTGAGGAGCACCTGCTCCCCAGTGAGCATAAAGGCAATCTTCGTAGTAGGAATCTCAGTCTCCCAGTGATTAGTATCGAAAACAGAGGGAACATTCTTCTTCTTCTTCTTCTCTTTCTCTCTTTCCTCCTCTTTCGACGCACGACTTGCAGGATCTCAGTTCCCCGACCAGGGATTGAACCGGGGCCTCAGCAGTGAAAGCACCAAATCCTAACCACTAGACCACCAGGGAACTCCCTTCCTCCTCTTTCTTGATTTAATTCTTTCTCCTTCCATCTCTCTTTTTCCCTCATAGTCAATATTTTTGCTTTTCTTAAAAATTCAAAACATTTATTATGGGAATTTTCTAATATGCAAAAAAGTTGAAAAAGTATAATAAGGACTCATATATCCACCAACTATCTTTAATAATTGCTAGCATTTTATATTTGCTTTATATCTATTTATTTCAATTTTAAAATTATTTACGGTAAGATATACATAAAATAAAATTTACCATTTAAGCCTAACCCCTAAATATTCTTTTAAAAACTTTAAAAAAATTGGTTAAAAAAAGACTATTCTGGGATTTCCCTGGTGGCACAGTGGCTAAGAATCTGCCTACCAATGCAGGGGACATGGGTTCGAGCCCTGGTCCAGGAAGATCCCACATGTCGCTGAGCAGCTAAGCCCATGCGCCACAACTACTGAGCCCGCATGCCACAACTACCAAAGCCCGCGAGCCTAGAGCCCGTGCTCTGCAACAAGAGAAGCCACCGCAATGAGAAGCCCGCGCACCGCAACGAAGGGTAGCCCTCACTCGCCACAAGTAGAGAAAGCCCGCGCGCAGCAACAAAGACCCAACACAGCCAAAAATAAATAACATTAAAGAAAAAAGCCATATGGAGACATTAAGAGCCCAATAAAGGTAAGTACATGGGCAATTATTAAAAAAGATATATAAAAAAAAGACTATCCTTTCTCCACTGAATTACTTTTACATCTTTGTTGAAAAGTCATTTTTTTAAATTGCATTTCGCTTTATTGTGCTCCACAGATACTATGCTTTTTTCTGAATTTTATTTTATCTATTTTTTATACAGCAGGTTCTTATTCGTTATCCATTTTATACATATTAGTGTATATATGTCAATCCCAATCTCCCAATTTAACACACCACCACCACCACCCCCCCCGAAAAACCATTTTTTCATACATGTATGAGTCTATTTCTCGGCCCTTTACTCTGTTCCATTGATCTGTTTGTTGTGCCAATGCCACCCTGCCTTAATTAGTCTTGATATTAGGTAGCATATTACAGTATACAATATACAGTTGTTTGGCTATTCTGTGTACTTTGCCTTTCTATATGAATTTTAGAATCGCTTTGTCAATTTCTATACAAATATGAGGATTTTGATTGGAACTGGGGTATCTAGCTGAGGAGATTTCCAAGCAAAGTGTTGAAGGTGTGGCTTACTTTCTTCTTGCTGCTTACAGTAAAATGCCATAGGAAAGCAATACATTGAGGAATAAACTGTTAGGCAAAGAGGACTAGTACTTGATGATTTATGAACTTCTCAGCCTACCCAGATTGCAAAATATGCCAAACTTAGGAAATTCACTATTAGAAAATCATGCTCTGGAGAGAAGGCAAGAGTGTGGTTGGCTGGACAAATTTTTGCTGAAAATATTAAGTGTACGACTCATGAATCCAATCAAGAAGTCAGGAATAGAGATGAGATCATCGAGGAAGGCTCTATGGAGGATCCTATTGTCTCATGTTGTGGTGTACCATGACTTACATAGGAGACTCACAAGGTTTTGAGAATGTTATATCAGCAGGAACATTGCTAGCTTGGACTGAAAGGGACAGAGGCTGGACTAAATGAAAGAAGGCTGTTGAACTTCCAACATTCTACAGGCAGGAAATGGCTGACAGAGCTACTCAGCTGCAAACCTGTGCTACTCTCAAGAAAAAGGAAGAATGACTCTCGGAGTCTCAGCCTTGGGCTCTGAGAGTGGAGCCACGTGTACAGAGGCAGAGGGCAGTGGAGTCATTGGTACTGAGTCCTGTGGAGCAGGACATGGACGATTACACCTAGGCTTTAAAACCTAACAGAATTTGCCCTGCTGGATTTCCACAGTTTTTTGGAAGCAGATAACTTGTTTTTACATCTCACAGATCTACAGATGGAGAATTTTTCCCAAGGATGGCTCATACCCAGAGTCTCACCCATACCTGATTTACATGATTTAGGTGATAAGATTTGGGACTTTTGAATTGATGACATTTAGTTGAGATTTTGGACTCAGAGTTGATGCTACAATGGGCTGAGACTTTTGGGGATGTTGGGATTGAGTGAATGTATTTTGCATGTGGGGTGGTTGTGAATTTGGGGGCATTTGAAGACAGGCTATAGTAGGTTGAATGAGCCTCCACAAAGATATGTCCATGTCCTGATACCTGGAGCCTGTGAATGTTACTTTATTTGGAAAAAAGCTCTTTGAATATGTAATTATGTTAGGACCTTGAAATGAGATCATCTTGGATTATTCAAGTCGGCCCTAAATCCAATGACAAGTGTCCTTATAAGAGACACACAGAAGACAGAGAAATGGCAGGCAATGTGACCATGGTGGTGGAGATTGGAGTGATGTGGCCACCAGTCAAGGAATGCCTGGACTCACCAGAAGCTGGAAGAGAGAAGGAACAAAGGGTCCCCCAGAACCTTAGGAGGGAGCTCGTCCTTACTGATACCTTGATTTTGGACTTCTGGCCCTCAGAATGGGGAGAGAATAAAATCCTGTTGTTTTAAATTATCCAGTTTGTGGTTGTTTGTTACAGTGGCCACAGGAAAGTAGTACCGATTTGGGTACATTTTGCTAAGTCAGAGTAGTCAGTTACAAATGACCATATATTGTGTCATTCCATTTATTTTATTTTATTTTTAAAATTATTTATTTATTTATTTTATTTGGCTGCATCGGGTCTTAGTTGCGGAATGCCGGATTTTTTTTGTTGCGGCTCGCGCTTCTCTAGTTATGGCATGCAGGCTCCCAGAGGGTGTGGGCTCAGTAGTTGTGGCACATGGGCTTCCTAGTAGATTCATAAACGGGCTTCAAAATTACAATATCTGTCTTATTGCATCATTACAACAATAAAAACACTAAGTGAATTTTGAGGACTTTTTTAGTAATTCTTTTAGTCTTTGGGCTATAACCCACTAAGAAATGTGTGTTCTAAAAGTCACTTGAAATGAATTTTTGCTTTGTGTCAGTTGATATAGAAATGTTTGTTTCTGTTTCTTCTCAACTTTAGAGTTGCTTTCTCTTTTTGATTTCATCTAATATATTCTTTGAACATTCAAAATATTTACATGGGTCAAAAATCAAAACTATATAAAAAGGTATATTCAGGAAAGTTTTGCTTCCATCTTTCTCCCTTCTCCCTGTTCTTCACTCTCTACCTCCCTGTGCTAACTTGCTGACTCTTATTAGTATTCATTTCTGGTTTATCTTCCCAGAGTTTTTGGAAAAATAAGCTAAATTTAAAAATATACATACATATGTATGTGCATATGTATATATAGATATATATTTCTTATTTGATCTTTTTTTCCATAAAGGTAGCATTTGATATATACAGTAGTGCATTTCTTTCCCTTAATGTATACCGGAAACCACTGTGACTGTATATACTTTATTGTGTGGGTAGTTTATTCAATCAGTTCCTTACTGTGAACATTTGGGAGTTTCCAATCTTTTGCTATTACAAACAATTCTGTAATGATTTACCCTGTGAATCTGTTGTTCGGTATTAATCCATCTATAGGGTAGGTTTCTAGAAGTGAGACTGCTGGGTCTCATGGGAAATGCATCTGTAATTACCTCTCATCAGCAATGTATGAGCCTGCTGGTTTCCTCACAGTGTCACCAGGAGCGTGTATTGTCAAGCTTTTGGATTTTTGCCCATCTGATATGTGAGAAATTATAACTCAGTGCAGGTTTTTTTTTTTTTTTTTTGGTTGCGTTGGGTGTTCATTGCTGCATGCGGGCTTTCTCTAGTTGTGACGAGCAGGGGCTACTCTTCAGTGCGGTGCATGGGCTTCTCCTGTTGCAGAGCATGGGCTCTAGGCACGCAGGCTTCGGTAGTTGCGGCGCCGTGGGCTCTAGAGCGCAGGCTCAGTAGTTGTGGCGCACGGGCTTAGTTGCTCCGTGGCATGTGGGATCTTCCCGGACCAGGGCTTGAACCCGTGTGCCCTGCATTGGCAGGAGGATTCTTAACCACTGCGCCACCAGGGAAGCCCCCCAGTGCAGTTTAAATTGACATTTCCCTTCTTTGAGTGAAGGTTAAGCATCTTTTCTCACATGTTAACAAGCAAATGAACTTTCTTTTTTCTGAAAACTGTTTTCTAAGCTTTATTTTTCTATAGAGGTTTTTGTCTTTTTTCTCAAAATTTAAGAACTTTTCATATATTAGTTCTTTGTGATTTAAGTTGTAAATATTTTCTCACAGATCATCATTTGTTTTTTTGACTTTTCCTTGTAATTGCTTTTTTAAAAAAATATTTATTTATTATTTACTTATATTTTAATTTTGGCTGCGCCAGGACTTAGTTGCGGCATGCAGGATCTTTGTTGTGGCATGCAGGATCTTCATTGCGGCATGCAGACTTCTTAGTTGCGGCATGTGAACTCTTAGTTGTGACATGCGGGATCTAGTTCCCCGACCAGGTGTCGAACCTGGGGCCCCCTGGTTTGGGAATGCAGAATCCCCACTGGACCACCAGGGAAGTCCTGTAATTGCTTTTCTTTTTCTTTTGTGTAATTGCTTTTGAAATGGCAAAAATAATGTAGCAACCTTTTCAAAGAAAAAAGTCCTGTATGGCTTCAACATAACTTTTTATTTTGCAAATTCCCTCCTAGATATGTTCATATTCATGTTTAGATATAATCAATTCTAATTACTGGTCACATCTTTTGTCACTTAAAATTAGGGGATAAACTGCTTGGATGGGTCAAATTCTGACCGATTTGGTAATTTCTTAAAAAGGAATCAGCCTGCGCCAGCACCTGAAGTCCTGATTCACTTCTGGACCTCCCAAGGTCACTGGAAGTTGTTTGCAGGCAAGAATCAAATCCTCCCCAGCACCTGGAAGGCTGAGTCAGTTCTCAGGCCAACAACTGTATGCCAGAGTTCCATTTGTCGTCTTGAGCCTAGTTAATTCTGCAGCTTTTATGTCTGTCCTCAACCACCACCCACGATGCCAGCGCTCGGAAAACTCTGTCTGCTGCCTCCTGGCCTCATTTCAATATGATGGTGCATCCAACCTGCACGCAGCCATTTCTCTCCTCTCTTCTCTCTCTCTCCTCTTCCTCTTCTTCCTCTCCTCTCTTAGTCATGGCCTTTTATACTCAACATCATGTCTCCAGCGTGGAGATGATTTTACTCCATGTCTAAATATGTCTTATAGAATATTTCTTTTGGGAGTGGAGAAGGTTAGGGCTCTCCCCACACCCAACCTTTCTTTCTTTTTTTTTTTCCTATAAATTTATTTATTTATTTTTGGCTGTGTTGGGTCTTTGTTGCTGCACGTGGGCTTTCTCTATTTGTGGCGAGCCGGGGTTACTCTTCGTTGTGATGCGTGGGCTTCTCATTGTGGTGGCTTCTCTTTTTGTGGTGCACGGGCTCTAGGCACGCGGGCTTCAGTAGTTGTGACTCACGGGCTCTAGAGCGCAGGCTCAGTAGTTGTGGCGCATGGGCTTAGCTGCTCCGCGGCATGTGGGATCTTCCCGGACCAGGGCTTGAACCCGTGTCCCTGCATTGGCAGGCGGATTCTTAACCACTGTGCCACCAGGGAAGTCCCCAATCTTTCTTTATATATTTTTCTTTGGCAACTGCGAGGTGAGCAGATTCATAATTCCAAATAAATACACAATTTAATCTTTTTTTTGAAAGCTTAAAGCTCTTTTTAATGTAACAAACATCTTGGGCATCTAAATAATCTGTAGAAAATACAACGAGCTTATTTTTATTTCTTATTTTTAGACAGATGGTTACATAATGAGTCTATTTACATCTTAGTTTGAGTACATTTCTCTTGTCCTATTTTTCTTCCTTGTTAAATGGGAGAATATATTTTTGGGCAGAGGCTAGTTATTGAAACATGACAATACAGGATACACCTATTTTCCTGGGGTCTCTATTTCATCTTTAATTCCAGTATTCCAGAAGAATTTTTATTTATTTTATTTTATTTTAAAAAATTATTTATTTATTTGGTTGCGTTGGGTCTTAGTTGCAGCAAGACTGCAACTAAGACCCGATGCAACATGGACCCAATCCTTAGTGGAATCTTTGTTGTGGTGTGTGGGATCTTCAGTTGCATCATGTGGGATCTAGTTCCCCAACCAGGGATCGAACCTGGGTCCCCTGCATTGGGAGCGTGGAGTCTTAACCACTGGACCACCAAGGAAGTCCCCAGAGGAATTTTCAAAGCCATGATACTAGCAACAGTGGGGCCTTATGTCAAAGCATCATGTTGTATGCCTTAAATCTATACACTTTTTATTTGTTATTATAGTTCCATGACACTGGAAAAGAATTTTTAAAATGAATAAAATATATATTGACACACACCAAAAAAAAAAAAACCCCAAACAAACAAATCAAAACAGTGGGGTCTTGTATGTTCGCAAATGTTTCTGCATATATTAGCTTGTTGGACTCTGGCCAGCTACTCCTCTGACAATAGTTAACGGAATTTGTTAAATTTTTTAGAACCCTAAAGACTTGTCCAAAGTCTTTGTGAAACTTTATTTAAAAATTGTTTCCAGCTTTTTTGAGATATAACTGACATATAACATTAGGTAAGTTTAAGGTGTACAGTGTGATGATATGATATATATGTATGGTGAGAAATGATTACCACAGTAAGATTAGTTAACACATCACTCACCTCACATAGTTACCATTTTTTTTCTGTGATGAGAACTTTTAAGATGTACTCTCTTAGCAACTTTCAAGTATCCAATAAAATATGGTTAACTATGGCCATCATGTTGCATATGAGGACCCCAGAACGTGTTCATTCTATAACTGGAAGTTTGTATTCTTTGGCCACCCTCCCTCGCATCCATGTCCCTGCCAACCAACCAATCTACTCTTGGTTTGTTTGTTTTTTTAGATTCTGCATATAAGCAATAGCATACAGCATTTGTCTTTCTCTAGCTGACTTATTTCACATAGCATAATGCTCTTAAAGTCCATCCGTATTGTCACAAATGGCAGGATTTCCTTCTTTTTTTATGGCTGAATAATATTCCATTGTGTAGGCGACATTTTCTTTATCCATTCATTTGTCGACGGACACTTAGGTTGTTTCCACATCTTGGGTATTGTAAATAATGCAGCAATGAACAAGGGAGTGCAGATATCTATTCAAGATTGCGATTTAATTTCCTTTGGATATACACCAGAAGTGGGATTGCTGGACCATATGGTAGTTTTACTCTTAAGTTTTTTTAAGGAACCTCCATACTGTTTTCCATAGTGGCTGTACCAACTTACATTCCCACCAACAGTGCACAAGGGTTTCCTTTTCTCCACATTTTACCAGCACTTGTTATCTCTTGTCTTTTTTTCCCCTTCATTTTAAAAATTGAGATATAATTTGTATATAACATTATATTGGTTTCAGGTGTCCTACATAATTCAATATGTGTTATATTGTGAAATATTCACCACAATAACTATAGCTAACAGCAATCACCACGTCTTTTGTCTTTTTGATTATAGCCATTCTAACAAGTGTGAGGTGGTATCTCATTGTGGTTTTGATTTGCCTCACCCTGATGATCAATGATGTTGAGTATCTTTTCATATACCTGTTGGCAATTTGTATGTCTTCTTTTGGAGGCACGTTTACTTAAGTCTTTTGCCCATTTAAAAATCAAATTTATTTATTTATTTTTTGCTATTGAGTTATATAAATTTCTTGTGTATTATGGATATTAACCCCTTATCAGATATATGGTTTACAAATACTTTCTCCCATTCTGTAAGTTGCCTTTTCATTTTGTTGACTGTTTCTTTTGCTATGCAGAACATTTTTAGTTTGATGTAGACCCAAAATTTTGTTGCTCATGTGTTTGGTGTCAGAGCCAAAAAATCATTTCCAAGACCAATGTCCAGGGACTTTTTTTCTTATGTTTTCTTCTAGGAGTTTTAAAGCTTCAGGTCTTACATTTAAGTCCTTAATCCATTTTGAGTTAATTTTTGTGAGTGGTGTAAGATAGCGGTCCAGTTTCATTCTTTTGCATGTGAATATCGAGTTTTCCCATCACCATTTATTGAAGAGACTATCTTTTCCCCATTGAGTATTCTTGGTTCCCTTGCCAAATATTAGTTGGCCATATATGAAAACTTTAAACCTTCACTCAAAATCTTCTTGACATATTTCTGTAGTTGCAGGCAGTAAAGATAATAGACAGCAGAACAGTGTGTGTTGGCTTTGCAATTCTTACCATTTATGCATACGTCTAAATATCGATGAACCATTTTACACATGGACCTAAGAATTTGTAAAATCTTTCCATCATTTTGCTTTTCACTGTGTAAAGTGTTAATTGGGAGATTACTATGGTAGTCCACTAACCAGAATCATTATTCTGAAAAATAAGTGAAAACTTCTTACGGTGCTCTTAATTAAAACGAAGAGTGAATCATGTGATATATTTCTATCTTAATGAACATTCATTCATTTGTATCATTAAAAAGCTTTGTTTTAAAAATAGTTAGTCCCACTTGCCGGCGTGTTAAACTATGATTTTTCTTTCTGTCTATGCTGTATAAACCACTGAGTGTGATTTTTATAATCCAAATGTAATATATTTTCTTCCATTTATGTTCTTGCCTGAGGCATTCTCTCCCCTGTTATGACCAGCATTATAACAGCATTCTATTTTTGCCTCTGCAGATTGGAGTAAGAGTAGATGAAGAATGGAAAATAGGGCTCCTTTGTGTGGGGCTGCTTTGCAGTTATCATGAGTGTATAATTCCTGGAACCAGACAGAGCCAAAGGGCACTGTTAGCCCTTTAAAAACAGCCGAGAGAGATCGTTTTCCTTTGTTGCTCTATCATTACTGTGAGATTGTGACATTTTCTCCTCACCCAATTAAAAAAACTGATACTCACAGCTGCCTGGACAGTCCACCTGCCACAGAAAAATGATTTTGAGACTCTTCATGACTCCATCACTTACTGTGCTGTAGAACCAGCTCTTGCTTTTCCATGCTAGTGAATGTTAACTGATAATCCCCCAGGGTCCATTTTAGCCACTAGTTTCAGCCTTTTCCTTCATCAAATCTCCTATGAGCACTTCTCACCAGACTGGGCACGATGAATGAAGTTGAGTTTAATCTCTTTTGTCTCCCCGCCCTCACTCCTAACTGCCAGCTTCAAAGGATATTGTCCTGTGTTTTCATTGATTCCCTTGTCTCCTCACGTTTAAAAATATGGTAAAGCTTCCTCCTCTCTGCTGTGGTCTTTTAGGACTTGGTAATCAACTAATTTCCATTTTCTCCTTCTGGCTGCTATAGCATCTCCTTTATCCATGTCTCCTTGATCAACACCTTCTAATGGTTGAAAATCCCCCGAGTGCCTTAATCTCCTTGCTTTTCTGCAGGGGTTTGGACAATGGGGTCGGTTGCCATAGATTCTGGAACTATCTATGACAATCGAAGCTGCTTGCCTGTGTCTCCCACTCTGTGTACCTCCCTGATTTAGGCAGGGCTCACCTTCATCTCACCCGGACCTCCATGCTGCCTCCTGGTTGACCTGGCTATAGAGTGTGGTACCCCATTCTGATCTTTCCTGGCTCTATTCCATGGCTCTATTCTCTTCTCAACTTAGTTTTTCCTGTCATTGAATCTCATTTCTCAGGGCCTTCCTCTTCTGAGGGCCAAGATTGCCTCACCATGTTGGCAGGTAGCCTCTGTATGCCAGTACCAAGAGGGTGGCCTTGGTCTTTACATCTTAGATGTGTAATGCCCAGTCCTTCTTCTGTCTACCTGGTCCCTGCAGACCTCTTTTTCCCATCTTGCTTCTCCCAGAACTTAATTTGCTAACTTAGCTTCAGCCAACATCAGGCCTATATACTGATTTCACTTTGGCTTTCCTGAGTTCCTGTTACTTCCGTATCAACCAGCTTCATTTGGCTACTGGCTAGGGGTAGCCTCCCTAGTTCTAGCAACCACTGTTTCCCATCACTGCTGTACTTCTATGGTCCAAACTGACTTGGGAAGTTTTTGACGTTAATCTAAGAAATTACCTCAGGTCTCTCTCCTCCCTCCACACCCAGCTTCTTCTCCGCTCAGGTCATCTAAGATTTATGTGTCACACCTTATTTTAAGATGGCATGGGAAATTCCCTGGTGGTCTAGTGGTTAGGACTTGGCACTTTCAGTGCCGTGGCCTGGGTTCAATCCCTGGTTGGGGAACTAGATCCCGCAAGCCACATGGTGTGGCCAAAAAAAAAACAAAAAAGTGCACCTGGAGTTGAGGTAACTTGACCAGAAAGATCTCTAAGGCCCTTAACAGCTTGAAAATTTTTATTCTATGAAATGTTGTAGACCAGCCAAGGGGCATGTTTCCTGGGTCTTAAGCAACGTCAGAGACCACCTTTAATAAAAAGAATACAAAGTTACAAACACAAAATTAGATGTGAAAGAAGACATTTACTTAGACTGAAAAAGAAATCCCAACAAATTATAAATTTTAAAGGGCTAACAAATACCACAGACATAAAAATAATCCAGAAAAATAACATAATATTTTTTTTTGTTTCAACTATAAATTGAAATCTAGTTAATTTACAATGTGTGTTAGTAACATAATAGTTTTTATTAATTAACTGCCAGACATACATCTTTGATACTTTCTTCTTCTGAAGTTTTTTTTTTTTTTTTAATTTTGGCCATGCCAGGCAGCTTGCAGGGATCTAAGTCCTGACCAGGGGTTAAATCTGGGCCAGGGCAGCGAAAGCACTGAATCCTAACCACTAGACCACCAGGGAACTCCCTCTTCTAAGTTCCTTGACTGCATACTCTTTGATTGTTTCTTCATTTGACAGTAATTTTATAATATTTTCTATAGAGAGAATAAAAAGAAAACTTAGTTTTTTCTTTCGTGACTGATCAATTTATTTTATTATGGATAGTTTAGAGAAGTTTGTTTCAGCTTCACAATTCATTATTGGTAATATTATGCAAGTTTTAGGATTGTTGTCAAATTTGGGAAAATCTCCGGTAAGAATCCATCACATGCGAGCAGTAAGATTTGGCAGGAGTTTCTGGTTTGGTACATATGATGTTTAATTTTAGGTGTCAACTTGACTGTGTCACGGGGTGCTCAGACATTTGGCTAAACATTATTCTGGGTGTGTCTGTGAGGCTGTTTCTGAGTAAGAATAACTTTTGAATTATTTAGTAGGCTGAGTAAAGCAGACAGTTCTCTCTAATGTGGTTGGCCTCATCCAATCAATTGAAGAACTGAACAGAACAAAAAGACTGGATAAGAGGGGACTCTTTGAGCTGGGACATGGGTCTTTTCCTGTCTTTGGACTGAACTGAAAAATCAGCTTTTCTTGGGTCTCGACCTTGCTGGCTTTCAGACGAGAACTTATCCCAACTGCTCTCCTGGGTCTCTAGTTTGCTGACTATAGATCTTGAGACTTCTCAGCCCCCATACTTCCTTATAATAAATCAATATCTTACCTATCTACCTATATCTATCTATTTATCTATCTATCTACCTACCTACCTATCGTCTCTCTCTCTCTCTCTCTCCCCACCCACCCCGCCCACTTGTGTTTCTCTGGAGAGCCCTGATGACTAATACAGTATACTTCAAACCTTATTTCTTACCACTCTCTGTAAGCTGGCAGGCACAATGTCACAGTGTGACCTTGAGCACTACAACTTTAAGTCCTGATTTTTAGTGAGCAGTTATTGTGTGCTTATGTGTATTCCTGGACGCCACCCCTACTCTGGGACAGCCAGCCTCAATCTAACTGTGAATCAGAAAGCTATACGAACAAAATGACTCCCCAACCTTATTTCACGTTACATGGATCCCACAAATGCCCATGGCAATTCCAGTGCTAACAGATAGGAGAGGAAGTTGCCCTGGAGAGAGACCAAGGTCTTCGTGGATTACAGTGAAAACATCTTACCTTTGCAAACTTTATAAAAACATAGCAATGTGTGAACACATGTATAGGGACCCTCCCAGGGTATTGTTAGGAGTCGTGCAAGTGAGAGGCCCTGAGGCTTAACTACATTAGATTTACAGCACACCTGACCGAGGCCTGTCTTTTCTTTAGGGTTCCTGTGCCCTGAATATACGGAGAATCTACAATGGGTAGGGGCATTGTAGGTACAGAGTAACGCTGCCAGGATGTGCTAAGTGAAACTGGAAAAGTTTAAGAAGATGAAACGGTCTTGTGTTACTGAGACACAAATGAAATGGCTGGGATGAGGCCCTGAAGCAGCCAGTCACGGGCTGTGGCTCCTTTCTCGTCCGTCTCGGTCCTGGCTGTGATGTGACACCACCTGGTGGAGAACATGCACTGTCATCTACAAATAAATTCACATTTGCAAAACGGTTCCTAAATCATTTAAGGTCGTGTGATTTGAACAGTTCTCATTCCTTCTAATTTTCCCCTGGTATAAATCTGATGGGTACCTGTGAGAATGAATGTGTGCACACCAAGGGTAAAAAGTAAACTCACTTACCTGTGCATCTGTAAAGAGAATTCCATTGCCTGAAAGAAGAACTAAGTCTGAACTCTGAGTAAGGGTTTGGATCTTGCCCATCATTTTGTATTGGCAGAGCAAAATTACATGAGCTCTAAATACTGTCTAAGAATATGCAATGGAATGTTTAAATTAAAACTTGATTTTAGGTCGTTAGAATCTTAAAAAGAGGCCAGTTCAACCAAAGGGGAAAATGGTATTGTGATTTTTTTGGAGCATGCTTGTTTTACGAGAGGCTTTCCATCTAAGTACTGAGTCATTGCAGTCTTGTTGTCTGCAAGATCCGTTAACCAGGGGCTTCTTTTGAAAGGTTGATGGTTGTAAGAATTCTGGCAAGATGTCAAATGGTGATGAGATTTGTTCACTGCCAGGTGTTCTGGAAGCCTTCCTTAGAGGAAGCTGGAGGGTAACTCCAATGAAGAATGTCTATTACTGACAATCCTGCAGCCTGTGCAACAAAAACCACATTCATAGAAAGACAGACAAAATGAAATGGCAGAGAACTATGTACCAGATGAAGGAACAAGATAAAACCCCAGAAAAACAACTAAATGAAGTGGAGAAGGCAACCTTCCAGAAAAAGAATTCAGAATAATGACAGTGAAGATGATCCAGGACCTCGGAAAAAGAATGGAGGCAAAGATCGAGAAGATGCAAGATATCTTTAACAAAGACCTAGAGGATTTAAAGAAGAAACACCTAGAAGAATTAAAAGACAAACAAACAGAGATGAACAATACAATAACCGAAATGAAAACTACACTAGAAGGAATCAATAGCAGAATAACTGAAGCAGAAGAACGGATAAGTGACCTGGAAGACAGAATGGTGGAATTCACTGCCACGGAACAGAATAAAGAAAAAAGAATGAAAAGAAATGAAGACAGCCTAAGAGACCTCTGGGACAACATTAAACACACCAACATTCTCATTATAGGGGTCCCAGAAGGAGAAGAGAGAGAGAAAGGACCCAAGAAAATATACAAAGAGATTATAGTCAAAAACTTCCCTAACATGGGAAAGGAAATAGCCACCTGTGCTCTACAGCCCGCAAGCCACAACTACTGAGCCCGCAAGCCACAACTACTGAGACTGCACGCCTAGAGCCCGTGCTCCACAACAAGAGAAGCCACCGCAACGAGGAGCCCGTGCACCGCAACGAAGAGTAGCCCCCGCTCGCGGCAACTAGAGAAAGCCTGTGCGCAGCAACGAAGACCCAACACAGCCAAAATAAACAAATAAATAAAATAAAGAAATAGAAAAAAAATTTTTTTATAAAAAGGGAAGGACAGAATACACTCACCTCAGGGACAACTCAAAGGAGAAACTCAGCTGTTACCATCAAGACTATCTTTCTCTCCCTCCATCACTCCTCACTGTGCATGTCCTCATTCTCTACCACTGCAGGTTGGAATTTTCCATGTGCCACAGAGCAAGGCTTCAGGCAGTGCCAGACGTTTAACATTCCAGCCTGGTGATACAAAAGGAAAGGTGGTTTTTCTCTCTCAGCTTCAATTTATTCAAGCCCAGGGAAGGCTGGAAGGATTCTGGTTGCCCTACTCATCCCATGCCTATGCTTGGAGCAGTCAGTGGCAGGAGAATGTGATTCTGCACCGCATATGCCTGCCCCTCTGGCCGCTGGGCTGGGTATGTTCCTGGGAGAGGGGGTGGAAGAGGGTTGGGAAAAGCATGTTGGTCAAACGTAACCATTTGCCACACTGTCTCACTGCAGCATATTTCCATTTTATTCATCTTCAGCATCTATAATGTTCTTCTGACCTTAAACAGAAACGTACCATCCATAGTTTCTAAATCCTTTTTTGTATTAACCCTTTACGTTTTTGAAAACAGAACCCAAGGTCTCTTCTTTAAATATTTGATGAGAGATGCTCTTCAATACCTTTCGCTTTTAAAAAAAAAAAAATTAATTAATTAATTAATTTATGGCTGTGTTGGGTCTTCGTTTCTGTGAGAGGGCTTTCTCTAGTTGCGGCAAGCGGGGGCCACTCTTCGTCGCGGTGCACGGGCCTCTCACTATCGCGGCCTCTCCCGTTGTGGAGCACAGACTCCAGATGCGCAGGCTCAGTAGTTGTGGCTCACGGGCCCAGTTGCTCCACGGCATGTGGGATCCTCCCAGACCAGGGCTCGAACCTGTGTCCCCTGCACTGGCAGGCAGACTCTCAACCACTGCGCCACCAGGGAAGCCCCGAGGTCTCTTCTTGTCAAAACATTTTCAATGCTTTCCCCCTTTCGGTCCTCCTGCTCCCCTGCTAGCACCTCCTGGCCCAGCCAGTCCTCTCCATTCAGTCGTCTGGGCCGGCATCTTCTGTTGCTCCCTCCCCATCACCCTCCACTCTCCTTGTCTGTTCTGTGCCCGGAGGCTGACTTGTACAGATGGCTTCTGTGGGTTCCCTCACTCTCTCAGTTTCCAGCGGCTTCCAACCAGCAGGAGAGCGGAGGCTGGTAGAGAAGTGCGGACCCGAGATTGTGCTTCTTCACCCAGTTTCCTCCCTGCAGGGTCACTGCAGGCTGACCTTGCCCCTCTCCTGAAGGCAACAGCTCCCATCTTGTGGCTTTCTCCACACGGTTCTAACTTTTGAGAACCGCTCCTTCCCTCTGCCCCTTCAGGCCTGGCATGGGATTAGTGTAGAATCCCACTGTTACCATCTCCTGGGCACTGTGTAGGCCTCATGGTCCCGACACATTGCCGCATCTTGGTAAACAGCCCCTTCAAATTACCCAGCAGAGTTGGCAACTTTTCCCATGGGAGCCCTGATTACCTCCCCTTCTACCTTCAATTTCTAAAGATGGTTAGTTTCATACATTGAGAAAAGAAAAGTAGGAATGATGTAATCCATACTAAAGTGTGAATGATTGATAGCATAATCCCTTAGGCATGTTTTGTTTCAAAAAGAGTCGTGTGGACAATTTCAGAGAATTTCAAACTGTGTGGTCGAGATATTTTTTTCCCCAGGGCCTTCTAAATAAAATACACATCTCTTGAGGATAAAACTGGTGCCAGATAAAGGTACTTCTTAATCGTTTCAACAAAAGTAGCCTGGCTGAAGGGAGTGGTCCCATACCCCAGGGAGTCTGGGAGGCTAGTAGCCCTAAGTAACCTTAAGCAAGTACCACGTTTCTTAAAAGGTCCTGTTTTATTCAAAAAAAAACTTTGAATTTTTCTTTCTACCCCATAAGACATCTCTGTTTGTCATATTTTCAAAACTTAATAAAGATGACTTTCTAGGAAGATGTTCCATGTTTATCACATGGCTTTACTACCGGCAGGTGGCCCAGTGCTTCTGGGGACACACAGCCCCAGTTTGAGAAGCCTGAAGTGAGGAGGACACATGGGTAATGTTACCACTTGTTTATTAAAGGGTTGTCACTTTTTCCCAGGTCTCTATGTTTTCTCATATACTTTCAGATCTTAGGGATGTTCTCAGATTTGTGATTAACATTTCTATTTTAGACACAGGTACAGTATATTTCATTTTTTTCCAATTGGACATATCTATTTGACTTTTTTCTTCTTCTAAATTGCTCACTTATGGATTATATTACTTTGATATAAATTGCTTTTATTTTTTAACATATGCCAATCACAGTAGTTTTTCCTATCAATCATGGTAACATTTCTCATGCATTAAAATGCACTCCGTGAGAGCATATTCTCTAACAGGCACCATAGGGTTTTTTCTTGTCATCTCCTTCCAATTTATTCTGAGAAGTGAATCATGGAAGTTTTTACTACTTTTTCTTACTGTGAGAAATGTTTAAAATCCTGAAAAATTCTTTTAAGAATAAACTTTAAAATAAGTTACTTATTATATTTTAAAAATATTTGATTTTCTTTTCATCAATATTTGTATTGGTTTGCTAGGGTTGCCAAAACAAAATAGCACGGATTGGCTTAAATAACAGAAATTTATCTTCTCACGATTCTGGAGGCTGGAAGTTGGAGGTCAAGGTGTCAGGAGGGTGGGTTTCTCCTGAGGCCTCTCTTCTTGGCTGGTAGATGAGGCATCCAAGTTCCCCCCGTGTCTTCACATGGTCCTCCTGCTGTACCTATCTGTATCCAAATTTCCTGTTCTTATAAGGGCACCAGTAATACTGGATAAGAGCTCACCCTAATGACCTCATTTTAACTTCATTACCTCTTTAGACATCCTGTTACCAAATACAGTCACAGGATGAGGTATGGGGGTTATGGCTTCAACATATGAATTTTGGAGATGACACAATTTAGCCCATGACAGCATTTATTTTTAAAAATTAATTAATTAATTAATTAATTATTTATTTAATTTTTTAAAAGAAATTCACGTTCTTTTATTTATTTATTTATTTATTTATGACTGTGTTGGGTCTTCGTTTCTCTGCGAGGGCTTTCTCTAATTGTGGCAAGTGGGGACCACTCTTCATCGCGGTGCGCGGGCCTCTCACCATCGCGGCCTCTCTTGTTGCGGAGCACAGGCTCCAGACGCACAGGCTCAGTAGTTGTGGCTCACGGGCCCAGTTGCTCCGTGGCATGTGGGATCTTCCCAGACCAGGGCTCGAACCCGTGTCCCCTGCATTGGCAGGCAGATTCTCAACCACTGCGCCACCAGGGAAGCCCCATTTATTTATTTTAAATTGAAGTATAGTTGATTCACAATATTGTGTTATTTACTGCTGTACAGCAAAGTGATGCAGTTACACATATACATGCATTCCTTCTTTTTTAAAAATATTCTTTTCCGTTATGGTTTATCATAGGATATTGAATATAGTTCTCTGCGCTATACATTAGGACCTTGTTGTTTATCCATTCTATATATAAAAGCTTACATCTGCTAATCCCAGCCTCCCCCTCCAGCTCTCCCCCAACACCCTCCCCCTTGGCAACCACTAGTCTGTTCTCTATGCATGACAGCATTTAAATAACAGTTTAAGAGCCACAGGGTACACTGTGACTTGTACAACAGTTTTGATTCTAAAAGCATGTCGACATTCCTGAGAGTGGAGGAGAAACAATCTTATTTTCCTTGAAAAACTCTAATGGAAGAAGTACCAGAGGGCAGAAAAACCAGTGGTCTCCTTGTGTGGAGTAAGAGAAAGGGACATTTTAAACTCCAGAGGAGAAACTGAAATGTGCAAACTGTCACAACAGTTCTTTTCTGTCTGAAAAATTACGCTTTTCCTCTGGTGTGAAATTTCGCAAACAAAACCAGCTAAAGGAAGGAAAAAAGATCGTGATGTTTCGATGTTATATTTCCATTGTTTACATGCCTATTTGCCTGGTCATTCCTCAGTTGGGACAAACTAAATTGAGACTAACAGCTCCAATTTTCACAGAGGGAATGACATAAGACAATTCATTTGTCATTTAAATCCCATTCCTTGATGACAGGTTACGCAGCACCCAAATGGAACACTAAATCCTTTAAAATCACTTCCCTGACGGTCCAAGTGGTACATTCTACTTGTACTGGGTCACTTGGTATTCAATAGTTACAACAAAGGAAGTAGAACAATTGTCAGGGTATCACTGACATCCAAAGAGAACGGAGCATAAAAGTCAGGCCAGAGATACAAGAACCTGCACACACGTGCCCAAACCAATAGCAATAATAGTTAAAAATAATATAGCGCTTCAACGTGGATTTTGGGAGTTTTTCTGCAGTCAGATAATTATCAAAAACGTCATCAACCAAAGAGGATAGAGAGGAGAGAAGGGGATTTGAGCGAACTGTGTAAAGAGCTCTTTTCCAGTGTCTTTATATTAAGGAAAGAATGTTTGAAAAGACAGGCAGCTCTGAGCTCCTGATCATTCTACACAGTACCCTACATTTCTGGGTTGTTTTTTTTTTTATATATAAATTAAAAAAAATATATTTATTTACTATTTATTTTTAGCTGTGTTGGGTCTTCCTGGCTGCACGTGGGCTTTCTCTAGTTGCGGCGAGCGGGGGCTACTCTTTGTTTCGGTGCGCGGGCTTCTTGTTGCAGTGGCTTCTCTTGTTGTGGAACACGGGCTCTAGGCGCGCGGGCTTCAGTAGTTGTGGCTTGCGGGCTCTAGAGCGCAGGCTCAGTAGTTGTGACACACGGGCTTAGTTGCTCCGCGGCATGTGGGATCCTCCTGGACCAGGGCTCGAACCCGTGTCCCCTGCATTGGCAGGCGATTCTTAACCACTGCGCCACCAGGGAAGTCCATTTCTGGGTTTTTTAATGAAAAGAATTCTACTATGTGGTGTTTGTGATTTGGGATCTCAGGACGCCAGGGTTGATTTCGTCTCTCTCTACAGGACTGGCTCTGAGGGAATGAGGCGAGGCTGACCAGTTATTCCCAGCCTTATGATGGAATGTGGGGCAGGTGGGCAGCAGTTTTCTGAGGGGTGGGCTTCACGGGCAGCTTGTTCTGCGATGCTCAGGTTCCCCAGTAAAGGAAAGGAATGCAGGGAAGGCTGGGGAGGAGTCACCAACTGGGAAAGAAACCACCACTAGTGACTGAAATGGTAGGCAGCCCTGTAGAAACCTGAATCTCAGTCACTGGGATCCAGTGGGAGACAATACAGCAAGGTGGCTAGGAGTGTAGATTTTGGAATGTGGCTGATCTGGGTTTGGATCTCTTTCCACACTTTCTAAGCTGAATGATTTAGGACAAGTTGATGATCAACTCAGATCTTCTGCTCCCTCCTCTGTAAAAGGGATTGGTAATATATAGCCAAGAGGGAAGATGAAAGAATGTCTGTAAGATATGCAGTCAGTCCTAATATGATAAATGAGAGGATAATTATTGTTTAACTTTTGTAAATCTTTGCATGGTGGTGGGATCCTGATGAGGAAGCAGTTCGTGTGGTTGAAAAATGGAAAACAAAACAAGACAAACAGAAGCATCCTAAAGGATGTATGATGTTTTATCGGTCTAAACATAATTTCCCAGATAGGAGCTAATCTAAGTGTGTGGTCTGCGTGAAATAGAAGATTCCAGATCCCCTGCCCTCCAACAATCAGGGAGGAGAAAATATGAATAAGATGAATACAAAAGGCAGCAATGCATAACTATAACAACGGCTAACATTTACTAGCCCCAACCTTGGTCCAGGCCCTGCTGTATGCATTTTGCAAAATTCTCTCATTTTCTGCTTACAACGACCCTGAGATAGATACTGGGATTAATCCCGACTTGGAAACGGAGGCAGAGAGGTTTAATAAGTTGTCCGAGCCTATACCGCCATAAACAGCAGAGCCAGACTTAAAATTTAGGTAGTTTGGCAATAGAGTTCTCTTGTCTCTCGTTAATCATTAAGATTAAATTACACACTAAAGTGCGTCATAGTCTAACAGGCAGCATTTTTCCCTTTCTGGTGATATGTAAAATAATGGTGTATCTTAGAATTGGGGCAGCTTCTTGCAATGAAATATGTATGAGTGACTCTATGCACTCACCACAAAGAGGAAATAGTGTTAGTTTGTCGTGGAGCCCTTGTTCTGACCCCCTCTGCTCTATCCATCCCACAGAGGGCACAGACCTTGGAAAGAGGGGCGGGGAAGTGAGAATGATTCTGCTGTCCCCCAGTCAGTCTGCCTTTCCAGCAGCAGGACTATATCACGGATTATTTATAACTGTCTGAGCATCAGGTCTTTGAGATAAATGTAACGAAATGAAGCCTGCTGCCTTCCCACCTGCTTTGTAGGGAGCCTCAACAGTGTGTCACTGCAGTGATTGTGTTGTTTTATATTATCTCGTGTTAATTATTCTTCTACGGCCTGGAATAAGATCACCTCCTTCAGGTCACCTCTGCAGATGTGAATCTTTCCACTCATCTAGGGAAGAAGCATGTTCTTGGCTAGGAAACAGAAATCCAGAAGGTAGGAAGGTGAGAGAAATTCCAGCTTTCTCTTGGCTTTACTCTCTGGATTCAGACTTTGAGATGTCTCCAGAGAGTTCAAGGTCATCCCTGAGGTAGATCCCAAAAGGGACTTCTGCTACAGAGGGACCCCAAACTGTGGAGGAGTAGCCCTAATTTACAAGCTGACTATCTCAGGTATTGCTTTTTGCCCAGAGAAATCACTCTGGGCTATTAGGCAGAAAGGGATTCTCTATAGGAAGTTATGAGCTTACAAACTCTCTGGAAGGGCTGTCTTTAGGTTGGGTGACCAGGAATGACTCTTAGAACTGCAGATCTGTCCTGCCAGGGAAGCTGGTCCATCTGCCACAATCTGGAAGGTGGGAATCAAAGGTCTTCACTGGTCTACTGATTTCAGGACTCCCTGTGTGGCTGGATCCAGAGATCCAATGCTGTAACTGCCTCTCAACCTCCAGAAGCTGGAGTTCGGACCAATGAAGGCTGAAGCAGAAATATACCACGTCTCCATGACCTGCTTGCTGGCATAAGAGTCATAGTGGGTGTGACCTGTGCTTTTTTCCACCTTCCAAAACTCACAAGCGTGTATCAATTCTTATCCAGAACCTGATCTGCCAAGGAGTCTGGGAAATGTAGGGTTTTTTTTGTTTGTTTTTCGTTTGTTTTGTTTTCCAGACTCTGACATTCAAGAAAAAACAGAAATGTCAGGGCTGCATGGCGAGTGCCCATCAACCATATCTAACACAATTCGTTTCATGTTATCCCACGTATTTGTTTTCTTTTACTGGCCTTTAGGCTTAAGGAAAGATCTGTTTAAGAATTCAGGCCTTGGGCTTCCCTGGTGGCGCAGTGGTTGAGAGTCTGCCTGCCAATGCAGGGGACACGGGTTCGAGCCCTGGTCTGGGAAGATTCCACATGCCGCGGAGCAACTGGGCCCGTGAGCCACAATTACTGAGCCTGCGCGTCTGGAGCCTGTGCTCCGCAACAGGAGAGGCCGCGATAGTGAGAGGCCCGCACACCGCGATGAAGAGTGGCCCCCGCTTGCCGCAACTGGAGAAAGCCCTCGCACAGAAACGAAGACCCAACACAGCCATAAATAAATAAGTAAAATTAAAAAAAAAAAAAAAAGAATTCAGGCCTTGGCCCATCTGCTGCCCTGTAGAGTGAGAGGGAAACTAGGGTTTGGGTCAGAATGTTAAAATCGGGTGCTGCCTCAAGAACTATGTGAGGTCTAGGATTTCACCCTTCCTCTAAGCTAACAAGTTAGCCTCCTACTGTTTCATGGATCCTGGGGAGGCGAGGCTGCAGAATCAGAGACAACGTACGTTGTTCCTCAGGCAAAAGCAGCAGGCCGAGTGCCAGGCTGATGTGTGTTCCAGCCCCCGTGCCCCCAAGTCCTAGGGGAGATGCAGAGTCCGTTGTGGATGCCTGCACACGCATTACGGGGAGGAGCGTTGAGCCTGGGGGGCTTCCCTGAAGTAAGCAGAACCAAGCCTGTCCTCTGGCCAGGGGGAAAGGTTACCTCACCCCTCAAGGTTGCCAGCTGCAAACACAACCCTGAGAAATGGCCTGGGTAAGGAGTGGCGAGGGCCTTGCGTTTTCGACATACCCACAAAGAATGGGCGGAGATGCTGAGGGCCATGGCAGATGGCCTCTCCTCTCTCGTGCCTTCCCCAGGCCCAGGTGGCAGCAGAGGTAATTATGAAAATCTTTCAAGGGAATGCGAATCTTTGGGGACAAATGTCTCTTCTTCACAGGGAATTCTCTCCTCATTACTAGCCTTGGAGTATCTGGCATTTTGTTTTGTTTTGGTTTTTATTTTCTTGGCCGCAAGACGCGGCATGCGGAACTTCCCCGACCAGGGGTCGAACCATGCCCCCTGCAGTGGAAGCGTGGAGTCTTAACCACTGGACCGCCAGGGAAGTCCCTCTGGCATATTTTTATTAAGGGAGTTTCTAGGAGGTCCTGGTTGATAGAGTCTTGTCATCTTGTCCTGACTGCTTCCCAGAGGCACTGCCTGATTTCTTGGCTCCTTTAGAGGGTGACCAAGTGTCTAAGTGTTCATCAGACTGTGGTTCCTTGGGCTGGGGACTTGCAGTGCTAAAACTGACATGGTGGTCACCATACTCAATTCACTGTACCCCAGGGCCAGATTTGTCCCTCTTCTGCTTTACCCAGCTTGAAATTTGCTTCTCAGTAAGGGCACAAATGCCAAGTTCTGTTAAGCGGGTACCTTATAACCTTATAATCAGTAATACCATGTTGGATATTTGAAAGTTGCTAAGAGAGTAGATCTTAAACATCCTCACTACAAGAAAAAAAAATTGTAACCAAATATAGATTTACTGTGGTGATCATTTTGCAGTATATACATACTATATCAAATCAGTATATTGTACATCTAAAACTAATACAGGGGCTTCCCTGGTGGTGCAGTGGTTAAGAATCTGCCTGCCAATGCAGGGGACACAGGTTCAAGCCCTGGTGGGGGAACTAAGATCTTGCAAGCCCCATAGTGTCGCCAAAAAATAAAAAAATTAAATTAAAAGAATAGAGATGCAATTTAATTATGTCACAGAGGTTAGTAGTCTGTATACTTCTTCAGGGTCTGTGAATAAAGCTGTATTTCAATTATATATATTGAAATACATTGAACTGAATTTATATGTATGTATGAAATGTTACCTTTAAAATACAACTTATCCTCTCTTCAAGAACCAATACTAATTCAATTAGAGTACTGGCAACTATGTATTATATATATATATAATTTTTTTTTTAACTTTTTTTTTTAACTTTTAAATTTTTATTATTTTTATTAAATTTATTTATTTATTTATTTATGGCTGTGTTGGGTCTTCGTTTCTGTGCTAGGGCTTTCTCCAGTTGTGGCAAGCGGGGGCCACTCTTCATCGCGGTGCGCGGGCCTCTCACTATCGCGGCCTCTCTTGTTGCGGAGCACAGGCTCCAGACGCGCAGGCTCAGTAATTGTGGCTCACGGGCCCAGTCGCTCCTTGGCACGTGGGATCTTCCCAGACCAGGGCTCGAACCCGTGTCCCCTGCATTGGCAGGCAGACTCCCAACCACTGCACCACCAGGGAAGCCCTATGTATTATATTTTAAGCCCAGAAAATATTCTAGACCAAAACCCAGTTCTTCTTCTTTTGTCTGGGAGACCTCTGAATTGAAACTTCTTAAGGAAAAAGGGATGGGAGTGGAGGAAGGGGTCCCTTCTGCTTTCCCTGCCCCATTCTCCAGAGCAGTTAGATTTTAAGCCTATAGAATGGCCTAGGTAATTCCAAAAGCTACCATCTTATTATATGAAGATTGGGAAAGAAGCAATTTATGTGTAAATTAGACTGATTAGTGACTTAGAGGAAGCATCAGCATGCCTGGAAATTTGAAGAGAGTTTATAGTCACGTGCTTCCTCTCCCAATATACCTAACAAGGCAGGTATTCTGGTCTCGGCAACTGTACTCTTTCATATCGTGTGAAATAAGCCATGGGGGTAGCAGAATCCCATGAAATAAGTCCATTTTTATTTTTTTCTCTGAATCTGAAGATTAGGGCTGATGGAGGTACACCTGGCCTTTTCCAAAGTCACATTTAACTATGAAAGGGAAAGCTCAAGAATGTCTGTTGCTAAATGTTTACTTCTTGTTTCCTCTATGAGTAGCTAATTGGACCTTTTGTATCCTGTCTATAAATCGTGATCTTTCCATTAGTGGTAATAAAAAAACCTATAGGTTCTTAGAATTGTGTTCTGGTGTAACTGTGGTAATTGACCATGAATAAACAGCGTGTGGCAGGGACATGATTATTGGACTTTCAGCAAGGAAGCCCTCTGCTGGCACCTGGTGTGACAGATTGAATTTGCTGTAGAACACTGATGTCTGTGGCTGTGCCTGAAATGAGAGAATGGGCCACAGAGCTTGGAAGGATGTAATAGGAGGAAGATTGATTCTGTTTGGATCCAGAATAAGCTCAGAGAAGTAATCAGGTACAGGAAGTGCCACATAGTAGCTAAGATCTGGGCCAGGGTGGCAGCTGGAGACATATTTCCTGTTTATGGACAAGTGACAGGAGGCTTGATGGCATCTCAAGAAGAGGGGACAGGGGCAGGGGATGAGGAATGAATGTCTTTGCCCTGTCTGATTGGTCAGTTTGGCAGTTGCCAGATCAGTGCTATCTCGACGCGGACTTGGAGCACACACCAACTGTTCTTCGGTGTCAGCTGACTTATTTTGTCCTCTAAGGATCAGCTGTATGTATGGTAGATGTTGGGCTAAAGTAAGATAATTAACAGATACAAGATGCATCGAAAAGTCAAGCTGCTATATGATTAAAAGGGAGAGAGTATAGAGTCAGAGGTAAGAGCATGGACTTTTTTTTTTTTTTTTAGCAAAAGAAGGATTGATGTGACAGAGCACATTTTCAAAGTATGTACACCTCATGTCCAGGGCTCTCTGAGAAGGGCACAAACATTTATTGGCTGTACTATGCATTAAGGCACAGGCTGAATGTCTCACCTATGTCATTTCATTCTACCCTCTTGGTACTTTCTTTTTTTTTTTTTTTTAAATTTTTAAAATTTATTTATTTATTTTTGGCTGCATTGGGTCTTCGTTACTATGCGTGGGTCTCTCACTGAGGCGGCTTCTCCTGTTGCAGAGCACAGCCCTAGGGCACGAAGGCTTCAGTAGTTGTGGCTCGCGGGCTCTAGAGCACAGGCTCAGTAGTTGTGGCGCACGCGCCCAGTTGCTCCTCGGCATGTGGGATCTTCCCGGACCAGGGCTTGAACCCATGTCCCCTGCATTGGCAGGCAGATTTTTAACCGTTGCGCCACTAAGGAAGCCCCCTTGGTACTTTCAAGTAGGTAATTGGGTCCTCATTTTACAGATGAGGAAATCAAGATAACTAACCATTGAATAAATTGTTCGTGGCCATAATAATTGAGCTGGGATGAAAATTCAAGTTGATTCTATACTCTTTTCACTATCCCATGATGCTTTCCAGTATTAAATGGGCTCTCCTAAGAGAATAAATTATCTACTATCTTTGGGCCTTTAAAACTGTCACGTAAAACACTATAAGAAACAGTTAGTGGAAGCTTATTTCTCTATCCAAAAATTAAAAAAAAAATCTATCTTGGAGTAAAATGATTTTTAAAGCAGATTAAAAGCTTATTTTAGCCTTCCCTAGGGAATGAAGTATTACGGAGCATGGACTTTTTATCATCCAGAGACTAGCTATGTGCCTTTACCAAGTTACTTAATCTCTCTCCACTTCCCTCATCACGCTGTAAAGTTGACCCAGCGCCCTCACTGAAGGCCAGGGGCCACCGAAGTGACTTTGGCATGGCAGCAATGGTCAGTGCAGTCACCGGTAATTGTAGAACAGCCGCTCCCCTAGCTAGATCACCATCTTCCTCCGTCAAAGTTCTTCAGCGTCCTCCCACATGCTACAGCTAACGGGCTCTTTTCCGTTATCATCCTATTTGGCTTCTCTTCAGCCTTTCCTGCATCTGAGCATGCCCTTCTTAAAGTTTTCTGCTCCCCTGGCTTCTAAGACAGTCCCTCTTTTCTGACTCTTCACAGATCTCTCTGACCCTTGCTTCTAATCTCCCTTCTTATATTTTCCCCTCTCCAGCTCTCAGATCATGGTGTCCTCAGGGCCCTGCCCTTAGCCTACCTCTCCTCACATCTCCTGCACCATCTTCCTTCTTCACCTCATGCTGTCTCAGGCTAATGCCTCCTAATTCACATCCCTAATCTGGGATGCCTGTGTGTTATATGTCCACTGGCTTATGGGACATGTACACTCAGATGTCCCAAAGGCATTTCAAAGTCAATGCATCTAAAGGAGAAGCATCTTTCCCCTAAGATCATGTTTATCCTCCTGTGTTTTTCTGGGACCTCATCCACCCAGTCACCCAAGTGTGAAGCTTGAGAGACATCTTATATTGGCCCATTTTCTCAGTCTCCAGATGACATCAGCTTTCAAGTCTGGCCACTTCTACCTTGTCAGTGTTTTCAAGCAGTTCCTTCCTCTCCATGCTCCCACCACTGAGATTGCTTCCTAACTTGTCTCATGCCCTCCGAGTGGCTTAGATTTACCCACCACTGCCAGAACCAGCTTGCTGGTGACCAAGTCAGGATGTCACTGGCCCTTCAGAGCTCACAGCACACGACCTATGAAGCCCTTGCTGATCTTTCCTACTCTGCCACTTGCCGTGAGCCCTCTGCCCCATCCCTGCAATCACCCTGCGACTCACCTACCTACTTCCTCTCAGCACCATGCCCTGGTGCCTTTGCACATGCCTTTCCTTCTGCCTGGAAATGAAGATCTAATCGGTTAATAATGCATATTAGGTTCTCCAGTGTCACCCTGTATAGAATTTACCACGTTGTTTTAGGCTACTTACAGGGGTATGTCTTCCACAAGACAGAGGTTTCCTCAGTGCAGGGATCTGTCCTGTTCATCTTTGGTCCCCAGAACCTACTATGGTTTCTGAGACATGGTGGGTGTCCACGGCACAGAATAAACGAACAGAAACAATGTCCTTATTCCGAGTGGGCTCTCTACCTGAGCAGCTGACTTTTCTGGAGACCTGCTCCCTCTGGCTCCTCGCGTTCCCCCGCCTCTCAGGTGATGGGCAGCCGGGCGGCTCGCTGCCTTCCGGCTGGGCTGGGCTGGGCGGTTGCCCGCGCGCCTGCGCCCTCTGCTGCTCCTCTCAGGGCGCGTCTGTGCGCGTGTGTCCGGAGAGGCTACGGAGACAGGCGAGGGGTGGGGGGAAGAGTTCAGCCTGAGTCACAGACTTCATTCACTGATTCTCGGCGGCTGGACCGAGGCTTCCTGCCGAGGGGACTCCCAACTACTCTCGCACCTCCACGGTCCCCACCTCCCGCCGTTCCACTCTCAGCCAAACAGACGGACTGGCTGACTCACGAGTGAGTAGCGGCGGCTCGTGCGCCCCGGCAGCGCGGCGAGCTGTCCCCGGCGGTCCTGTCCTCCTGCGGGTGGTGTGTGTCTGTGTGCGCGCGCGCGCGCAGGAGGTGTTCCCCGGGGCGCCACGCCGGCCCCGAGAGCCGCCGGCCGGGGTCCGTGTGCCCTTCCGAGGCTGCGCTGCGCTGCGGGTGCCCGCTCCGCAGGGGCTCGGACGCCCGCGGCGCGGGGAGCGAGTTTGCCGGGATTCCCCGGCTCGGTGCGCGGCAGCCGGTGGGATTCCCCGGGAAGGCGCCTGGGCAAGGAGGCGGCGGGGAAGCCCCGGCTGTGAGTGGCTGGCGGGCCGGGAATCTGGGAGCGGGGCTGGCACAGCAGAGCCGAGGGAGACGCCGGAGCGGCCGCCCCTGGAGCCCAAGCTCTCCGCTTTTCTCCCTTACCCTTCCTCCTTTCTTTTCTCAGCAGCATCACAAAAGCGCGCGGCAGAGTGAAACCCAGTGCAGCGAAGTGCGGCTCTCTTCTCCCACCTGGTGCACATCCCCCACGGGCCGGAGGAATGGAGTGGGAGTCCCCGAGATTAGGGGCGCATGTTTACCCCGGGGACACACCTGTTTTCGGCTCGCGTTGAATTCAAGCAGGGTGCCGGATCGCGCGAGGGGGTTCCGACACAGACACGCCGGTGTGTGTGTGTGTGTGTGTGTGTGCGTGCGTGCTCGCCTGCGCGCACCCGGAGCCCACGCTCGCAGACTGCGCGGGATGTAAATAGCACACCTCCCTGCCCGCCTGCGAGTGCCAAGCCGGATCCGTGGGCTCCCAGCGCGCTGTGACAACGCGCCGGCATCTCTTTGTTTGGTTGTGGCTTCCCCACCTCTCCGCAAAGCAAATTGATTTTCTGTTTCGCTTGACACAGCGCGCTGGGACTTCGTGTGGGCCGCAGCCTCGAACGCCCCTGGTATTTGTAATTGAATAGTTCTCCCCGGCGGCTGGGGGCAGGGGTGTTATTTTTAGTGTTGGGAATAAAGAGGCAAGCACGCTGACCTTTTTGCTGCTGCCTTGGGCTTTGAATACGTGTCTCTGATGGAGAAGACGGATTCACATCCAGTCGCGCACATGTGCCTGCGCACAATTGTGTACACACATTTCTACACACCTAGCTCCCCCCCCCCCCGCTTTCTTTTCTTTTTAAAAATCGGGAGTGGGAGTGCACAGTGTTTGTAAAACAAAAAGCAAAACCAAAACCAAAAAACTTTCCTTTGTTCTTTTGGGCCTTTTCTATTTTGAGTAACGGAGTAGGAGTGCCAAAAGGTTGCAATTAGTTCACTAGAATAAAAGACAACTGTCTCTGAGTCAGAGCTGCCAGGTTGATATTTATTAACATATAAAAGCAGATGCGCTGTTTAAGGCAAAAGGGGCGGGGCGGGGGCAGGTCCACGGTAGACAATGAGGGAGGGTCTCTGACGACCGCCTGCTGCTTGCTGTTCCGGCACTAGAGGCTGCAGCCTGCGGCCGCCTCCTCCTCCAGGGCTTCGCTCCTCTTTCGTCCCTCGGTCTCACTTGGGACCTTCCGAGTGCCCCAGCGCTGTCCCCCGGGGCGCCGGGACGCCGGTCCCAGCCGCAGCCGCCCTTCGCTGACCGCCCTCTCTCTGCTTTGCAGGTTGGCAGCTTTGCGCCCGAGGGTGTCGCGAGCCGAGGCGACGAGGGCAGAGCGCCTCTGGCCCAGCCAGCCGGGCGGATGCGGCGCGGGCTGCAGCGCTAACCGCCCCCACGCTGGGCACTGGGCGTACGCGCTCCGGGCTGCAGGGGGAGCGGCGGCGGCGGCGGCGGCGGAGGGGATGCGCCCGGGACGCGCAAGGCTCCTGCCGCGAGCTGCCAACCCGAGGTGGACCCTAAGGGCTCATCGCAGGACCGCGCGGACCCCTGCCCTCCGGGGCACGCGGCTGCGGAGCCTCGGGGCCGCGTCTGCGGTCAGGATGCCCTGGGCACCTCCCTGCTGGTGAGGATGCCCTACTGCGCGGCTCCGCATCCCCAGCCCCGGTCCCTGGTGGGCACGACTGCCTGGGCCCGGCTTCCGCCCCTCCTGCCGGTGGATGAAAAGCGCCGGAGTCCCTGAGTGCGATCGGCGATCGAATCTGAATTCTAAGAGCCATGGAAGGAGGCACTGGGCTGCAGCCCCAGGCGGGAGAGCAGCTGGAAGCCAGCGCCAGAGTAGGAGCGGTCCAAGAGAAGTGCGAACCCGAGACCTTCAGGTCCAAGAGTTTACCCGCCCTGAACAGCGCCTCCTGCAGGCCAGACCTGAATCCCGCCGGAGAAGACTCCAAGCCCGCCTCCGGCCATCAGGAGTTGAAGCCAGGCCCTGGCCCGCGGGCCCCCAGCCCCTCCGCCCCGTCTACTTCGGCAGAGACGGCAGGGCTGGTGGAAAGTCACCACAGGGTGGAAATCGGCAAACCCATTTCGGTGTCCTCCACTTTGGCCATGCTCCAGGGCAGAAGGTGTCTCTATGTGGTCCTCACCGATTCCCGGTGTTTCCTGGTTTGCATGTGCTTTCTGACCTTCATCCAGGCGTTAATGGTCTCCGGGTACCTGAGCAGTGTCATCACCACCATCGAAAGGCGCTACAGCCTGAAGAGTTCCGAGTCGGGGCTGCTGGTCAGCTGCTTTGACATCGGGAGCTTGGTGGTGGTAGTGTTCGTCAGCTACTTTGGCGGCCGGGGGCGGCGGCCCCTGTGGCTGGCCGTCGGGGGACTCCTCATCGCCCTGGGGGCCGCCCTCTTCGCTTTACCTCACTTCATCTCGCCCCCCTACCAGATCCAAGAGCTGAACGCCTCGGCGTCCAACTACGGCCTGTGTCAGAATGGCAACTCCTCGGCCACGGCGGAGCCTCCCCACTGCCTCAAGGACTCGGGGGGGAACAGTCACTGGGTCTACGTGGCTTTATTCGTTTGCGCGCAGATTCTCATTGGAATGGGCTCCACACCTATTTATACCCTGGGACCAACCTACTTAGACGACAATGTCAAGAAAGAAAACGCATCCTTGTACCTAGGTAAGACTTTCCTCTCTGATAAGCTTGGACTCAAAAATCAAAAGGAAGCACTTTCACATTTTGCTGGATGTTGTGTATAATATATGGCGTTATATCTTATATATATGCATTAAGCTTCAGTTTATTTTTTGTTTTCTTTTTCTGTTTTTTGCCTTAGTGTGGTGTGTTTTCTGTTTGGGGAAGAATCAAATAGCTGAGGGTTCTTTGAACTAATTTTCAGACTCGCACTTGTCTTTTCCCAAGTAATACAAACTTTTAACTGTGGGGTGCTTCTCTCTGTTGCTGCCTATCTTTGGAAAAGCTCGAATTTATCAAGCTTATCTTCTCAAAGCTGTCCTTCTAGAAGGGTCAGGAAGGAATAGAAGTAACTGGTGTGTGGAATAAGGTTATTTACTACTTTCATCCACTGCTGCTTCTCATTCCTGCCCCCAAGAGCAGAGTTAGTGGAGAACGCAGATTACATGAAACACACTTTATTGACTTCATCTCTGTATTCATTACGTATCATGTGCGTCACTACTTAAAAAAAAACTTGAGTGATACCGAATGACTAGATTATCTTTATACAGAAGCAACATCACAGGTTGTAAAGTTTATCCAAAACGATTTTTGTTGTTGGTTTGAAGACCCTCAGTTACATGATATTGGGGGAAACATCATTACTATTTTCTGAGAAGCAGTACCCTAGGACAGTGAAAGGGCAGTGAAAGTGATACTCAACGAAGAGGGCTATGCTTTTTGCTCAGTATGACTGCTGTCCCCAGAATCGGTTACAGAGGGTGTCTGAGCCACTTATAGTCCCCAGTAACTGGCCCAAATGCATCAGGACAAGAGTTTTATAATTTGTTTTTATTATTAAATGTAAGAGAGAGAAATCTCTATTCAGGCAGAGAGGAATAGCTTGCTTGTTACTTTGCCTCCATGTTTTCTAACATTTGTTATGACAAATTTTCAAACATCCAGGAAAGTTGAAACAATAGTACAATGAACATCAGTATATCCACCACCTAGACTCAATAGTTGTTCACTTTATCCTATTTACTTTATCAATTTGTGTGTGGGTATAGAAATATATATACTTTTGGGTGGGACGTTAAGCCCTTTGAAAGTAATTGTAGACATCTTTAGGCTTCAGCACATATCTTCTGAAAATAAGGACATTCTTTTACATAACTCAGGAGCTTAAAACATCCTAAGAAAGTTAATAAGCATTCCATATGATTATCAAATTCCAGTCCATATTCAAATTTCCTTAATTGTCCACTCAGAGTCTTTTTTAGCTATATACATTTCTTTTTAAAAAAATTTTATTACTGATATTTATTTTTTTAAAGTAATTTTAATTAATTAATTAATTTATTGGCTGCGTCGGGTCTTTGTTGCTATACGCGGGCTTTCTCTAGTTGCGGTGAGCGGGGGCTACTCTTCATTGTGGTGCACGGGCTTCTCATTGTGGTGACTTCTCTTGTTGCCGAGCATGGGCTCTAGGCACGTGGGCTTCAGTAGTTGTGGCACGTGGGCTCAGTAGTTGTGGCTCGTGGGCTCTAGAGCACAGGCTCAGTAGTTGTGGCGCACAGGCTTAGTTGCTCTGCTGCATGTGGGATCTTCCCAGACCAGGGATCTACCCTGTGTCCCCTGCATTGGCAGGCGGATTCTTAACCACTGCGCCACCAGGGAAGTCTGCTACATACATTTTCAAACCAGGAGCCAGTTGAGATTCATTTATACATTGCATTTGGCTGTTTGCCTTCTTAGCATTTGCTAAACTAGAGCAGTGCCTCAACTTTTTTCTTTCTCTACCACATAGACTTTTTGAAGTGACAAGGCTAGTTGATTTGTGGAATGTTCCACATTCTAGATTTATCTGATTATTTCCTCGTGGTGTCACTTACCTTGTTCCTCCATTCCCTATATTTCTTGTAAACTGGAAGTTCAGTCTAAAGGTGTAATTCGATTCAGATGAAACGTTTTCGGCCAGACTACTTCATAGGTGACACTCCGTGTTTTCTATTAGATGCATCTGGCCATTCATTAGTGTTGCTGAGTTTAATCACTTAGTTGCGTGGGTGATTGCTAGGTCTTTCCATTGCTAACATACATTTCTCTCTTTGAAAATAATCAGCAATCTTCAGAGTGACACCTTGACTCTGTAAATATCCCAGTTGTTTTCTTTATTCTTACTGATCTTTTCCTCCATTTACTTTGAAAACTCAGGTCTCCCTTCCATCCCACTTCTAGGTACCATTGACACAAATCTGCTTCATGAAAAACACAGGCAGAGCCCCACGCAAAGAGAGAACATCCACTAGTAAGAGCCCTGAGATTTAACTTTTCTGGTAGTGGTTGCCCATCAAGAATGAAAAGAGCAAGTACGTATTCTGTGTTGAGCGCGGTGCTCCTTATGGGAAGACCGAAAATGAGACACAATCCCAGCAACTGAGGTGCCTTCAACGTAATGAAGAAACATTTCCAGTTTAAGGTAACAAGTGAAGTGACATGTGAAAGGGGAAGAAAGTTCTACAAACGGGATTTGCTCCCTCCCCCCTCCTCCACCTACCGCCTCCTCCTCCTCTCCTTCTTTAGATATTGACTAATAATTGTTTTTCTTGGAAAACATTTTGATGAATGCCTTAGGGCACATTCTTTGGGAAACTCATGAGAATTCTGCTTTGTAGTACATGGCTCTCAGTAAAAGCTCGAGTGGTTTGAGTACCAGGAATCTTACCTGTATTCTTTTATTTAATACTCTTAATGGCCTTATGAGATGGGAATTGTTTTCCCTTATGAGATGGGAATTGTTTATGAATGAGGAAACTAAGGCTCAGAGAATTTAAGTGGCTTGCTTATGGGCGTCAAACCCACGCCTGTCTGACCCCAGAGACCTTGAACTTCCCTCCACCCCGCATGCTTTTTGGCAGGAGGATCTGAAAGTCAACTGAAACCAAAAGATGGGCCACGTTCAGTAGAGTTCTGAATATGGTGCAGAAGGATGCAGAACTGGCCTAAAGTCATCAAAACAAGACCATTCTTTAGACCTTTTAAAGCAGCTTTTACAGGTTACCTCCATACAAATTCAAATCAGGGAGACTACTATATTCTTAGAACATGAGCAGCGTTAACCTATTATCACGTGGGATTTTTCCTAATAAATAACTGGTTATATATCTTTGTTATTTTCTGCAAAACTGTTCTTCTATATTACCTTGTCCCCTCTCCACCCTTTTCTTAGCTTTTTGGTCAGTCTTTCTAACTGATGACAACCACAGAAGAAGAAGAAGGGGGAAAAAAAGCAGGTAGCAGATTAGTAATTGCAGGCAGGAACAAATATCTGAATTAAAATAGAAACCATTGAAATGGAATGTAAATGTATACCTTAATCTTTTGAAAGTTCCGGTGTTAACATTCTGGCAGCTTTCAGTGTAGAAGAGATGTGGTCATAGATGAGATCCAGTGGTCTTTGCACCCATTCAATGCCCTAACTCCTTCTGCAAGGAGAGAGGTTCAGCGTTGACCCGGAGCATAGAGAAAGCTTTGTAGTTATGAAGAAGTAAGGTTAGCAAGTGCACCATGGTTTGTAATTGTATCTCAAGGAGAGAGAGAAAGTGTGACATTTTGCAGGGCAAGAAATTCATGAACCAAACAGGGAAGCAAGAGAGAATGGCTAACCAGGTGGGAAAAGGAAGAAAAAGGATGCTTTTCTAGAATAGAAAGCCACAACTCCGATTGGGTGATATTCAGGATAGGTGAGGATTGGCAGTGGGCCAGCCGTTGGCCAAGAGGTGTGGGGACAGCCACCCCACCTCCCTGGTGTGTCCCCTGTCACTTCACACCCCAGAAAAGGGTCGGAGTCGGGACAGTGCCTTAGAAAGAGCACCGGCCGAGGCCGATCTGTATTTTCGTCTGGCTCTACCAGTGACTGGTCAGGAGACAGATCTGATCGTAGACAAATCCCTTAACTTCTCCCAGCCTCTGTCTCCACCTGGAGATTGTTACATTTGTTTCCCGCACGGTAATATTTTGAGGAGCAAATGGGATTACATGTGGGTAAAGCACTGTGCCAGCTGGAAGCGGCAGCACTTTGCTGTGTTAGAAGCGAATTCAGACTCATCCTGGAGACTGGGCAGAGTGAGGAGCGGAAGATATTCTACTCCATCTGAGCAGCAAAACCTTTAAACATATCTCTTTACAATTGGGAAAAAGGAAAGAAGCATTATGTAGGAAATTAAAACTTTGTATGGGAGATCACTCCTTAGACATTGTACAGGACAATTTTTTTTTACAGTTTGAATATTTAGTTGCCCATGCTTTTAAAAAAAAATATAGAATATTGGCTTTATTCCTTGTATTGTACAATATATCCTGCTAGTTTATTTTATACATAATAGTTTGCATCTCTTAATCCCCTACCCCTGTATTGCCCCCGCTTCCCTTTCCCTACTGGTAACCACTAATTTGTTCTTTACATCTGTGAGTCTGTTCCTTTTTTTGTTATAGTCAACTGGTTTGTTGCTTTTTTAGATTCCACATATAAGTGATATCATACAGTATTTGTCTTTTTCTCTCTGACTTATGTCACTTAGGATAATACCCTCCAAGCCCATCCATGTTGCTGCAAATGGCAAAATTTTGTTTTTCTTATGACTGAGTAATATTCCATTGTGTATATATATATATATATATGTATCTTGCATCTTCTTTATCCGTTCATCTGTTGATGGACACTTAGGTTACTTCCATATCTTGGCTATTGTAAATAATGCTGCTATGAACATTGGGGTATATGTATCTTTTCAAATTAGTGTTTTTGTTTCTTTTTGATATATACCCAGGAGTGGGATTGCTGGATCATACGGTAGTTCTATTTTTAGTATTTTGAGAAACCTCCATACTGTTTTCCACAGTGTTGGCACCAATTTACATTCCCACCAACAGCGTAGAAGGGTTCCCTTTTCTCTGTACAGGAAAATCTTGATCAGTGTTTCGGCAATGTTATATTGTGATTAATTGCATTTTCTGAGACCCCAAGGTTTTACTACCAGAACTTTCTTCCTGTCGACCTTTGACAAACATCTTTCTTTAATGTAGGGACATTTATATAATGTATATTTGCATCTAGTGTGACGTAACAAAAGCTCTTTTGAAGTCTGAGGGCCTATGTGTCCTAGCTTCACGACTGTGGGTTTTCATTTGTCCGCATATTCTGTGCAGGATGTTGGTGAGCAAGAACTGGTCCCAAATTATGAATAAATTAAAAAAAAATCAGAAGTAATTACTGTTCTTTTAAAATAAGTTCCTGATGACTTATTCTTTTTTTGTTTTTGACATTTTTTCAGTCTTTTAAAAGTAGAATGAGCTTGAAATTAGTTGAGTTCTATTTCATCAAGATTTTGTAGTCGTACAAACATATATGTGTGTATATGACTGTCTATCTCTCCATCTGTCTGGCATACATTGCTCTTTCTGAGTATGAAAACCCTTAAACATATCTTTTTTTTTTTTTTTTTGGGTTGCGCCCTGTGGCTTGTGGGATCTTAGTTCCCCAACGAGGCGACTTGAAAGCACCCAGCTGTGAAAGTGCCCAGTTCTAACCACTGGACCACTAGAGAATTCCCTAAACATATCTCTTTTGTATGTAATTAGAAAAAAGAAAAGAAGTCACTTCTTCAAAACATTGTCTAGAAAATCTTGATTGGTTTTTAGCAATGTTTTATAGAACAATCTATATCTAAATAAGATTTTATATTCATAAAAACAATGAAAGATACACATACGTATCTTTCAGCTCAGTGTTCCCTAGAACCATATAACCAAGTGTATCTGTGACTTTGACAAGTTAGGGCGTTATTCATCTTGAGCAACAAGCCAGCTAGGGTAGGTGGTCAAGGGCGGTCCAGCCTTCCATGGTGCCAGCTTCCTCTCTCTTCCTGCCCAGCCCTTCTTAGCAGAGGCTGCTGCACCTCCGGCATCACAGCCTGTCCCTTAGAGAAGAAGGAAGTGGAGGAGGGGATGTGTCGTTGGCCAGAATGGAGTCCCCGGCCTCTCCTAGCTAACAGGACTTTTGGGAAGGCGCGTTTTAGATTTTCCAGTCTTTGTGGGAGAGGAAGGCAAGTAAGATGAGGGTGGAGTTGAGCAGTGAGTGGCCTCTAGTTACACTTTTGCCTCAGTAGCCAGAGATTTCAGGCCTTCCCCCTCACCCCCCGCCACTATTAATAAACTATCCTAAGTGGGGTGTAGCATGAGCTTTCCAGATCTTTCTGTTGGCATTTTGAAAGGCCTTAATAAATAGCACCCTTTCACTGGAGTTCTGAGCTAATCGAGAAATAAGTCAAAGGAGTAAACAAACACATGGGAGCCAAAGTATCACTTTTTAGAACTGATGGAAGTGAGCTTGAAAATGTAGCTCATATCTTTGTGCAAATGGACCTTCTAATAATCGCAGTATTTTTAAAAATTAATTAATTAATTAATTAAGTTTTGGCTTCGTTGGGTCTTTGTTGCTGCGCGCGGGCTTTTCTCTGGTTGCGGCGAACGGGGGCTACTCTCCGTTGCGGTGCGCGGGCTTCTCACTGCGGTGGCTTCTCTTGTCGCGGAGCACAGCCTCTAGACGTGCGGGCTTCAGTAGTTGTGGCGCTCAGGCTCAGTAGCTGTGGCGCACGGGCTTAGTTGCTCCGCGGCATGTGGGATCTTCCTGGACCAGGGCTTGAACCCGTGTCCCCTGCATTAGCAGGCGGATTCTTAACCACTGTGCCACCAGGGAAGCCCCATAATCGCAGTATTAAATAGACTTACCCATCCAGCTGCCGGCAATGCTGGATCTCAACAGGGTGGCAGCCCTGGGTCTCCCCACGTGACCTGTGGTCGAGGGGTGTGTGTGCAAGATTTGTGCTGAAAAGGAGCAGGGGAGAATTTTTATGCCCCGTGTGCACACTCACCTCCAAGAGGCAAAGAGGAGGAGATGAACTGAGCATCCCAGTTTATTTTCAGATTAATCTGTCACGTTAATCCCCTTCTGCTTTCCCAGGGAGGGCAGTGATGGGGGCATGAGGCGGGTCAAGAGAGGAAAGATCATGTGAATATACACTCTCTTCTGAGACTGCTAACTGGGTATTTATTCTGCTTTAATTTTGCTCATCTTGTTTACAAGGTGTTCATCTTTGTAAGCCACATACAGTCCCTTTTGGGAAGTAGGTTCTGTACAAATCATGAATAAATAAAAAAAATAATCTCCGCTGGAAACGAATACCAGGGAGAGTGACCGTTAAGGGATTTGAGGCAATGATCCAGGGCGTGTGGAGGAATTATTGGGATGGATGCAGTGCACGGTGAGGAGGGCTGTGTGTCGGTGCCTTGGCAGCTCCTCGCTAGGATGATGGTGAGTTTCACATATACCTGGGACAGTTCATCTGTGTCCGAATGAGTACATCTTCTGTACCCTTGACAGGTCCTGAATTTATATCAGCTCCCTGGTGGTCACCTTTGGCCTCTAAGACAAACTCGTCAGTCTAAGATGCTGACAGATAAACCAACTTCAGATTCTAGCTGAAAAGCAGAAGGGTCTCCTGCATCATCACTGTGGAAAAGGCAGTGGGGGGACAGTGATTTATTCAGCTCCCCTGCAAATAACGGATAATAGCCTTGTTAGTAGTATTTATGATACACCTTTAACATTGCTATGGATTCTGTTACCTATGTGGTTCGGTCCTTCTGAAACTTTAAGGTGTGTATGTGAATCACCAGGGTATCTTTTCAAAATGCCGATTCTGCTTCTGGAAGTCTGGGGCTGGGCCTGGGATCCTGCATTTCTAATATGCTCCCAGGTGAGGCCAGAGCTGCTGGTCGAAGGGTCACGTTTTGAGCAACAAGGGTCTAAAGACCATGGATCTTTGACTTTTCTGATTGGTGGAGAGTTTCTCTCTGGGCTTGGGGTTGGATCCACTGTTGGCAAAACCAGCTGCTGATTGAGCTTCTATCTTATCAGGAAGAACCCTTCCGTCTCTTACTGCATGTGCAAAAGCAAGATGTCAGTTTTGGGTGTTTCATAAGCTGCAGCGACTTTTCTGAATTCCATCGTGATCACTGTTGAGTCCACCGAGAGAGTGGCTTGGGACAAAAGATGTTCATTTTGCTATTAACCAAAGGAAGCACCACTTTCTTTTTCCTCTCATCACCCTGGAGGCTCTGGGCTGATGGGTTTCTCTCTGTTGGTGGCACTCTACACGTTAGAGGTAAGTCTGTGAGCTCTACAAACCTAGGTGAGCTCACCTTATAAGGCCCTTTGGTGGGGGAAAAGCAAACAAACCCACACACTTGGCTCTGCTTTTTTTTTTTTTAATAAATTTATTTATTTATTTATTTTCGGTTGCGTTGGGTCTGTTGCTGCGCGTGGGCTTTCTCTAGTTGTGGCGAGCGGGGGCTGCTCTTCATTGTGGTGCGCGGGCTTCTCATTGCGGTGGCTTCTCTTGTGGCAGAGCACAGACTCTAGGCACACGGGCTTCAGTAGTTGTGGCACGTGGGCTCAGTAGTTGTGGCTCGTGGGCTCTAGAGCGCAGACTCAGTAGTTGTGGCGCACGGGCTTAGCTGCTCCACAGCATGTGGGATCTTCCCGGACCAGGGCTCGAACCTGTGTCCCCTGCATTGGCAGGTGGATTCTTAACCACTGCACCACTAGGGAAGCCCTTGGGCATCATTTTAAAAAGAAGGAATAGAGATTTTGGAAAAGAAAAATGGAGGCAAAATGGATTTTAGAGTAGGCATTCTAGGAATGAAGGCTTCAGAGAGAAGTGAAGGTGGAGAAACATACCTGGGTGTTTAGATGGTTCTCTTGTGTCTTTTGGGGGAAATATTCAGAAATAGAGACTGTGTGTCCATGCCGATGTGTTCTGCTGTGTTGGATACTTCTGCCAGAGCTGGTGCTCTCACCCTGTGTTTTCCGTCTCCCTGATCTAGAGAAAAGAGATAGGGATCCCACCCTATCTCCTGGGTGGTCCTCCTCGTCCAAGACCATTCTCAGTATCCAGGCTCTGTATGTTCTGAACCTCAGCTCCCGGTGGGAAACAGCATAGGTTACGGGTCATTCTAAAATGGTGGTTTTCAGCTAGAGGTAATTCCCTCCACTCGCAGTGGACACACTTGTTAATGCCTGGAGTCAACTTTGATTGTCACAATTTGAAGGGGACCTCGTGGCATTTAGTGATATTTTGGCCTATGTTGCTGCTAAACATCGTACACTGCACAGGACAGATCCCACAACAAGGAATTACCCTACAAAAGACTGTCACTAGTGATGCTCTCAACTTTTTTCATCTTAAGCATTCAAGTTACTATGTTATTTTTGTGTTTCTTGTTTTGGCAGTGCCCTGCGGCATGCGTGATCTTAGTTCCCAGACCAGGGATCGAACTTGTGCCCCCTGTAGCGGAAGTGCGGAGCCCTAACCACTGGACCACCAGGGAATGCCCTATTTTGTGTTTCTTATATCTTGGGACTGGAAGTAGAAATCTCTAGGTCATAGAATTAGAAAGCATCGAACACTTGGATGGAGAAGACCCAGGAAGAACATGTCTTTGTAAATAGGAAAGCCTTCTAGCAAACAGATAGGAAATACAGATTAACTGTGCATTACTCATTGCTACATATTACCCAGTAGATAGCATAGTATCTATACAATATTGTTTTCTTAGTAGATCATGGGAGATACTGTAGTGTGCCATGGTAGATTATTTTTAGTGGGTGTAAAAATATGAAGGGTTTCATGGTTTTTATTGTGACTTCACTTCCCATCAGCTTAAAAGTTTTTTTTTTTTTTTTTTTTTTTGGCTACATCACGCGGCTTGTGGGATCTTAGTTCCCCAGACAGAGATGGAACCCAGGCCCTTGGCAGTGAAAGCATGGAGTTCTAACCACAGGACCGTCAGGGAATTCCCTAAAAGTTTTTAACCATAGAGATTTTTTAGACATATTTTTGGAGTTGAGACTATTGTAACCCTTGAAGAGGGAATGATGTATGTGTGTGCGTGACATGTATGTACTAAGGGGAGTGGTATGTCATTTCCCCCTTTTATCTGAGCTCTGTTTCAGTGGCGATGGTAAAAGAAAACATCAAGATGAGGAATTCTGGCAAACTATAAAGCAATTAATCAGCATTTTAAAGCAGAGCTCACCAGCTAAATAATTGGACCTCAAGAGGAGACGTAGGGTAGATTTAATGAGGGATTTAAGACCTAGAATTTCTCTTAAAAATAAATGAGAGCTTAATTAAATCAAAAGAAAAAGCCTTTGGTATGGTTTCATACATGGGTCTAACAAGGGCTATTTTTAACAGCAAATATTTTTGAATGTTTAATGTATGGCAGACATTGTGCTGAATGCTTTATCATCTTATTTTATCCTCAGAGCTCTATGTGGCAGGTACATTTTTCCCCCTTTTTTTTATTGTGGTAAAAAACACATAACATTAAAATTACTCTCAACCATTTTAACTGTACAGTTTAGTAGTGTTCAGTATATTCCCACTGTTGTGCACTAGATCTCTAATTTTATTTTTCATCTTACAGCACTGAAACTTTATACCCACTAAACACTAATTTCCCCTCTCCTCAGCCCTTGGCAACCACCTTTCTACTTTCTGTTTCTGTGGTTTTGACTACTTTAGATACTTACATAAGTAGAATTACGCAGTATTTTTTCCTTTGTGACTGGCTTAGTTCACTCAGCATAATGTCCTTGAGGTTCATCTATGTTGTAGCATGTGACAGAATTCCTTCTTTTTCAAGGTTGCATAATATTACACAGTATGTTTATACCATATTTTAAGATCCATTCATCTGTGGATGGACACTTGGGCTGCTTCCACTTCTTGGCTATTGTGAATAATACTGCTATGAACGTGGGTGTGCAAATCTCTCTTTGAGATCCTGATTTAAATACTTTTGGATATATACCCAGAAACGGGATTGCTGGATCATCTGGTGGCTCTATTTTTCATTTTTTGAGGAAAATCCATACTGTTTCCCATAGTGGCTACACCATTTGACATTCCCACCAATAGTGTATAAGGGTTTGAACTTCTCTGCATCCTCACCAACACTCGTTATTTTCTGTTCTTTTGATAGTGGCCATCCTGATGAGTGTGAGGTGATATCTCATTGTAGTTTTCATCTGCATTTCCCTAATGAGTAGTGATGTTGAACATCTTTGCATGTGCTTATTGGCCATTTGTATATCTTTGGAGAAATGTCTATTTAAGCCCAGTGCCATTTTTTAATCAGATTACTTTTTGTTATTGTTGACCTGTAGAAGGTCTTCATTTATTCTGGATATCAAACTCTTATCAGATATATGATTTGCAATTATTTTTCTCCCATTCTGTAGGCTGCCTTCTCACTCTGTTGATTGTTTCTTTTAATGTGCAGAAGTTTTTAAGTTTCGTGTAGTCTCATTTGTCTATTTTTTATTTTGTTGTCTGCTTTTGGTGTCATATCCAAGAAATCATTGCCAAATCCAACGTCTTGAAGTTTTTCCCCTATGTTTTCCTCTAGGTAGTTTTAGACCTTACATTTAGGTCTTTAATGCAATTTGGGTTAATTTTTGTGTACAGTGTAAGGTAAGGGTCCAACTTCACTCTTCTGCATGTGGATATCCAGTTTCCAAAATCATTTGCTGAAGAGCTATCCTTTTCCCGTTGTGTAGTCTTGGCTTCCTGGTTGAAAATCAGCAGCTACTTTCATTTTTCACATTTTATAGATGAGAAAATCAAGGTTAAGTAATGTGCTCAAGTTCATCTGAAAGGTGACAAAACCAGCACTCAAGATCAATGTTCAAGGCCTGAGCTCTAACTGTTGACATTAGGGAGAGGGGAGGGGAGGAAAACGTTTATAAATTTCTGGTATGACTTTGGCTCAGTTTCTTAATTTTAGTATGTATGAAGGAGAGGAGGCGGCAAGGTTAGTGGTTTCTTAGATTCCTGTCATCTCTTCAGTTCTTTAGTTCTGTGCCTTGTTCATCCTGGCTGGATATGATCTTGTTCTGGAACTTGGGACTCAGGTCTGGAGAGGAGTTGTAACCTGTTCTGTTTTCCTTGAGCCATCGGAAGTGAGTCTCTTGGGCACTTCCTCCACACCCTGGTGGCTTGAGTGATGTCACCATGTGACAGTTGTCCCCAGGGAGTCAGACATTCCTTTTACTCCTTTTCCAGGCAGCTGTGTATTACCTGACAGTAAATTCAGACTCTTCCCCTCCTGGGAGTTATGATGGCTTTTGAAACTGTCACCCTGCAAAAATGCTAATCCCTGTTACCTAATATAACCTAGAAAGGCAGGTGCAGGTTACTCTTGCTTAAAAGTAAAAACCATAGTCATGTAATTAATATTTTCAGCAGGATGAAATTACATAATTTGCAAGTGTGTGAAACTGAGTTGTGCAGTTCCTGAGTTTCTAGCATGTGAGAGTTCTTAGTTATAATACATCAATAATAATAATAATGATGATGATTATAGGTTTTGGTCTTATTAGGTGTTTTCTTAATTTTTTGGCCTTGAGTTCTTATGAAGGACATAGAAGTTTTAAGAGGCTTTTTTAAAAAAAATGTCTATATGTGTATAACTGAGTCACTTTGCTGTACAGCAGAGATTGGTACAACACTGTAAATCAACTATATTTCATTAAAAAAAAAGATGCTTTTTTTTTAGTGAGAAGAGGGGAGAAATTTAAGTGAACAAGATTGTATAGTGAATTCTAGGCCTATAGCATTCTGGCTGTAAATCAGCTTCTGATCAATGTATAAAGATGGACCAACAATCCTGGTTTGCAGAGTGTCTGTATTATTGGGTGAAATATATTTGCTGGTATTTTGTCTAGAAATATGCTTATGTCCCTGGTGTTTAATTTCAGCTGGAAGGTAAACCTTTCCTGATTTGAACTGCATTTTAATGGCTTTCCTTTAGGTGGAGGGCGGCAGCAACCTTTAACAAGATGCAAAAATCTTCCTGAGATAAATCTGAAAAGTTTCCTACGAGAAAGACTTGACTAAAAAATATATCTCAGAATAATATTTCTGAAATTTAGTTTTGCTGGTATTTAAGATGTCTTTAGTTATTTCATCCTTGTGAAACTTTCAAAAGAAATTAGTTTTCATTTCTTTAATTAGGATTGATGGAAGGCAGTGGTGGCTAAATGCAAGAACGGAAGAGAGATGGATGTGCTACCTTCCAGTTGCTGGATTCAGTTTTTTGGGTGTGCAGATACATTCTTTCTTTCATTTTAGGTTCTAGAGCCATTGTTGTTAGGGAGAGGTCTGGGGACCCTCACATGGATTCTCACTGGACACTTATTTATTCACTTATATGTCATCTCGTACCACTTTGGGAATGACTAATTTAGGACTTAAACCTTCCAGGTCATCCAGTCTTGTAGAAATGGTAAACCACATATAGGGACCAATTTGTAATTTGACACAAATTCATCTATAATTACTGATATAACTTTGACTAAGTTACATAACCTTTCAGGACCTCAGTTTCTTCTTCTGTAAAATAATCCAGTTTGACCACACCAGAAGACTTCTAATCTAATCTATGATGACTTTTTTTTTTAAAAAAAAAGCTTAATTGGGGATTGGAGCACTGGAAGAGGAGAGTCACTATATACTGTATACTGTATTTCTAAAACTAACCCTAAAAATGACTCCTGGTCCTCAAGGAACTTACAATCTAGTTTGACTATTTGTTTAGCACCATCTATTCTGGACGATTGAAGATGATCTGTGAGCTGTGTGACCTCTAGTAAGTCACTTGACACCTCTGGGTTTCAGTTTTCAAATTTGTAAATTGATGGAATTGAATTAGAGCATCTCGAAGGGTCTTCCTGGACTCTACTTTCTGATTTCTTCCTGGCCTACTGTGGCGTAGATCCGGAAGTTAGCATATTCAAGGCAGTTCCACCTTGTGGTTAAGAGTGTGGCCACTGGTGCCAGGCTGCCTGGATTTGAATCCCAGCTCTGCCGGGGTATAACCTGGGGCAGGTTCTGTGGCCTCTCTCTGCTCGATCCCACCTCTGTTAACACTTGGATCATTGTGAGCTAGTTGTGAGTTAATGTGTGCGATGCACTTAAAATGGGACCTGGCCTGGCACATGGTTAAATACTCAAAGTGGGATGTCATTATTAAAAACAAATTTCATCCTGTTTGGGAAGAGAGTGGTGTTCGTTTTCGTCGTAACTGGCAGGGCACAGCTTCTCTCGTGGCTTTTCTGAACAGGTTGCCTGCACTCACTGCCCCTGCTCAGGTCACCGTGTGTTAGGCTGGCCCTGAGCCGGTGGGAAGCGGCATGTAGTTCCGTTACATCAGGGTTGTTCTTGGCTGGGCAGCGCCTCTCCTGGGGGCATGCATCTCCTCTCCCAACCCCCACAGTGATGCCTGGACTGTGTGCTTCACTGGGTCTGGAGGGTAATCTCCCCTACGAAGTAAAGAGTGACCCCAGGGAGAAAGAAGACAAAGCTTTCAGGTTATTAATAGCTTCCAGACGAGATGCTCTTGCTATGGGCTTCAGATAATTATGACGTGAGCTGTTGGCTATAATCAAGTTTAATTGCTAAGGAGCACAGGGAGGGAGCCCGAAACACACATGCTCATGGGCTGTCTTTGTGCCTTTTCTGTCCTATTCTAGACTTAAAAATCTCTGATCAGGTCTCCAGCCAGCAAGTTCTGGTAACTCCAGAGCCTTCTGTGGTTCTTGGAGTGGGTCTGTGACTCTCCTGGGTAGCCCACTTCCTCATGTCTTGGCTCATGTGGTTTATTATAGACGGGAAGGTGGGATGGATTGTGTAAAAGTGCAGAGAGATAATGCCCGGGAAATACAGAAATGGGCCTGTTTGCTCACCTCCTCCTATGGAGAGCGATCTATGATCATATGAAAGTGTGTGTGTGTGTGTGTATTAGACTTGGAGGTGTAGAAGAAAAAACACAGGAGTTGCTTTATACTGTCTCCCAGAAATATGACGTTACCTTGCTATTGCTAGAGTAGGAATGTTTGCATTTCTTCTACTCCGTATTTTTTCATCATCAAATGATATTTTATAGATCATTATCAAAACCTCTTCCTTCTCTCTCTCTCCCCATAGTGAGTTTATTGCCTGGGGCGCCGCATTCAGAGTTTGCTTGCACAAAGAAAGGAAGCAAAGGCCTAATGAATTGATTTTTCTGTATTTAATTACACTTATAAAAGATTTTGCCTAAAAAGTTGAAAAGGGGTGATGTCCGAAGTAAAGTTTGGATTCATATCAGTGAACCATGTGACTCATGCAGATAATGGTCGAGTTATCAGTATTTGTTATTATTTGGGTTTCTTCTGTCTTTAGGAACTGGCATCAGTTCCTTCTCTATCCACTTTTAAGGCTTTTGGCTACAATAACACCTGGCAAGTGTCTCAGAAAATCTCTGCAGGCTCCACTTCCTACCCTGAATTGTCAACCAGCCTGCTTTGCCCGGGTGCCTCCCATTTATGCTCACTGCCTGGCACCTTGTTTCTTTCAATCTGCTTGGCCCCTGTGGATTTCAGTGGACCGTTTCCTTGGATCTTCATTATGACTCTACCAGGATGCTGAGCTTTTGCTCTCTTGGCTCTTTACTGCAGCTTGGCCCATTTCACTGTGTACAGAGTGCCTACTCCAGCTCTGAAAACCTCCACTGGGGTCTGGGGCACTGGACTCCCTTACCCTGGTGTGGAGTTCCGACATTTAAGCCACAAACAGGTGTTCCACTGTACAAGGCTATAACCCTCGGGAGGGGTTATCTCATGTCTGTAGGTGGTGAACTCACTGGGTAGGCATAGGCCAGTGTTAACGAGGCTTGTGAATATAAGTTACCATTCTGTGTTCCATAATGCACTGTTCTCTTTCTAAAAGGGCCAGATATTTTATCGCTGATTTTATTACCTAATTTGCTATGATTTGCTCTCTCTTTGTATTCTTCTCTTATTAGAGCTATTTGCTGAAATACTCTGTGTAAATATAATTTGAAAAATTCACTGGTTTTTAAAAAAAAAAAATTGCCATTGTGTTAACAGGCTCAGTAACTGATTTCCCTTATGACTCATACAATCTAAACCTGCTGTTGTGATTAAATGTCACTTCTCCAGGTATAGGACAAATAGGTCAAAGTCTGTGTTAACAAAGTATTACTAGTCCCAAATGGATGAGTTTCTAATTTCATTATTGTTCAAATCAGATTTTAAGTGACCAGTTTAGTCATTTCGACATTATTATTGTATTTTTATCCGTTTAATTTCCAGAATTTCTTCTTCCTAGATAGTCCTTTTGGTTTCCTATAAATTATTTAGGTTAGAATAAACTCATGATATTTTATTCATTAACCTGCCCTCCGTATTCAAGTTTCCATTAAATGTGCTTTTCTTTCTTTCCCACAAAGGGTTCTTTTACTATCTGTTTTGTGAGGTTTTTTTTTTTTTTTTTTTGTAGCTAAATAATCTTCCTCTTATAACATGCATTTTTCTTTTTACTAGAGCTAGAATTTATCATGCCAGAGTTTTCGAATGAACTTTCTTTTTCCCACCTTACATCATGTACATTGTTTCTCTGTTAAATGAACAGAGTGAGTTCAAGGTTTCTACATGAATCCCCAGCGGCTTATGCTTCTGAGTTGCACAGTTGCCTGTCATGCAAAGAAACATGAGACTTTGAGACCCAGGGGCCGTCTCTTCAGCAAGTTTGATATTAATAATTTGGAATCCAGTTGTAATATTCGCTGAGGGAGGCAGCGTGGGAGCGTGGAAAGGGAGTGAAAGTGGAACCTGAGTTTTTGTGCCAGTCTTGGTCCTGCCACGTAACCACCGTGTGATCTTGGGCCACCCAGCTGCTCTGGTCCATCCCATTGACTTGGGAATAAGAAAGTGATAATTCTAAAAAGATCTAGAGATAATTCTTTTTTTAAAAAAAAATTCAAGTATAGTTGTTTTACAGTGTTTCAAGTGTTCAGCAAAGCGATTCAGTTTCATATATATATATGTGTATGTATATATTGTTTTTCAGATTCTTTTCCACTATAGGTTATTACAAGATATTGAATATAGTTCCCTGCACTATACAGTAGGTCCTTGCTGTTTATCTGTTTTATATATAGTAGTATGTATCTGTTAATCCCAAATTCCAAATTTATCCCTCCCTGCCCTTTCCCCTTTGGTAAACATGTTCCATGTTTGTTTTCTATGTCTGTGAGTCTATTTCTTTTTTTTTTTTTCCCAAATAGAAAGTCTTTTTATTTATTTATTTATTTATTTATTTATTTATTTATGGCTGTGTTGGGTCTTCGTTTCTGTGCGAGGGCTTTCTCTAGTTGTGTCAAGTGGAGGCCACTCTTCATCGCGGTGTGCGGGCCTCTCACTATCGCGGCCTCTCTTGTTGCGGAGCACAGGCTCCAGACGCGCAGGCTCAGTAGTTGTGGCGCACGGGCCTAGTTGCTCCGCGGCATGTGGGATCTTCCCAGACCAGGGCTTGAACCCGTGTCCCCTGCATTGGCAGGCAGATTCTCAACCACTGCGCCACCAGGGAAGCCCTGTGAGTCTATTTCTGTTTTAGTAAGTAAGTTCATTTGTATCATTTTTTTAGATCCACATATGTTATATCATATGATATTTGTTTTTGTCTGACTTACTTCACTTAGTATGATAATCTTTAGGTCCATCCACGTTGCTGCAAATGACATTATTTTATTCTTTTGTATGGCTGAGTAATATTCCATTATATATATATTACATAAGAATATTACATCTTCTTTATCCATTCGTCTGCTGGTGGATATTTAGGTTGCTTCCATGTCTTGGCTATTACAAATAGTGCCGCTGTGAACACTGGGGTGCATGTACCTTTTCAACTTAGAGTTTTCATCTTTTCTGGATATATGCCCAGGAGCGGGATTGCTGGATCACATGGCAATTTTATTGATATTTTTAGTTTTTTAAGGAACACTCTCCATAGTGGCTACATTCCCATCAACAGTGTAGGAGGGTTTCTAAAGAGATAACTCTACTCCATGGACATTACACATTTGGCAGTAAGATGAAATGAAACAAGTGAATACCATGTCCTTTCATTCAGCGAAGTTTTATAGTCACATACTTTGTGCTAGATGCTGGAACAGAACTGCTTTCACCGGGCTTAGTCTAGGGGAAAAGACAAACAATAAACAAGTAACCAAAAAGTAATTAAAAATCATGGTAAGTGCTAAAAATAGAGGAAACCACATGGCATTGCATTTGCTGAGGAGGTACTTAAATAGAAATCAAAATCCGTAAGAGGAAACTAAGGCTTAAAGGCTATTTGAAAACTGTGACATGTAAAATGTGACATCAGTCCATCATTCTAGTATCAAAACCCCAGAATAGGATTCTTAAACATGTCTGAACATCGTTATTATCAGAGAAGCATCCTTAAAAATGCAGATTCCTAGACCCACCTCTCAGGGTCTAATTTTTTTTTTTTCCTCGCCACAAGGCTTGTGGGATCTTAGTTCCCCGACCAGGGATTGAACCTGTGCCCCAGCAGTGAAAGCACTGAGTCCTAACCATTGGACCACCAAGGTATTCCCTCAGGGTCTGATTTAGTAGAACTCTGGTCAGACCCTAGAATCTGTTCCTTTTAAAAATTTTCCAGATGATCCTGTTGGTCTGTCAGGGTTGGAAACTATTCTCCTGGAGAAACTCTAGACAGAACTGATTGCCTTTCAAAGGAATGACTGTGGCTTGGTCTTCTTGTATCTTGCTTGCCATCCGTCATACGTAGCTTCTTACCTCAATCTTCATTTCTGAAACTTCTGTGATATCAGGCCATGGGCCTCCCCAACACTGTTTCGGAGCTGGTGCCCATTTCCCAGCACGTGTGTTATTCGGGGGGAACCTCTGAATACTATTGGGGAGGGAGGTCTGCTTCTGTGCATGTATTGGGATTCTGATGCATAATGTAGTATGTTGAGTAGGTTGTTGTGGGTTGTTCTGGAAATCTGAATGCTTTTTGTAACTTTATACCTATGGGAAGCATACTGGGAATTCCATGAAAGTAAAGGTTGAGATTCCCTCCCAGCAAAATTCATTGTACTTTCCCCCTCTGCCTAGTTTTAAGATAACATATATAGATATAAATATATAAATATATATATATGTGTGTGTGTGTATAATTGAGTGGTTTTAAATATGGAACTAGTACTAGCTTTTATGCTGGGATCCTGAGGTCTAGCAAAGCTCAATTTGAGTCTTGGGGAAAAGGAACCAGGAGCTCCTTCCTCTTTTTTTCTGTCTCTGGGGATTTTCAGGAAAGCCAGTAGCAGTTTATTTGAGAACATAGAGTTGCCAATGGGATTTACCCATGAGAGGCTTTTTCAAAAATTTGTTTATTTCAGAAATCCTCCTGTGGTCCAAGCTATATTTTTAAAAGATTGGTTGCTTGCAGTCCAGTAGTTTAGGGGCTCATTTGGTGTGACAAATGATAAATAATCTTTTAGGACACAGCTTGTCCTGAATAGCGATGCTTAGTAGTCCGGGAGTATGAACTCAAGTCATCTTCTGTGCCCAGTGATTGCTGCCTTTAGGACCACTCAGCCTGAATGATGACGGTCATTCTTTGGTGAGGAGTTAACACATGGTCTCTAAGTGGATTTATCTTTATAAAGCCCTGTGTGACTGTCAGGGCTTACCCTCTCCTTTCATGAAGGAGAGCTCACAAACTTCAAGGTTTCTCTGGTAGGAGGACCTTCGGGTGGGGTGAGTAACTTACCAGTAGGACTCTGACATGTCTGCTCATCTTCCCCCAGGGATGTCTCATGTCTGTTTCTGCATCATTTCCACGCTCATCCCAAGGTATAGGGGTGGCTGGGTGGCCTGCTGTTTGATGTGCTGATAACTGTGGAACAGACAACCCCCTTCCTTTGTTTTTTTGGGCGTACTGAAAGAGGCTGCAGCTTGCAACAGGCTTGCACAAATCCTGAGAACAACAGGAAAACAACCTCACAAAATACAAGAAGCTGTAAACCTGATTGATTTCTAAGGTATTGATTTTAGATCCTAACAAGAATGTCTTGCTTTCAGGCCTGGTTTTATCCCCCATCCTCTCTTGAGGATTCTAATGTCTTGGAAGTAAAAAACTCACATGTAGCAGGCCAGACGTAGTGTCTCCCTTGGTCTCCTACCTGCTTCACCAGGAGGGTGGTCTCTCGTCACTACCTCCTTTCCCTGTAGTCAAGGTTCCTGTGTGTCAGGGTTCCTTCCTGGTGCCTCCCTCAGATTTCTCCCTGTCTTACTTCTCTCCCCCATAGGGAGGTGAGGAGGTGAGGGTAGAACTCACCTGGCTGGTAAAAATCCCTTGAGAGCTGTAGGGACAACCTCTTAGCTGGAGCTTTGGGTGCTGAAACCAAGAGACAAGCCAAAGATGCAATACGGCAGGTTCAGGAGGAGAACGGGTGAGGGAGCGTGCAGAAATGTGTACGTACGTCCCGTCCTCTTTCTTTGAAACTAACTATAAGAGGAGACGAAGCACTCACATCAGGTGAGAACGGTGTAATCCAGTGCGGCTCAGGCTTTTGACCTGGATTTGCAGACGCGGTTTGCAGAGGGGTCCACTTGAGTGCGGGGCAGGCTGGGGCTGGGCAGAACAGGCTGAGAGGGGTACGATGCAAACAGGGAAGACGAGGAAGTGTGGAAAGCACGGTGTGGAGCTTGCAAGTCTGTCAGTTTGGCAGGAAGCAAGCGTCTTCCTGGCTGAGCATGACAGCGTGTTTGGGCCAGATTGTGGAAACCTAGAAGGCGTTGTGACTTGTAAGTGATGTTTATACCCCTGGCATTTTTGCATTCAATAATGCTTACTTGATTTGGCATCTTCCAGTAAAACTTTATCAAAAATTGCCCCACTGTCCATTTTCGGTTAATGAGAAGTGAAAACAGATAAAAATGAGAGCCTATAAATTATCCTCTGGAGTCTTTTTCAATATTACAATTAATTGAGTTTTCTGCATTATCATCGGGAATATAATCAAGGGATTAATTCATAATTTATAAAGTCTTTCTTTGTGTGTATATGGATTGTGTGTGTGTGTGTGTATGAATATTTCTTATTTTGCAGGAAGAACTCAACCTTTGTTAGGGCTTTAGTTGTTCTAGGGTAACTGGCTTTTCTGTTATAACAGATGATAATATGACCCTCAAGTGTGTTGAGGGTAGCTGTTAAACTGATTAATTCTCGGTGGGACATTGTGTGTTAATTAGGGCTTTATTTCTATTGGAGGGAAAAGCCAGTATGTTACCATATAGGATGATTCTAAGACTCTCAGGAAACGTGAGAAATTAGTTTATTCCCTTGTAAAATGCTCAGAGCACTGTAAGAGAATTGCTCACAACTAATAGAATTCTAGAATTTCAGGGGTTGAATTTCACTTAAAGATATTCTAGCCCAGTGGTTCTCAAACTTTAGTGAACATCAGCGTCATTTGGAAGGCTTGTTCAAACCCAGAGTGCTATCCACTCTGGACACCCACAGCCCTCTACACCTAGTAGGTCTGGTTCAATGGGTCCAGGGTGGGGCCTGAGAACTTCTGTCAAGCGTCTGGGTGTTGCTGATGCCTGGTCTGGTGACAATTCGTCTTATTCTATAGAACACTCTTTTCGTGGGCTTTGCTAATTGGTTCATTAGTTTATCCATTCAAGAACTATCTACTGCATTCCTCCTCTTCTCAGACAGTGTGGTAGGTGCTGAGCGATTCCCAACCAAGTCCTGCTCTCCGGAAGCCTCTCTTCTAGTGCAAGAGGCTGACGGTACATCATGTAACTCTAGGCAGCGATAAGGGATGTGAAGAAGAACACCAAGCAGGACATCGCAGGAGCGTGGTGGCCGGGGACGGTCTCTGGGGAGACAGAGCCCTCCAGGCACAGGTGCAGCAGATCTGAAGGCCTGAGGCCGGAAGGGGTTGGGGTGTTTGGGGCTCATCTTACTGGAGGAGAGGGAGCAAGAGGAGGAAGAGTGCTCAGAGAGGGAGACAGGACACTGACAAGAGTCACAAACAAAAACCTTTCTGTTATCAAATAAGTTTGGGAAACACTGCCATTAAATGTTTTTTGGTTTTTGGTTTTTGTTGTGTGTGTTTGTTTTAAAAATTTTTTGGCCACATCTTGTGGCGTGCGGGATCCTAGTTCCCTGGCCAGGGATCGAACCTGGGCCCCCTGCAGTGGAAGAACGGAGTCTTAACCACTGGACCACCAGGGAAGGCCCCCTAAACGTTTTTCTTTATTGAAGAATTTCTTAAAGCCTTCACTCTGCCGATGTCCATTAGAAATCTCCAGGAGAGGACTAAGGCATCTAGTCTCTCTAAAACTTGGATGACCAAGAAAACTTTTAACTCCACAGTCATCTCAGAGGCTGGTCTTCTTTGAAACCCATTTGGGAAACCTTGTTCTAGTGAATCTGTCTCCCTCATTTTCCATTTAAGGAAACCAAGGACCAGAGAAATGAAATGACTTGTCCAAAATCATGAAGCTTGGGGCAACATGGGGTACTGGAAAGGAGTTTTGGAGGGGAACCCTGGATGTGAGACTTGACTCTAGCACATTGTTTGTGGGGGGCCTGGGCACATCGCCCAAACTCTGTGGGTCTTAGTTTCCTCTCTTAAAATGAGGGGGCTGGGACTTCCCTGGTGGTGCAGTGGTTAAGACTCCGCACTCCCAATGCAGGGGGCCTGGGTTCAATCCCGAGTCAGGGAACTAGATCCCACATGCATGCCGCAACTAAGAGTTCACGTGCCACAACTAAGGAGCTGGTAAGCTGCAACTAAGACCCAGCATAAACAAACAAACAAATAAATAAATATTTAGAAATAAAATAAAATGAGAGGGCTGCACTATCTGTTTTCTAATGACCCTGAAGTCATTTTGGGGGAATGGCTCTTGGTTTCATCTTTTTTTTTTTTTCCACTTCTGAGTTTGTGTCAGCTAAGTAAGGCAAAATAAAAATATTGGGAGACGCATATACATATATTCATCAAATACCACCATTTAGATTCTTTTTTGCTTGCAAATGAATACACTTCCCAGATTAGTAACTAAAATAAAATCTGTCAGAGAATGTACAACTCTACATTGTAAAATGTTGGTAAGGAAAATAAGAAATGTATATAAAAAGACTAAGATCTATGGTAATGTACTTTCCTGAAAAATATTTTAACACAGATTTTAATTTTAATGAAATTCATATTTGATTTGAATACAAATGATAAATCTCCCAACAGGTAAAACGTGCCTTTTTCTTGCATGCTTTGTGAGGGATTATTGAGGGAATCATAAAAAAATAAAACTCTCAGATTTTAATCTGTTACCAGCTGGGGTTACTTTGGACTGGTGTTCTCTGGGCTTCATTTTCTTCATCTGTGGAATGAACCCAAATGTTCCTTAAAGACTCTATTAATTTAAGCTGGTGCCATAAAGTCACCTTTACAGCTCTGCTAATTCAATCTATATTTGACTGTTTTTGTCTGTATTAGCAATACAATCTTTGTCAATGTGAGGGTTGAACCTGAGAGCTCCAGGGACTTGGGATGTGAATTACGTGTGGTAACGTGAAGTCAGAGGTGTCCTTCCCCATTCTGGGCCCATGGGCAGAGCGTACTTCCTGGCCCCCTGTGGTGTGTTGAGGTCATGTGACAAGTTCTGGCCAATGAGTTGTGTGTAGTGACAGGTGCTACTTCCAGGCCAGAACATTTAAGTGCCAGCTCCTTAGTTGTGGCACGTGAACTCTTAGTTGCGGCATGCATGTGGGATCTAGTTCCCTGACTCGGGATTGAACCCAGGCCCCCTGCATTGGGAGTGCGGAGTCTTAACCACTGCACCACCAGGGAAGTCCCAGCCCCCTCATTTTAAGAGAGGAAACTAAGACCCACAGAGTTTGGGCGATGTGCCCAGGCCCCCCACAAACAATGTGCTAGAGTCAAGTCTCACATCCAGGGTTCCCCTCCAAAACTCCTTTCCAGTACCCCATGTTGCCCCAAGCTTCATGATTTTGGACAAGTCATTTCCCTGATGACCCTTGTTAGATCATGAATTGTGTTCAAGGAATAAACCTTTGTGATTATAAACCCTAAGATGTTTTGGGATGCTTGTTACAGCAACATCACATAGCCTATCCTGACTATTGGATTCAGTGAACTGGGGAAATCTCAAGAGACTGAAGGAAGACCAGCTATTGGGAGCAGAATTATTTTAAGAGAAGATGCCAGTTGGCAGCGCCACCCCCCCCACGACAATGGAGTTTGCCTAAGGAATTCTGCTGTTCCTATGAACAGCAAAGTTTACACACTTGGTTAAAGAATGAATGAACGAGCATAGGTTCTGTTATCATGTGTTCAAACTGATATACATTATATAAGCACATCGTGCAAGAGGCAGTATACATGGTGGTTAAGATCCCTGGTCGGGCTGGGTTACCTGGGTTCAGAACCTGACTCTGTGTTACTTTGAGCAGTTTTCTTAAATGCTCCGGGCTCCAGTTTCTCCATCTGTATAAAGGGATAATAATAGTTTCTTGTAGGGCTGTTGTGAAGAATAAGTTCTTTAATGTATGTCAAGAGCTTGGCTAGTGCTTTGACAGTCAGTAAATCTTAGCCACTTTTTTCCCCTCTCTGCCTCTCTCTTTCCCTCTTGTTATCATTATTGACATTAAAAAAATACTGAAAGGATAGACACAGTGTTAGAGTCATCTCTGGGTAGCAGGATTCTGATTGATTTTTATTTTGGGGGTCCTTTTTTTGGGTATCAAGTGTGTTTGTTCTGAACTTGAGTTGCCTTATAATCAGAAAAAGAAGCTATTTAAAAATAGCATATTAACCGTGATTATTTTCCAAAAGAATATATGCCAGTATCCACGCTAAATCCTGTGATTGCTGTTTTTGCCTCACCATCTGGTGATCTGTTCAATATTTCTGTTGGGTTTTATCTGCTCTGAAACCAGCTTTCCACCTTGATTTTTAAATTTTGTTAATGATTCTTTCCATCTCTTGGCCACATGTTGTGGAAACCAGTGAATCTCTTTGTTTCCTATAACTTTCCAAGTCTTATAAATTCTCCTAAATCCCTCTCACACTACTGTCCCTTGCCCAGCTTTGTTCAGATCCTTACCACTTCATGCCTGGACTACTGGGTTTTCTTTTCTACAGGTTTCTTTCAATCCCTATATAGTGACACTAGACTAATGTTCTTTTTTTTTTTTTTTAATTTAATTTAGTTTTATTTATTTATTTTTGGCTGTGTTGGGTCTTCGTTTCTGTGCGAGGGCTTTCTCTAATTGCGGCAAGTGGGGGCCACTCTTCATCGCGGTGCGCGGGCCTCTCACTATCGCGGCCTCTCTTGTTGCGGAGCACAAGCTCCAGACGCGCAGGCTCAGTAATTGTGGCTCACGGGCCTAGTTGCTCCGCGGCATGTGGGATCTTCCCAGACCAGGGCTCGAACCCGTGTCCCCTGCATTGGCAGGCAGATTCTCAACCACTGCGCCACCAGGGAAGCCCCTAATGTTCTTTTTTTTTAAAAATTAATTTTTATTGGAGTATAGTTGCTTTACAATGTTGTGTTAGCTTCTACTGCCCAGCAAAATGAATCACATATACATATATTCCCTCCATTTAGGACACCACAGTACATTAAATAGAGTTCCCTGTGCTATACAGTATGTTCCTATCAGTTGTCTATTTTATATATAGTATCAATAGTATATATATGTCAATCCCAAACTCCCAATTCCTTCCACCCACCCCCCTTCCCCCTTGATATCCATAATTTGTTCTCTACGTCTGTGTCACTATTTCTGCTTGGCAATTAAGGTCATCTAAGCCATTTTTCTAGATTCCGCCTATATGTGTTGATATACGATATTTGTTTTTCTCTTTCTGACCTACTTCACTCTGTATGACACTCTCTAGGTCCATCCACGCTAGGCTAATGTTCTTAATATACCACTTTGATTGTATCATCCTTTGCTGGAACTTTCAGGGGCTCCTCAGATTCCCCATCACTGAGGATAAAATCCAGTTTCCTAGCTTGATATTGAAGGCTCTCCACATTTGCTTTTTCTCTGCTCTCCCAAATATTCCACTCGTTAACCTTATTTATGGACTTTTCCTACCATATTTTTGTACATGAATGCCTTTGCTCTCCTGCTCCCTTGATGTCCAAATTTTACTCATCCTTGAATATCTTGCTTAAATATATCCTTGTCCAAAATGTTCACGTTTTTGCTTTTGTAAACTGCAGTAGCTCTGTTCATTTGGCGGTTAATCACTGGCTTGTGCTTTTCTTGTGTTGAAAAGGTATTAGTCTGTATGCCTTTTAACATTTCATGTGCTTCCCTCCTCTCTCTAACTAAATTGTAGTGTTTCTGAGGGTGTTTACATTTTTTAGCACCAGTGTCCTGCAGAAGATGGGTGATCTATGGGATATTGATTGCTGAATTCATATATTTTTAATATTTGATAAAAATAGATGTAAGAATAAAAAGGCTTCCTTTTTTTTTTTAAAAAAAAGAAAAGACAGAGTTTCACTTTATTTTTAACTTTACTATTTATAATGTTGTTTATCCTGATAGTCTGAGCTTCTTTTGATGGTCAGATCAATATTTGCTTGACTATTTCCCAAAGTGAGCCTTCTCTAATTCACTTATTAGAGAAAGCCATTAAATTGGTATTTTTTAGCTCTGCCCCCAACATTATTTCATGGATGTATCAAGTTACATATTTATTTATTATATACCCTTTAACATAGATTTATAATTTTTTATGCGTTTGTCTTTTTTTACTGGAGTATAGTTGCTTTACAATGTTGTGTTAGTTTCTGCTGTACGGCAAAGTGAATCAGCCACACGTATACATATATCTCCTCTTCCTTGGATTTCCTTCCCATTTAGGTCACCACAGAGCATTGAGTAGAGTTCCCTGTGCTATACAGTAGGTCCTTGTTGATTATCTATTTTATATATAGTAGTGTGTATATGTTCATCCCAAGCTCCTGATTTATCCCTCCCCCCAACGTTTCCCCTTTGGTAACCATAAGTTTGTTTTCTATGTCTGTGAGTCTGTTTCTGTTTTGTAAATAAGTTCATTTGTATCATTTTTAAAATTAGATTCCACATATGAGTGATATCATGTGATATTTGTCTTTCTCTGTCTGACTTACTTCACTCAGTATGACAATCTCTAGGTCCATCCATGTTGCTGCAAATGGCATTATTTTGTTCTTTTTTTATGGCTGAGTAATATTCCATTGTATATATGTACCACATCTTCTTTTTCCATTCCTCTGTCAATGGACATTTAGGTTGTTTCCGTGTCTTGGCTATTTGTAAATAGTGCTGCAATGAACATTGGGGTGCATGTATCTTTTCAAATTATGGTTTTCTCAGGGTATATGCCCAGGAGTGGGATTGTTGGATCACACGGTAGTTCTGTTTTTAGTTTTTTAAGGAACCTCCATACTGTTCTCCATAGTGGTTGTACCAATTTACATTCCTACCAACAGTACATTCCACACCCTCTCCAGCATTTATTGTTTGTAGACTTCTTGATGATGGCCATTCTGACCGGTGTGAGGTGATACCTCATTGTAGTTTTGATTTGCATTTCTCTGATAATTAGTGATGTGGAGTATCTTTTCATATGCTTTTTGGCCATCAGTATGTCTTCTTTGGAGAAATGTCTGTTTAGATCTTCTGCCCATTTTTTGATTGGGTTGTTTGTTTTTTGGGGGGAGGTTATTGTTTCCGTCATCTTCCATGAGGCCAAGTACCTGGCATGTAGTGAACACTGAATGTGTGCCAGATGAGAGGCCGCAGAGCAGCAGTGCAGACTAGGAAGGAGGGGAAAATTACATCGCAGATATTTTTTAATGTATTGAACCTTTGTCATGACTTTAATATTTTTCTTCTAGTGAACAAACAGTGCAATTTTTAATGACTGTAATTTAACAATATAATGGGGACTTCCCTGGTGGCGCAGTGGTTAAGAATCCACTTGCCAATGCAGGGTACACAGGTTCGAGCCCTGGTCCTGGAAGATCCCACATGCCGCAGAGCAACTGAGCCTGTGCACCACAACTACTGAGCCTGCGAGCCACAACTACTGAAGCCCGTGCACCACAACTACTGAAGCTTGTGCACCTAGAGCCCATGCTCTGCAACAAAGAGAAGGCACTTCAATGAGAAGCCCGTGCACTGCAAGGAAGAGTAGCCCCTGCTCGCCGCAACTAGAGAAAGCCCGCGCGCAGCAACTAAGACCCAACACAGCCAAAAATAAATAAATAAATATATTAAAAAAACCAATATAATGATTTTTTTAAAAAGGCTCTCACTTCCTGTTATGGACTGAAATGTGTCCCCCCCCAAAATTTATGTTGAAGTCCTAGTCCCCAGTGACTGTATTTGGAGATGGGGACTTTACAGGAATATAATTAAGGTTAATGAGGTCGATGGCTGGAGCCCTAATTCAGTAAGACTAGTGTCCTTATAAGAAGAGGAAGCGACACCAGAGCTCTCTCTCCCCACACATGCATGGTGGAAAGGCCATGTGAAGACACAGTGAGAGAGTGGCCGTCTGCAAGCCAGGAAGAGAGGTCTCACCAGAAACCAACTTCGCCAGCACCTTGATCTTGGACTTCTAGTCTCCATTACTATGAGAAAATGTCTGTTGTTTAAGCCACCCAGTCTGGTATTTTGCAACGGCAGCCTGAGCGAACTAATATATCTCCTGACTCAGTACATCCATGTATTGGATTTACAGCACCTGCCCGTTTTATGGTGACTGCTGCCATCCGGGTTTTGCAGAGATCTCACATTTCCCTTCCTGCAGAGTGATAATGCTGGCTGGCTATATGCACGTCCTTGCCTCCAGTTTGCGCTTCCTTGAAACTTACCCCAGAACACCCAAGGCTGGCTCTTCCTAGCAAGCAAGGAATGAGAGAGCAAGCGGCTGTGATCACAGAACCTCTGGAGTGTGGAGACTGAGGGGCAAGAATAGGAAACCCCAGTTCTGGACCATCTGATGCCAGTGCAACAGGGAAATCCCAACCTTTTGCTCTTTTTCCTTTTTTTTTTTTTTTTGGAAAGATGTGAGTAACATTTGAAAGGAATGTATGTCGTGTAATGGTAGTCTTGGCAATGGCTTTCGGTTCCCTTCAAGTCCCCTGGAGTCGTGACTGCCTCTGGCCTTATTCTTCCCAGTTCACCTCTCTCGGTTGTGGATGCATCTTCCTGGGCTGCAGTTCTGTTTATGATGCCCTCAGAATATCAAAGGGCTTCCTTCGCCCATGCCACCTGCCTGCTGACCTTCACCCTCTGTGTCCTTGACCATGTCCTTGATGACTCTCAACGACCATAAAACTTACAGGTACTTGCTCTTCCACCTCCAGGCTTATCCCCCTCCTGGGTTTGTTTGGCTCAAATGTCCAGCGCTATTACTTGTATATATATTTTTGGACAACAGGGGTCAAAATTGTTCACAAATAAATGGACAAAAAGGAAGCCAAGAACCGTTCAGACATCTTCACCCCAGTTATTGGCTGAGAGGCAGAGCCAATTTCTACTGCTTGAAAACAAAACGTGTTTCTTGGGGGCTGGAACACACACACACACGCGGAGAAATAAAAGCGATTATTATGTGTGTACAAATTAATATATACGTTTGAGGGTTTTTCAGAGTCAGATGGCATTTAGATGAATCAGCACTGCATGTGGTTTCCCTCAACTCAGTATCCATGTATTCCAGAATCATGCTAAACTACTTGGACTCCAGTCCTTGTCTTGGGCTCTGCTTCTGGGGGAATCCAAGCTAAGATATTTGCTACAGCAAAAACTTTCATATTTGTGGGAAGATAATTTTAGACCATGCTAACACTATGATTTTAGTTGGAATGCTTCCCTTGTTCTGTAATTAAGATGCACAGTAGGAAAGCATCTTATTTAAGGAATAAGATGATCATACATTATACTGTTACAGTGTCTGATTCATTGTTTGAACTAAATGCACATTAAAAATGGTAATTACACATGTAATCATTTTATACCAGGGTTGTTAGCGTGAACTGTTCATGGGAGGTGTAAGGGATTACTACCACCCTCACTGTAGTCTCATACGTTACAGTGTTTGTGACTCTTTGAGTATCATGTTTATAAAAAATCCCAAAAGATATAATGTAGGCCAGCATTTCTCAAGCTGAGCTGGCAGGGTTTGGATGAGGACTGATCCAAGTTACTAGGGTAAATGTGGAGTAGACAGTGAGGAAGACTGGATCACTTAAGCTGATTACTGTGACCATGACCTAGGACAGGTAATGAGATTTGCCCTGGTGTCTGTGTGCTCGTTTTGGACTCAGCAAATTACTCTCCAATTCAATATGAACACTTTGAGCTTTTTCACTGCCTTTTATTTTTTTAAACTGTGTTTTTCCTACTAGTGGTAGAATAAACACAAATTTCAGAATTGTGGGATGATCATACAGAAGTTCACTAAAAGAAGCAAAGCTGCCTTAAGGGGATGATCATCAACATATAATTTTGGTCAAAGGAGCAGAACTAATGAATAACCTAAGGGTTGATCCTGTGGCGGTCTGAATCCCCTGAAATAATTTGAAATTTTGTGATTTTTTTTTTCTTTTAAATCTACCTCTTGACTTGCTATGTAGATCTCTAATGATACTGAAATTTTATCATCAAAGAGAGGTAGAAGTACTATTCAAAAGGAGAAATCCAATCAAATAAAAGGCTAATGCCAATATTGGGTTTGCTCCGAAATTTGGGAAGTGTTCTTTAATCGGTCGAGTAACACACTCTTGAGGGCTGATGCATAGCTGGTGCCTGACACCTATTCTCATATGCCAATTCTCATAATAATTTCAAAACATTTTCTACTGCTACTTTGAAATCTAAAAGTTAGTTTTGCAACTTATTCCATGGCAAAACCAGGCCTGATCTGATAGTGGCTAGTTTTTAAATCACACTTAGTGTGAATATTCGTTCATTCATTGTTGCAGAAACAGTAGCATGCCTGATTTTGGAGCACCGTTCCAGACTCTGCTGGGGGAGTTGCATAATATACAGCATCAATCACCCTTTACTTTTGTAAAATGTGAAAAAGTCTTCATTCCAAGGCACATCCAGCCTCAAGGGTTTGGGCTGAGCGATCCTGGACCTGAGTTCATGTTATTAGCTAACAAAGACAACCTTGATTAATTACAGTCGTGCGAAAGCAGATGCAGATGACTAGGTCTGCCTGTGAAGCTAATAGCTTCTTTCAGGTCAGGGGCTGGATACCGCTTAATTATGACAATCATATGACATAAAGAAAACGTTAGCTATTTGAAGCAAATCTATGTTAGGGTTCTCCAGAGAAACAGAATAGGAGTTATATATTTATACGAGGAGATTTCTGTAGGAATTGGCTCATGTGGCTATAGAGGCTGAGAAGTCCCACAGTCTGCCATCTGCAAGCTGGAGAACCAGGAAAGCTGGGGGTGACCTTCAGTTCAAGTCCAAAAGCCGGAGAATTGAGGGGCTGCTGGTGTGAGTTCTGGAGTCTGAAGGCATGAGAATTGAGAGCTCCGATGTCTGAGGACAAGGGAAGGTGGACATCCCAGCTCAAGAAGAGAGAGAATTTGCCCTTCCTCCACCTTTTTGTCCTATCTGGGCCCTCATAGGATCGGATGATGCCCACACACTTTGGTGAGGGTGGATCTCTACTCAGTCTATTGACGCAAATGCTAATCTTCTAAAAACACCCTCACAGACGCACCCAGAAATAGTTTTACCAGTTGTCTGGGCATCCCTTACCCAGTCAAGCTGACACATAAAATTAACCGTCGCAACTTCCAATGGGGGAAAAAAGGTATGTCAATTTAGGGCATGTATAGGTCGGAATTTCGATTGATCAGAAATGGATCAGAAGTTAGAAAGAATAAAGTTACTCTTCATAAGAAGAGGTTGATGTGTCGTAGTGCTAGATGCCATGAATTGAAATGACTTAAGGCTCTTCTGATTTCACTCTTCAGGTGTCTGTGGGAGTCTGGGCACATTAGTAGGGAAGAGATGAGGACAAATCCGTGGTGACGAGTATAGTAACTTAGTAAAAGTGCTTGTATTGATAAATTATCTTCATTATTGTTAGATAACAAAGAGTCAGGGATTATCTATTTTTAATTGGGTTGAATTTATTCTATCCCTTCATCAATGAGGTGATTGCAAAGGAGAATGCCTTAAATTAGGACAACAGTACATACCTCATAAGGCTGCTGTGAAGTTGAAGTGAGAAAATACATATAAAGGCGTTTAGCACAGTATCTTACATATAATAAGTGCCCAATGTTATCTTTTGGTAATAGTTCTCCCGTCAGTGACTGTAGACTTTGAGTATGAACGCTTCTCTAAATACAAGAATAAGTTTTATAGTGAGCCCTACTGGAAGCACCTACTGTGATAGAACTAATTTCTGTGGATTGATGGGGTGGTGGGAGGGTAACATTAAAGCTGTCCTGAAAAGTTTATATCACTCGAATGTCTATAAGATCCAGTGGATGGCCGCGATGATGCCAGTGACTGCAGGGACATTTGCACATGAGATTGCTCTCTGATGTCTAAGCGTTGCTCTAGACTTGGATCTTTCCTGGGAGAATCATGCTTCTTTGAGTGCCTGGAAAGCAAACAGGAGTTGTGTCATACCCATGGCTGTTTACCTGGAAGGTGTTTCTTGGCAGTGACATCCTTCCCAGGAGGTAAGTTTAATCTGCTGTTAACAGCTGGTGTGCTTTTCTGAGTTTGCACCGTAATATTGAAGTAAATGTCATACAACATATTTGGAATGTATTTTTCAGATAATGTACGTTTCTCTGCCATCCTTATGGCAACCAATTAGGGATGAAACTGGCGGAAATCTAAATAGCGAGCTTCTTTTTTATTTAGAATGCTTCTAAAACTCCTGTTACTAACAGTTACAAAAATATTTTGGGATTTTCAGCTCTAATAGGTTTAATTTCCTTGGCAGTAGAGACCCATACAATTCTCTCTCTTTTTTTTTTAATAACTTTTTTTTTTGGCCTTGCCACGCGGCTTACGGGATCCTAGTTCCCTGACCAGGGATTGAACCTGCGCCCTTGGCAGTGAAAGCGTGGAGTCCTAACCACTGGATTGCCAGGGAATTCCCCTATATACTTCTTATGATTAAACTCTTGTTGCTTTTTTGTAGTTTGGAGACATGTGTCCACAAATGGAGAGAAGATAGGCTTTGGTTTCAGATAGAGCCAAGTTCTGATTTTGGCTCTGCCACTTACTAATTGCTGATCTTAACTGCTCAGGGACTCAGCTTTCTCATCTGTAAATTGAGAACGAAAATATATTTTTTTCCTCCACGAAGTTGTTAGTGTTGAGTGGCACAGAAGATGTAAAGTGCCTAGTGTAGTTTCTGGAAGATAGTTATTCTACTTCACAGTGAATTATAGTTCAACTAAAATAGTATGTGGGGTTTATACTCTTAGAAATTAAATCTTTGAGAAATTGCCAACTTTGGAAAGATGGACTTTACAAATGAATTTCTTTTTTATACAAATATTCCTTACTTTTACATTTATACTCTACATAGATAACTGATTAAAAATAACACATTTATAGAAAAGTGGCTTTTCCAGATATGCATTTAAACAACATCTCACCCATACCTCTGTGATTTATATCCATAGCTTAGATGATTATAACTCCCTTAGAGGTGAAAATTAAGAAACAAAATGATGTGTGCAAACATTTAGTTGATGGTAAATATGCAATAAATGTCTGTCATTATTTATTACAAGGGTTGCCAAACTTTTTTTTTAATTTTAAGAATTCTAAAAAAATTTTTATTTTTTAAACAATTTTTAAAGGTTACACTCCATTTACAGTTATTACAAAATATTGGCTATATTCCCCGTGTTGTAAAATACATCCTTGTAGCCTATCTTATACCCGATACTTTGTACCTCCCACTTTCCCAGGCAAACTTTTTCTATAAAGGGCTGAATAGTAAATATTTTACTCTGAGGGCCATACAGTCTTTATAGCAACTACTCAATTCTGCTGCTGTGGTTGAAAGTAGTTACGCACAATGTATAAATGAATGCATATGGCTGGGTTCCAATAAAACTTCATTTACCGGATTTGGCCAGTAGTTTGTCCATCCCTAATTATAATAATTTAGCCTGGGAGAAGTCGTCATGAACTATTGGGCAGATCAATCATAAAAAAAATGGAGAATTGCTTTACAGATACTGTGTGCTTATCCATCAGGTATGCACTGAGAGCTCACTATGTGCCAGGTGCCCCTGTAGGAGGTGCCGTAGATATAAGAACAACAAAAAAGTCCATTATCCTGTATAGGCTTCCTTCAAGTTTTAAAAAATATATTTATTATAAATTTACACAAAGATGATACATTTGTTAGCTGATTATTAGTAGCTGAAAGAGATAAAAGTACTAATTCCAGAAGGTATGTTTGAAAAAAATTTTTTGGTTATTAAAATTTGTATTCAATTAGAAAAACCTAAAAATATTGAACGTTATAAAGAAAACAAGAAAAAATCCCATTGTAATTTCAATACCCTCAGCTAACAACTTTCAATACATGGTGTGTTTCCTTCTAGTCTTTTTTTTAATGACTTCCTGACTCATAATTTATGTACCATAAAGTTCACCCAGTTGAAGAATATAATCCAATGATTTTTAGTAAATTTATAGAATTGCGCAACCATCACCAGAACCCACTTTTAGAAAAATGTCTTCTTTTCCCCTGAGGTGAAGCTGACATAAGCTGCACATAATTAAAATATATAATTTGATAAGCTTTGACATATATATGTACCCGTGAAACTGTCACCACAATCAAGACTGCAGGACTACACAACATTGCCAAAAGCTTCCTTGAGCTTCTCTGTAATCCCTCCCTTCTGCTTGGCCCCCTCCCGCCCCATCACCACAGACTGGTTTTTTTATTACTTTAGATTAGTTTGCATTTTCTAGAATTTTATAAGTTGAATTATACAGTGTGGACTTTTTTATGTCTACTTTCTTTCACTGAGCATAATTATTTTGAGATTTATCCATGTTTTAGTGTGTATCAATAATTCATTTCTTTGTATTGCTAAATAGTATTCCATTGTATGAATATACTACAATTAGTTTATCTGCTCACCTCTTGATGGATATTTTTGTTGTTTCCGGTTCTTGGCTTCTACAAATAGAGCTGCTCTGAATATTTGTATGTAACCCTTCATATGGACACATGTTTTCATATCTTTTGTGAAAATAGCTGGGAGTGAAATGCTTGAATCATAGGGTAGTTATGTGTCTAACTCCTTAAGACACTACTAAACTGTTTTCCAAAGTGTCTGTAACATTTTATGTTTCACCTCTGCAGTGCATGAGAGTTCTAATTGCTTGACATACTCACCAGTACTTGGTATAATTATCTTTTTAATTTTAACCATTTGAATAGGAGTTTAGTGGTATCGCATTGTGGTTTTTTTTAAATTGAAGTATAGTTGATTTACAATGTTGTGTTTCAGGTGTACAGCAGAGTGATTCAGATATATAAATATATATATATATATATTTTTTTTTTCAGATTCTTTTCCCTTATAGGTTATTACAAAATATTGAGTAGAGTTCCCTGTGCTATACAGTAGGTCCCTGTTGGTTATCTATTTTATATATAGTAGTGCGTATATATTAATCCCAAACTCCTAATTTACTTCCCCCCCTTTCCACTCATTGTGGTTTTAATTTGCACTTCCCTAATGACTAATGATACTGAACATCTTGCATGTTCTTATTTGCCATCCACAGATATTCTTTGGTAAACTGTCTGTTGAAAAATATTTTCCCCAATTGTTTTAGAAGTTTTATAGTTTTATAGAAGTTTTATAGTTTTAGGTTTTACATTTAGGTCAGTGATCTATTTTCAGTTCCTTTTTTATATGGCTATCTAATGGTTTCAGCACCATTTGTTGAAAAGAATATCCTTTTTCAATGGAATTATCTTTACTTCTTTGTCAAAGGCCTGTTGTCCATATATATGTGTGGGTCTGTTTCTGGACTTTCTTTTCTATTCCATTGATCTGTTTGTCTATCTTTAAGCCAATACTATGTTGTCTTGGTTACAGTATCTTTTTTTTAAGTTATTAACTTATTATTATTATTAATTAATTAATTAATTTTTGGCTGCATTGGGTCTTTGTTGCTGCGCATGGGCTTTCTCTAGTTGTGGCGAGCGGGGGCTACTTTTCATGGCAGTGCGCGGATTTCTCATTATGGTGGCTTCTCTTGTTGCAGAGCACGGGCTCTAGGCGCTCAGGCTTCAGTAGTTGTGGCATATGGGCTCAGTAGTTGTGGCTCGTGGGCTCTAGAGTGCAGGCTCAGTAGTTGTGGTGCGTGGGCTTAGTTTCTCCGTGGCATGTGGGAATCTTCCCGGACCAGGGCTTGTACCCGTGTGCCCTGTATTGGCAGGTGGATTCTTAACCACTGCGCCACCAGGGAAGTCCCAATTATACATCTATATATAAATATATATAAATATATATATATATATAAATATATATATATATTTATTTTACACTCTCTTTCATTATAGGTTATTACAAGATATTGAATATAGTTCCTTGTGCTATACAGTAGGTCCTTGTTGGTTATCTAATTTATATATAGTAGTATGTATATTTTAATCCCAAACTCCTAATTTATCCCTCCCCCCCTCCCCTTTGGTAACCATAAGTTTAATTTCTATGTCTGTGAGTCTATTTCTAATAAAACTTTCTTTTTGCCCCCAAATTACAATTAAAACATTTTTGACTTAATTTTTTTTCATGCTTTCACGGTAGCTATCCTTGTGGTCCTTCCTGAGGACTAGATTAAATTTATAGACAGTGGTCACTCACAGGTGGCCAATTTGATGTTTTAAAGCCACAGCACATTACCCTCCCCCCACCATGCCCCAGGTATGAATTAAGTGCAACTGGCTGTTTCCATACGTACTTGTGTGTTTCCTTTTAGACTACAAATGACTTTGAAAGTATTTCTAAAGAAAGATGGTGAGTGTCAACCAACTATTGTTTGCTATGGTAGAGAGGAAAAAACACTCGGAATCTACTTAAAGCCATCTCCCTCATCTTCTCATCTGTGACCTAAGGTGCTCTCTGAATGTTTTAGGAAAGTGATAGACTCTTCCCTGACTGCTGTGGCAGCTCTTCTTTTGCTGTCAGGCCTGTGTCGAAATAACTGAATCACTTAAAAGAAAAAAAAGTTGCTGCTCAAAATAACCGAGATCAGAGGTCTCTTATCTGCCTGTGCTTGTGAGTGGAAGGCATGAGTGAGGGAATATTTTCCTTCAACCTGGCACTCTGGTGCTATGAAGTACCTTGGCTAATTTTCAAGAAGCTGTGCAAGTTGAGTGTCAGTTGGTGTCACAGCTGCTGTGTTGCAGTGAAGTGTGGCTTGCTTTTCATGTCCTTTTGTTGTGTATAGTAGCTGTGCTACCAAATGTATTCAAGAAGGCGACCTCCTATCACTATGTCCCAGATGGGTTTGGTGGTCATTTGAGGACCTTAGGCAGGTATGCAAAACGTTTCTCTGTGGGAAACGTCTCTCAGGTCCTGAGACTGAGCCTGAATTTTACTTGTAACCTAAACCCCTGTCAGCATCAGTTCCTAGCGGCATGCACCGGCACGTGGGTCACTGAGAAAGTAGGTCCTGCCCTAGAGGGGACACTGGAAAGCGGTGGATAGAGAGGGATGAGTAGTGGGAGGTGGAGAGCAACAAAGACGCAGGGGCTGGTCCATTAAAGGTCAAGTTCAAATGAGGGTATGGCAAATCCAGGCCAGTTACAAAGAGGCTCTGAGGATTTGGGAAGCCCAGCAGGGGAGGATGGTGGCCTGTGGAGGGCCTGGCAGAGGTAAGGGTCAGGTCTGGAGTGGGGTGGGGCGAGGGTCAGTGCTCTGTGACTGTAAAGCACGGGAACCACCTCTGTCACACCCAGCACTTCATGGGAGAGGGGGCTAGAGATGGCACACAGGACAGGGCAGCCCCAGGGATCCAGGGAGCACGAGCCGTGGATGGAGGGCAGTGTTGCAAGGATGAATCCACTCTGACGCCTTCTGTTACTGCACTCAAGGGTGGAAGGCCATGCCTGCCTGGCGTCTCTGTTCAACGACGTTTATTAGTGCCGATGGTCAGCAGTGCGTAGGGATTGATAAGGCATCCCTGAAAAAAGTCCTTGTTCTCGCGGAACTGACATTCCAGTGGGAGAGACAGATAATAAGCAGCTCCCCCCCCAGCCCCCAAATGTCACGTTGTATGGTGATGTGTGCCACAGTGAGAACTCCAGCAGGGTAAGGTGATCAGACGTGAGGGTGGGGAACGGGGTGTCCTGTTAGATATGGGGTGAGCGTTGGCTACGCTAAGGGGTGATATTTGAGCAGAGATCAGGAAGAAGTAGGGGAGTGAGCCACGTGGGGGATCCGGGGGAAAATATTACAAGGAGAAGAAGAGCATCTGATCGATTGGCCTGGGTTCGTCCCCTGTCCACCGATGAGCCACCAAGGACGGGGCTCCGTGACTGACAGGCCGCCAAGACTGTGCGGTGAGGAGATGGATGGTCCCGAAGGAAAGCGGAATGGCTTTCCTTGGAAGAAGGGAGCATGGGAACTGAACAGGTGGAAAGAAAAGATTTCCCCCCTTCCCGCCCCAGTGGAGGGTAGTGGTTCTTTCACTGAATTCTGCCCATAAATGAGGAGAATGTGTGAGAAGGAGAATTGTTTACACTCCCAAGAGCTGGGGGCAGCAGGGATGAGGTGGCAGGAGAGGCCTCCGGCCATGACGTGGTACCCTGGACTCCCTCCCACCCTGATGTAGGAGGGAGAGAGGGAGGGGAGAGGAGTGGCAGGAGAGAAACAAGTGCTCGGGAGGCCCAGGACCAGGGCCCCGATTTCCCTTGCTAGAAGGCCTGCCCTCCACCGCACAGTGGAAGTAACTTGTTCCTCAGCAACAGGAAAATCTCTTCTTAAGGATGCTGAATGGTAGGGGAAGCCAGTGGGCTGCTGCTCTCCCCCCTCACTGTCTCAGAGCAGAGGGTCTGGCAGGCCGCACACAGCTGGGTACCGAGGCCCCCGGATGGGACGGGGATGGCGGCGGCGGTGGGCCCTCTTCTCTACCTCCCTCCGCCAGGTGTAAGATCACCTGCAGTTTCCTGAACACGTTGGGCGCTTCCAAATCCCCACGCCTGTGCCACGCGAACCCCTCAGCCGCTGGTGTCCTTTCTCCCATCCTTGCAGGCTTAGGCCAGGAGCCCTCTTTTCCATGAAGCTCTCTCTGTCCTCTCTCCTCAACGGTTACAATGCATCGTTCTTCCCCTGTGGTCCACAGCGCGTCGTTGGTGTTGGTTGTATTTAATCACTGAGCCTTGAATCATAGTTGGTTTTACATGTTTCTTTCTGGGGGACCACGCACCCCTCTTACTCACCTTTGCAATGCCCCCTCCTTGTCCCAGGGCCTGGCATCACAGAGGGCATGGATGAGTGAGTGACCTGTGACCCCCCGCGATTGGAGCGCTGCTCAACCATTTGGGGTATGAGGCCAGGAAGGAGGTGACTGTGAAGCCCTTTGTGATACTGGGATCTTCGCTGGTTTTGATTGGGCCCCTCGGTTTCCCAGGTACAGTGAGGCTCGTGGCTGCTTGACTGACCACTGTGAGGAGTTCTGGAGTCGTTTCTTGGGGTTTAGGGTTTAGGGGAGGAAAACTTACCGCCCCAAATATCTCTTTGGCATGGGATTATTTCGAGCTGAAAATAATCAAGGCCCAAAAGACTCGGGAAGAACATTTGACCTTCCCCCTAAGTGCATAAAAGTGTAGATAGAGGACCTGTTCCAGGAAGGGAGCTATCACTGTAGATAACTATGGAGGAACTACGTGTGTGGGCAGGGAGGAACCTAGCAAAGTCAGTTTGTTAAAATTCCTCTCTGTGTCCCGGAGTCTCTGCCTGGCCCAGCAAGCATTCATTTACCAAATCTTTGCTTTTCCATCTCCATGTGAAATTGCCTTCCTCCCCTTTGAGGTCCCGAACCACTACCCCCAACATCCTCTTTTGTCTTTAGCTGAACTTGGTGTTTAAGGCTTTGGCCTTGGTATAATGGCTTCGGCCATTTTGGTGAGTTGAGTTTTTCTGAGTTTCTCCCATGTATACATGTTATTATACTTTTGTGTGATTTTCTCCTGTTAATCTGATTCATGTCAGTTGAATTCTTAGACCAGCCAGAAGAACCTAGAAGGGCAGAGAAAATTGCCTGCCCTCCGACAAGGGGCAGGTTGAGTTACCCAACATAGATTCCGTAGACTTCAGAGAGCTGCTGCTTGGGTCGCAGCTGATCTCACGGAACAACCTTATTTGAGATAATTTTGTAGCCAAGTTGGGATTTTGTGATGAGGAAGGAGGGCCTTTCAACTCTGCCAGAAATGGAGAAGCGGAGGTGTCCGACTGCAGGGGTGGAACAGGTGCAGGCTGGCATCGCAGGGTGCATTGTGCCTCTTCTCTCAAGGAGCCACTGGGAAGGTTGATCAACCCGTAGGACCCTCCCCAGGGCAGGCGGAACTGAACGAGGTGCCCTCTGCCTTGTTTGTTTCACTCTGCGGGCCGGGCTTGTCTTACTGTTGGTGCTTATTCATCGGAGACCTTGGATTTAGAACTTGCATTTTCTCATTACTGGATAATTCGAGACAACAATCATAGGGTCCAGCTAATCAAATAAGCCGTGTGCAAAGCGAGCCTGGAGCCCAAGGGCAGAATTAACCCTGAGTCGCTCAGGCTGCCATCCCTACCTGGCGTGAGGAGCCATGCAGGGCAGCTGGGACAGGACCACAGAGACAGTGGGGAGATGGGCCCAGATGTGTTACGAGGCCCAGCCCAGCTTCTAACAAGCTACTGCTAAAACTGATCACAAAATAAGCAAAATGTAAGAGAAGACTAAGATAAACAAAGACTGTTAAAAGAAGATCTTGTCAGAAGGATTAAAAAAAAGAAAGAGAAACCGCCAAATACAAAAACATAAATTCAAATTCAGGAGTATAACAAGATTTAAAGTTTGAAATCAAACAAATTTTTAAAAATAAAGAAATTAGCCTAATAAAAATAAGGCTAAAAAAGTAAGTAAACTTACTTAAGGTATGAGAACTAGAAGGTAATCAATGATTTAAAAGAAAAACTTGAAAATTAATTAAAAAATAAAACCCGGATGAAAAGTGTTTTTAAAAAGATAAAATGCAAAACAAAACAAAAAATGGTTCTGAAGAACCTAGGGGCAGGACAGGAATAAAGACGCAGACGTAGAGAATGGACTTGAGGACACGGGGAGGGGGAAGGGTAAGCTGGGACGAAGTGAGAGAGCGGCATGGACATATATACACTACCAAATGTAAAATAGATAGCTAGTGGGAAGCAGCTGCATAGCACAGGGAGATCAGCTCAGTGCTTTGTGACCACCTAGAGGGGTGGGATAGGGAGGGTGGGAGGGAGACGCAAGAGGGAGGGGATATGGGGATATATGTATATGTATAGCTGATTCACTTTGTTATAAAGCAGAAACTAACACACCATTGTAAAGCAGTTATACGCCAATAAAGATGTTAAAAAAAAAAAAAAAAAGAATGGAATGGTCCAGCGTTCTCTCAAAGGGGAGGTGTGTGAGACCATCCATGGAGGGGGCAGGAAGAAAAGACTGGAACTTGTATTTATGTTTCTATTGTTAGCTCATCGAATAGCCTGTCTTCTCAGTATAAGCTCCTCATCATGAGAAAAGAAACCAATGATAGTATAATCACATCTGATGAGACACAGTCAAAAACCATGAAATTACCAAGTTCACTAGATGAAATACGGATTGACATCTGTGTCATTAGCTAGTGTCTCAAGAGATGATAGACACTGAGGAAGAGTTTGTCACTGACATCTGTTCTTAATGGCCGTAGACGGTGCAGACTCCGTGGTGGTGATGGAAGTAATGAATAATGGGAGTGAGTGTGGGTGTTGCCTCCTATACTGCCGGGTATGGGGGACACAGCAGTGAACCCCTCCGTCAGGCGTCCCCGATCTCGTGGAGCTTACGGTCTGGTCGGGGAGAACAGGGGATCAACAAGATGAACCAAGGAAAGATAAAGTGTGTTAGGTGGTGATACATGCTGAGGAGAAACGACGGGAAGAATGGGGGAAAGAGTTGTAACTTTTTAGATGACGTGGCCGAGTGAGGTCTCGGTGAGAAGGGACAGAGTAAATTACCTGGAGGAACGAAGGGAATGAACCACTTGGCTGTCTCTGGGCAAGGCACCCCTGCCCACCACGCACAGAGCACGTACTAACACCCTAATGTGGGAACGTGTCTGGAAGGACGAAGAAGAGTGAGAAGGTCAGTACGCCTGGAGCCCAGTGAATAGCTGGGGGGTGGAGACCGAGGGGTGGGGTGAGGGTGTGGCCAGGTCCTTGCAGCCACGTGAAAGGACTTGGGCTTTTTTCCTGGGAGTGGAATGGGAAGACACTGGTGGGCGTGAGCAAAGAAGCGATGTGATCTGGCTCGTGTTTCTAGAGGATCAGTAAGGTCGCTGTGTTGAAAATACTTTGGAGGGAAGTAAGGACAGGAGCACAGAGACCATCTGGAAGGCCTCGAGCAATTTTCCAGGTGAGCGATGATGGTGGCTTGGACCAGGGTGGAGGTACGGAGCGCCATATTGGACCTGATTTGATGGTAGAACCAACAGGATTTACCAATGTAGATTCGAGCTGTGAGACAGAGGCTAATGGTACGTACACAGTGTTTTACTGAAAAGTACACTGGGGGTACATGCTTCAAACCTCTTACTGATACGAATGTGTGAGAAAAATTGTGGAGGCCACTGGGAGAGACCGTATATTGTCTACAGGAATTAGAGGATAGAGATCACTCAGGGGAGGGTGGCCAGTGCTGGACGTGGTTGGGCCTTGAAGAATGGGTGGGATTCAGGGGGATAGAAAGGCCTGGGGCGCACCCTGGGAGCCACAAAGGAAGGGAGCTGGCTCTGCCCAGGCCTGTTCTGAATGTCTGCCTGGAGCCCAAGCACAGGCAGTAGGTTTTAGGATTGAAATGGTAGCAGGCCTACTCGTCCCGCCCTTGAACTCCAAGTAGAGTTGTTGTTTCTTTGGGGCGGGGGGAGGAGCTGATTGGGAATGTTTTTTTTTTAAACATCTTTCCTGGAGTATAATATAATTGCTTTACAATGGTGTGTTAGTTTCTGCTTTATAACAAAGTGAATCAGCTATACATATACACAATATCCCCATATCTCCTCCCTCTTGCGTCTCCCTCCCTCCCTCCCTATCCCACCCCTCTAGGTGGTCACAAAGCACAGAGCTGATCTCCCTGTGCTATGCGGCTGCTTCCCACTAGCTATCTGTTTTATATTTGGTAATGTGTATATGTCCATGCCACTCTCTCACTTCGTCCCAGCTTACCCTTCCCCCTCCCCGTGTCCTCAAGTCCTGATTGGGAATTTTTGACTGAGAGAGTTAGTGGTTTGCTTTAACAATTTGCGCCTCTAAAAAGCTCTGAATAAGTGCCATTACTTAATGAATTAACAAATGTTAACTCAGTGGCTAGAGTGATTTATTTACTAAATGGGACTATAGTAGTAAGTTATTATATATACATATATGTATGATATATATTTATAAATATATAAACATATATTTATGTATTTAGCATAGTTATTGTACTATATTATATAGTATAACATGTACTATAGTTATATAGATGTACATATGTAGATGTACATATATGTATTTCTGTTAATGAGAGTGATTCCATTGGACTTAACATTGTTTGCTATATAATAAAAATGAATTTTTCTGATTCTATCGGTGAATTTTAAAAAGCTTGATCTATAGTTCATAAAGCAGTTAAGGTTTCTTGGTGCACGTTATTTCATTGGTTTTCCATTCACCGGCTGATTGCGTGGTCCTGCCAGCACACATCCTGCACACGACTTCTTGGCACTTCAAGATGCTGCATGCAAATGCCCCAGGCATAAAGAGTATGGCGGAAATACCTTTTCCTCCCTCTATGTTTGTAAGACAGTCTCTTTCACGCCAGAAGAACAATTTTGGGGAGATGATTTGTGTCACATTTTGGCCTCATTACAGTTTTGAGTTGTAAATGGCGCTGGTTTGCCTGGAGGTGTAAACATACGTCTTATCTTCATGTGCTTATGGGAATACCTGAAACTGAAAAAGTACTTTCTATTCTTGAGTTCTGTTTTAGGCTGTAAACAGAGAGGTTAACAAGATATTTATCAAAATTCAAATTTTATTTTATTAAAAGCATGAGTCCAAAAGAATGCCGATTACTTGCTGCTATGCCTCGCTTCTTCCTTTCCAAACACAGATGGAGAAGTCGAAGAACCTAATGTCTTATTGTTACAATCATATGATTCTGTAAGATAAATAAACACTGTGCTTTTCTCTTTGGAAATGGTGAGGAAAGTGGGAGCAGGTGTTAAATTACTGTCTCTAGTTGTAAGTTACAGGAAGTATAGGGTTATTCAGTGTTTATTTAGGTGCAGCTGATAAAGTCAGGCAAAGGGATTCGGAGGAGTCCAAATTTGCTTTCTGGTAAATAGGTACTATTTAAAGGATATGACAAATCACTTATTTATTCTTTGGTTAAAATGCACAAAAGCAACAGAAATGAGAAGCATGTATCACCTGAGTTTATCATGCCTTGAACACAGGGGTATCTTAAAAGTGTTTATTGATTTGTCCCCAAATAACTGAGTTTCAACCCGAGGCAAAGTGTTTGGAGTGCAGCTAGATTTTTCTATGACTTTCAAGGAATTCCCCATTCTAACTCAAAATTTACAAATTGACAATATGTTATTTATTTTAAAAATTTCAATCACAGCAGTGAAAATAATGTAAAGAAATGACAGTGCATCTGTTGTTGTCATTTTTCCTATAAGCCCATTTTGATGGCCACATTTTTTTGGACAGAATGACCACCTTTCTGATATACTGACAGTCAACACCCCTCTCCCTTTGGACACGTGCTTTAAAAGTTTTTCAAATTCAGCTGTGCGTTAGTGCTTTCCATTTGGACTGTCTCACTCATGCCATTTAAGGAGATTTATTAACCTTTAAGTAATATTCCTTATTTAACAATAAACCAAACACATTGTGAGGTCTTCTTTGATTCTCAAGTGGTGATTTGAAAATATTAGTGCTTTGAGGGTGCTGAATCCAGCTTCATGGCAAAACTGGCCTCAAGTTCCCTCAGCCCGTTAGAATATCTTCTAGCTGGGATGAGGGACATCTACTTCTTGCTCTTTTCTTATCTTGAGACTACCTGTTAGCCTGTCTTGGTTATCCAGTGACTGCCTTAATAACTAGCCCAGGTCTGTACTTTCAGAAGTAACCAAAGAAGTTCTGATGTTCTAAGAGGACAACAGACAACAGTTAAATAAAGGACATGGTTTGAAACCCAAATGTCAACATAGACAGGATCTCTAAAGTTCTCTGTTTTTGGAAGTTGTTAACTGGATTTAACTGTGACATATGCATGGTATGACTGAAATTAGACAACTACTGAAACAAATGACACGATGTTATATTTCACATTTCCCCTTCTGTCTTCTCAGCCATCATGTATGTCATGGGAGCACTTGGTCCTGCAGTGGGATATTTGTTAGGTGGACTTCTTATTGGTTTTTACGTTGATCCCAGAAGTCCCGTTCACCTTAATCAGGATGACCCTCGTTTCATTGGAAACTGGTAAGACTCGTTTATTAAATCTTTTATTTCTCTTGGTATTATGATAGAGTCATAGTTCCCTTGTAGTTAAAATAAGAATTTCCCCAATGGGAAGATGAAAAATAGCTAAACGTCACCTAGGAGGGGTTGGCAGGCAGGATAATAATCCCCAAAGATATCCTTATCCTGATCCCCAGAACCTATGAATGTGTTACCTTTACATGGCAGAAGGGATTTTGCTGATGTGAATAAATTTAGGCTCTTGAGATGGGGAGATTACCCTGGATGATCCGAATGGGTCTAGTATAATTACAAGGGTCCTTATAAGGGAAAGAGAGAGGCAGGAGGGTCAGAGTAAGAGAAGTTTGATGATTGGAGCAGAGGTTGGAGTGATGTGCCTCAAAGATGGAGGAAGGGACCATGAGCGAAGGATGCAGGTGGATTGCAGAAGCTAGGAAAAGCAAGGAACCAGCTTTTCCCCTAGAGCCTCCAGAAGGAATGCAGTCCTGCCAACCCAGTTTTTACTTCTGACCTCCAGAACTCTAAGATGATACATTTGTGTTGTCTTAAGCCATGCCATCCCTGGTGATTTGTTATCACAGCAACAGGAAACTAACACAGGGGAGTTGGGAACTTCAGTTTAATCCATATTCTTTAGGTTTGAGATGGCTGTTTTCTTCATAGCAGAGTGAAGGAAAAGGGGAACATGGCTGTGTCGGGACTTTCCTGTGTACTTTAATCGTAGCTTTCATTATCTTTTCTGTGCCTTTAAAAAAATATTTTCTCCCACTTCCTTATTATATTTGTGTTTCTGCTTTGTCCTCCTCCACTGCCCGGGATTCTAGCCCTGCGTTTCCATTGTCCCACTCTTAGTGAATCTTTTCACTAGGTAATAGTTTGTTTCCCGGGGTGTCCTGGAAATGTAGCCACTCTCTCACTTGCTAGCCTTTAATTGTCTTGCTAAATAAGTAAGCTTAGGATTTAGAATGAGAACTCCAACTTTGGATGATAGGTTACTTATCCATATCTCCAAGGGCTGCATTTGAATTCTTCCCAATCCTCAACTTGAACATAAGGAGTTATTTCTTCATGATTGCAAGCATTCGCTCAAAGTATCGGCATCCCAAATTCATTAAACATGGATGGGTAATAGGCATACATTGATAAGAAATTTTCATTTTAGAACAGAGAGTTTCATTAATTAGAAACTAGTGTCAAGTAATTACTTTCTAAAGAGTTTCTTAGACTACTTGTGTTCCCTCTGTGTTTCATTATAAGTTAATAACCTCATAACTTGAGCTGTGTGAGAATAATGTTTAACACTATTTTCTAAGCAGTTAATAAATATTAATTAAATTATAGAACACTTGTTATTTTTATAAGTAAATACTCTTTGAAGGTGGAAGTGCTAAGATCTAGATGAGCCTGGCCTGGTAGAATTTTCAAATCATGCAAAAGGGAGTTCCCTTGTCAGCAGTAGGGGAATGACACAGGAATTTTAAGTTCTTGGTCAATAGTGAAATTTTTGGTCTCTACTGTTTTCTTTGCAGTTCTGAAATAATTCAGAGTAAAGATTTTTTTAAAAGTTCTCAGAAAACTAGATTATTAAAATGTATCTCTGAACATCCCATGTATAATCTGTGTTCTGTATAGATTTCCATGAGAAGAGCATGGCAATAAGGGAACATCTGGAAGGAGAAAGGCAAGGAGGACAGCTCAGGGGCAAGGAGAAGGCAAGGAAGCGGGAGCTTTAAGATTACAAGTGCTTTATGCTGTTTTCTAAAAGTTTTCTAGTAGACATCAACGCAGTTGGTAGCAAAGTGGAACAACTGAGTGCAGACCCTGAAGCCACACTCCCCTGGTTTTAAATCCCAGTCTGCCACCTAGTAACTGTGTGACCTTGGGGAAGTTACTTAACTTCCCTGGGCCTCGGGGGTTTTTTTGATCCATAAAATGGAAATAGTTGCAGTACCTACTTCATAGGGTTGTTGTGAGGAATAAATGAGTCTATGTATGTGGCGCTCTAAGCAGTTCTTCCCACATAATGTGTGTTAGCTATTATTCAGTCCTTTGAATTTAATCAATGTTCAAGTAGTTTTATTCATTTTAATGGCTCAGTATTCTACAAATGATAAAAGTTGTCAATATAGAAATGTATACTAGGGAGTCTCTTTGAAAATGAATTTTGTTTATTGAGTAGCTCTGTTTGTAACAGACTTCTACCTGGAACAAAGACAGAATTATTTGATACAATGTTAGTTTCTATGGTGCCTAGTGGCAATGATAGGTTTTTTGGTAAATATATGCTGGAAGAGGGAAGGAAGGAATGAGTGAATAATGCTAATATTAATTGGGTGCTATGTATCAAGCATTATTCTAAGAGCTTTACCAACATTTTCATTGAAGCCTTATAACAACCACATGTAGTCACTAAGAGTGTGCCCATTTTGCAGATGAGGAAATTGATGATCAGCGACTTGAACACCTTGCCCAAAGTCTCAGAGTCAGTGGGAGCTGGACAAGAAATTGAGTCCAGGGTGGAGGTTTTAGTCAATGTACTTAACTGTCCTCCCTTCATGAATAGTCTCTGAGTAATGGTTCATGAAAGGGAGTCAGGAGCCCTGGCTTTTCAATTTTAGCTCTTACTGATGCGTCTTTTTCCAACATGTAATGCACGCTTCCTTGCCTTACTTAGCTTTTCTCAACGTCCTCTTTAGCACCACCATTATATCATGTGTTAAATTCGATGTTACTGGAGACCGATTTGCTCTGCTTAGAAATGTCCCTAAACATTTTTTTATTTTTTTGTCTATTCACTATAATTCTTTCCCTTCTTCTGTTATTTTCTCCCTTTGGGGTACTCTGAGTGTATCTTTAATGTTTGCATATAATTTTAAGTCAACGGCTCTGGGTGGAGGTGGGAGCCCTGAGTGCAGATCTACATAAAAAACAAAACTAGCTACCGTGAATTTATTGTTGCTTTGGGGGCAGGCATTTTATTAGGTCTTATACATTGTCTTATTAATTTTGATGACCCCCCCAAAAAGTTATTATTACTTCCCTTTCAGATGAGAAAGCCTGTTCAGAAAAGCAAACTAATTTCCCCAGGATCTTAGAGCTAGTAAGTGGGAAAGACAGGATAAAAACCCAGGTCAGTCTGAAGCCACAGCTCAAGAATTGCCCCTTATAGTCTGCTGCCTGCCCTCTTCTGGAGAGGGCATGAGAGGTCCAGGAAACTAAGGGGTTCAGGGGACTTGAATGCAGAGTTTGCAGAAAGAAATTCAAGAAAGGTAATGGCAGGGCTGGGTTAGTAAAGTCCTCATATGCAGCCAAGTACAAAAAGGGCCAGATATTATCATAGCTATGTCCCTGCAGACAGATGGCTCTGTTTTTAAAACACCTATCTCATTCAGTTTATTTATTTAGGAAATTTTTTGAGTACCTAACCTGTGTTAGGCACTGGGTTCGTGATTAAATACTGAATCATTGAGATTGCTGGAAGTTTGCCCTGAGCAGTCTTCTAAAAATAAAACCTTTTTCTGATTGCTTTTATATCTTAATTGGATATAATGTTAAGTATCTTTGAAAATAGCACACTGGATTATTAATGACTGGTTCTAGGAATCATTCTCTCAGTTAAGCTGTGACCTTTAGCAGTTGATAACAGCATTTTAATAGAAACACTTATTTTCTAAAAATGAATTTTCACTTTGCAGTTGGTCTGTATTCTTACTGGGTTATGTTCAACATGAATGCTTAGAATGCTGTTTGCTTTCTGATAACAATGGATGGGAAAGTATTGATACAGAGGCCAGAATCTGAGCGTTTATGAACTTGGAAACTTTGAGGACAGAGTTTGGAGTTGAGGAATCCTAGTTGGAAAGTTAGTGACCCTGTTAGGCAGGACCAGGGACCTCTATTTGCTAAGAAAAGGTTGAAAGGGGACTGAAAAATTGCCCTTGGGGAATTATGCAGGCAAGAAGCCCAATGCCTTAACACATGTTCTAATACAGGACTAGAATTAGAGATCTACTCTGTATTTGCTTCCTAGTTTCCTCAGCATGGCAACCTCAGATGAGTCTAAAGACAGAATCTCGATTCTGCATAGCTCAAGTTCCACTTCTCAAGTTCCAGATCAGTGCTACTCAAAGTGTGGTCCCCGGCCACTGCTGACCACCAGCAGTTACTGGTCTGTGACAGAATATGGGCTGAAATTGAGAGTAAATGTTGAGAAACTTAAAAAAAAATTTTGACAGAGTAATTTTGTGTCTGACACATTGATTTCCCTTCTGAATTTTTATAACATTCATCTTCTATACCACATGATCTAACAATTGTGTACATTCTTGCATTTCTTGGAATTGCTTGGAATCATTTCTTATATCTTTAGCTCGCTTTACAAGCAGATTGTAAGTTCTTGAAGGCAAAGATTGAGTGTAAATGTCTTCAGCTCCGCTCATAACTTGGTTAAGTTTGGGAAGGCCAGCTAAGAAGGGTTAATACATTCTTAAGTGCTTGCAGAAAAATATTTGAATGCCATCAGCAATTTGAAATACATTTCATACCAGATATTAATGGTTTTCTTCTAAGAAAAAAGTGTCCATATTGGTCCAGAAAGCATGCTATAGACTCTATATTATTTTTCTCTTAAATTTATGGGCTATTGATTTATTATAAGATGCACACTGTAGTAGGACTAACAATGTTAATTAGCAGAACTAACATATATGTGCTCAAAAATACTTGAATTGAATGAAATTCTAGTCAGGCAGCTGATTGTAATAGTCATTATAATACTAGTATAATTACTAGGTAGATTTCTCATTTATACCACAGAAAGGGAGGATTCCATACTATATTTTCTTAAGTTGTCTAACTTCTTACTGCTGTACACTTGATGAAGGTAAAAAGTTCTCTCTGGAGAAATTTATCACCACAAACTTCTACTTTGCTAATTTGTTCACACTCATAATACCAAAGCCATAAATGCTATTCACATTTCCCAATTTTTTAGGTGGAGTGGATTCCTCCTTTGTGCCATTGCAATGTTTCTTGTGATATTCCCAATGTTTACTTTTCCAAAAAAGCTTCCTCCTCGACACAAGAAAAAGAGAAAGAAAAAATACTCTCCTGATGTTGCTGGTGACGATGACGTTATGAAGGAGAAACCAAACAATTGTGAAGAAGTGGACAAAAAAGTTTCTTCTATAGGATTTGGAAAGGATGTCAGAGGTAAAGTATATCTTTTGAATAAATACGTGCATGGCACTTCAGATCAGTGCTACTCAAAGTGTGGTCCCCGGCCACTGCTGCCCACCAGCAGTTACTGGTCTGTGACAGAATATGGCCTGACATTGAGAGTAAATGTTGAGAGACTTAAAAAAAATTTTTGACAGAGTAATTATGTGTCTGTTGAATCTAATAACAACAATAAAAAATTGGGCTTAAATTTTGTATGTTTTAAAATTTTCATTTTCTAGTAATTCATCTTTAATGTATCTTGCAAAAGTATCAGTAACAATAGACTAGAAATAATAATTAAAAAATAGTCCTTCGTCACAGATAGTTTGAGAAGCACTGATTTAGATTCTAAAGGTGAAGACTTCATACTGTAATTAGAGATGTCTGATTTTTAAAATAATTATTGCATTATACAATGGATGGTTTGTCTCAGGGAACCATGGGTTTGGTAGTGTGGCCTGATCCTTACATAAATATAAAACTTACCCCTAGGAAAGCATCTTGTTCAACAGTGGCTCTGTCAAAGCTTGAAAGTGGCCATGGAGAAGGGCAACCAGGGGATGGGTCTTCAAACCCAGCATAAAAACATCCAGAGAGTTTCAGTGATGTGTACTGGTCTATTTTTTCATTTTTATCTCTCTTAAAAAAATGACTTTATTAGAGCCAGATTAGGCAATCTCAAATCTAAACAACTTAATCTTAACCAAGCCATTTTTGTTCCATATTCAATACCTCTGTTGAATGGCAATAAATCCCTTTGTTCCAAGAAACCTATAATGCTACATTCCCATTAGTTCCTGTCTATTTCTTGAATTCTCTGAATTGATTTTTCTAACTTATGAAGCATAATACTTATCAAATGCTTACATCAGTTAAGGTTGTTTTAGGGTAAATTTACCTAGGCACATTATCATCTCATTTTGACTATGTACACAGTAAAGGCAAAGAGGAACCTTTCAGGCCTAGAAGGAAGTTACTAATATATTATGGAACTGTCCCTTCAGCCTAAGAATGGTTAGATTGGACTATTTTTGAAGACTATATTTGTTCAAAGCAGTGAAGTGACATTTCATTGGAAATGCTTCTTCCCAGTTAAGTTTTAGATTTGCCTTCCCCGCTCCCTTCTCATTATTTTGGGACAATGTGTACTTTTGGAACTGCCAAAATTACCTCTTCTCCTCTCATAACATAAAAGATTCTCTGGATGGTAGCTCTTACCCTGTGGACCAGTCCATCATTTTTCATGGATGCATGAGGGACCGTAATACTACCAAGGGAGTGACTTTTTTTTTTAAACAACCCAGTTGAGAGCAAAGTTGATGTTAAAAAATTTACAACATAGGAACAGACTAAGAGTTTTAATTTACAGAGAATATAAAGTAGACTCAAGGGGGGAAATAAAGGCTAAGCTAAAATGGTATATTTTATAGCTTAGAGGTAGATGGCTCGAATGTGGAATATATGCTCTGTTGGATAGTAGAGAAAAGGGAGAGAGAAGACTGATATGAAATACCAACAGCGGACACAACCGTTGATGGGAATGAAGTCCTTGGAGGAGCCAGTGTGGACAATGCTTTCAGTGTGCCATCTGTACTGTGGGACCTTCCCGTTGTCGAGGTGGAGGACCTCCTGAAGGTCTGTGGGTCTTCTTTTGCCTGAAGGTCTTCTCTGTAGGCTGGGAAAGTGCTTGACTCCTGCAGACTTCAAGTGCCAAGGACTTAACACCCTGGCCTCCCACGCCTAAAGCCATCTTAACCAATGGCTGATAAACATCCCAGCTCCATCCCCTCATGGGTGAGACAATCCTGAGGTATGTTTCTACATCCTTTGTAAGCCGCCCTTTCTTCCTGTGCATCACGTCAACACTCCCATCCAGTGTTTCCTGAATCTCCCAAATAAACTGTTTGGCCTTGAATCCTTAACTCAACTCCTGCTTTTGGGGGAAAGCTCACTTAGGCAGGCAGGTTCAAAAGCGGTAAAAGCCATCATGGGATTTTAAAATTATTTTTCAGAATTGAATCTATGTACTATTTTATTGGATGTCTTCTTGTACTGCTAAGGATTGTTCTTCTCCCTCTTTTCTATGTTCAATTTGATGGTTCAGGATATTTTCTTTTAGAGGAAAGAATAAGAGGAGTCTTTTGACAGTGATGGGTAGTTGGTTTATAAAATCCATTTTCATTCTGGTTTTCTTGTCAGTATTTCTGATTAATTCTCAACTTTTTCACTCTATGCCTTAATTATGATGACTGATCTTACTTCGGCAGTGAACCTTCCTGATTAGGACGCAGAGCTGGTTTATTTTATTACTTCTACTTGCACTGGCTTCTCTAATTGTATCTAGACTGGAACTTCCAGAGACACTTTCTTTTGTTAGAAAGGAATCCTCTTTAAATGGGACTATAAAGTGAAAATGTTTTGCTAAAAATTATTCAAGTGATATTGATGACATTGGAATAATGTTCAAATACAATATTTAAAATTAATTCACATATATCTTGCACATTTTGGTTTCTAATACCTTCACCTATAGGAAATGGCAGTCTAATATTTAATCTGATTTTCAAAAGGATCAATTGAATCTCTGGGAATCATTCCATCACTGATACAATTTGTATTACAAAGCTGAGATTCATTATTTAGGTCTTGAATGAAAGAGTGGTTGCTAAGATTTCATTTTGAGTTAAATCTGAGTTTGATTCCCAGATCTTTTTCCTCGTCCTGTTTTTTGGAATAAGGCTCCTTTTAGTCTTTATTTTATATTTGAAATCTGTGCATCAATATTAGCTTCTTCAAAGAGAAGGTGGAAAGGTGGCCAAGTTAGTATTTCTTAGTTCCTAAAAACAAAAATGATTTACACCATACAGAATGGTGCTCTTTGAGAAGTTTTATTGCAGAGAATGCAAGAAGAAAATACACTACACTTTCTACCCTCTGCCTCCACATTTGAATGATAGACATCGGGAAAATCTGACTCCGTGTTTCTAGATTCTTATTATAAATTATGCAGGAATAAGACTGTTTCAAAACACCACAAAGGAGAAAGTAGAATTTTTAGTGTGTCTGTATCACCTTCCCATAAGGAGATTAGCATTGATTGCTTCAACATCTTACCCATAAAAATAAACGGTTAAAATATTTAAGTGGATCAATTTTCCTGAGGTTTGAGGTCCAGCATTTAAAAAGTCTTCTAACTCTAACTGGATATTTTTCTAAACAGAAAGCTTTTGGTAGCAGTTAATCGTAAGAAAATGTTTATTTTATTTTATATTTTTCTCAAATTTATTTATTTATTTATTTATGGCTGCGTTGGGTCTTCGTTTCTGTGCAAGGGCTTTCTCTAGCTGCGGCAAGCGGGGACCACTCTTCATCACGGTGCGCGGGCCTCTCACTATCGCGGCCTCTCTTGTTGCGGACCACAGGCTCCAGACGCGCAGGCTCAGTAATTGTGGCTCACGGGCCCAGTTGCTCCGCGGCATGTGGGATCCTCCCAGACCAGGGCTCGAACCCGTGTCCCCTGCATCGGCAGGCAGATTCTCAACCACTGCGCCACCAGGGAAGCCCAAAAATGTTTATATTTGTGTCCACTTTTAACCTTTTAAGCTTCATTACTTGGCATTATTAATTAGCATAAAGTATAACAGACTTTCTCTGCTAGACTTTTGTTTGTGTTCAAGTAGAATATATTTGTCATCCTAAGTAAAATAGCTACTCTGAGGTGATGCACTGATTTAAAGAGGCTATTGGAAGTTATAGAGTATTGATCACTAGAGGGTGATGTTGTCATCATTTAATTCAATGACTATTCACTCTGTAGAAGCTGCTGTACCCCAAGCTGTGGCAGATCGGAAGATGAGTGAGCCATGGTTTGCCCTCAGAGAGCTTATAGTCCATTGAGGGAGACAGGACAAGTACAGATGGAAATATGCTAATGGCCAGAAAGGAAGATGGTGTGAGAGTCAGAGGCAGGCGAGGGAACATCTAGTTGGGGGATCAGGAAAGGTTTCATGGAGGAGGTGGGATTTGTGATGGACCTTGGAAGACTGGGTGAATGTCAGTAGGTGTAGGTGGGATGGTGTGGGTATTCCAGTCAGAGAGAGCAAAGGCAAGAAGGTCAGACTGGGGTGATGTATTTGAAAATGCAGTGTACTGAACTAGTGTATTGTGGTTGGTGTGTTGGATGTGCGTGGTGGAAGCCTGGGAGGTAAGGTTGGGAGGGTAAGGTGGGACCATATTGTGCGTAGAGAGTTCTAACCTTAACTGAGTTTGGCCCAAATGGGCAGTGGGGAGGTTTGAGCAGCCTTTGGCAAGCACTCTATTAGGTAGATTAGGGAGGGAAGGGAGTGGAATGGAAGGAGGGCGCCCAGCTAGAAAGCTACCGACAGAGCCCGAGAGAGGTGATGATGGTTTTGCTTAGTACAGATGGAAAGGACAGTAGCATGCTAAATTGGTTTTTTTTTTTTTTTTTGGCCACGCTGGGATGGGATCTTAGCTCCCTGACCAGGATCTAACCCATGCCCCCTGCAATGGAAACGCAGAGCCCTAACCACTGGACCGCCAGGGAATTCCCTCCTTGTCCCCTTTCAGTTGCTTTCAACTCTGCAGCCAGAAGGATCCTGTTGAAATGCCACTCCTCTGCTTAAAGCTTCTGTGGTCTCCCAGTCTAACCCCTGGTTACCTGCCTGCCCCCATATCCTTCTTGCAATCCCATTTGTTCATTCTACTTCAACCACATTGGGCTCATCACTGGTCCTCAAATCCGCCAGCACACTCTCACCTCAGGGCCTTTGCTCTTGCCATTCCCGTGTGGGGAATGCTCTCTCCCACACCCTCTTGCTTCCTTCAGGGTATTACTCAAATGGTCCCTTTTCAATGAGGCCTTGCTTGGCCACCATATTTAAAAATTTCTACCTTCCTCTCCAAAGCTTATCTCTTCCTCTGCTTTATTTTTCTCCTTAGCACTCATCACTATGTAGTATACTATGTATTTTACTTATCTTATTTATAGTCTCAGTAATGAGAAAGTAAGCTCCATGAAGGCAAGGACTTTTTGTCCGTCATGTTCCCTGATAAATTCCCACCATCTAGTAGATACTCAGTAAATATTTGAAGACTGAATTATTGAATGATGAGGAGGGAAGGAAGAGGTTGTGTCTATAGAATGTGGCAACTGCTATGGGAATGATGGGGAGGGAGGTACCAAAGTCGGTTTCAGGGTTTCAACCTCAGATGATGGAGAGAGGAATAGAGGGGCAGAGGGAATCAATTCTGAATTTGAGTTGCCTAAGAACAAAGAACCATTGCATGCGGCTCTTTGCTAGGTGTTTTAAAACCTAGTATAGCATGGAATATGTTAGAGGCAATACTTGACTCAGCAAAGAGAGATCACCAAAAGCCACGTGCCTGGGACATGCCATCTTAGCCTCTTGTGTTTTGCCTTTGCTCTTTTGCTGAATTGCACTTTAGCTTTAGGTTTGCAGCTTCTACTGAAAGCTGTTGCTTGAATTCCCCATATTTGCCATAAGAGCATTGCTCAGTGGCCTTTATATAAAACCCTATTTCTTGAGAACAGAGTTCTCACACTTCGCCTACCTAGGAAGCACCACGGGGGCTTCTGAAAACCCAGAGTGCTGGACCCCAGCCCAGAGTGTCAGATTCAGGAAGCCTGAGGTGTGGCCTGAGAATCTGCATTTTAACAAGTTCCCAGGTGATACTGATGCTGATGGTCCAAGGACCACTGTGAGAATCACTGCTCTAGAACATAGTTAAGAAAAGCTTTGTTTTCCACAAGGAAATTAGAATGTTTCTGCTAATGATGATTATACAACTTTCTGCTTTGGTGGCCAGGAAACTTGAGGGTCAAATTTGAAGCCCAGGAAGAATCTCATAGAAATATTTAATTCTCTTCTCTGGCTTTGATGTTCTGCTCTATTTACATCTTCTCTATTTCTCTTTTTTTCAAGGAAATATGATGAATTTATTTTTCTTTTTTTAATTGAAGTATTGATATAGTTGATTTACAATATTACTTTAGTTTTGTGTGTGCAATATAGTGATTCAATATCTTTATAGATTATACTCCATTTAAAGTTATTACAAAATAATAGCTATATTTCCCTGTGCTGCATAATATATCCTTGTTGCTTATTTATTTTATACACAGTAGTTTGTATCTCTTAATCCCATATACCTATCTTGCCCCTGCCCCCTTTCCTATTCCCACTGGTAACTAGTGGTTTGTCCTTTGTATCTGTGAGTCTGTTTCTGTTTTGCTATATGCATTTTTTTGTTTTACTCTTTAGATTCCACATATAAGTGATTACAGAGTATTTGTCTTTCTCCATCTGACTTATTTTACTAAGAATAACACCCTCTAGGTCCATCCATGTTGTTGCAAATGGCAGAATCTCATTCTTTTTCATGGCTGAGTAGTGTTCCATTGTAAACATATGCCACATCTTCTTTATCCATTCATCTCATCTTCTCTATATCTATTTCTTTGTTTCATTTCTCTTTTACATTTATTTTGTTGTACCTTCAGCTTCAGAGGCAAAATGTAAATGGTAACAGGCATGGCAAAGAATTCCTAAAAAAGAAAACACTTTTCAAATACTCAGTGCAAATTAACTGTGGGACTACTACTCATCAGAGTAGTATCTACTTAGAAATATATATAAACACTCATTAGATGTAAACAAGCAGGATTGTACTGTGGCCAGTAACCACTAATAATGTATTTTGGGCCCCAGTGGCCGCCGTTTCTGTCCACTGTCGGCAGGTGAGTGGGTCAGGAGCTCTGTGTGCCCACCCAGAGGTGACTGTGGTGTGCCAGGGTCATCCAGTTCCTTTTGCTCTTTTACTGGCAAACAGGGAACGCCCTTTGTCAGTATGCTGTGGGGTGGGGGAAGAAACTGGAATACTTTAATGGGGACTTGTGATTGGGGAACCCAGGGACATCATTAGTTCCAAAGAAAATGGGCAGGAAATGGGGGCACTTGGGGTTCTGTGTTGTCCATGTCCATGCGAAGAGCAACTTTGGTTTTGCTTTTACAGGAAGACGTGACTAAAAATAGTTTGATGCTCCTTTGTAATACGCATCGTAAAGTTGTATCTGCTACATGTCCATGAAATATACAAGAGGGTGCAAGATTTACAGGCCATAAAGGAGGTTATTGAGGTTTTCACTGCATGGTGATGGTATGTTTCCACCAGCTTTTTGATGCATCTGAAGGCTTAAAAGTATATAAATAATAAGAACTAAAAGATTGGAGGTAAAGGAAGTTTCGTGGAGAGATGTTAAAGAAAGCGATTCCAGGATTTTAATTTATGGAGGTGACTGAGTGATGGTATGGAGAGGTCAATGCCATTGAAAGAAGAATTTATTACTTACATTTCCCAAGAGAAGGGGGCACACCATGCCATATGGGGCCACAGGGGAAGCACCAGGTTCTGGTCAGGAAACAAAAGACAGGAGTGAGGGGAAAGCCAAGGCCAGAACCCTTATTGGGGTTTCCATGGGAAAGACAAGGCAGGACAGAGTAAACAGCTTACCACTGGCTAGTCTGAGTGAGTCCAGCAGACTCTGGGCTGCAGGGGTGGTTTCTAGTTGTCTGGGTGGTTTAGGGCAGGGGAAATACTGGCTTGGTGTGTGAGAATTAGATAACAAGGTGGTTGATCATATAAACTCAGGATTGGTTGGTTTCCATATAAAAGTTGTGCTCCCAGCTGAGCCCTTGCTATATCTAAGCACTGGTAGTCCAGTCTTTTCCCAGCCAGCAAGCTTTTTAAGATGTCAAAACATTATAAAATACAGAGAAAACGTGATTAATATAAAGCTTATGGGAAAAAAAGCTTCTGTATTACAGCCAGAGGTACACTCTTACCTGGCCCGATTCCACTATACTTATTATATGGAGCTCCCATTGCCTTTCTTTCCACCACTTTCCCTCTCCCCATCCTCTGGATGGCCTTTCCCAAGCCCTTGAGGACAAGGCTTAGGTTCAGCCCTGTATTTTGGCATCATGTTATTTTATAAAGATCTCCACATTCTACATAACAATGACCCTCCACTCTGGTGTTTCCATTTTTACCCGTGGTCTCCTTGTCTTTGCCCAATGGGAATTCTGTGCCTGGTTTTACTTAGTTCACTTAAGCCACCTTTCTTTGCTTGTTCAGTTGATATTTCCCTCAAATTTTACTTTGATTTAAGAAATTGGCATTATCTAAGACTTTCAGGAAAGGACTAGACTGTTTCCCAAGTATCATTCTAATTTATTGAGATAGATGGCTGGCAATGTCTATCTTAAGAAAATTTCTCTTTCTTTGCTTCTTTTCCTCTTTCACAAATATCTTTATTAAGCAACTACTACAGGATGAAGAATTCAGGATACATATATGAAAAGTTACCGTTCTTGCCTCAAAGGGAGCTAGAAAGGAAAATAGGCATAATAAAATGTAAGTCTTAAAATGGAGGTATATACCTTCTGAGGAAGTTGAAGGAAAAGGAGGAAGGAATTCCTAAGTTAGCAGCCTGAGTCAGGGAAGACTTCTCTAGGAGGATGACATATTGCTGCATCCTTTTAAATTTGAAGTTTTTTTGGCGGGGGGGTGGAATATAAAAGCAATGCATGTTTATGGTTGAAAATTTAGAAAGTATTTAAAAAAAAAAAATAAAGGTGAATTCCAACCTCATCCCTGAACATAAATGATTAAATTTTTTTATAATAAAGAAGTATATTTTGAAACTGGACAGAGGTGGTGATTGCATACCATTGTGAATGTACTAAATGTCACTGAATTGTTGACTTTAAAAGAGTTAAATTTATGTTATGTGAACTTCACCTCAAAAAATTATTTTTAAAAAGGTGTTTATTTTAATTTAAATGTAAGGAAAATAAACTGAATGGGCACTAAACTTCAGATAAATCCGTTTTTTTTTTTTTCCACAAGAAGAGATATTATTTCCAAAAATATCTATGTCAGGAAAATTATAAAAAGTATTAATAGGGGTCAGTATGTTTGGTTGATACTTAATGTTTATAATTTATACCTGGGTATAAATGTATGTTTCCAGGTAATAAAATCTAGTCAACAACTTTATAGTAATAATAATTCATCTGTTTTGTATAATAATAAACCAAACACTACCCCTCATCCTACTCTCAGTTTAATTTAAAAACATGCTATACTCCAATAAGAATTTAAAAAAATAAATAAAAGTAACCACCACCTCCCCAAATCCATAGAACTGTACATGAACAGAAAAATTAATTTTATTAATTGCTAATTTATTTTAAAAAAATGGATGACTGGGACTTCCCTGGTGGCGCAGTGGTTAAGAATCCGCCTGCCAATGCAGGGGACACGGGTTCAATGCTTGGTCTGGGAAGACCCCACGTGCCACGGAGCAACTCGGCCCGTGCACCACAACTACTGAGCCTGTGCTCTAGAGCCCACGAGCCACAACTACTGAGCCCGTGTGCCACAACTACTGAAGCCCATGCACCACAACTACTGAGCCCGCGTGATGCAACTACTGAAGCCTGCGCCCCTAGAGCCCGTGCTCCACAATAAGAGAAGCCACCACAGTGAGAAACTCGCACACCACACGGAAGAGTAGCCTCCGCTCGCCACAACTAGAGAAAGCCTGTGTGCAGCAATGAAGACCCAACACAGCCAAAAATAAATTTAAAAATTTAAGAAAAATAAAAATAAAAATAAATTTAAAAATCATGACAAAAGAACAAGATTGAAAGCTTATATCTACTTTAAAAGGGCTCTGTAGAAGAACTTAAAGTGGATGTGGAAATAAGATATCAGCAGGTAAAAGCAAATACAAACAACATATCGTGGGGAAGGAATTTTCTTGCAACCAGAAAAATATCAGAAAATGAATGGAAAGTTAAAAAATGTGCTAGAGCAGAAGCAAGAAGAACTATAATCCTGCAGCCTGTGGAGCAAAAACCACATTCACAGAAAGATAGACAAGATGAAAAGGCAGAGGGCTATGTACCAGATGAAGGGACAAGATAAAACCCCAGAAAAACAACTAAATGAAGTGGAGATAGGTAACCTTCCAGAAAAAGAATTCAGAATAATGATAGTGAAGATGATCCAGGACCTCGGAAAAAGAATGGAGGCAAAGATCGAGAAGATGCAAGAAATGTTTAACAAAGACCTAGAAGAATTAAAGAACAAACAAACAGAGATGAACAATACAATAACTGAACTGAAAACTACACTAGAAGGAATCAATAGCAGAATAACTGAGGCAGAAGAACGGATAAGTGACCTGGAAGACAGAATGGTGGAATTCACTGCTGCGGAACAGAATAAAGAAAAAAGAATGAAAAGAAATGAAGACAGCCTAAGAGACCTCTGGGACAACATTAAACGCAACAACATTCGCATTATAGGGGTGCCAGAAGGAGAAGAGAGAGAGACAGGACCCAAGAAAATAAACAAAGAGATTATAGTTGAAAACTTCCCTAACATGGGAAAGGAAATAGCCACCCAAGTCCAGGAAGCGCAGAGAGTCCCATACAGGATAAACCCAAGGAGAAACACGCCAAGACACATAGTAATCAAAGTGGCAAAAATTAAAGACAAAGAAAAATTATTAAAAGCAGCAAGGGAAAAACGACAAATAACATACAAGGGAACTCCCATAAGTTTAACAGCTGATTTCTCAGCAGAAACACTACAAGCCGGAAGGGAGTGGCATGATATACTTAAAGTGATGAAAGGGAAGAACCTACAACCAAGATTACTGTACCTGGCAAGGATCTCATTCAGATTTGATGCAGAAATCAAAAGCTTTACAGACAAGCAAAAGCTAAGAGAATTCAACACCACCAAACCAGCTCTACAACAAATGCTAAAGGAAGTTCTCTAAGTGGGAAACACAAGAGAAGAAAAGGACCTACAAAAACAAACCCAAAACAATTAAGAAAATGGTAGTAGGAGCATACATATTGATAATTACCCTAAACGTGAATGGATTAAATGCTCCAACCAAAAGACACAGGCTTGCTGAATGGATACAAAAACAAGACCCATATATATGCTGTCTACAAGAGACCCACTTCAGACCTAGGGACACATTCAGACTGAAAGTGAGGGGATGGAAAAAGATATTCCATGCAAATGGAAATCAAAAGAAAGCTGGAGTAGCAATACTCATATCAGATAAAATAGACTTTAAAATAAAGAATGTTACAAGAGACAAGGAAGGACACTACATAATGATCAGGGGGTCAACCCAAGAGGACGATACAACAATCATAAATATATATGCACCCAACATAGGAGCACCTCAGTACATAAGGCAACTGCTAACAGCTATAAAAGAGGAAATCGACAGTAACACAATAATAGTGGGGGACTTTAACACCTCACTTACACCAATGGAAGATCATCCAAAATGAAAATAAATAAGGAAACAGAAGCTTTAAATGACACAATAGATCAGATAGATTTAATTGATATTTATAGGACATTCCATCCAAAAACAGCAGATTACACTTTCTTCTCAAGTGCACATGGAACATTCTCCAGGATAGATCACATCTTGGGTCACAAATCAAGCCTCAGTAAATTTAAGAAAATTGAAATCATATCAAGCATCTTTTCTGACCACAACGCTATGAGATTAGAAATGAAATACAGGGAAAAAAACGTAAAAAACACAGACACATGGAGGCTAAACAATACGTTACTAAATAACCAAGAGACCACTGAAGAAATCAAAGAGGAAATCAAAAAATACCTAGAGACAAATGACAATGAAAACACGACGATCCAAAACCTATGGGATGCAGCAAAAGCAGTTCTAAGAGGGAAGTTTATAGCTATACAAGCCTACCTCAAGAAACAAGAAAAATCTCAAATAAACAATCTAACCTTACACCTAAAGGAACTAGAGAAAGAAGAACAACAACAACAAAAAAACCCCAAAGTTAGCAGAAGGAAAGAAATCATAAAGATCAGAGCAGAAATAAATGAAATAGAAACAAAACAATAGCAAAGATCAATAAAACTAAAAGCTGGTTCTTTGAGAAGATGAACAAAACCATTGATAAACCATTAGCCAGACTCATCAAGAAAAAGAGGGAGAGGACTCAAATCAATAAAATTAGAAATGAAAAAGGAGAAGTTACAACAGACACTGCAGAAATACAAAGCATCCTAAGAGACTACTACAAGCAACTCTATGCCAATAAAATGGACAATCTGGAAGAAATGGACAAATTCTTAGAAAGGTATAACCTTCCAAGACTGAACCAGGAAGAAATAGAAAATAAGAACAGACCAATCACAAGCACTGAAATTGAAACTGTGATTAAAAATCTTCCAACAAACAAAAGTCCAGGACCAGATGGCTTCACAGGTGAATTCTATCAAATATTTAGAGAAGAGCTAACACCCATCCTTCTCAAACTCTTCCAAAAAATTGCAGAGGAGGGAACACTCCCAAACTCATTCTATGAGGCCACCATCGCCCTGATACCAAAACCAGACAAAGATACTACAAAAAGAGAAAATTACAGACCAATATCACTGATGAATATAGATGCAAAAATCCTCAACAAAATACTAGCAAACAGAATCCAACAACACATTAAAAGGATCATACACCATGATCAAGTGGGATGTATCCCAGGGATGCAAGGATTCTTCAATATATGCAAATCAATCAATGTGATACACCATATTAACAAATTGAAGAATAAAAACCATATGATCATCTCAATAGATGCAGAAAAAGCTTTTGACAAAATTCAACAGCCATTTATGATAAAAACTCTCCAGAAAGTGGGCATAGAGGGAACCTACCTCAACATAATAAAGGCCATATACGACAAACCCACAGCAAACATCATTCTCAATGGTGAAAAACTGAAACCATTTCCTCTAAGATCAGGAACAAGACAATGATGTCCACTCTCACCACTATTATTCAATATAGTTTTGGAAGTCCTAGCCACGGCAATCAGAGAAGAAAAAGAAATAAAAGGAATACAAATTGGAAAAGAAAAACTGAAACTGTCACTGTTTGCAGATGACATGATACTATACATAGAGAATTCTAAAGATGCCACCAGAAAACTACTAGAGCTAATCAATGAATTTGGTAAAGTTGCAGGATACAAAATTAATGCACAGAAATCTCTTGCATTCCTATACGCCAATGATGAAAAATCTGAAAGAGAAATTAAGGAAACACTCCCATTTACCATTGCAACAAAAAGAATAAAATACCTAGGAATAAACCTACCTAGAGAGACAAAAGACCTGTATGCAGAAAACTATAAGACACTGATGAAAGGAATTAAAGATGATACCAACAGATGGAGAGATATACCATGTTCTTGGATTGGAAGAATCAATATTGTGAAAATGACTATACTACCCAAAGCAATCTACAGATTCAATGCGATCCCTATCAAATTACCAATGGCATTTTTTACGGAACTAGAACAAAAAATCTTAAAATATGTATGGAGACATAAAAGACCCCAAATAGCCAAAGCAGGCGTGAGGGAAAAAAACGGAGGTGGAGGAATCAGACTCCCTGACTTCAGACTATACTATAAAGCTACAGTCATCAAGACAATATGGTACTGGCCCAGAAACAGAAACATAGATCAATGGAACAAGATAGAAAGCCCAGAGATAAACTCATGCACCTATGGTCAACTAATCTATGACAAAGGAGGCAAGGATATACAATGGAGAAAAGACAGTCTCTTCAGTAAGTGGTGCTGGGAAAACTGGACAGCTACATGTAAAAGAATGAAATTAGAACACTCCCTAACACCATACACAAAAATAAACTCAAAATGGATTAGAGACCTAAATGTAAGACTGGACACTATAAAACTCTTAGAGGAAAACATAGGCAGGACACTCTTTGACATAAATCACAGCAAGATCTTTTTTGATCCACCTCCTAGAGTAATGGAAATAAAAACAAAAATAAACAAATGGGACCTAATGAAACTTCAAAGCTTTTGCACAGCAAAGGAAACCATAAACAAGACGAAAAGGCAACCCTCAGAATGGGAGAAAATATTTGCAAATGAATCAATGGGCAAAGGATTAATCTCCAAAATATATATGCAGCTCAATATTAAAAAAACAAGCAACCCAATCCAAAAATGGGCAGAAGACCTAAATAGACATTTCTCCAAAGAAGACATACAGATGGCCAAGATGCACATGAAAATCTGCTCAACAGCACTAATTATTAGAGAAATGCAAATCAAAACTACAATGAGGTATCACCTCACACCAGTTAGAATGGGCATCATCAGAAAATCTACAAAAAACAAATGCTGGAGAGGGTGTGGAGAAAAGGGAACCCTCTTGCACTGTTGGTGGGAATGTAAATTGATACAGCCACTATGGAGAACAGTATGGAGGTTCCTTAAAAAATGAAAAATAGAATTACCATATGATCCAGCAATCCCACTACTGGGCATATACCCAGAGAAAACCATAATTCAAAAAGACACATGCACCCCAATGTCCATTGCAGCACTATTTACAATAGCCAGGTCATGGAAGCAACCTAAATTCCCGTTGACAGATGAATGGATAAAGAAGTTGTGGTACATATATACAATGGAATATTACTCAGCCATAAAAAACAACGAAATTGGGTCATTTGTTGAGACGTGGATGAATCTAGAGACTGTCATACAGAGTGAAGAAGTCAGAAAGAGAAAAACAAATATCGTATATTAATGCATATATGTGGACCCTAGAAAAATGGTACAGATGAACCGGTTTGCAGGGCAGAAATTGAGACACAGATGCAGAGAACAAACGTATGGACACCAAGCGGGGAAAGCGGCAGGGGGTGGTGGTGGTGGTGGGATGAACTGGGCGATTGGGATTGACATGTATACACTAATGTGTGTAAAATTGATGACTAATAAGAACCTGCTGTATAAAAAATATATATATATGCTAAAACAAATTAGCATATAGATATTATTCATAATTATGAGTTTGAATCTTGAAGAACATGTCCAATTATGCTATGGATTTCCAGTAATATCAGTGAATACATAGGAAATATTCAAAGTTGTATCGCTTATAAAGGCAATCGCCCAGTTATCTGAAAAATTCAAGCATACAAACTATTTCTCTCCCAGATAGGCTGGATAAAGCCAATATTGTATATCTCCTCCTTGTTCTTTTGTTCACATTTTAATTTTTCTTTTAATGGGATTTTTAGTTTATAATCTTATCTAAATCCCTTTAGGATTCTTTAGCTTTAAAGAGCCCCACTTTAAAAAAGATGATCTATTTGGTCCTTCACATTTTTCTGTGGTTTTGCTAAGTCCACCACCACATGGACTACCCTTAGTTTTATGACATATGCTTCCTTAATACCTAACTCTCTCCCCGGGAGGAAATCAGGCATCTTTGGAACAGACTTCATTTTCTCATAAGTATATGGATATTGTTTTAGTACAAATTATTGCCGTGATGTAATAAAAAATGTTAATAAATAAATACATTCCAAGAATATTTTTTGAGTGCCCACTGAATGCCAGATCTGTGCCAGGTCTGGACATACAAAGATATACCAAGGTCCTGCCTTCATGGCATTTACATTCTCTTGAAAGAAGCAGATGGGAAAACATGTGCAGCTACAAAAGAACTGATGAGTATGGATGGCCAGGAACAGCGGGTGGTGGGAGGGCAGAGAAGGAGCACTTCCGTCTGTCTGGAGGGGCTGTGACAGCTTTCTCCAGGAGGGGATTAATCTCGAGACTCTGTGGATGAGCTTGACATTTGCCGATCGGACTTGTGGGGAATACAGTTAATAGCACAGAGATAAGAAAGACCCTGTTGTAGCACAAGGGGGTAACTGTTCTGATAACTGAGAGACTGTACGTGTCGAAAGTAATGCAGCTTACCTATTCCATGAAGATATGTAAAGATCACACACGTGAGTTAATTCACATTACAAACATGCAAACTATACAAAAGTATATTCACAAGAATCTTTTTTTATTTCTCTTTCCCAATCTTACTCCCATTCACAGCACTTCTTGGCATTATATATATTGAAATGTATACCTTCTACCATATATAAATCCATTGTTTTAGTTTGTTTTTTACCTAAATATTATATATATATTTATGCACACAGGCATATGTATATTTCTACAGCAGCTTGCTTTATTCATTAACAAAAATATTTCTTGGAGTTTCTTTTATGCTAGTACATAAAGCTCCATTTCATTTTTAACTACTACATAGTATTTCATTACATGGCTGTGCCATAATTTATGTAAACGTTTCCCATTGATGGACATTTTTTTTTTCCCTTAAATTTTTGCTCTTATAAATAATGCTGTCATGAAAATGCACATACATCTTGAAGCATATATATGGCAAGTTCTGTGAAATAAATGCCTAGATTCAAAAATGAGACTTTTCTCTCTTTCTTGAGAGATGGCTGGATAGGTACTGAGCCTGCACCTCTGGGCTGTCTGGCTCCTTTGGAGATCATTTCTGTTTGTTCCCCAATCCAAAGTCCCTGGGAGTGTCTGACCTGGTGGCCTTATCCCTTATGCCTTTTTAGCTGTATTATTTCCTGTTTCATAATGAGGCTGGAAGAACAGATGTCCCATATCATGTACCAATTCCTCTGCTGTGGGTGTCAGGCCAGAGAGCTGGCATCTCAGAAGTGCACCTACTCAGGGAAGTGTTAGTTGGGTGAAGTGGAAACTATAATTTAGGACTATATTGCAGGTACTTTATACATTTACTAGACTTCAGGGTCTTAACAAAGAATACCATTATTTCAGTCAATAAAAAATGCAAATCATTTATTTTAAGCAGTTTTTGAAACAGGAGTCATAGGTTGGGGGTATTTCTTATAAGGATATTTGTGTATGGGTATGTTTTTAGATTCTTTATTAAATTTCCTTATCCTAGTTGAAAAACTAAAAAAAAACCCCCAGATCTATTTAATAAAGGGGATGAGTTCTAATCAGTCATCAATTTTTCCTATATTGCTGAATGGCTATTTCCAGTTCATTTCAAAAGCAGTTCAATTTTCTTTTCTTCTCCATCCCTTGTTTATAACATTCATTTGTCATTTTTGTCATTTTATAGACCTACCAAGAGCAGCTGTCAGGATCTTAAGCAACATGACATTCCTTTTTGTGAGTTTGTCATACACAGCTGAGAGTGCCATTGTAACTGCTTTCATTACCTTCATTCCCAAGTTCATCGAGTCACAGTTTGGTATTCCAGCTTCCAATGCCAGCATCTACACTGGTAAGGCACTGCCGTTAGAACTCCTTGAAACCATGATCATTTTTGACCACTAAACTAAAATGCAATGAGTAAAGAGAAAGTTTGTTCTAACATCAAGGTGTTAAATTCAAGTTCATGAATAGCAATCTTCCCCCACCTCAGATTTTAGGAGGAGGAAGTCTTTGAATGTTTTCTCTTCGATTCAGATTGTACTAAAGTGTAACATTTTCACCAACTGTGTTTTGGAAAAGGGAGAACTTTGCATATTTGTGTTTTTACGGTTCTCAGTTCAAAAGAATGAAATGGGCAAACTTAAATCTGAATAAATCTTTTCATGGTCTGACATGAGTCTGAAAGTGTTAAATTTAAAAAAATTGATGATCTGAAATATAGATCATCTTCATGGATTTTCCATTCATAAATGTGAACAGGTTTTAATTGCATTACTGGAGGTGCTTGAAGTTAGAAAGGCAATCTGTGAATTTTGTTTTAGATGATGTTTTGTGTTGGTACCTAGACCCATAATACTTAGTGCTCCAATCTGTTTTTTTCCATAGTAAATTGGGTGCTCAGAAATGTGGGGACATGAATTCTCAGATATTGGGATTTTCAGTGTATTATATCATGTAATATCCTGGATATTTCCTTAGTGATTTCAAAGATGGTCAAATGACTGCATCTACCTAAGGCTCAATTTATTAATAAAGTATATTTAAGCAGTTAAGTGGAGAATTACAAGAGCTTTTGCAATGGCCGGCTCCCACTTTTCTCCTCCACGTCCACATTCAAACCCAGCAAGCTTGGATTATCTGAAAATTAGCAGACAAAATTATATTATTGTATTGATAGAAAGAGAAGTTGAACTATTTGGGTAATCATTTTGTTCTCTATTTCATTTTGCCCATAAAAAGACATACATATTGGGTTGTGGGTCCACGATAGCAAATCTTTTTATAAAGAGTATACTGCTATGGACATTGTAATTGTCACCTATAAATCTGTTTTTTTCTGTTGGTTTTAAATAATATATGTTTTGCTTATATTAAGGTAAAATTTACAGATTACATTATAATTTGGTTGTCAGAAATCCTGAACATCCCATTTTTTGTTTAATTCTTACACTAACCTTTGTTGAGCAACAATTCTTGGACAGGGAAACCACGAGTTGTCTTGTTGTTAGATCTGAAGCCATGTAACTGTCAAATGTGGTCTCAGTATTTCCCACACTAAGTTTCAGTATTAGAGGTGTTACTGGAAAGAAGGTTCATAGTCAAATAAATTTGGGGCTTGCTGAGTTAAACAAAATATTATAGAATCCTTTGCTGCTGGACTTTTCATAACCCTTAATATACCAATGTGCATTGTGAAACTCCCAAAGGAAAGTTCAAAGTACAGTCTCTCCCAAATTTATTTGACCATGAAATCTGACTTCTTTAAGGCATTCTTTCTCATGAATAGTGTTCTTCAGGACACACATCAGGAATCACTCTTAGTCCAGCCTGTGTGTCGCTGTTTCAGCCAGGCTAGGGAGCAGAGCCTTCTGGATTATCCCATTTCCCTCCAGATGCACCATTTGGACCTCGAGAGTTACCAGGCTGTGGTCCAGTGCTGAGCTGGGTAGGAATTGATGCATATTGAACCCATATTGACCAAGGCCATCTCTTAATTACTGGTTGAGGTAGAGGCTAGATAGACAACTTTCTGTGGACCTGGGGTCTTTGGCTGCAGAGTTCCACAGAGATGTGGTCAAGGCAGTGGTGACTGAGTGTGGCCTCCTTGGTGAAGAGGGTAAACGATTGAATAAAACTAAATCACGGAATTTGTTCATCCCACGTTCCAACATCTGGGTTAAAAAGAAGCAGTATCACACAGTGCCAATGCCATTCTGGTTTTGTCGTCAGCAGCTTTTTTTGTTTTTGATCCTTGCCAATGCAATTTATACAGTGTTTGGTAGTCTTCGGTGTTTTGATAAAAGGCCTTTCATTTCCAGCTCACATACTTTTTCCTTCCTTTCCAGACAGATAACAAATAATAATAGTCAAGAGATACTCAGATTGAGTAAGAGTAGAAGGTGGCCTGTCATATTACAGTAAAATTAAACAGGGATGATACTTCTTTTTAAAACTTACCTTGATTTTTTGAATTTGTATCAATTGAATCCTTCTTACTCTCTAAGCAGAGATTTGTATTTTTTAAGGACTTATTTAATTTAATCTTTTGTATTTAAACCCCATTCCATGCACATAAGTGACATGGAGAATTAAGAAATGTATCTGAAGATGAATTTAAAAATAGTTTAAATTACTCCTCTGACAAAGTTTTCGAGTTAAAGTTCTTTCTTCATTTAAAAAAATTACCTGACCCTCCATAGCAGTTTGCTTGTGTTGTGTTATATGGTAGAGCTGAAGCTCCGTACCCGTATCAAAGATGGGCCTTTGCTCACTCGCCCTCTCTCATAGCCATTGAATACCGACTCTGGGCACGGTGCTGTGCTGTGTGTGTGTGGTGTGTGGTGTGTGCCGTGTGTGTGGGGTGTGTGTTGTGCCGTGTGTGTGGTGTGTGCCGTGTGTGTTGTGCCGTGTGTGGTGTGTGTGTGTGTGCGCGCCGTGTGTTGTGTGTGGTGTGTGTGTGGTGTGTGCCATGTGTGTATGTGTGTGCATGTGTTGTGTGTGCATGTGTTGTGGGTATGTGTGTGTTGTGTGTGGTGTGTTGTGTGTGTGGGGTGTGTGTGTGTGTGTGTGTGTGTGTGTAGGCGGGTGGACACGGGGCGAGGCAGATATAAAGGCTCAAACCTGGACCTTAAGTTGCTTACAGATCTAAGAGGAGAGAGACAGCTTACAAAATAAGTTTAGAAAAAGCTGTTTAAATAAATGAATGGAAGCTGTGGGCCACAGAGATTATTTTGGCTGGCGGCGTGGCGGTGTTGAACTGCATGTCATGGCGGAAATGGCTTTTAACCAGGCTTTTATGGAGAAGTAGAATTGGACCGTTTGGAGTTTGGAGGTAAGGCGTTTGCTCTCTGTGCAGGACCAACTTGAACAAAGGCAAAGAGCAGGGAAAGCTGAGACTTGTTCTGGCTCCAGCCAGCCCCCCTGGCCCCACCCCCGGCCCCACAAAAGCTTCCCTCGGACAGACATGAGAGGGCTGTAAAGGCAAGCAGGTGGGAGGTGGGCTGGGCGGTGGTGGAGAGATGCATGCTTTCAGGTATTGCTGGGGGGGCACCTTTAGCATCACTGGGCTCATCTCATCACATTGGAGGCCCCTGTGCCCTGTGAGGAGGTGGTGACACTCATGAGTGTGTCACTAAAACACCTTCAGCCCACTGGTGTTTGTTTCTGTGCAGCAGTGAATCTGTGGTCACGTTGCACCCTCCCTGTTTATGGTCTTTCTGCTGACTCACTTAGAGTCACATTTATTGAGTGAAATGAAATATTATGAAGTTGATATTTTGGAAAAGCCTGAAATAGCGGGAAAAGCCCTGCAGGAGGAGTTAGACGGAGCGGTCATGAACCCTGCCCTGCTGGTCACCAACTCTGTGACTTTGAGCAGGTCACTTAACTCCCTGAACTTCAGCTAAAACTGAACTTTATCTGTCTGATGAGGATAATATCTCCCCTCTCTCTGTGTCAGTGTTGTTGTGAGGATCAAATGAAGTAGTAAATAATGATTTGTTCTGGAGCTTACCTAACTTCAATAGGTACAGCAGTATAAATTGAAAAATATAACTTAATCATGTATTCTAGGAAATAAAATTATTTATGATGATGATGACAGCACCTTACATTTGAAGTCCTGCATCTTGAACAGGTCTGAGAATGAAGCCTCTGTAATAATAGTGATGGTAATAAAATGACTGATAATATTTGTTGAGTGTTTGCTAAGTAGAAGATGCTAAGTATTTTTATACGTAAAACATCATTTAATGCCTATGCAGTAGGTATTATTGATTATGCCCATTTTCCAGATGAGGAAACAAAGGTCCAGAGAGGTTTAAATAACTTGCTTGAAGACATGCAAACAGTAAGAGCCAGGAGGCTGGAGTCTTGTACTCCTTGGAGTATATAAATGTGCATATGTGATTTTTATTGAAATACTATAATAGGCATATTCTATTGCCATAATTTCCAGTTAGTTTGTGGGGGGGGGTTTGTTTTTTTTTTTAACTATTTCTGGAGAAATGATAGTCTAAGATTCTACTTGGCCACCAAACCATGGTCAACAACATTTGTTTTTAGAGCACTGTGGTCTCTCAGCATCACCTTGGCTTTCCTGGGATCCCACCCAGGATTGTGCAGAATTATGAAGAGTTAGCCATTCGTTTGTCTTTACAACGGAACTAGCCTTGGAAAACTCTATTTTGTTTTTCACTGGAGAATAATCAAGATACTGGGTTGACCAAAAAGTTTGCTTGGGTTGAATGAATTTTTTGGCCAACCCAATACTTTTTTTCTGTGTCTTGAAAAGATAAGGGGATTAGGTTGGGGTGTGATTTTTAAAAATAGACTGTAACTTTTATTGCTTTCTAATTAACCAAATATTTGCCACCTGTCTCCAAGCACTGATTTCGAGTCGTTGATGAGAGTCAAGGCGGTGCCCCTGAACTCAAATTGCAGCCTCAGATTTGCCGCGTCTTTAGATACAAGTGAAGCATGAACATGCTTTGATTGGTTTCATTCTTCTGAGAGCATTAACAGCTCTTCTAGACCCGTTCTTCTACGAGATAGTTTTTAAAATTCATTTTGTACTAATTTTATAAATGTATACAAAGATTTTTTTAACGTTACAATTAACCTTTTAAATGCAGATAGACTGTATTAGCTGTGCACGTACTGTAGCATCACTGGCCATTTCCAAGGTCAGGTGATGAGGTTTGGCTCTGCGAGATGTATGAACACCACACTTAAACTCGAGAGAAGAGGAAGGTCCCCTGCAAACCAACATCCTGCAGCAGCCGCTAGAGTCTTCTCCCTTCTGTAGTGTTAAACAATCTTGAGATGAACAGAGGCTATTAGGAACTAAGAGAGACAATGATAGGTTTTTTTGAGCAGATAGGTATTTATCACACCGAATTACATTAGTTTTTCTTCAATGCCAATTAGAACTTTGGTAGAAGATTATACTGGACAGTAAGTCAGGATACTCAGATTCTGTTTGTTCATTGACCAATTAATTTAAGACATGTTTGAGTGCTTACCCTGTGGCTGGTTCTTAGCCAATGCACTCATGGTGGCGGTTAAGCAGGGTTGAGTTGCTTAAGAAGACTCAGAGGACCCAAAATGACAACTCCTACACATGGATGCTACGCAACTATAACATTAAAGTAAGAATGGACTGGGACTTCCCTGGTGGTCTAGTGGTTAGGACTCCGTGCTTCCACTGCAGGGGTCACGGGTTTGATCCCTGGCTGGGGAACCAAGATCCCGCAAGCCAAAAACAAACAAACAAACAAAGTAAGAATGGACTTTGCATCCACAGGCGGTCTCTGAGGGGCGCAGCAGGACCCACTTTCTCTCTTATCTCAGGCACCACTGAAATGTGCAGGGAACACCCAGGAAGCAGAATCCACATGGAGTCTCAGCTGGAGCTTTCTTTATTTTTGAAATACTTTTTATATTTTAAAATACTTCTTATATTTTTATTTCTTCTATATTTTGCTGGTCACATAGGTTCTTGCTCTGTACAGTCTCAATAGTAGAACTCTCCAGGGGGTCTTAGCACCGCCATGTACAGAACCGTCGTGCTCACTGTCATCAATAAAGGATGCTAGGGGCTTCCCTGGTGGCGCAGTGGTTAAGAATCCTCCTGCCAATGCAGGGGACACGGGTTCGAGCCCTGGTCCAGGAAGACCCCACATGCCGCAGAGCAACTAAGCCCGTGCGCCACAACTACTGAGCCTGCGCTCTAGAGCCTGTGAGCCACAACTACTGAGCCCACGTGCCACAACTACTGAAGCCTGCGCGCCTAGAGCCCGTGCTCCATAACAAGAGAAGCCACCGCAATGAAGAGTAGCCCCCGCTCGCCGCAACTAGAGAAAGCCCACACAGAGCAACGAAGACCCAACACAGCCAAAAATAAATAAATTAATTAAAATAAAATAAAATAAATGATGCTGATGAGCTGGGACAAACCATCCCCAAACTTCCCGGATCCATGGTTACAAAGTGACAGTATTTAGGCGTCTCACACCTTGACCTGCACACACACTCTGTTAATTCCGTAGGACGGCTCAGGCCTTCTGACGTTACCTCTCAGAGCTCCCCGAGGGCTACGGTGGTACCTAAGGTGGAGAGTGTCTTTGCCCTCATGCCGCTAACCCATTGTCTGGTTTTAGGCTTATCACTGTTTCTCTCCAGGTCTGTTTTCTAATCTAGAAAACAATAATTTGGACTAGAATGAACTCTATGACTTCTTCCTGCTTGAAAAATCTTAGATTAAATAATTTTCCCAAGGCCACAAGTACCAAATAAACTTATTCTTACATGGCCCTGTAGAGTTACATGATTTTCTTACAAGGGAAATAGTTAATGAGCAACTCGTCACTGCGGTATTTTTTTTTTTTTTTTTTTAATTTTACTTATTTATTTATAGCTGTGTTGGGTCTTCGTTTCTGTGCGAGGGCTTTCTCCAGCTGTGGCAAGCGGGGGCCACTCTTCATCGCGGTGCACGGGCCTCTCACCATCGCGGCCTCTCTTGTTGCGGAGCACAGGCTCCAGACGCGCAGGCTCAGCAGTTGTGGCCCACGGGCCCAGTTGCTCCGCGGCATGTGGGATCTTCCCAGACCAGGGCTCGAACCCGTGTCCCCTGCATTGGCAGGCGGATTCTCAACCACTGCGCCACCAGGGAAGCCCCGTCACTGCGGTATTTTTAGTAATGGTGCATCACCACAGACTTCGACCATGTCCAGCGTGCATGTGATCTCCTTTTCTTTTAGGTGGGGAGTGTGATGTAGTCCACGGACTTCTCTTTGAATCCCGGCTCTGTCACTTAACTAAATGCATGACTTTAGCCAAGTCCCTTAACCACTCTCTCTCAGTTTCTCATTTGTAAAATGTGAATGATCCCCTCCTAGGGCTACTGACAAAAGTTAAATGAGATAATGATATCTTAAAACATTTGGTATATAGTCATAGGTGCTCAATACAAATTGGTTTCCCCCTTTTCATGTTGTAAGACTGTGTTAAATTTAAGTCCCCATTAAAGAGTTTCATTAGATTTTCTGATTTAAAACAAACATTGTATTAGTCTAATTTAGAGTGGTATTCGAAGGCATTTTGCTAAATCTCACCTGTTAAGAGAAGTAATACATTCAAATGAAATTGTAAGGAGTGACTATTTTAGTCCCGATCATAGGAGTAAAGTGGCAGAAATCTTCTAGGGCAGCAGATAGGCAGGAGGTGTTGGGAAGGGAAGTTCACAACATAGTGCATCATCAATCAATCTCTCTCTGTCTCTGTCTCTCTGTCTCCCCATCTGTCTCTCTCTTTGAATTGCTCTAAGTCAATTTCCCACATGACCAGCCTCCTGTTTGGCCAGTTCTCCAAACCATTATTTCTTTTGTGATTCTTTCTCTTTATTTACCAATTATCAGAGTAAAAAATTTTGTTCTAGCAAATTGGTATAGTGACCAGTAAATTTTAAAAAAATATGATGAACACATGGCTTTTTATATGTTTGATGTACTTTAATCTACTGCAGTCATTATTCTTTTTGATGCTCCAGTTGTTCAGACTTTCGCCACTGGGAGCCCCTTCAAGCTAGCATCTGTAACATTTGGAATGACCTCAGTAGTAAGTTTCCTGCCCTAGACCTGGGATCAGTCACACTTCTCCAAGGAGTCTTGGTTCCTTTTAGAGGAAAGTGATCTTTGGAGATCACCATCTGGGCACTGGGTATGCTCGTTGCTACAAGATTGTCATTGTTTCTAGGCCTTTTTGTTTTTAATAAAAAGAGGAAAACAAATCATGAAGTTATATTGATATTTCCACTTCAAATGCAAGATTACAGGTTATTACTTAACTTCTTTGATATTGTATCTCTTTAATACTGAAAATCTTTCTTCCTAATAACTTTTACATAATTACTATATCCAAGTGTGTGTGTATGTGTGTGTATGTATAATGGTTTCAAACCAACTATCAGTGTTACTACTAACTATGAAATATGAAATGCAGTTTTAGACATCTTTGTGGTTCTTTCTGTCCATAGGCTATCTCTTAGGGATTTGCAAAATACTGTGACCTAGTTATCTGAAATAATTCTTCTCTGTTTGGTTATGCCCACAACGCGGTATACTGTGGAGATTTATTTGCTTTAATTTGTTTTCAGTTTTTAGGGATTACTTTATTTTTCTATTTTTAAGCTACATTTGTTTTTTTAAATTATGTAAGACATTTATATGATTTGAAAGTCAGAACCATAAGACAAAGGACATTCAGAGAAGCCTTGCTTTCATCCTGGTTTGCTCCAGTTCTCTCTCTTCCTCTACAGGTAGCATTTTATTAGTTCCTCCCTCTTTTGTTTCTGTTTGAATATGTAAGTAAATATGAGTATTATGTATGCGATAAATAAATATGCATCAGTATTTTATGTTAGCATTTCCCCTTCTCTTACCCCAAAGCTGGCATTCTCTACACTCTGTCCTGCACTGTGGCAGCGTCAGAGGCCTTGCTCGTGTCTTTCACAGGCACACAGTTCTCTCAGTTTGCCTTTATCCTGGCAAAGAAGCTAATTCCAGCCAGGCGAGGGAGACTGAGAGCTCATGACTCTACTTGTCGTATAATACTCAGTCCTTACCCCCTACCCCTGCCAAGGTTTAGCAGATTGTTACAAAGATCAACAGAGAGAATCTTTCTGAAACCCCTTTGAAAAATCTGTATAGCTTTTGGGAATCCAAATAAACTTGGAGTCTTTCCTTCAGTAGGGGCCTGTGCTGTGAGGGTAGAAGCCTGGGACCTTTGTTAGATCCCACTCTTAGCTGGGCACAGGGACAGAGCGGGGCTGTCTGTGCCTCATTTTCAGTCCTCCCCACGGTACTGCAGTGGAGGCCCTACTCTCTCCAGCATAGAGTAGCTAAAACCAAGGTGTACAGAGCAATTTTTGTAAGCTATACACCGAAGCAGCCCATAATACAGGTCCACAATATATAGATTGAGCTGGTCCACAGAGAAGCTGCTTATAGTTTAGAATTTTTATTGCACTCATTCTTTCCCCTCCAACTTTTAATGTATTGGGTGAGACATATAGTACAGGTTTGGAGGGAGGCAGATCTTATTGAAATTCCCGCTTTTTCTCTTCATCCATCCATCCATCCATTGGCCATCCATGCACAAATATTTATAAAGCTTCTTCTATGGGCCTGGCACTGTGCCAGGTGCTGGAAAAACCACAATGGGAACACAGAGGGATCCCATCCTCAAGGACCTTACAGTATAGTGACCCCAGTGGGCTGCCTGTGTCCTTGGACAAGTTCCTTAACTTTTAGGAGAGAGGTTGTGATGATTAAATGAGGGGATGTAGATGGTGTGCTTAGTACAGTGCCTGGAAAGTAGCTTCTAGTAATAACTGCAGTACTCACTTTATGAGATACTCTCATGAAAATGAATCTAAGGCAGAAGAATGAAGCTAGGACTTAGGATATGTGGAAACATTCATTGGAAAGATTACCTGGGAGAAATTGATTGGAAGAGTAAGAAGAGAGAAAAATGGCTAAAGGTAGTGGGGAAAATGAAAGAGAAGGCAAGAGACCTGATATTAACATGAAGGCTGAAGGATTATTTCATCTGAACTGCTGGAGGCTTGGAGATGTAATATAAATGATACCAGTGCAATTGCTTTAAGAGTGAAACACATTGTATGTGAAACTGATTTCAGTTGAATCAGTGTTGAGCTAGGGATAAATCTTTATATCTCTGATTTATTTATTCTCCTTTATTTTTCAACCTCAAATGAGTCTATTTTTCACTACTCTTAGGAGGGAGAAATACATTTTAAGTGTTTTAATTTTCATGTTTGAGCATAGTGCAGTGAAACGTCGGTTGATCAGATCTCTCAGAGGAAATGTTTTCGTTTCACCTATCTTTGATGATTAATAGCAGAATCCTTACGTCTGGGGTTTCTTTTCCGTGTGCCCGCGCACGCGTGCATGCACACGTGCACAAACACACACACATATAAAGACAAACATCACTTATAAGGGATTTTCTGGGCTCAGAGGACATTCAGATCAGTTTTCTCCAGATTTCTACATCTATATCCATCGCCCCTTGATGATCAGTGAGGTCCCAGAATGGCCCAGAGCTCCCTTAAGAGCTTTAGTTATCAAAAAATCCTATATTCTGTTCACAGAGCAGGATTCATTTTTGTATAAAAGTTGAACTGAGAAAGATTAGGGAGCTTTTCTAAAGGACTGAAAACCCAGGGGAAAGAATGAAGTGTCAGGAGCAAATGTAAAAGTGTTTCCGCTAACAAGTGCGTCACGTCCTTGGTTAAATCACATCCAAGATACACCCAGTGGATCTGATGAATGACTGAAGGTAAACATTAACCTCTCTGGCCCTCAGTCTCATCTTGGGAACGAGGGATTGAATTAGACAAGCTTTCACCAAAGCTCAACTAACAGACCTCCCACTGTCTCCCCTACCCCACCCCCAACCTCACAAAATCCTCTGATTTTTGTGAGCAGCTTCTTTTTCTAGGCATTCAAGTTAGTTAGTGTCTTACCATCTTACTCTGGATATATGTAATACCTTTCCCTGGCACTTTAAATTTCTTTTACAGGTATATTGATTTTTTTTCTCCTTTGGTGCGTGTGATGGAACTGAGGTTGGACTGCCATGCTTTTTGCCTTTTTTGAAGGGACTATCAAAGAGCAAGGTACCTTGATGATTCAGTCTCTCCTTTTAAGAACTCAGGAACTTTTTATTGAGCATGGTCCTGTTTTAGCAGGTTCCTACCCTACTAAAGTGAGGTGATCCCTATCTGCTTTGTAGTGAGTCAACATCTTATAAGAGAAAGGTGATGAATTTTGGAGTCATCAGGTCTGGGTTCAACGTCTGCCCACTTATTCGCCACCTTGGGTGAGTTAACTAATTTCTCTGGTCTCAGTCTTACTAGTTGTGAAATGGTGTAATCATAGCCATTTTACAGGGCTGTTGAAGTTATAAAAAGTTTAAAAATGACTTATTAAGCGTAAAGAGCAACCCAAGTATTAATTATTAACGAGAATGACCCTGGCTTTCATCTCTATTCATCAAATATTCCATTCTCCATAATAGGACAGGAGAACCAGGATTATTATTGAAAGAGATGAGGAAGGGAGGAAAGTAGGGGCTGGAGTATAATATTGTCCATTTTGTTGATAGGTAAATAAAGGTATAGGCACTAACTGAAGGATTCACGGCCTCACAGGTAGTGGCAAACTGGGGCTGGAGATAAACTGTTCTGACTCCCAGCTCATGTCACCATTTCTCATTTCCTCAGAGATGCTGTTAACTCGTAGAAATCATGTCCAGACCTGATGAATATCTTGGCTCTTAAGTATGGCCACGATATAGTTATACCACACGGGCAAGAAATACCTTACTCTTTTCAACTAAATAATGAAACATGTGCTTGGACATTATTAGAAGTTGAAGTGATGTCTTCTTGTAACCTGAACCATCTCATGATGGACCACAGAAAATTTGCTTTGCTGTCAGGTTCAACTTCTCATTGTGGCATCTTTCCATTGGCCAGAAGGTAGAGCATGGGGTTATTTGCATTTGTTACTGTTCGACTGATTAGATTTCAGGCGAATGGTTAATTTTTTTTCAAGTCATCATATTGAGAGAGTTCCCTGGCAGTTCAGTGGTTAGGACCCGGCCCTTTCACTGCCCTGGTCCAGGGAACTAAGACCCCCCGTAAGCCATGCGGCATGGTCAAAAAAAAAAGTCATCGTATTGAAATTTTTCTTATGTTTCTATTTGCAATAAAGATGAATATAATTTCTGTTGGTTTTTTGATTAAAGTGGATATTTAAAAACATTATAGGTACATACTTCTCTTACCTGTGCAAGGAACGATTTGTGTATAATTGTTTTGTATAGAGAAGTTCAATATTATTTTGCCATATTTTCCTTAAATTTGTTTGAAATATATTCTATGTAAATACCAAACCCTTTTGGAAATGCAGTTGAACTTGGTGGAATCATTCAGACCTGGAGTAGCTGTGTAATTAATTGTCCATATCCTTTGATAAGATTTTCTCATAGCACATCTGTATTTGTGACATTACAAGTTTTTTGTTATTGTTCTTATTTCAGCCTTGTTCTCAGAGATAGTTATTCATGTAATCAATAGGTTGATAGTTGTAGTTATAAGATATATATATATCAGCAAACTGTCAATTTGTACTTAACTTTTATTTATTTGAACAGAGTCATTGGCATTAACTTTGCTGGGCAAAGCATTCTACACATTAATTGAAGATTTTTAGGGAGCATGTTTAAGATAATTAAGAAAACAAACTTACAGTTGCCTCAAGTACTGTAAAAGCATCAGGTGCATTTGTAGAGCTGACAGCTAATAGTAGATAAGTCTTTATTTGTTTTTAGATCAGAGTCCCAAGAATCTCGGAATAAGGTGTCAGTAGAAATTTTGTGTTAATATAAAATATCTGCCCGGTGGAATTTTGCCCAATGATATGTGCTCCCAGCCCGTCTTAGGGTCATAACCTTCAAGAAAGAAGGGTCATCATCAGGGGATAGGTAGTAATCTCTGTAGTAAACTCCCAAATTCTGTGGTTCTATGATAACAGACAAACAAAAACCCCAAACAATTAATTTCATATTATGTGGAAATAACTGTGAAAATGTTAGTAAACTCTAAAACAGGGGTCCCCAACCCCCAGGCCACGGACGGGTACCAGTCTGTGACCTGTTAGGAACCGGGCCGTACAGTAGGAGGTGAGCGGCGGGCGAGCCAGCGAAGTTTCATCTGTATTTACAGCCGCTCCCCGTTGCTTGCATTACCACCTGAGCTCCACCTCCTGTCTGCATTATGGTGAGTTGTACAATTATTTCATTATATGTTACAATGTAATAATAATAGAAATAAAGTGCACAATAAATGTAATGCACTTGAATTGTCCTGAAACCATCCTCCCACCACCCCTCATCTGTGGAAAAATTGTCTTCCACAAAACTGGTCCCTGGTGCCAGAAAGGTTGGGGACCGCTGCTCTAAAACACATGCTAGTAAATACTAAAACACAGCGTTCTTTCCTGCTCTAACAGGCTGAAACTTGAGTCGCACCTGTTAAATTGCCTTCTTTTTTTCGTTCTGTCCACTTCCCCATCTTTAATGGTTGCTTTCAGTTCCAACTCAGTTGTTTCAGATGTCAGCTACTCCTCTCCAGCTTTGAGTAGAAAAACACTGCATTTGGCATGTGCCTTGCATATCCTTCATTTTGGTGAAAAGAAAAATGTGAAAAGATACAGGGCTACCTTTGAACCTGGTGGAGCGCCCCCTAGTGTAATATCTGGGCTTGAAAGTGAACCAGTGACCGTCATACTGGGAGAGGAGCCAGTGGCTATTAGTTGGGAGGTACATTGAAATTGCACTGATTGTTGCTACACTGTATTTTTTTTCATTTGCTGGTTCACTTGTATCATTTAGGGTGAAGTTTAAAATATTTATTGCATTTTCTTATTCTTTTAGCTTTTGAAGATCTATTGTTGCCTTCCAAAGAGAAGTTTTACTTGAAAATGTGTGATTTTATTCTTCAACACTAAGAGTAGATAAGGTCTGAACAATGAGGGAAAGAGACTGTTTTGCTGAGAGATTTAGAGACGCATCGGTTGATGGGGCTTGTTATTGCATTAGGAAGGCACACAAGAACAATGTCATCTGTTTCTTTTCTATTGCTTTCAACCCAATGGCTATTTTTATAAAGTGATTAATTAGTGGATTTCTGAAACCTAAGTTCTCATAAACAGTAGGTTTGGTGTTCTCCAAAGATACTCAGACCATTAGATTACTAGATTATGTTTCCATTCATAAAACATATTTTGTGGATTTCATTACCTGTGGAATTATGCATGTCATTTGAAACAAAACATATTTATTTTAAAGTGTAGTATGTATAGCATACTGGTTAAGATTTCCATCTCAACTGTCCCTGCTTTGTCCAAAGTTCTTAGTTTTTCTGACTTAAGCTATCTCATTCAGCAAGCAAGTTAGTGTAAGTTTTGAATATTCTTCTAGTTATAAAATGTTCTGACCTTTAATAATCTTGGCTCTCAGTAAACTTATTTTAATGGATAGATGAAAACAGTGTGTAATTGGGGGGATCATTTATTTTCTATGCATGCTGTACTTCCTTTCCTCCAAGTTTTTGCTCAAATGGTCCCTTGTCAATGAGACCCTACCCAGTATACCCCATTTAAAAATGCAACTCCTCTCCCAGAACTCCTGATTTTCCTTGCTAGGCTGAACATTTTTCTCTATGGTGCTTTTTACCTTCTAACATTCAGTACAGTTTGCTTAGTTATTGGTTTATTGTTTATTGTCTCTTTTCCCCACAGTAGATTGTAAACTCAGTCAGGGCAGGGTTTTTTGTCAGCTTTATTCACTAAGTACCTTCAGAGTCTGGAACAGAGCCAAGACATAGTAGATACTCAGTAAATGTTTTCTGTTAAATTAAATATATGTTTTAAAAATTATATATTTTTATGAGCTTTCTGAAAGTTATACCTAACATATTTGTAAATAACACAAAAATGAATTTTAGCTCGACTACTATTTAAAAGATTGGAGATTTAAAAACAATGCAATAAAGGGCATCTACAAAAAATCCACATCATACTTAGTAATGAAAGACTGGATGCTTTCCTCTTAAGATCAGGAACAAGACAAGGATGTCTGCTCTTGGCACTTCTATTCATCATTGCACTGGAGATTCTAGCCAGGAAAGTAGGGCAAGAGAATGAAATAAAAGACATTCAGATTGGAAAGAAAGATGTAAAACTATCTCTATTCATAGATTATGCAATCTTGTATAAAGAAAATCCTAAGGAGTGCACTAAAAACTTATTAGAACTAGTAAATGAGTTTAGTGAGATTGCAAGATACAAGATTAATACAGAAATACCTTGGAGATATTGTGGGTTAGGTTCTGCAGTTAAGCAAATATTGCAATAAAGCAAGCCACACAATTTTTTTTTTGTTTCTCAGTGCATATAAAAGTTATGTTTACTGGAGTCTATTAAGTGTACAATAGGATTATGTCTAAAAAACAATGTAAATACCTTAATTAAAAATATTTTATTGCTAAAAAATGCTAACCATCATCTGAGCTTTCAGTGAGTCATAATCTTTTTGCTGGGGGAGGGCTTGAAATGTTGCAAGAATTACCAAAATGTGATGCAGAGAGACACAAAGTGAGCAAATACTGTTGGAAAAATGGCACTGGTAAACTTACTTGACTCAGGATTGTCACAAACCTTCAATTTGTAAAAAATGCAGTATTTGTGAAGTGCAATAAAACAAGGTATGCCTGTATGCAAACATCAATTGTATTTCTATACACTAGCAATGAACAAAAAAGAAATTAAGGAAACAATTGCATTTACACCAGCATGAAAGAATGAAATACTTAGAAATAGATTTAACAAAAGAAGTGCAAAACTTATATTCTGAAACCCACAAACTATTGTTTAAAAATTAAAGAAGACCTAAATAAATAGAAAGACATCTCATGTTCTTGAATTGGAACACAGTGTTACTAAGATGGCCATACTCACCAGATAGATTCAACAAATCCCTGTCAAAATTCCAGCTGGCTTCTTTGAATAAATTGACAAGCTGATCCTAAAATTCATTTAGAAATGCAAGTGACCTAGAATAGCCAAAACAATCCTGACAAAGAACAAAGTTGGAGCACCTAGACTTCTTGATTTCAAGACTTAATAAAAAGCAACGGTAATCAAGACAGTATGGTACCTACTTAAAGTAGACATAAACATCAATGGAACAGAACTGAGAGTCCAGAAATAAACCCAAACATCTCTAGTCAACCAATTTTCAACAAGGATGTCAAGACCATTCAATGAGGAAAGAATAATCTTTTCAAAAAATGTTACTGGGGTAACTGGATAGCCACATGCAAAAGAATGTAGTTGGACCTCTACCTCACACCATATATATAAAAATGAACTCAAAATGGAGCAAAGATCTTAATGTAAGACCTAAAATTATAACACTCTTAGAAGTAAACAAGCATAAATCTTTGTGACCTTGAATTAGATAACGCGAGCAAAGAAAAAAGATAAATTGGATCTTACCAAAATTAAAAACTTTTATACATCAAAGGACACCACCAAAAAAGTTAAAAAACAACCCACAGGATGGGAGAAGATATTTTCAAAACACATATCTGATAAGGGACTTGTATCCCTTATATAGAATTTATATTCTACATGAGGAATTCTTTTTTTGGAATGTTTATAGCTGCTTTATTCACAATAGCCCCAAACTGAAAACAATCCAAATGTCCATCAACTGGTGAGTGGACAAACAAATTGTGGTATATCCATACTAATTCAGCAGTAAAAATGAATGTAATATTAATACATGCAAAAGTATGGATGAATCTCAAAAACGTTACGCTAAGAGGTCAAACAAAAAAGACTATATATCATATACCATTTATATAAAATTCTACAAAAGGCAAAACTAAAGTAACAGAAAGCAGATCAGTAGTTGCCAGAGGTTAAGGGTCAAGAGATGGAACCAGTTGCAGAGGAGCAAGAGGGAACATTTTAGGGTGTTGGATGTTACACAATTGTATACCTAAAACAAGTGAAATTTATTGAATTTTATTGCATGTAAATTATGCATCCATAGTTAGTATTAAGAAGTCAAAGGAGTTAAGTAAAACTCCTATAATGTTAACTTGAATTAGTAATAGTATAAATTCACGATTTGAAAATATAAGTATTTCTCCGCTCTGTTCCCCCCTTTCTCTTGGAGCCACCCCTGAATGGGCTGTAGTGTAAAAGTCCATTTTCAACTTGCACAAATACATTGAGTCTACCCGTCCATGGACCAGGCCTGGGTTTTTCTCCTTCCCATCAGCTGCTTGTTGCAAACCTCCGCAGAAGCTGTAGGTGAAGCTGATGGAGAGGCCTCAATGCAAGAGAGGTAGGAGACGTGGATTTTGGGTCCTATTTGTACCTTACATGAAGAATTCTTAAAATTCAACAATAAAAAGAAAAATAACCCAATTTAAAAAATGGGCAAAGGATCTGAATTGATATTTCTCCAAAGAGGATGTACAAATGGCCACATGAACAGATGCTCAATCTTATTAGTTATCAGGGAACTACAAATCAAAATCATAATGAGATACCACTTTACACCCGCTTGGATGTCTGTAATCAAATATTATTTGTGGAAATAACAAATGCTGGTGAAGATGTGGAACAATTGGAACCTCACACACTGGCAGTAGGAACGTCAAATGACGCAGCTGTATTGGAAAGCAGTTTGGCATTTCCTCAAGCATAGAATTACTATATGATCCAGAAATTCCATTTCTAGGCATATGTCCAAGAGAAATGAAAACATATGTCCACATAAAAACTTGTACATGAATGTTCATAGCAACATTATTTAATAGCCAAAAATAGAAACAACTCAAATGTCCATCAACGGATGAATGGATAAATCAAATGTAGTCTGTTAGTACAATGGTTTATTGTTTGGCCATAAATAGGAATGAAGTACTGACACGTGCCACAGCATGGATGAGTGTTGAAAACATTATGCTAAGTGATAGAAGCCAGACATATTTTATGACTGCATTTATATGAAACATCTAGAATAGGCAAATCTGTAGAGACTGAAAGGAAATTAGTGGTTGTCTAGGGCTGAGGAAGGGGCATAGGAAGAAATGAGCTTGATAGCTAATGGGTACAGGGTTTCTTTCTAGGGTCATGAAAATATTCTGAAACTGATTGTGGTGATGGTTGCATATCTCTGTGAATATACTAAAAAACATTGAATGGTACACTTATTTAAGTAGGTGAATTGTATGGTATGTGACTTATAGCTCAACGAAGCTGTCAATTAAAAAAAGAAAGAAAGAATAAACAGAGCATTTAGTGAGTTGACGATCTTTATTAAATGGTCACTCTGGTCCTCCTTATTCATTTGGCAGAATTAATATAGTTTTTAATGAGCCAAATTTTCGCTTGGCCATAGTGGGGCAAAAGCACTCTAACAAGTATGGTTAGGTGTGTAGAAGTTTGTCTCAAAATTTTTTTGGATAAATAGAGTTTGAAAAATCTGCTTGGATTTCCCTGGTGGCGCAGAGGTTAAGAATCTGCCTGCCAATGAAGGGGACAAGGGTTCAATCCCTTGTTCAGGAAGATCCCACATGCCGCGGAGCAACTAAGCCCGCGCGCCACAACTACTGAGCCTGCGTGCTACAATTACTGAACCCCACGTGCCTAGAGCCCATGCTCCGCAACAAGAGAAGCCACCGCAATGAGAAGCCCGCACACCACAACCAAGAGTAGCCCCTCGCGCGCCGCAACTAGAGAAAGCCCATGCGCAGCAACGAAAGACCCAACTCAGCCAAAAAGAAAAAAAAAGAAAAATCTGCTTACTTCTCCCAGGGGAAGGATAGCTTTGCCAGGTTTTGTAGCTCAGCTATTCTTGGGCATAATCACCGTCAACTCTCTCGATGGAAAGGCACAAGAGCTGCTGGATTTGGACAACAATGGAAAGGGGAGACGTTGAAAAGTGCTGAGGGAAAATGGATCTCGCCCATAGGGCCTCCAAAGAGGGTTTTGTCTTTGGCACTGGCCCACATCTGTAGGCTTTGCTTCTCTGAACGGAAACTGAGTCTAGTAACTTAACACTAAGGTCGTCCTTTGAGGCTTCTTTTGATAACTGAAAAGGTTAATAAGATCCTGTTCGTCTTCTGTAAAATGGCCTCTACAAAATCCCCCCCTTCTCTTGCAATAATTTGTTTAAAGCTTTTGCTGTTTCACCTTAAGTTTCCCATAGCCAGTGAAAAACAGAAGTAAACACTTTGATATTTTGCATTTCATCATTTCAAGTTATTTTTGCCCTTTGTGGTTTTATCGCCTGGATGCAGAAAACTCTTTTAGGTTTTTAAGCCATACAAGATGAAATATGCATTTGATTTGATTTTTGAATCCCTTTCACGACCCAGCTTGGCATTTGATTTTATGTATTATTTCAGCCAGAGCTTTGCAGAACCCTGAAATGAAAAGTGGGCTTGTTTTCTCTGTTGAATGTACCTTTTTATTACCTTTCACTCAGTGCTCCCAAGACCTTGAATCCCTGAGATTGGGGTTCTCATATTTCTCTCGTGCTGCACGGCATTTCCCTGTGTTGGCAGAGTTGCAGAGGGTGTTACTGTGGTTGAATGAGACCCATTTACCCTGGTGGAGGTTCAGTGTGAGCTTGATTTTGATATCTCCAGGCTGAAGTGATGGAGGCTAGGTTTTCATCGGTGTGTAATTCCTTGGAAAGCCTTTATTAATCATTGCAGCAAGGTCATGTAAGATGTTTCAGAGCAGGCTCTGTTGCTGAGCTGCAGGGGGTCCCATCTGAGCCCCACTGTGTTCATCACGGGGTCTCAACAGAGGAAGCTGTGGCCGGAGAGGTCTGCTTCTGGCGCTGTGTCCTCTGACTGAAGTGGTAGAGGCCGACAGGCCGTCTGCATCAGCCCTGTGCGAGACTAGCCACCCTGCCAGCCTATCTGCCTCAGGAGAATTGCTGAAAGAACCTGATATTGGGACCTCCCTGACAGTCCGGTGGTTAAGACTCCGTGCTTCCACTGCAGGGGGCGTGGGTTCGATTCCTGGTCTGGGAACGAAGATCTCACATGCCACGTGGCGTGGCCAAAAAAATAAATAAATAAATAAAAGAACCCCTATAAATCCTGCCACTCAACCTATAGGCTTCTCTCCAGGTGCCCGGTAGCTTTGAGTGACACACGCTGTTCAGGTCAACATACATGGGCTGCCCCTCCTAATTCCAATCGAACAGGGCATCCTTTACAATTTGACTTGATGTTATGCTATGAAATATTATGGATCGAAAGAAATAGTCTGGTCTCTGTCTTAAAACAGTCACCAAATTATAAAAATGGCACTATAAATTAATTCTAATGATGGACTTCGTTCATAGTTGGTGAAGGGATTTCTGAGATTTTTTACAAGGGTGATAGTGAGATATATGAAAGAGAAAGAGTTATATTGTGATTTTGTGGTACTTTGTGGATTTAAGAGCAGTTTGTGAAAATGTGTACTTACTGTGCTGTGTATTCTCAGACCATTTAAAATTTGCTAGCTTCAAGGTTCGAACTTGAAAAATATTCTCTTCTTCTATTCCCCTCTGACAATAATTGTTATTTATTTGCAAGGGAGAGTGGAAGCTTAAGGGGGTAAAATATTTAGGCTTGGGTGATAGGAAACATTTATTTTGTATCATAAGATTAGAAACATAGTATTTGGAAAAGTTAAATAAATTTGAGTTTATTACCCTGCTCTATCACTCACTAGATGTTTCCTCACCTGGGTTGTGGAAAGAAACTTCTCTATTCTTTCCAACCTAAGACACCATTCATTGTAAGATGCCCCATGATTTTGAGTTGCTATGAAACAAAAATGCTTCTAATTAGACAGTGACACAAGGTAGAGATCCTATTGATTGTCAGACACATTCTGATTTCAGAGCAATTCAAAATGCATACAATTTTGAGAATTAGATGAGATACTATCCATACAGCAGTTATCACAGTTTCTGGCATATCGCTAACATCAGTGTGTGTGTGTGTGTGTGTGTGTGTGTGTGTGTGTGTGTGGTGTATATGTGTACAGAAAGAAAGAGAAAGGTGGGAGAGAGGGAAAGAGAGAGAGAGAGAGAATGGGCATGAGAACGAATTGTACTTCCTTCTTTTCTAGGTGCTCACCCCGCTTTCTCCTCCCCTTCCCTCCCGGCTGCCTTCCCTCAAGACAACTGCAGAACCTGGAAGCCATAATGGCTTACAATGATAGTCTGTATTGATTCAGAGTCTTAGGTTTGCAAACCATTTATTTTTCAACTTACCTAAAGAAAACTTTGGATGTGGAATACACAGAAGGGTCAGAGAATTTAGAGAAAAGAGCCTGAGGGCATCTATGATTCTGAGGATCTGTCTATACTAACTTAATTGACCACAGTGGGACAGTCTGCACCATTATGATCTCACCATAGAAAAGAGGTATCAGAGGGCTACTGACATTCCACGCTTTGTCACCTGTGGTGGCTTGGCCGTTAAGCTTTTGCTAATAACACCCAAGTCAATTTTGATAACAGTGAGATTTTTTTAGGCGTCAGTCTAGATATTTCGTGCATGCCAGTTTTAAACTGATTTTAGCAAGTTATTTTAACTCCAAATGAGATCTTAGATCTCCTATTTGTAAAATAAGATATGGCCTATTTCAAGGAGTAATTGAAAACAAAAATGAATGTCATTTGAGGATTTTATGTAATAAATTCTAAATAACAAAATTATTCATCCATACATTCACCAGACCTTGGTAGGTGCTAGAAAGGTTCATAATAATAATATAATAATATATAATAATAAAGATATAGTCCCTACCATGCACAGGAACCTTCCAGTCTAGCAGGAAAGAGAGAAGTAAACCCAATAGATGGTGGCAGGTCTTACGATGGGGGTGAGCACTGAGTCCTGCGAAAGCAGGTTGTGATTCTTCACAATAGCAATAGCAGCACGATTGCAGTTCCCTGAACCTGAGACATTCTTGATGAGTGGGTCACCTAATTTTGTCCTCCTGTCTTCCAGTTCAAAGTTTTCCTGTGTTCCAAATGATGCATTAGGCTTAGGCATATTTTATGTGTCTATTTGCAAAATAGATAATGTCTACATATTGACAAAAATTGGAGTGAAGAAAAATTTCATCAGTAGCTTTCATATTTTGTAATTCACCAAATATCATTTTTCATAAAGACCCTTTGACTCCATCCAGCCACACTTTGTAAGGGTAAGCAATATTGTGACCCAGAGCAAAAACTTCAACCTTGAATGCTAGGGGATCGTGCTTGAAATAAGGGAAAGAAAGGAAGTAGGACAATTAACATGTCAATCTGCTTGGATAAGTAAGTAGATAAAAGATTTCCTACTGGAAAGCAGTAGGATGTGCTCAGACCTTTTATGAATGAAGCAGGGTCCTCTGGGCAATACTTATGCAGCGATGACTTCTTTAGATACAGATATATACACACAGTAGCTCAAAAGCTAACAGAGGTTTATGTGTTTGAGAGGACATAGTAGCTAAATATCAAACAAAGCTTTATATATTGAACACATACAGGTTTATGTTGGACAATTATGAGTAGTATTTTATTTTATTTTATTAAAATTTTAAAAAAATTTTGCCATATAACATACAGTAAGATTTTTTTTTTAATGCTTTTCTTTTTTAAAAAAAATTATTTATTATTACTTTTTTGGCTGCATTGGGTCATCATTGCTGTGCGTGGGCTTTCTCTAGTTGCGGCAAGCGGGGGCTACTCTTCATTGCGGTGCACGGGCTTCTCATTGCGGTGGCTTCTCTCGTTGCGGAGCACGGGCTCTACAGTGCAGGCTCAGTACTTGTGGCGCACGGGATCAGTAGTTGTGGCTCACGGGCTCTAGGGCACAGGCTCAATAGTTGTGGCGCACTGGCTTAGTTGCTCCATGGCATGTGGGATCTTCCCGGAGCAGGGCTCGAACCTGTGTCCCCTGCATTGGCAGGCGGACTCCCAACCACTGCACCACCAGGGAAGCCCCATGAGTACTATTTTAAATTCAGTTCTATAGATTAAATAGCATATGAAAATTTGCCTAATTATAATTCCAATATATTTATTTGTTCAAATGTTAAACTCATTAATAGCAGGCAGATACTTGTGTCAATTGCCAACATTTATTGGGTATATACTATGGGCTAGGCACTGTTTCAAGCACTTCCTATATCTTAACCCATTTAATCCTAACAATCTCTGAGGAAGAAACTACACTTATCCATATCTTACAGAAAAATCTAAGGCCCGGAATGTCAGAAACTTGCCTGAGGACAGACAGCTTGTAGGTGGCAGAGCTGAGATTCGAACTTGGACTCTTCATGGCCCACACTCTTACCTGGGATTGTCTCAGACATCTGCAGTCGCATTGGCCTCCATCCTGTCCCGCCTGTGCCTTAGGCTGGGCCCCTGGGCTTGGTCCAGGCACTCCCATCTCTCCCTGGTGCTCTGTGCACCTTCCTCGGCTCGTTCTACAGGCGTCCGTGGGCCCCACTTGATGCCTTTTCCCCACCCTCTTGACCGCGCCCTCCCCGCGTCTTGGCCACTAGAGGGCGCGAGGAGCAGAAACTCGAGGGTAACAGGTGTCTGGCAGCGGCTGGGAAGGGGCTGGATCCGAAGCAGAGGCTCAGAGGAGGGCGACAGAAGGAGGGGCGCTTGGGGTCTGGGGACACGGGGAAGGGCAGGAGAGCACCAGCCGGGGAGGTGAATTGGAGCTCAGACAGGGCTAGCGGCAGGAGGGCCGCCTCTCCTGGGAGAGCCCATCTTATATCCTCACTTCCCTCTCCCCAGAAGGCAGTGGTGAAGTTGGGGAGGCCTAGGGGGCCGCCGGAGGTGGGAGGAGAAGCTGACTCGAAGTCCTTCCGTGCTCCCCGCAAGCTAACGCCAAACCATTAAAGCGGGGTTCCGGAGGAGGGGCTTGGAGGAGGGGCGAGAAGCCTCTATTGTCTCCCCTTCGTCACCCCACCACACACTCGGCACCGAATCTTCCCTACTCATTCCATTCCCCTAAAATTCCAACACCGAGACATTTGGGTTCCCTACTTAAGCTGGAGATCTGAGCGTCGTACAGATTCCCCTGAATGCATAGTCAGTCTTTCTGTTTTGGTAGTGCAGTGAGGTTTAGAGGACAGGGGGACATCAGGAGGAAATTTTAATAGATCTTCACTCTGACGAGACCTCATACTAATGACACACTTTTTGTTTTTAAGAGTTGAATACTAGTTAGGATGCGTAGTCAAATAAATTATACTGCTTTTAAATTAGGACTCAGCTGTGAGCGTGGGGATTTGTTTTGCTGCTATCCCAGGGTCTAGCACCGTATCTATAATATCGGTATATAAATCACTCAATTGAAATAGGAATTTTATTCATGGATCATTTCACTCTAAAGGTAAAGCTTTGCCTATTTAGTCAAGTAGATAGAATGTGTACTATTCTTTTTTTATTTTTTTTAAAAATTAATTTATTTTATTTATTTATTTTTGGCTGGGTTAGGTCTTCGTTGCTGCGCACAGGCTTTATACTCTAGTTGCAGCCGCTCCGGGGGCTACTCTTCGTTGCAGCTGCACGGGCTTCTCATTGTGGTGGCTTCTCTTGTTGCAGAGCACAAGCTCTAAGCGCACGGGTTTTAGTAGTTGTGGTGCACGGACTCAGTAGTTGTGGCTCGGGGGCTCAGTTGCTCCGCGGCATGTGGGATCTTCTCGGACCAGGGCTCGAACCCGTGTCCCCTGCATTGGCAGGCAGGTTCTTAACCACTGCGCCACCAGGGAAGCCCCTGTGTACTATTCTTTAATGAGGATAATTTATTAACCAGCTCATCTAAGCCCAGAGCTCTGGTCAACTTACCCAAAAGCTTCCAGTACCTGCTGGTTCTAAGAGGCCGCTGTGGTGCTGTGGAGAGTGCCCTGGGCTGGGAGCCAGAGACCTCAGTTTTCATTCTGGCTCTCCCTGCCCTGTGTGCACTATTGGGCTGGTCACTTCCTCACCTGTCAAAGAGCCATTACTGGTTTTATAAAGTCAGGACCATGGTGAGGATTACAAGATAAACACTATTTTTTTTTTCTCCCTGCCAACCCAGGCAAAGCTCAGACTTTAATCTAACCCTCCCTCTTTGCTCCTTTACGTGGGCTGTAGAACACACAGGAGGAGCGAGCCATCCAAGCATGCACACGGAGGCAGCTGCAGACTTCTGGAATCTCACAGCACCTGGACCCACCGTCCTCTCCATGTGCAAAGCCGTGTACATGTTCTAATTTAGCCCGCGCTTCACTTTCCTACAATGGTTATTTCAACCTTTGGCTATATTTAGAGTTCTCCGTATCTCTTCCCAAACCAAAGCTATATGTATACATACATACTTATATACATACATATATATATATATAAAGAATCTACACATGTTATCAATTCTTGAGGGGGAAAAAAAAAGCGTAGAAAAAAGACTGGAGTGAAATATGCCAGAATGTAAGTTGTGGGTTTTTGGTCCTTCATATTTCTCTGTGCTTTTCAAGTGTTCTAGTCCATCATGCATTGCATGATGTTTCCAAAATAACAACAACAACAAAACAGAAAAACTACCATTCGAGGAGCTACCGCCTACCCATTGATTTATCCCCCCACCCCACTGCTCCCAAATCTGATTCCCGGCCCAGATGCAGGGTTCTCGCTCTCCCTCTCCAGGGCTAATCTGATCATCTGTGCTATTTATTCTCTATTCTCCTGACTTCTCAAGGATCTTGCCTTGACATTAGATAGCCCTTTTTCTCCCCATTCAATCCCCCCTTCCTTTTTGGTCTCTTTGCGAGCATATAAGTATGCTTAAAGGAATTCCCTGGCGGTCCAGTGGTTAGGACTCAGTGCTTTCATTGCCAGGGGCCAGGTTCAATCCCTGGTCGGGGAACTAAGATCCCACAAGCCACGTGGCGCGGCCAAAATATATATATATATGTGTGTGTGTGTGTGTGTGTGTGTGTGTGTGTGTGTGTGTGTATATATAATACAAATGAACTTATGTACAAAACAGAAACAGACTTACAGACATAGAAGACAAACAAATGGTTACCAAAGGGGAAAGGGCGGGGAAGGGATAAATTAAGAGTTTGGGATTAACATATACACACTACTATATATAAAGTAGATGAACAACAAGGTCCTATTGTATAGCACAGGGAACTACATTAAAAATCCTGTAATAAACAATAACGGAAAAGAATATGAAAAAGAATATATATACATATATACATAACTGAATCACTTTGCTGTACACCTGAAACTTACACAACATTGTAAATCAACTATACTTCAAAAAAAACTTGGAGATAATGAATAGTCATAAAGTGAACACTTGTGTAACTACTGCCCAGGTCATGAAAAGGAGTATTTTCAGTCCTCCAGGAGCCCCCTGTATCCTTTCCGGATCCCACCCATCCCCCTACTATCTTGGCTTTTATGGCAATTTTCACTTCCTGGCTTTTCTTCATAGTTGCACTACCTATATATTCATTTCTAAACAAATCATTTAGTTTTACCTGTTTTTGAACTTTATACAGTCAGATCATGTTTTCTGTTGTGTTTTACTTCCTTTATTCAACATTGTGTTTGTATGTGATTATATGTCTTAATTTTTATTATTGTATAGCAGCATTTCATTACATGAATTTACTGCATGTAATGTATCTATTAATGGGTGTTTGGTTTATTTCCAGTTTGGGGCTATTATGGTGCTTCAGATATCTTGTACACTTCTTTTGGTCCCCATGTGCATGAGTTTCTTCAGGGTATAGATCCAGGAATGGAATTGCCTGTAACAGGGTGTGTATATCTTCAACTCTACCAGATAATGCTAAACTGTCTTTCAAAGTGTCTGTCACAATTTACATCCCACCAGCCTTGCAGAGGGTGCCCATTGCTCTGTATCTTTGCCAATATGTGGTGTTGCCAGACTTTTCCATTTTTACTGACATGGTTGGCATGGAGTAGTATTTCATTGTGGCTTTAATTTGTGTTTCTCTCTTAGTAAGGAGGCTGACCACCTTTATGAGTTAATGGGTCAGCTGAATTTCCTCCTTAGTGAAGGCCCATTTAAGTTTTGCTCGCCTTCTAATGGGTTGCTTGTCTTTATTTCATGACTTTGTAAGTTTTTGCACATTCTGGATATGAGTCCTTTGTTGGCTGTATGTGTTGAAAATAAGCTATACTATAAAATCACAAACATTAAAGATTGATTGATTATAGTGTTTTTAAAATTCTTTCCCTTAGTACTGATAAGTAAGTAGAAACAGAATAATTAGACAATAAATAATAGTATACATTACTTCAAATTAATCCTGTCCTTCCCTTCTTCTCTCCAGGCGTCATCATTGTCCCCAGTGCTGGTGTTGGGATTGTCCTTGGAGGCTACATCATAAAAAAATTGAAACTTGGTGCAAGAGAATCTGCAAAACTAGCGATGATCTGCAGTGGTGTGTCTTTACTGTGCTTTTCAACCCTGTTTATTGTTGGATGTGAAAGTATCAATCTAGGTGGCATAAACATCCCGTATACAACAGGGTAAGTATCTTGGAAGAGGCGTCTCACCTCATCCTGGTCATGATTGAAGTGCGAAGCTCTGCGGTGTTTGGATCCCAGGGTTCGGCTTGTGCCCCTCCCTCCATGCGGGGCTCACTATGCCTGCGTTTCTGTCCCGGAAGAGCTGCACCCTCTTGGGCAGAGGCCTCGATCTCTCTGTTGTCTGTGTCCCTTTTGACCCTCGCAGCGTCTCCCATGGCATTTGGGTTACAGTACATGAGGAGGAAATGCTAGTTGGCTTAATGAAAACTGTTCTTTTTTTTTTTAATGTAATGTTTTGAATAGGTAATACATTCACACAGTTTCAAAACAAAGTTCAATGAAAATACAGTGTGCCTCAAGGCCTCCACCCCACTTCTCCCAAAAGACAAACCAGGGAACCACTTTAATTCATCTCTTGTGTACCCTTCCAAGGATTTTCTGTTTTATATCCAAAAGGTAGCATTCTACACATTCTTTTCTTATTTATTTATTTATTTATTTATTTATTTATTTATTTATTTATTTATGGCTGTGTTGGGTCTTCGTTGCTGCGCGCAGGCTTTCTCTAGTTGTGGCGAGCGGGGGCTACTCTTTGTTGTGGTGCGCGGGCTTCTCATTGCGGTGGCTTCTCTTGTTGTGGAGCACGGGCTCTAGGTGCGTGGGCTTCAGTAGTTGTGGCTCACGGGCTCAGTAGTTGTGGCTCTCGGGCCTAGCTGCTCTGTGGCATGTGGGATCTTCCTGGACCAGGGCTCAAACCCGTGTCCCCTGCAATGGCAGGTGGATTCTTAACCACTGCGCCACCAGGGAAGTTCCTATACATTCTTTTCTGAGCTTTTTTTTTTTTTTTTAATGTAACAATTTGGGTTGGAAACTTTCTGTCACAATAATAATAATGATGGTGATGTTCAAAGCGTAGCTAACCCTCATATTAACACTACTGCATGCCAAGCATTCTTCTAAATGTTTTACGTATATTAACTCATTAATCCTCATAACGGGCCTAATCAGGTAGGTACTATTATTATTCTGATTTTACAGAGGGCAAAACTGAGGTATGGCTGACACGTATCAGTATATAAATCCGTTCAGGCTGCTGTAAGCGAACGTGATAGACTAGATGGCTTAGAAACAACAGAAGTTTATTTCTCACGATTCCGGAGGCTGGGAGGTCCAAGATCAAGGTGCTAGCAGATTCGGTGTCTTGTGAGGACCTGCTTTTTGGCTCATAAATGGCTGTCTCTGGCTGTGTCCTCACGTGGTGGGGGTGAGGCATCTCCCTAGGATCCTTTTTGTAAGGGCACTAATCCCACTCATAAGGGCTTCACCCTCATGACCCAATCACCTCCCAAAGGCCCCAAACTCCAAATACCATCACGTTTGGGGTTAGCTTTCAACGTGTGAATTTTTCATGGACCCAAACCTTTAGTCTATTGACCTAAAGATCACAGGCAAGGATTACACAAGAAACATGTGTAAAGCTCTCAGCTCTCCTGGCACACAGTAAGTGCTCAGTGATAGTTAGCTATTGTTATTAGTCATCACTAATCCATTAAGAACAATTTCTATCAAATTATTTTTACTACAGTTGGAAAACATAAATAGAATATTAAAAGTTAGTAAGAAAAAACCAGCAGTCTCCTGACCCTGCTTCCCAGGGGCAATCATTTAAAATTCCTTTTAGCTATCTCTTCTGGTATTTACCTCTGTATTTTTAAAGCATACGGTATAAATTAACCAAATGAAGACATTATTTATGACTTCCTGTCTTAGTAAATGAGGAGTCTAGCATTTGCTTCACAGGTTGTGCTCAAATCCTTTTTTGATATTTTCATGGTATGATTATGACAGTATTGTTAGCAGCTGAGGCACAAGTACTGTATCGTGATTAGATTTCCTCCTTTGTACAGCAGTGATTTTCCTGGAATTAAATCACTGCCTTATTTTCATTTCCTTTGTTTTCTTTGAGTCTGCTTCTGCCTTCCCATATCCTCTAAGGGCTCAAAAACTCTCAATATGACTTTTCACCCATCCGATGAACTCAGGATTCCATTTCCCCACCCCTTGGAGTCATCTGTATGGGAGCGCTCTGGGCCTGCTGCCCCGCTGTTGCCCCAGGAATCTCACTTGCCTCTCTCTGTACTGATCCTTCATTTTCTGGGTTCTGTGGATACCTCTTTTTTGTCTTCCTCCCCCATTTTGTTAGAGCACATCCTCCAGTAGCTACAGGAAGGCTGTCAAGGCTGTTACTTTTTTTTTTTTTTTTGGAGATTTTTCATGAAATAGCCTCTTTTTTTTTTTTTTTTTAACAATTACATTTGATTGCCAAATTGGCTGGGTTAAGAACTTTGGACTGGATGAATCATTTTCACTAAAAAGTTTAAAGTTTTCACTCCATTTTTGTCTAATTTCTAGTGCTCTTGTGGGAATTCTGGCCTTTCTTTTTCCCAGTCCTTTGTATGTGCCCTACTTTTCCTTCCTGGGAGTTTCCATTTATTCCCAGTATTCCCAAATTTCACCACAATACACTTTTTTTTTTTCCTCTGAGCACTTGATGAACTTTTAATGTCTGGAGACCATGTCTTTTGTTTCCATTTAAAATTTTTTTAAAAATGTAATTGTTGTTATTTTCTCTCCACAGTTTTTTCCTCCTGTCTCTCCTTCATTGATTCTCTACTTTTCTTATTCTTTATAAACTATGTTATGTCTCATTATGGCTTGTCATTTAGTGGATCTCACTGTAGGGTAATTGCAGGGGGACAGCTGGCATTTTCATTGGGGTGCTCAGTGTCAGAACCTGAGGTCTTACCTCTGAGGTGCTTCAGTTCCTCAAGAGAAGGATGCTCCTATCTCCTGGCTTGGGCTGTGTTGCGGTGGGTTCAGGGTCGTAAGCCTAGCTGCTGACATTCTAGAGCTGGGAGTAGGGTGGTGGGTGGAAGAGGCTAGGGTGCTACTGTTCATTTTGCAAACTTTTACCAAATTCCTCTGTCATCCTAGCATCTTGCCAAAGGTCTCTTTCATGTGGTGCTCTTAAGTCCAGAGCCTTTGGTTCATTTTCTCCAGAAAATAGATGGGGTGGAAAAAGAAGTAGTCATCTACTAAGTAGGGTGGGGAAGGGAACCTGCTTAAAATTGTATCATATTTGGGCCACGGCTTTCTTGTGGTGTTTGTCCTTGAGTTCCAAAGGCCTGTTCTTTCTCCTACTACTGGCGTTTATCTTGTCCATATATATATTTAAGTTCTCATTATACTTTCTGTTTTATTGAATCCTTTTTTTCTGAAACTCTCCATAATCTTGCTTCAATTGGATTAGTTGCTCTTTTGCATAACTTATATCCTGGAACTTCCTTTCATAGATCTCAATTGTATCCACTAGGTTTTGTCTGTGTAGTTATTTATTTGTTAACTCCTGATTTTGCCAGAAAAAATCCTTGGATAACTTCCTAGGGAAGGGTTCATGGAAAAAAAAGCTGTCTGAAACCGTAAGTGTATTAAAATGTCTTTATTCTTCTTTCACATTTAAATGATAGTTGGAGTAGGTATAGAATTATAGGTTAAACATTTGTTTTTCTGAGAACTTGGAAACCATTGCTTTGTCATCTAGCATTGAATGTTGCAGATACTTAAATGAAGTTTAATTTCAGTCTGAGTTCTCATTTCTCCATTACCAACTTTATTTGGAAGTTTTGAGGATATTTTTTATTCAGGGTGTTCTGAAATTCCATGAGGAATGCTCTACCCTCCGATTTTGTCTTGGCTGGACTCTTCCAATGTCACTTTCTCGGAGAGACTTTCCCTCTCTGCCCAATATAAGGGAGCCCACTCTCCCCTCATTCTTTATTACATCACCTCTTCAGTTTCCTTGTAGAACGTGCCACTATCTGAAATTGTCTTGTTTACTTGCTTTGCTCTTGTCTTTTGTCTCTAAAATATGAGCTCCTTGAGAACAGTTATTATAGCTGCCTACGTAATAGTTGCAGCCCCGTCATCTACAACAAAGTTTGTTGTATGAATGAATGGACAAACGCATGAATGTCTCGGCCCAGGGCTTTGTTCATGCATTGTATTAGGCACTTTTAATCTAACACATATGTCCTTTTTTTTCTTTTAACCTCAGGGAGATTTTCTTCTACTATATCTTTACTCGTTCTCCTCTTCATTTTCACTATGTTCTCCAGGACGCCTGATTTTCAGATGTTGGAACTTACAGACTCGTTACCTGTATGTTTAACTTGTTTTCTCTTATTTCATATTTTCTTTGCTATGAGAGATTTTTCCAAACCTGCTTTTTTATTCGTTATGTAAATTTTAAACTTTGAAAATAATTTTTTCTTCAGCATTCTGAGTGTTCCCTTTTAATAGCGTCCTCCTGTTGTTTGAACGGGAGTAATATCTTCTCAGATCTCTCTGCGCATATAATTCAGTTTTTTTTACTTTGTTTCTGTGTCTTACATTTTATCATTTTATTTGAAATGTCAATTTTTCTGTTCATTTACTCTGGGTTTTACAGGTTGACAAGACTCAGTCTAGCATCTGTCAGGTTATGTGTCCCTCTTCCCCACTCACCCCCGACCACACACAAGAACAAGGGAGTTTTATCCTGATTTGTCAACATCTAAGGTAGAAGCTTAGCTTTTAAATTTTGTTCCGATTTCTTTAGAAGAGCTTTCTGATGAATTTCGGGGCTCTGAATTGGGGATGGAGGGGGTGGGTGTGAGAGTGGAAGGGCCCACTGATACAGTCTTCTCTCCCTCAGGTCTCCAGTTAGTCGCGTTGTTTTCAGCTTCGCAGTCACTTTTGCTCCCTGTTGCACCTGCTGGATTTGGATTCAGAGTCGTGTAGAGGTTCCATGGGGCAGGCTGGCTCTTCTCCAAGGTGGCATCTGCTCATTTCACATGAACCTTTGCCTGTCCACTTTTATTCTCATGGAGTTTGGTGTCGCTCTTTCCATTTCTCTTTGCCAGCTCGATTCATTTTCATTATACTCACTTTTATTTCAAGTGCCTTCTCAGAAGCGGTGGAAGGCAGACTCCATGTCTTACCTGCTTTTAAACTGCAAGACCCCTCAAGACTTCTAAGGCTTTTGCTTAACACCGCATCAGTCTTGCCAATCCTGAATCAACTGATTCTGGACTCCCTAGCACTACTGGGAAAAAATTATATAATTGTGCTGATTTGCTCCATTACAAATTGATGAGTTCCAATCTTAGAAGGCCCTCATCTTTGCTGAGCAATCCATTTACTTGGCCCTAGTCAGCTTCCTTTCCTATGCCTCATATTGGTCCATTTAAAAAGAATTCCTTTCTTCAAGTTTTTTTTTTATCTTACCCTAGCTTGTTTTTCTTGTCGGACAACGTCCTATTCCTTATTACTGAGAAAAAAGAGGTCCCAAGTAAGAATTCCTTGAATTTTTCTTCCCTCTCCCCTCAAAGATAGTATTATTTTCAAAGGCAAGTAATAGCGCCATCATTTTCTAGCTATGTGACCTTGTAAAAAATTATCTAACATTGTTAACTCTTGGTTTCCTCGTATATAAAATGGCAATAAGGTCAATCATACCTGGTTACAAGCATAATTAAAGTAAAACACATGCGGTTGAAAGAATTAAAATAATGCAGAAGGGTAGAAAATGAAAAGTCAGTGTCTCCTTCCTCCATCCTCAATCTCCAGTTTGAAGCGTTTAAATATTATAAACAAATATTTGTAGCTTTGATTTTGAGGATTATGTAAGGGAAGATTTTTGATATTTCCCAGCACAGAGTCTAAGACTTAGTATGTGTTGAAAAAAGTTAGTTTCTTGGCTTTACTCCCTTCCTTTCTAGATCATGCAAAGCGACTCTTTTTTCCTTTTTAAAAGATTAATGAATGTCTGGCATCCACCTCTGCACTGGGACATTACTTATATAGTGATGCTGAAACTAGTAAGAACTTGATGTAAATAAACATTGTAGTTATCTGAATCCATGACTTATGGTACATTTCTTCTTATTTAATTGTATTCAACAAAGAAAAAGTTTATTAGGAGTGCCAGAGACTGCTGCAAGGATCCATTCATTCTAATACTTGCGACCTGACTTCATCGAAGTTTATAAACTAGCAAGAGAAAAACCCAGCTTCCTTGGAGAATTCCTCTAGCTCCCCAAATACTTCTAGGAAGAGAGTTAAAATTGAATCAGTATAAACACTTTTGGGTGGTACAGCTGCACAGGTTTGACACTTTTAGAGTAGCAGTTACCTTTGTGTGAAGAATAATGGGGCCCTTTCTCCAAGCAGGGTATGGACTACATTTCAGCCTCTCCTTGCTCCCTTGGCTGGGTGCTCTTGTGCAGTGCACAACCTGCTCATCAGTACATGGTTGGCCTGCCTAGTAAAAATGGTAGTTCTGCATGATTTTGAGCCTTGCATGTGGGATTTTTCTCCTTTAAAGCTGATAAAGAGAGAGATGAAGAGAGTGGCAGTGAAGAAAGGAGCCTTTGTTAGACACCTGTTTGGCTCAGGTATGGTGATTGACACTCATGTATATCTTTTATATACACTGCTTACAACATCACTCCACTGTATGTGTTATTAACATCACTCCACTGTATGTGTTATTAACCACATATTTCAGTTAAAGAAACTGAGGTTAGAGAGTAAATGATTTGCCCAAAGTCATCAGTTAATAACGAGTGGAACTGCATGAAACCCAGATTATCTATTTTAGAGTTTGTATCCTTTCTGAGTACTACACTGAGGTGCTGTTATACATTTTGTATTTTATATAAGCACACATCTAAGTGCACACACCACCTCCTTGCTCAGAAAGCTATAGAGAATGCATCCATTTCTTTCAATAGTGCACTAATATTTGGCCTTGCCACTTTCTAGCTGTGTGAGTATGGGCAAGTTAGTTAATCTTTCTGTGCTTGGTTTCTACATCTTTAGGGTAAGGATACTGATAGTATTGATCGTGTTGAATTGCTGTGAAGATTGAATAAGGTACTTGGCAAATTCCTTAACCTCTCTGTGCCTCTATTTCCTCGTCATTAAGATGGGCTAATAATAGTCTTGATCTCTTAGAATTATAGAGAGGATAAAATGGAATAAAACCCACAGTAATAAGCAATTGTTAAATAACTATTTAATGTTATTTTTCTCATTTTAAATATGAGGACAGAGAAATTCAGAGGGATCAAATAACTTGCTTAAAGTCACACAGCTAGAAAATGATAGAGCTAGGACTGGAACTGAGGTTTCTCTGATTTTGAATGCAATGTTTTTGATTATTAAACTGTCCTGAAAGTAGAAAAGAAACACAAAGAAGAAAGCACAATATATAAGCCAATTTCATTTATTAAAGTGTGTGTGAGAAGCTCCAGGTTCACCAGCATGGTGAATTTTCTGACATTAAAGGAGTTAATGACTAACCCATCTCTGAATTAGCATCGAGTGCTCAAGAGAAACCTAAGTGCCTGGGATGGGGTTGGGATGTTTTAGAAAGATGAACTTTTCCTATTGAGCCAAAATGGAGTCACAGTTTTTTGGTAGAATGAACCTGATGTGTTATTAGTGGTTCCCTTAGAAAATTCAGATTTGATAGCCAAGATGTGGAGACAACCTAAAGGTCCATCAGCGGCTGAATGGATAAAGAAAATGTCATATATACATATAATGGAATAAGATTCAGCCTTAAACAAGAAATTCTGTAATATGTGACAAAATGGATGAACCTTGAAGACGTTATGCTAAGTGAAAGAAAATAGTCACAGAAAGACAAATACTGTATGATTCCTCTTTTTTTTTTTTTTTAATAATTTTTATTTATTTATTTATTTATGGCTGTGTTGGGTCTTCATTTCTGTACGAGGGCTTTCTCTAGTTGTGGCAAGCGGGGGTCACTCTTCATCGCAGTGCGCAGGCCTCTCACCATCGTGGCCTCTCTTGTTGCAGAGCACAGGCTCCAGATGCGCAGGCTCAGCAATTGTGGCTCACGGGCCTAGTCGCTCCGCGGCATGTGGGATCTTCCCAGACCAGGGCTCGAACCCGTGTCCCCTGCATTGGCAGGCAGATTCTCAACCACTGCGCCACCAGGGAAGCCCTGTGTGATTCTTCTTATATGAAGTATCTAAAATAGTTAAATTCATAGCATCAAAGAGCAGAATGGTGGTTGCCAGGGTCTGGGGGAAGGGGAAAACATGGAGTGACTAATCAATGGAAACAACGTTTTAATAAAGCAAGATGAACAAGCTCTAATGTGGATGATGCCCAAAGGAGGCGTGTCCACTTCACTAAATGGCCTTGGACAGCCCTCCCCACCCCACAAAACGTCAGATCTCCAGTTTCCTTTATCTTCTGAATTTAGAGGGAGGTGTCTTTATGAGGTAGGCAAACATTGACAATTGTGCCAAACTTTGATCCTTAGGGTAATTGCTGGCAATTTAAACAGTAATATTAACTTGGTTTGGTCACTCAGTATAGATTATATTAAAGATTTATTCACTTCCCTTCAAAATAAATCTTTGTTTTTCTAAAACAAAACAAAACAATAACAACAAAAAGGGTGACTAAGCTCTAGACATCTGCTGTACAACTTTATGCCTGTAGTCAACAATACTGTACTGTACACTTGAAATTTTGTTAAGAGAGTAGATCTCATGTTAAGTGTTCTAAACCACAATATGACAAAACTAAAGAAAAAAAATTCAGATTTGATCTTCCTAGCACCCACAATTTCCCTGCAGTTTTAATTAAGAAATGTGTTTTGCTTCCCCTCTGTGTCTGTCGAACTGTATTTCACACAGCTGTGTCCTAATCATTTTGTCGACAAAGGAGCCAGTGAAAACTGTAGCTTAAGCAATACTTTATATAAACACATCGTATAATGTGAGTTGTTTGTTCTTTACCTTCAAATAGTTTTTTCAAATGGGGTTAAATCTGATGTCCATGTACAGAATTTTTCAACAGTACTGTCTTGATAAATCATTTAATAATTCTAGCTTTATTATCTTTCATCAAGTGTCATCTCTTTGAACTTAAACTAAAATCTATTATATCATCTTCTGATTTGGAGACTTGAGTTACTGGGTCAGAACTTTTCCAGGGATGATTTCTTGAGCTATGACATGACGAAGATGCATCTGCTCAGTTTTCTGAGAGCATTTTCGGCAATGCCTGTGATCCACGAGTCCACAGGTCCAAAATCTCAGGGGTTGGGGTGTTCTTCTCAAGTTACTTCTCTCAATATAGTTTTATTGTCCCAAGGTACTAAGACATAAATATTGTCTGTTAATTCAGACCTTTGTTGCAACTCACCAAAGTTACATTTCATCATCTTTGTCACCACTCCTGAACTTGCCATCCTGCCAGTATTTAGATAGTATTCTACTACCAGCCTTTGAGTGACTAGTATTTCTAGCCAGATCATTCCTAATTTCTCTTATTAAACCATTCCTCTCTTCTGTGTTTCACAGACAACTTAACCTTCTGAATGTTTTTTTTTCCTATTTAATTTCTTTGGTGCCATTCAAGATCTTTTATTTATTATAGGTATTACTGATTTTAAAGGCAATTCCTGAAAAGTAGAGAAAAAATAGTTTACTTAAAGGATCTTAGATATGTGTGTTTCTGGACTATCTTGGCTACTTTTATTAATAGGCTTACAGTTCATTTCTAGCTGTAAGTATATGATTTGATCTATTTTTGGCTCTATTTGGGAGATACAAACAAAATTTGCTTTACTTCATTTTTAGGAGTATCGAGGGGATATAAAATACATGCAAATTTTCTTTCCAGTGAGTTTTAAGTTTTGTAACTGAGATCTAAACAAATTACAGGAACTCTGTAAAACTATATAATATCTGTTTAAACACAGTAAGCCTTGAACCTATATTATTAAACTCGGGACCAAATTTGCCATTCATAACGTCATATTAACATAGTCAATAGAAAATGTTCATCATATAATGTTAGCAGGAAAAATAGAATTTAGAACACTCTGTGAAATCTTGATAACAATATGTTATTAACGTTAATTTATATGCATATTGAAAAAAGAGCAAAGGGAAGTAAATATACTAAAATCATAATGGTGGATATTCCTGGATTGTAGTATTACTGTGTGAGTTTAATTTGACTTTTTAGTCCTTTTGTATTTTCCAAATTTTCTACAATGAATATGTATTACTTTAAAAATAAATAAAGGCATTTCAAGATGTTGTTAAGGGACACATCATTTTATTAAAAATGATTCTGGATTTAAAGAGACGGTTTGTATAAGTTGTAGGTTATTATATGTAAATTTCAAGTTATATCTGGTTTGAATTTGTTGACTACAAAGCTAAGGGAAGCTTTAACAATAAAAAGAATGATTGGATGCAGTAACCGTAACTTTCATGAGTAGAGTCCTGGGGAGCCCTAAGCTATCCCATGAGTTATCACATACTCCCCTGTGTTGATCATGCTTCTCTCCGCTCACGTAGGCAGGAGGGGCGTTGACAACCATTAACTGTTAAGCTGTTAAGGTCATACAGCTTCTGAATGGTAGGCCTGCAACTGGACCCTCATCTAGTTTTCTGACTGTTCTCTATATGAGTAAATAAGAAAATGACATCTTCCTTTTTGAAAAGAAAATCATCATGAAGGCCTTTTGTGCTCTTTGTGTTTGTGACTGTGTTACTTTTATTCCTTCCTGCTTCTGCCCTGTGTAGATAAAGAAAACACATCAGTATCTTCGTGCCTGTTACGTGCTAGGAACTCGCTGGGTGCTGGGTATCCATTTACTTATCTAATCCTCCCATCAACTCTGCGATATAGATATTCTGGTCTCTATTTTACAACACAAGTGAAGTCTCTCTAGATTTGTTCATGGCACTGGTGAATTGTAGATATGGAATTGAACCCACTCTTTTTATTTTTTATTTTATTTTTTTATTTGTGGCCGTGCTGAGCGGCTTGCGGAATCTTAGTTCCCTGACCAGGGATTGAACCTGGGCCCTCAGCCGTGAAAGCACAGAGTCCTAACCACTGGACCACCAGGGAATTCCCTGAACCCGCTCTTTCTGACTCTAATGCTCAGCACAGTGAGAGCTGAGTGCCAGGAAAGCTGCATTAGAGGAAGAAGAAGGCGCAGGGTGAGCACATAGAAGACTCAAGGAAAACCATGGCCAGTTACACAAAGCGGGTCCGCTGCTGTCGGGGTTTAAGGGTACACACTGTGGAGACAGAGATAACTGGGTTTAAATCCCTCCCTGATTCTTACTAGTTTTGTGAACTTTAACAGTACCTATCTTATCCTCTCAGATATTCAGTTTCATTATCTGAAAGTTGGAGACACAGTCATAATAATTTTAATTCTCATGAGGAATGCATGAGGTAACTTCTACAGAGATCTCAGTGCATGAGTCCTGGAGTAAAACTAGGACTATGTAAATGTTAGTTCTAAATGATGATGATGATGTTAGTAGTATTATTTATTTATTTATTTATTTTTAAAAAAATAATCTAATTTAACTCCATTTTAAAAAATTTTTATTTATTTATTTTTAAATTTTTTAAATTTTTGGCTGTGTTGGGTCTTCGTTTCTGTGCGAGGGCTTTCTCTAGTTGCGGCAAGCGGGGGCTACTCTTCATCGCGATGCATGGGCCTCTCACCACCGCGGCCTCTCTTGTTGCGGAGCACAGGCTCCAGACGCGCAGGCTCAGCAGTTGTGGCTCACGGGCCCAGTTGCTCCACGGCGTGTGGGATCTTCCCAGACCAGGGCTCGAACCCGTGTCCGCTGCATTGGCAGGTGGACTCTCAACCACTGCACCACCAGGGAAGCCAGTAGTATTATTTATAAACCTGAAGTTGCACAGCTATATCTGGCCAAGGAAGGGCTTTAATATAAAGCCAAGAATTTAAGCAGAGTTGAAAAGAAACATTCTAATTGAAGTCTCCTTAAAGACTGAGATAAATTGATAAAAATTTAAGAAATTATGAGAAAGATACCATTTCTTTTAGTTGATTAGTGTATTTTGCTTGAAAGGTTTTTGTTGCGTGGGTCATATTCTTTTAATCCATGTGGCTTGAATATAAGATGTATGGATCCCTATTTGTCGTATCTCTTAGTAAGGAGAAAATTAACAGGAGGCAGAAAGAAGGTTAAGGGGGTCCTCTTTGATTTGTGGAAACCAGTAGAAGTGTGTCAGGTGGGGAAGTCCAAGCGTTCTTTAGGTTTTGGGGTGGGGTGATGTGACACAATTTGTGTGTGTGTGTGTGTGTGTGCGAGAATATGTGTGTGATTTGAGAGCAACTGTATCCTTACATACCCAGCTGTAATGGCTCCATGGTAGAGATTTTTACTTATGTTAAACCTCAATCTGTTTTATTGTTGTATATTACTTTAAATAAACATTGATGCTTAAGCAGTTGATTTAATGAAAATTAGGCAGCAAGCTTGCTCTTCTTCCCTTTTTTGTTCATGCTTTTGGTCTCCCCATGGCTGGTTTTCTTAAAGCCTCAATGATCGTGGGGCATGTCATTATACCTTTCATAGTTTCCTAGGCTTGAAAATCAGTAAGTTGTACTAGTTAACCTCAGAGACTCCTCCCATCTCTCTAATTGTATAATTCCATGATTTTTATAGTAACATGTCATGTGTGACCTAGGTTTACAGCTTGGACCATGCAGTTATAAGGCACTTGTTAGTGAGTCATTGTTCCTGTCATGGAAAGAACACTTACATGGACACTGAGTTAACATGAGTCTCTTGTTTGCAAGGCTAACTTGTCAGTAATGTTTTCATTTATTAGAAGGGTGATGTACTGTCCCTTTGCACAAGGATGAGTGTGGTGTACTACAGTCCTTGTAAATTTTGTACTCCCATGATGGTCTTAGCTCAGGCTAATGAGAGGTTGCTTGGAGTGACTCCGATTTAAACACTTGTACTATTATTCTAATCCAGTCTGTTTTCTGGAGTGTGAGTGATAGTCAAACAAGACGTTATTATTCTTAAAAATAATTTTTTTTTAAATCAGCGCAGTGTAAAGGATTAACTGTGTCAGCATCTTTCTTTTTTTTGTGCCACTATGGCCTTTTTTCCGAATGACATTTTCCATGAATGCCTCTTTCTTTTCACTGCTATTTATATTTGTTGCTTGTTTTGATTTTCTTAGAGCTTTCCATGTTGTATCATTTCTTTGTATCAGACACGATGACCTCATGAGAAAAGCAAGCATACCCAAGGGTGACCTGGGACTGTACCTTTGTTTCCAGAACTCAGGAAAGCTTTTGCCTTCCCGTCATTGGTGTGTGTTCTGAGCATCTGTTGACGTTCTCTTTAGATTCCTTTCTCTTGAGTGAACATACCCATAAAGGAGAGGTATTTGAAATATGTGGCTGTCATAAATGAATACGAAGCATGCTGTTAATAGGAAATTCCTTGTAACTTTTAAATATGCATAGTAAAAACCCTATTGTATGGATTTGAAGCGTGTCATTTTTAGTGACTAAGCATGCAGGCATATAAATCCCTTTTATTTGGTCATGGCTTGCAGTTTGGTTCTTGAAGAACTAGTGAAGATAATAGTAATTCACACAGAATACTCTTCATGTGATATCAATTAAAATAGCACTAATCGGGACTTCCCTGGTGGTCCAGTGGTTGAGAATCTGCCTTCCAATGCAGGGGGTGCGGGTTTGATCCTTGGCTGGGGAACAGAGATCCCACATGCCGTGGGGCCACTAAGCCCACGCGCCACAACTGAAGAGCCCGTGGGCCACAACTAAGACCCAACGCAGCCAAAAATAAATAAATAAATAAATAAATAAATAAATAAATAAATGTTTTTAAAAAATAGCACTAATCAGCCTCATAATGAATCATTTGGCTTCCTCAGACGTCCATTTCATCATCCTTGGAATGTGGAAATAGGTCTAGAACAGGGTTTCTCAGACTCAGTATATCGAGATTTGGATCAGTTAATTCCTTATCCTGGGGAGGGACTGTTCTGTGTATTGTTGGACTTTTAGAAGCAGTCCTGGCCTCTACCCACTAGACGCCAGTAGCATGCCTTTAGTTGTGACAAACAAAAATGTCTCCTGACATGGCCGAAATTGCTGCCCCTGTGAGAACTACTGGTCCCGAATCACATTTTAAAGGTATATTCAATTTATTTATTTATTTATTTATTTATTTATTTGGCTGCATTGGGTCTTCGTTGCTGTGCGCGGGCTTTCTCTAACTATCAAATGGTATGATTCTAAGAGTCGGTGAATATAATAATTATGAGAGTATTGTGACAATTTCTTCTGTGGAGGGATATGAATGAAGAATAGAGTTTATTTTCCTTTTGCCTCTTTGGAAGTCTTTCTTGGTAAGGTTTAAATATTGCTGTGAACTTGTTCCTTCCATTAAAATTCGATGAGTCAGTTATCAACGTGTGAAAGAGGACACAGGGGAAAAGCCTTTGAACAAACAACACTTTATGTTTATGGATTAATACATATGGTTGGGATGCACTAGGCTACTGGGTGAGTGGTTACTCAACATAGTCATTAAGGGTAAGTCCTGGGACATAACAGACATTCCAAAATATCTGCTGGATGGAGGGAGGATGGATAGTTGGGCAGGTGAATGAAGGATCTGCTATTGCCAGTTCATGTGGCTTTAGGAATGGTACGTCATCAGTGACACCTAAAAACGGTGGTCATGAAAGCAAAGGAAGGAGGTCACTGGATGTGAGCACTCAGAGCCCCTTTCATCCTTCCATGATTCCCTCTGGGTACCTGCCTGCCTCTGTCTTTCCATAGCCATTTCCTTACATCTCTCTCTCGGGCCCTATATCCTTACTTGCCTGCCCTCTCCCCCTTTTTTAGATTTTTTTGACGTGGACCATTTTTAAAGTCTCTGTTGAATTTGTTACAATATTGCTTCTGTTTTCTGTTTTGGTTTTTTGGCCACGAGGCATGTGGGATCTTAGTTCCCCAACCAGGGATCAAACCCGCACCCCCTGCACTGGAAGTGCAGAGTCCTAACCACTGGACTGCCAGGGAAGTCCCTTGTCCCCCTTTTATATTTCTTGCCTGAACTGATTTTATTAGAGTTTAAAATATTGTATCACTTCTTTGAATCAGACATCATGATCTCATGAGAAAACAGAACCCATCACGTTTGCCTGTAAATCCACATCTGGGCATTCTTGAGGGAAGGAGAGTTTAATGGTTCTTCTCTGGTCATCTGAATCAAACCAGTGATGTGATTCCTGATGGTCTTCGAAAAATCACCTCCTTTTGATTTTCTAGAGTCCCATGTCTTTCTTTGATAATTTATTCCAGAATAATTAAAGTTTCTGGTCAAAGGACCTTATGTTGATAACTCTGATTGATGGATTCCATGTTAATGTCCTCATCATGATATTATTAGTTTGGCACAGAAGAGTATTTCTTCCATTTTACAGTTAAAGAAATCGAGGGTCCAATTTGTTAAGACATAGGCCAAGTGTCTATAGTAAGTGAGTAGTTTATTTATATGAAGGTTAGAACTTCTGAGCCCAGATCCGTATCACCAAGAAGGAGGATGGAATCGAGGTATGATAAATAATTTGATACGAACATCATACTGAATCTGTAGGACCAGAAAATTGAAACATTTTTCTTTACATTTTGTTTTAAAGTCATAAAAATAATTATCTAGGGTGCTACGTCAAGGTACCATGACTTTGATTTCATGGGAATATCTTCTCTAAAACGGACACACGACTGAACGTCAAGAACTGTCCTATGAGTTTTATTTTAGCAAATGTTGCTCATGATCTACTTCTTTTTTCTCTTAGACCTTCTCTGACCATGCCTCACAGGAATCTGACAGGAAGCTGCAATGTGAATTGTGGTTGTAAAATACACGAGTATGAGCCAGTCTGTGGATCGGATGGAATTACATACTTTAACCCTTGTCTGGCTGGCTGTGTTAATAGTGGTAACATGAGCACTGGGGTGAGTATATTTCACAAGTTCCTGTACTGTTGTTAGATTTCATATGCAAACACAAGGCTTCAGTCTCCCTTTTCAAGAAACTTCAAATAATCTACAAAATACCTTCTGTCAAACACCCAGAGGAAAGAAAATTATGCAATACTATATCATTTTTTTTCCAGGGATGATTGGAGCATTTGTGTATAGCGATCTGATTCCACATCAGCACTCCCCTGCTTACATTCTGTGCCAAACCAGTGAAATTTTGTAAGGTTGAGTGCTAGCTTTCTCCTTTGTTACCCTGACAGGGCCCTTGTGATGGACTTGAAGGTCAAGACGACCACATCTGGTGCTGATAGAAGAGACTAGGAGAGCACTTCCCCTGATCAGAGCCTGTAGATGGGCAATGGCCATTTTTCACAGACTATATTATCAGTTCAGACTTTTTTTTTAAACTTTCAGAGTAAAGATATTTCTGTCAGTTCAAGAATAGGCTATTTTGAGAATTCCCTTCCCAGTGAATTATAAATAGTCTGTAATACTGTGGGAGAAGGTTTTCATATTCTACTCAGTTCTTTATTGAGCCTTGTTTCATTCTTTGCATAAGAACAGATTGTAGGAGGCTGCTTTCATTAAAAGGTTAAAGTGCATTTGCTTGTTCTGTGCAGGCGATACGGGATTCTACTGTTGACTGCCTGTTTTGGGGATGTCATATTTGATTTCTGAGTTTTAAACTATAGTGATAAATTGAGATTCCTTTTGCTGGCCCCCCATTATGTAATTGGTGAGCTCCTGGGTGTGACCGAATTGAAAGGGACAGTGAGATCTATTCTTCTCAGTGGCTAAGTTCTGCCCTGGGAGTGAGTGAGTCCTCTGGTACAGCGTGCTCATTTTTTTTAACTTTAAAAATAACTTTATTACACTCACTTGATGTCATGCTGAAAATTGACAACACAAGCGTATAAGTAGCACATAAGCCGTGAAGTGTCTCTGTCTTATCACAATTTGAAAAATTGATACATACTTTTCTAACAACAGAGGCATGGATTATTCCTATTTAAGCAGCCATGTATACAACTTGTCTTCTAGTCTAGTTATGGGAAAGGATAAATCAGAAATATGCAAAGATGTCTTGCTACACATTGTAGGGTTAACCAAACAACACACTAAAAACTCAATTGATAAAGAAAACCAAGAGCATTGCATAATTAAAAATCGATAGCAACTTTGACCAACCTTACCCTTGGCAATAAATGTGGACGTAAGTATGCCTAAGGAGGTCATGCACACAGATGGCCACATGTCCTGTTTTATGGAATCTAGTTCCATTTCTGACTATCTTTCCTGGGAGTGCAAAAAGAAGGGGGTGGAAGGAGATAACATCAGGCTTTCTGGACCTTACTCTGGTCCAGACATCTGGTCATTTGCCAAGATAAACAATAACCTGAGGCTTCAAAACTCTCTTCAGGGGAGTGGGGAAAACATGGGCTCCTTGGGGATCATATCCCCAGGTCAGCCATCATTCTTACAAAGAGGCCCACAGTCCTTGGAGCACAGGCAGCCAAACAGTGGCCCATCTTTGTATTTGTTCCCCCTGCTTCTCTAGGTGGTCAAGAGGTCACAATGACAGTGAATTCATCTGATGTCCATTCAGTAAAAGCAGCATAATAGGCAGGAAAGGTTAATTGGCTGTTTTGTTTGAAACATGTTTTTAGTCCCTTGCATTAGCTGGTTTCAAATGAAAGAGCCAATGATACGTTCACTATTATAGACGCTGAAGTCATCACGGTTGCGTTATGAATTCTCTGTATTTATTTAACAGATATTTACTTTAGGTCCTACACTGTGTTCAGGGTTATGCTAGGCACTCCGGTGAGCACAAATAAAGATAAGGCTTAGTTCCTGTTTTTGAAGGGCTTCTTTAATCGGAGAGCCCAAGAATTAAACTGCCATGGAAACAGCATATGATTATGACCCCGAATGAGCATATGGAATGTGAATGGTATAGAATTGAATGTTGAAAGCTTCTTATCAAAGTTTAGGTTTAAACAATCTTGACCAGCAGATTTTGATGTTGTTAGATGCACTCTTTGGATCCACACTGTTAAAACGAGGAAGATATTTTCTTTTCTTTCTTTCTTTTTTTTTTTTTTTGGCCGCTCCGTGAGGCTTGCGGGATCTCAGTTCCCCAACTCGGGGATTGAACCCGGGCCATGGCGGTGAAAGCCTGGAATCCTAACCACTAGGCCAGCACGGAACTCCCAGAAGATATTTCCAATGAAATATTCTGCATAATTTTAAATGCTAGAGTGATTTTAGAGCATTTTAACTTTGTCTGACTATTCCTATGCTGAATTTTGCTTCGCATCCAACTGACCTTTGTTATCACTTAGATACGGAATTACACAGAGTGCACCTGCGTCCAAAGCCGCCAAGTGATCACGCCCCCCACAGTGGGGCAGCGCAGCCAGCTCCGCGTGGTCATTGTCAAGACGTATCTCAATGAGAACGGCTATGCTGTGTCTGGGAAGTGTAAACGGAGCTGTAACACCCTCATCCCGTTCTTAGTTTTCCTGTTCATAGTGACCTTCATCACAGCATGTGCCCAGCCGTCAGCCATCATAGTCACTCTCAGGTGAGGACAGCATTCGACGTCTAGGGTGGGTTATACACTCGGAGTTGCCAGAATTCCTGGTCCAGACTGGGGGCTGATGTGGTAAAACAGAGAGGAAAGCAAAGTGAGATTGTGCAGGAAAGCGCTCAGACATTTACCCGGTGAACTTAAGAGAAGGGAGTTTTCCCATGTCAGGCAAGGAAAGGAAGATGGTACCATTTCATACTTCCGAACTTTCTTCATTCAGATGCGTTCTCTCCCTATAGTTCAGGGAGACTGATTTTGGGTGCCTTTGGTCCCTGAAGTCTCTACCCTAAAAGTTTCAAGTGCAGGAACTGAAAGCCGTGACCGTTATAGCTACAAAAAACCTGGCCCTAGAGGAGGCGGCAAGTCATTTGGGGAAGTTTCTAAATTGTGCACATAGTGAAGAATATTATCTCCAACCCTGTAGATGGTTAATACTCCAGGATCAGTGCCATTGCTGCTGGTCTTGCAGTTCCAAATGCTGCTTTAATTAATTTCACTGTCATATAAAATTTTGACATTGAATCAAGGAAAGGGCAGACCTGGAAACGTATTTATTAAGTTGTTCGTGCTGTGCTTTCTTTGCTGTGTTCCATATCCTGTTCGTGTTTTTTGGCTTCTAAGAGAGAATGTGAAAGTTACCTTAATGGAAGCCCTATTTAAAATGCTGACACCAGCACATTTGGATCAGAGTTTTGGTATTTGCAGTTAAGACTGCAGTGGACCAACAAAGGAAGGGGGCAGCGTGGTGAAGAAACAAAAGCACGCCCACAGCAGCTTTAGGGGGGCTGGGATGCAGGGTGGTGAGGGAGTGAGGGGAGTCAGTCTCTATTCTCCCTTTTATGCCCTCCCTGGCTCCTCAGTACCCCGCAATGCTGGGCACCTGGTGGGATGCATCTGCTGTGACGTCATTCTCAGCAGGGCAGTTGGGCTGCTCCCATGCTTGTTCTGCATATTCTGGCTTCCCTTCTATGGGATGCTGAATTAGACCATGTTCAGCCGATGCATTCATTGACAGATAACAGCACACGAAAGTCCCATTGGTCCCAATGGTTTACTCACTCAATTCCTCCATCAGCAGATACTTACGTAGTAACAAAAATGTGTTCCACACTGGGGAAATTGCTATGAGAAAATAAAGAAATTAGGGGAAAAGATGACAAACATGCTGGTCCATTATATACTGAGAACCCTATGTGTATGGGATAGAAAGGATAAAGTACTGTGTCATGAAAAAATGTGAATCATTAATAATCTAATACTTTGAACTTTAATTCTACAAGAGATGTTAAATAACCCAGATAAGGGCTGCCCATTTTATAATGTTCAAACATGGCAGATCACCAGTCGGCTTCTAACCCAAAACTTGAGAAAAGGAGCCCTTTAATCTTTGCTAATTACAAAATCAATAGACTCCAATCTTCCTGCCATGTGGGAATTACTTGGAGCATAAGTTTTAGGAAAAGAAGAAAATGTGAGGTGACTGGGAAGGGTTCATTCTTTTTCTAACTTTTGACTTGTTTTCTACACATTTTGGGATCATTTTAAAAAAAAACCTTTTTTCTCTATACTTGACAAATTATGGGAGTCATGTTCAGTGTACACACCTACCATTCTGGGAAGTGCAGGCGAACAGAGAAAAAGAATGCAATAGTTAGGATAAAATGCTACATATATATATATATATATATATATATTTTTTTTTTAACAGAATTGATTTTGCAAACTCAGAGCCACTTCTGTACCTTCAGCAAACTCAGTTAGAGCCACTTCTGTACCTTCACCTTCTATACCTTCAGCTGTGAACCTTTGTCCTTCCACCGTTATTTACACAAAAAGTAGAGTTAATCGGAGTTTCTTTGCAGTCTTCACTGGGGAGACCTTTATTCGGTTATTTAGCCATAAGCAGTCTTGTTCTGCTATTGTTAGTAAATTCTAGCGAATTCAATATTTTGGCCCAGCATGTTTGGTCCCTGGCTCTGCAGCTAAGCAAGCTTGATTTGACATTCATTTTCTTGAGGCCATTATTCTAAAACATTTCTTTCTTTACCTTCTTCGTAGGTCCGTAGAAGATGAAGAGAGACCTTTTGCCCTGGGAATGCAGTTTGTTTTGTTGCGAACACTTGGTATGTTCCTGTATTTCCAAGAGTGCCTCTTTGTTCCTCTTTGTAGATGGCAAATTTCCACTGTCCTTTAAAAATGGCAAGTCAAGTCATTTGTTACCATTCATAGTAGCTAGGATTTTACAGGTTAGTGGGGAGGCACAACTTCCTCATTTCCTGACTTGGACTAAAAGCTGACCAATTCTATCACTGGTGAAAGAAAACAAAACTGACTTTAGATCAGTTTCTCTTTCACTGTGAACATAAACTTGGGCTAAATTCCCCAGAGTTTTGTAGAGTAAGAAATCTTGAACCAAGAAATTGTTACGGGCTAAAGGACCTTGATGTTTTTGTCCCTTTTGTGCCTTTGTAACATGAAAGTGATGGGATTTGGTGCTCATTTTTTTGTGTGTGTGAAAACTTCAATTCCTTACTTCTTTCCAGTCATTTTATTGGGCTGGGTAAAGAGTATACCGATCAAGTTCCCTGAAGAAAAGAAATTAAAAATTCTAAAACAAAAAAAAAAAGAAAGTTTTCCAAACGGATATATAAGGACTACGTTTTACTTATTAACAAAAGAAGCTCGTTAGCGCTATGTCAGTGGGGTAAGTCCCAGAGTTTATTTGGACGTGAAGAATAGCCTTCTGATTTTTACAAACACTGCATCACTTGTGGTGTCTTGGAACAGTGACAGGGAAACAGCGTGTGAAGTGACCCATTCCCTTGATGGATTTCAATGTATTTTTATATGACTTCCTCATTGTCAGGCATATTTTTTCTTTCTTTCTTTCTTTCTTTTTATTTATTTATTTATTTATTTATTTATTTATTTATTTATTTATTTATTTATTTTTGGCTGTGTTGGATCTTCGTTTCTGTGCGAGGGCTTTCTCCAGTTGTGGCGAGCGGGGGCCACTCTTCATCGCGGTGCGCGGGCCTCTCACTATCGCGGCCTCTCTTGTTGCGGAGCACAGGCTCCAGACGCGCAGGCTCAGTAGTTGTGGCTCACAGGCCTAGTTGCTCCGCGGCATGTGGGATCTTCCCAGACCAGGGCTCAAACCCGTGTCCCCTGCATTGGCAGGCAGATTCTTAACCACTGCGCCACCAGGGAAGCCCCATATTTTTTCTTTCTTAAGTGGCAGTCTGTCGTCTTCTTCAGCTGTTATTTTCCCCAGTAATCAGTATCATTGCCCACAACACAAAAAATTACTTTTTTGATTCAAGTTGCTTATTTCAATCTTGAAGGATGAAACATTTTAAACACTTAAAAATCATCTGGCCCTTGGCAACATGAATACTCTCTGAAATTCTCATTTTGTCTGATGTTGTGCTTGATGGCCCAGACTTAGAGTGAGGACTTGTCAGTGGGCATCAAAGGCTTCTGGTTGTTTTGAATTAGGTGGCTTTTTTTTTTTTAAATATCAGATTTTAATTTCACTTATTTTGCAGAGGGGGCGCCGTGCCACACAGCTTTCGGGATCTTAGTTCCCTGACCAGGGATTGAACCCCGGCCATGACAGTGAAAACGCCAAGTCCTAACCACTGGACTGCCAGAGAACTCCCTGGGCAGCTTATTTTTTTGGTAACATTAATAACTTTGAAAGCACCGTTTTCCAAAGAATGCTGGTTCAAGGAACTACTGACATTCTGTGATTTAGTTAAGAAGTTTGCCTTACACTTCTCATTGAAAACAAAAAAAGTTATTTTCAAAGAAGGAAATTTGTTTAGCAAAGGGGTAGTTGAATAAGAAATGAAAAAAGTAGTTCCTCCTTTTTGCTTGGCCTGTCTCTGATGCCAGGGGCTTGGGTGATTTCATATGGATGCGGAATAAGTCAACAGATGCACACCACAGCATAAGGAATTAGTGGAGGGAGAACAAACATATCAGGAATTTATTATTTAATTCAACCTTACCTTAAGTTCCACTGATGATGAAAAAGTAGAGTTAGGCCACTTTCCATTTCCCCAAGTGCCAAAGCAAAAAGAGAGTTTCAGGTATTTCAATGATGTTAAATTTTTAAAAAGTGAAACATAGTTGATGTACAATATTATGTTAGTTTCCAGTGTACTACATAACAATTTGATGTTTGCAAACATTACGACATGATCACGACGATAAGTCCAGTAACCATCTGCCCCCATACAACATTATTACAATATTATTGACCTTATTCCTTATGCTGTATATTACATCCCTGTGATTTATTTATGATTTAAGTTTTGTACCTCTTAATCCCCTTCATCTATTTTGCCCAGCCCAATAATGTTACATTTCAGTTGTAGTGACCATATCTCCTTTTAAATGAATACAGTGTATTTAAAAATGTATCACTCGGGGGACTTCCCTGGCGGTCCAGTGGTTAAGACTCCGTGCTTCCAATGCAGAGGGCTCGGGTTCGATCCCTGGTCAGGGAATTAAGATCCCACATGCCGTGCAGTGCAGCCAAAAGATAAAAATGTACCACTCGCAGCCTCCTGGGCTATTAGCCCACCTATCCTCTCTCCCTTCTTCCCCTCCTCCTTCCCTTCCTCCTTCCTCTCTTTTCTTCTTCCTTTCCTTCCATTCATCACTTCCTTTTATAAACTCTTATTGAGGATCCATGGGCTGTCCTGATAGGTCCTTGGGATGTGAAGAATAAAAGGCATGGTCCCTGCCATCGAGGAGCTTATGGGTGACAGCCTTACAAATAGTTTAAATACTGGGTGATAGTGGACAAAATGGAGGTGTACACAAAATGCAATGGTAATACGGTAGCATCTGAGTGAGTCAGGAATTTAAAGGGGGAGGAGATATTTGCAAGATGAACAAGTTGGGAAGAAGATTTAAAGTATTTACAATTTAGTGAACATTTCTATGATAAGAATATTATGACAAGATGTGATATGTATTTACAAAAAATCAAGTAACACGAGAAAACCACTCCCTTCAACTGGTTTTTAGAGCAAACAAGCATCCTGTTAATTTACAGATCTGTTTCCTCTTATAAGATGTGCTAACTGTTTTTCTTTTTCTTTCTTCCGACAACTCTAGCGTACATTCCTACTCCAATCTACTTTGGAGCAGTCATTGACACCACCTGCATGCTCTGGCAGCAGGAGTGCGGCGTGCAGGGCTCTTGCTGGGAGTACAATGTCACATCATTTCGTTTTGTCTATTTTGGTTTGGCAGCCGGCCTCAAATTTGTTGGCTTCATTTTTATTTTTTTGGCCTGGTACTCCATTAAATACAAGGAGGAAGAACTGCAGAGGCAGAGGTGGAGAGAATTCCCTCTGAGCACCGTGAGTGAGACGGTGGGCCACACCGACAGTGCCGATAAGTCTGTCCGGACTAGATCTTGCCCGGCTTTCAGCACCCAGGGAGAACTCCACGAAGAGACTGGTCTGCAAAAAGGGATCCAGTACACAGCACGGACCTATCCGGGGCCCTTCCTAGAAGCAATAAGTTCCTCCCCAGACCCGGGCCTGGAAGAAAGCCCTGATGCCATGTAGCCTCCCTTCTGAAGCTTGAAAATGGAAGACTTTTGTGGGTTGAGTTGAATATGGCGACTTGAGAAACACCCGTGCCTTCTTTTCTTTCTTTCTTTTTTTAACCTCTAAAGACGCAATCCTCAAACCAACAAAACTCAGTATACACAGCCACTGTTGATTGAGGGCTGGATACCTCAACAAGACTGAGCCTTTCCCCCCTTCTCTCCAAGAAGGAGGAGTTTAGATAGATTTGTTACCATTTCTGAGATGTTAATTTTGATGCTTATGCTCCAATATGGTATAAGGCTGGGTGCGTGATTAACAAAGTCATGGGAAAGTGCGATGGCGGTGCATGTCATCAGCGTGCACTCTGAACAAGGGTGAGCTTGACCATGATTTTGCATTTACAAAGCAGAGTTTTTAGATGTGAACACCTACTGTGAGTCCTGCTGCAAAGCACAAATGAATTTGCCTCAACTATGCAATTTGATTGGGAAACTGTAAGTGCAGCATGTTACTTTTGGTGTCAGAGACTAAAGCAGATACGGTTCTGAAATTAGGAAGCTAAACTTTCCCTAAAGTACTGTTAGTAGCATTTTAAGCCATAGCAGAGCTAAAAATCAGGTAGAACTTTTCAAACGCTTCAAAGGAACCATAAGCGTAGCGTGAAAAAGGGAACAGCTACTTCGTTTCATAAGACACATTCTCTTTTAGTCTATCTGCCCCACCGTAAAGGAGTTAAAGAAGCTGCTGAATCATGAACCTGAGAGCTTGAATATCAACTTCAGGGTTCTTTCATAAGGGGCTTTAACACTCGTGTGCTATACAATATGGCTAGAAACTGTCATTTGAGATGCATAATAAGGAAAGAAACTGATGGCTTTCTCATCCAAAGAAAATTGCTGCAGAAATTCTTTTAGTTTTTTTTTTTTTTTATAAATTTATTTATTTATTTTTGGCTGTGTTGGGTCTTCATTGCTGCATGCGGGCTCTCTCTAGTTGGCAACGAGCGGGGGCTACTCTTCATTGCGGTGCACGGGCTTCTCATTGCGGTGGCTTCTCTTGTTGCGGAGCATGGGCTCTAGGCGCGCGGGCTTCGGTAGTTGCAGCGCACAGGCTCAGTAGTTGTGGCTCACGGGCTCTAGAGCGCAGGCTCAGTAGTTGCGGCGCATGGGCTTAGTTGCTCCGTGGCATGTGGGATCTTCCCAGACCAGGGCTCGAACCCGTGTCCCCTGCATTGGCAGGCAGATTCTTAGCCACTGTGCCACCAGGGAAGCCCTCTTTTAGCTTTTAAGGGCCCACATAAGGGTTGTTGAGGACTGTAACCTTGACACTCAAAATAGTTGGAAAAAGAAATCCCACAGAAGTAAGATTGAGTCTCACCTGACCATTTTAGTTACATACCTGGAAGTACTAGCCCATGTGTAGCTTTCTTTTTTATGTGCAGAAAATTGCTGCAGTAACTCTGAAATGGAGTCATTTAATCAGGAAGGTCGCCTTGAACACAGGAGGAGGGAGATCTGTGAGCTGGATTTAGGTTATGATCCCAAGTAATGGTTAAAAATTATGTAAAATAAACTGGTCTGTCATACTGAATCCTACCTTATCTGAATCATTTTATAGCTCCATTTAATTCCTTTCTACTGTAACCTTCCTGCAGTGACTCTGAGAGAGGATTTTTCTGTTCCTAAATGCACTTGGGGTTCAACATCCATCATCTTTTTCAGTATCTCCCAGCACATCACTTTGATGTAGATGCCACACAGAATGTTTTCTATGTGGTCCTTAAGGTAGATGCCTCCTGACGGCACTGTGGACTGCTGACAAGTTAACTCATGGAATCTGGCTGCTCAGAAAAAGAATCATGAGAACTCAGACTTAGGAGGGACTATAATGTACAAATATCAATATGATTGTGGACGGTTTCTGCCAATGAGCCTATGCTTCTATAAGGCTAATTTGGGAAATGGTTTCCTTGGCTGATTTACAGTCTTCCACAGAAGGGATGAGACTGACCCATGATTCTGGCTTTTTGCCCTCCATCCATGGCTGCATAGGTGGAGTTGTGTGAATATTCCTGGGTTCAAGGTTGTTTTCTTCTCTACCTAGGAATGTCATTGGTCAAATGGCTCTCTTGGTTGCATGCAGTTTATGGAGAGGTTTCTCATCGTTAGACTAAATAATGTCTACAAGGGGTAGAGTCAGTGGTCCCAGGTGACAAGGACTTCCCTTGGGGCAGACGTGTTTGGCTAAGTCATAAGAAGCATCGTTGCCTGTAATTACACTGTGTCTGTCAAACTTTGGTCAACTTGGTGTAGTCTGAAGGTCTTCAGAGAATTTTGCTGATTATCTTCATGTCTACTCTGGGGGCTTAGTGATCCCCTTAACCCTTTGTGGGAGATCTTTAATCCTTTAGAAGAGAAAGTTTCCTTTTGTGTTGGAGCTAAAGATATGTAGATTGGGAAGAGGTATTTTCTTAATTTTCCTCTGATGGTTAAGAAACTGCACTGAGAGAATTTTAGTGGGATTGGCACTTTTTTTTTTTTTTTTTGTAGCTAAGATTGTGTGTTCCAACACTCTTAGAATTTATCTCTTAGTAGCACATTTTGAAAAGGAGCTGCTCTTAGAAATCTACGACCTGAAACGATGGACTCATCATGTAAAATTAGAGACCCCCTCCCCCTTCTCTACCGTGAACAGTCATCCAGTTAAGCCATCACTGACTGCGCACCATTTCCCTATCAGGCACTATTTTACCTAATTACCATCTGCCAATCTATGAAATCCTTTGGGTTGATCAGGCCATAATTCAAAGAAATTGGCCTGAACTGTACACCACAATGTTAATATTGTATTTCCTCAAGTATCTGGTACTTATAAATAGCAGGTATATCATTATTGTGTTGTTGGTGAATGTAGAGTAAGTAGTAAAAATCTTGGGGGACTGACGTTTTGGAATATGTACCAAATAAGAGTTGTCCCCAAAATGCTTTGGGTTCTGGTGGCATCATTGGACTATTACATAGTCAACTGAAGTGACTACTTGATAGATGACACCATTTAATTGTATATATATATGAGGTCCTTATATGCTTGATAATAAATTGGTCGTGTTACTTTAGAGTCACCACTCCTGTTAAAAGTTTAATTGCCACTCTCCATTAGCTTAGGCTTCTCATTACTTATTTTTTGGACAGGTCACCTTCTTCTTTTAAAAACTCTATAGATTAATGTATTATTTGACTTTAATATGCAAATATAATATCCTTGAGTCTAGCCTATTAATTTAGAAACCCCAGGGGGTGGAGTGGGCAGTTAGTACACATTATTTTGGTTATCTTCTGTAGCTTGAAATCCATATCCTTTGTAGGTGGATGTAACTCTTGAAAACAGTCAAAAGTCATTCAGAACTAGGGTAGGGGAAAGAAAGGAGCAGCAGAAAGGAAACAAATCAGCATTTGTTGAATGTTGACTATTGGCAGAGCATTTTGTCAAGCACTTAATATACATCATGCATTTAAATCCTCTTAATAACTTTGCAAGATAACTATTTTTATTGTTTTTCCTTTTTTTAAACAGATCATGAAAACTGAGGCTCAGAGAGTTAACGTGATTCGTTTAGGATTGTACATAGTGGCCAAGTCAGGGTTCAGACACATGTTTCTCTATTGTGCACTTCTTACACTACATAATGCTGTACAGTAGTTTTGGTTAACATAGGTAAGATGTGACTATAAGATAGTGAGGTGAAGCATTTCATTTTTTGATGTGTTACTGTTTCTGAAGAGTAGAGAAATTATTATTTCCTTGTGTAAAACAGAAAAAAAAATCTGTAGGAAACATCAAAATTGAATGTTTTGATTTTCAAGGTAAATTTACATTTATTTACCTAAGTCTTATATTCACAATTGTTTGTCCTGACATACCTCAAGTATTTATTTATGGTTCCTATTTAATATAGAACAAATCCAATTTTAATGTTAACATTTAGTCTCGGTAGAGTTTCTGAAATGAATCATAATGAGGAAAGGTGGTTCAGATTTGTTGAATCTGAGGTTTGGGGATTTCAAGTGTATGTTTTTTTTTTTTTTTCCCCCTGTTTCAGAATGTTAACATTTATATTAGTTTTTTTAAGTGACTATAGCTTTTAAGTTTCTTAATAAAAGTTTTAAACGGACACATACAAAGTGTTACATGTTAAGTGAACAGATACGAAGTGCTGTATGTTATAAACCAAACCACAACCCGATTATTCCTGATTGTTACCATTAGTAGCTGCAGGAAAAAACAGGAGCATGTGCCTAGAAATGTCAGCTTATCTGCAGAAGGTAATGGCAGCCCTACCTTTTTACCAACCACCAAGACACTTGTCCCTTAGTCTGCATTTCCAGCTGGCATTGTTTGGTGGACTTGGAGCCAGAGAGTTTCTTTTTGGAGCCTGTTTTGAATCAACTACAAGTGCACCCAAGGGAAGAGAAGCTTCATAGTTTGAATGGACCTGAAGCATTTGCAGAGATTCTCTAGCTGTGCCCGGGAGCAGCAGGAGAGGCCAAGCCTGGAGTGGTAGCTAGTTATACTCTGTGATGTCGTGTGTACTTAAAACATCCTAAGTGGCACAGAAATATGAATATAACTATTGATATATAGGTGCATACTGAGTAGTCTAAGTAGCAGATAGATATCAAAATACTGCATAATCCCAGAATTGCCTAGACTGCAGTTTTGCTAATTCTGTTATACAGACTGGTAGATATCCTTTACACACACATATTTTGCATTTCCTCTTTCATGGAAGGGAAGGGAGTGCCAGGGCTGGTAAGGCGAAGTTCGTGGCCTCGCGCACTTTATCTTTTCTGTCTTCTCTCCTTTCCTTACCTTGCAGGATGCTGCTGGTATCTGGACTTCTTGCCACATAGGAATCAGATCTGTGTATGTTTGAAGAGGTTATTTTAAGCACTTCGTTTTTACTCAGCCCTAGGAAGGGTCATATATGACGAAAACCCTCCCTGGGTATTTGCTTTTGCAACATTAAAAAATAAATGCCTCGGTGCTAAAAGTATTTGATGACGCATGCTCACCGCAACAATGCACCACTGAATTCACAGTATTTCACTGATAAGGGGCAGCATGTGCTTTGCTTTTGGAAATCTGAAGAACTTCTCAGAAAACAAGCGCTCATTACTCTCGTTACTACAGCTAATCCATGAACTTTACACTGCAAAAATGAAGAGTGTAAGGGGGAGTACTTTTCTATGGAAAACTCGGCGCTTTTGATATTTATTTAAGCAAGAATAATCAGATGCTACAAAGAATTTCAGAGAGAGGGGAAAATATATTTCAGATAATCTTTTCTTATTTCTTCTCCAAAAAAACCTTACACCCATGTAAGATGTTTTTAATATTGAGGTTTTGAAGGTGTTGTCTTTTTCTGGTATTCTACTGTTACATATTAAAATTGAAGGAGAAGATATTATTGAAAACTAAAGTAATTGCAGGGATATATTAAACCAAAGGGGTGAACAAAACAAGTTTAAAGTTTTTATGTAGAAATGAAAAATAAGGATAATTGGTAAGGTATTATAGTGGGCATTTTTCTTAAAATACATACCTCTACCCCAAATATTAATTTAGAAACATGAAACAGGCAGGTCAGCCTCTAACTCTTTAGTTAAAGGAAATGTAATACTGTGTCAAATAAACTGGCATTAGGATCCTAGCGGAGTGTGTGTTCAGCGTGTGTGTTTTTGTGTGTAGGGGTGTGCTTGTGATGAAAGGCTGTTTTGAGTTGTTGCATAAAGGAGTTTGATTTTGTGATTTTTAAAATGAATATTTATTTGGAGACCTCTTAGGGTAATGTAAAAGATGTATAATTCCTGTGTTTAATGAAATCTATTGTCAATGTACTAATAAACCTTGGTTTACAACATCTTGAATACTTGATCATTGAAAATTCATAAAAAAAGTAAAAAAGAAAAAAAGAAAGAATAAAGTGTGTTGGATTGAAATTAGTTTGTCTCTTAGGATTTTTGTTGTTTGAAGAGATGAAGAAGTAATGATGTCAGTGTTTTCTCCCACTATAAAGACACAGGGGTTTGATGGGATTAAATGGGCCTCAACTTACTCTGGAAAATGGCAGTCATGCACTCCTTATGTAACTGATAACTCTCTGCCTTGAAGCTAAGTGTCCCAGGTGGGAACTATTAAGACTATAGTTTCAGAAGTCTGCAGTAGCACATGTTCCATTGAGTTAGCAAAGAGAATAATTTAAATATTTCACCACTTATCTATTTAAATTCAAACAGAATTTGGGGTTACAGAACTATATGCCTTGAATATGGTTGGTGTTAGGATAGGCTAAGTTATGCTTAAATAACATGCCACCCCCCAAATCTCAGTGGCCTCCTAGCACAAAAGTTTATTTCTCATTTACAGGACATTTCTATGTGGGTCTGTTCCACAGAGCCCCTCAGGGACCCAGACTGACGAGACTCCCTCATCTTGGAAATTGCCCCATTTGGAACTTTCAGGGTTGGTTTTGGTTGCTGAGGCAAAGAGCCCAGGGAAAGGCAAAAGTCCGTTTCTCTTTCTCAGCCCGGAAGTGACACATGTCAAACTGCATTAGTCTGAACTAGTGCCATGTTCCTGCCTAACTGCTGGGATCCTGGAAATGTTGGGCAGCAGATGGTGGGCATTTGATGGGTATTCTTCTTTGCCACACTGTTGATCGTGATAAGTTAAGGATAAAATTGGTAAACCAAGGGAAAGTCTCAAACATAAAAAAGAATGATTTCCAAAGGAGTAAATACCAGAACTTGATCAACAAAGCAGTTAAAGGCTCCCTTTCCCCAGTCTCTACTGAATGGCAAGCTGGTCATTGCTCAAGGGGCCCAGGAGCTGGCCTGGGACTGGAGGAGGAACTTGTGGTCAGACCCCAACCATGGAGAAAAAGCACTGGAGTTTGAGGTCTTGTCTGACGGCCAGCAGAGTTTTCTAAGTACACTGGCATCTAAAACTTTTGAGTGAGAGGCGGAAGGAGCTGAAGGAGCCATGGAAATAACAGCATGACTCACGGACTGAAGTGCAAAGCGGTTATATTTAGAAGCCAGCTTCGAGCACTCTATAGGCGGAAAGCAGGGCAATTGATTTCCATTTGTCACTCCATCACACCCTTGCACACCTAAACGAAAAGGTCACAGTGGCCCAAGATACATGCATAATTGGAGGGAGTGGGTGCTTCCGTGCTGACTTCTGGGTAAAGCTTTCTTTTCCTCCATGGCTTCGTGCATTTAACAAGGGAGCCATTTATGTAAAAAGCAAATAGTAATCCCTGCCCAAGTCTACCGTCTTCTCTTCAATTATGTGTGCAATTTAAGCAAAAGGATTCTCTTGAATCTCTTCAATATCGCACACTTTCAAGGGAGAGGCAGAGCCATTCTGGATTTTGTGCCATTTGAAATAGACGTATGAGAAAACGGTTTCTCTTTAAGAAATGAAGAGAGCAGAAAGGTTATGAATGTGGCCACTCATCTTCCTTGCTTTAGCCCCAGACTTGGTAAAACCTCAGCATTTTAAGAGCTGTTAAAAAGCATCCAGTTCCTTTCTTCTTTTTAAAATTGTCAGCTAGGCAGAGATGGCTTCTGTTGCTTCAGTGTAGGGGAGCCAAAAAACATTTTTAATTGCACGGAGTCATTGGAAAGCAAGGAGATAAATATTCGGTGCTCACTCTTGAAATTAAACGTCAAAGTCTGATGCAATTCCAACTCATAATACCAATATAAATCAGTGGAAAGCTAAACTGTTCTTTGGCCCGCTGGAATGGCTAAGATCCTAGGCACTGAAGAAAGAGCGAAAACTTGCCATGGATCAAGTTCTAGATGTTTTCTTGTCGAAATGATAGTGCTATGCTACTTTAGAAATCAATGTAAATGGCAGCTTTGCCGAGGGCCCAGGTCCTGGCGCCCAGCAAAGAGGTCTTTAGTTGCACTAGAGTGACACCTAATGGTCATTATGGAAAACACAGGCTGTAATCTCTCGGCCCTTTCAGTTCCTGGGTTTGACTTAGGAGCTCCTAGTGACCGGATACATATCAGGGTTGTACGGTGGATCACATCTCCTCTTCGGATGAAACCTTTTAGTGGTTGTGTCCGCTCTAGCTCTGGGTCACCTGTGCTGTTGACGCTAGGAGGTGAGGTAACGTGGGGGGAGAGGTTTGCGGCAGGGAGGATGCAGATTCTGGAGTCCTGGGATGCCCTCCTATGCGGGGGCTAGAAACTCAGAACAGAAGGTAGATATCGTCACTCACCACTTCCTTTTGCCTGCAGAAAAGTGAAGCGACACTGAGCGCAAAAAAAACCTCAACATTTGTCGTTTCCTTGTCCCCCAACCCTCTGCAGTGCTTTCCCTAACAACAGGGAGCAGGGACACCCTAGTCCCAACAGAAGCAATCTAATTTTTGAAACTCATTCTCTCTGCTTACTTCGTACAGCAACAGGCGCGCTATCAGCCCAAGGTATTAGGCTGGGGACGTCCCCAAAGTCCACCACACAACTTAGAGGAAGGTGAGTTGTCTAGACCACAATGAACAGTAGGCACATTAGGTAAGTTTCTTGGTCAGAAATGGGGGAAGGAACCTATATGGGAAAAGAATCTAAAACAGAGTGGGTACATGTATATGTGTAACTGATTCACTGTGCTGTACCACTGAAACTAACACAACACTGCAAATCAACTATACTCCAATAAAAATTTATTAAAGGGACTTCCCTGGTGGCGCAGTGGTTAAGAATCCGCCTGCCAATGCAGGGGACACGGGTTCGAGCCCTGGTCCAGGAAGATCCCACATGCCGCAGAGCAACTACGCCCGTGTGCCACAGCTACTGAGTCTGCGCTCTAGAGCCCGCGAGCCACAACTACTGAAGCCCGCGTGCCTAGAGCCCATGCTCCGCAACAAGAGAAGCCACTGCAATGAGAAGCCCGTGCACCGCAACGCAGAGTAGACCCCGCTCGCCGCAACTAGAGAAAGCCCACGCGCAGCAGCGAAGACCCAATGCAACCAAAAATAAATAAATAAAATAAATAAATAAAATAAATAAATTTATCTTAAAAAATTGAAAAAATTATTAAAAAAAGAAATGGGGGAAGGAGCAAGGTTATAAATGTGGCCAGTTCTTCTCACTCCCTTGGCCCCAGACTTGGTACAACAGCAGTGTTTTCTTACCTGGGGGAGAGTGTAAAATGGACAAGATATTATGTCCAGGAAAGTTTACATGGAAGGAAAAGGTAAAATTTGAAACGGTAGGGGAATGAAAGATGGATGAGATTAAGGTGGGAAATGGGGTTATGGCCCAGGAGGGTAGATGAAAAGTTAGAGAAAAATTTAGACCTGGGAAGGTGGTACTTCTCCAGGGGAAGCTGGTAGTGAGAGGTTCGTGGAGAGGGGAACAAGTGGGTGGATGGAAGGAGGAAGCTTCTGGAGGGGACAAAAATCACTGGAGATTTCTGAGCAGAAGTCTGAGATCTGAGCCACGGCAGTGAGTATGGATGTGTTAGAGACGGAGGGGCAGGAGGTGGGAAAGGGGCTTAGGCAGCTCTTACAGCTTTTGCTGCAGCCTCTATAGGAAGTCACAGAGGCCTAATAAACACTAGGGTACAAAGGAGGGAGGGAGTGAGGGAGGGAGGAATGGGGTTAAACAGAAAGAAAAGTGGCGAAGAAGTAGGGAGGGGAGGGGAAACAGAAGCAGGGATGGGGAGAGGAGGAGAGGCAGGGAAGAGGCTTTTTTTTTTTTTTTTTTAGCATTATTAATATTATTATTATTATTATTTTTAACATCTTCATTGGAGTATAATTGCTTTACAATGGTGTGTTAGTTTCTGCTTTATAACAAAGTGAATCAGTTATACGTATACATATGCTCCCATATCTCTTCCCTCTTTTTTCTAACATTACCCACCCTGCCCCTTCAAGGGAGGGCACAAACCCAAAGAGAATTCCTGCCAGAACAGGTCACTGTTCTTAATATAAGGGAAAGGAACGCTGAAAGCCACTTTTGTGAAGATGATAAAATACCAGAGGAGTTGAAGATTAGAAAATTCAACCCTGTGTGTTAACCTTGTAAGTTTGTAACATTTACAAAAAATTTTAAAAATAATCTTTTATTTTCGTAAAAAAATATTTTTTTTATTCTATGAAAAAATAAATTTTTCATTTGAGTTGATTAAGAAAGAGAAAAAAGGAAGTCATGAGGCCTTAATGAACCAGGGAGGTGGACCATACTGAGGTATTAACTTCCTTAGGTATTTTAATTATCCATCAAAAATCTTTCTTTTCTATTAAAATAAGTTTTGAAAATCTCAAGCAGAACTGGACTAATTTAGGGGAATTGAGGACCTTCTTATATCTGAGATCAAATCAGCTCTAAAGCAAATCCTAAAAAAGAAGCATTTAAAAATCTTTTTTAGAAGGTCAACATGTGTAGGTATGTCTGGCTTGGGGTGGGAGTGTGAAAGTGTGAAGTATTCATTCCTTCTCTCTTAACCAAAATTCCCTGCAGATGCTGCCATCACAAGAATTTTTTTTTTTTTTTTTTTTTTGGTGATATCTTAGTTCCCCAACCAGGGATTGAATCTGGGCCACAGCAGTGAAAGCATTGAGTCCTAACTACTGGACCGCCAGGGAATTTCCAGGATTTTTTTTAAAAAAGAAGGCTGGGAGGAGCCTCAGATATGATCTAATTTGCATATGGCAAATAGGTTTTGTCTTGCGTGCCAACACCAATTCAGCAGTGTTGATAGTAGCTGGCTGCACTGAGGATTCTAAGGATACAAACACTCTGGCTTAATGGAGAACTGTCCCGAAGAATTAGCACTGTCTTCCATGGGCACATTTTGGGAAAAGCAGCACATGTGCTATGTATTTGCCATCCTTGATTCAAACCTCTTATTTTATAGTCAAAGAAGCTGTGTTTGAGAGGTTATGTAACTTTTCCAAGCTCACACAGATAGGAAAAACTAGAGTGTGCAGTGAAGTTAGTCTTGTCTAATTTCATGTCCGTTGTTCTTTCCACTATTCGTTACCAAATGGGGTCCCACTGTGGCCTCTCTTTTCACTAATTTGGGGTGTGTGTGTGTGTGTGTGTGTGTGTGTGTGTGTGTGTGCACGTGCGCCCATGGGTCTTGGAATGGAGAAAGTGGAGAGGACTTGCCCTCACGTCTGCTAAATCTCTTTCTCTTCTAAATCAGCGGGGAATGCACAGATGGGAGTCAGCTCAGCCCTTCTGGGCACCAGATTCCTCAGGGATCAAATGGGACCCAGTGGCCAGCCAATCTCCAAGGGCTCTTCGATATCTGAAATAGTCTCTCTCGTGCCCTTTACACAGAGTAGCTACTCCAGGAATAGTTATTGAACTACAATGGAATTCCCTCCAGGATAGCAGCATTTGGCCTATTCACATTTTATAGGAAAGGAACAAGGAGGGAGGCACAGTGATGTGTCTTTGGACAACACTATTATCTGGGATTCTTCTCTCAATGAAACTGTGGTGTCATGGACTGAACTGTGTCCCCTCGAAATTCATATATTGAAGCCCTAATCCCCTGCGTGACTGTATCTGGAGAGAGGACCTTTAAACAGGTAAAGTTAAACGAGGTCCTAAGGGTAGAGCCCTGATCCGACCTATATGACTAGTGTTTTTATCAGAAGAGACCCCCGAGATGGGTATGCACAGAGAAAAAGTCCATGTGAGGACACAGGAGCAAGTGGCCCTCTGCCGGCCAAGGAGAGAGGCCTCTCGAGAAACCAAACCTGCTGATAGCTTGGCCTTGGACTTCCGGCCTCCAGAACTGTGAGAAAATAAATTTCTGTTGTTTAAGCCACCCAGTCTGTGGTATTCTGTTATGGCAGCCCTACCAAACTAATACAGATGGTTTCCTTAATTATCCAAGGATGGAACTGGCGATCCCAAAGTCCTTTGCTTTTTTCCTTTATTATTAACCTTCTGAGCTCTGGACATTTCACAGATTGTCAGCCTCTCTGTCTGAAGGGGACAAAGCTCCTCAGGAGATCTGGAGCGGAAGGAAATGCATGGAATTTGTCAATCAGAACACTTGAGGTTTTGGAAGGCGGCGAGGTCTCCACCAAAATTCATGGTCCCCAAAGAACCCAAACTTCCTTCGGAGGGGGTCGGGGGTCCTGTCCTCTTGCTTTTGAAAAACTACATTTTTGCTGCCCAGGACTGGCTACATGATTTGCGGGTTCAGTGACAAATGGAAACATGGGGTCCCTTGTTCAAAAACGATTGAGTATTTCAAGATGGCGACAGTAGAGAAATTAACCCAGCGCTGGCCCTGTGCAGCTGCCCAGATGCCTGCCCGGGAAGCGGCCCTCAGGTTGCCTCTGCCACATCCCACCGGACAGCAATGAGGCAAATCCATGTGAAATCATCAATCTGAGAGTGTTCTATAACACACTGACTTTGGATCAATTTTACAAGTAAGGCTAATGTTTAATCATGCATTGGTACATTGAGATCAGGACTCCAGTTTACTTGCAAGGAATGAGTGTACCACAAAAACTTGGTTAAGTTCATTTCGCTGAAACAGGTGAAGTTTAAACACCTTTTATTTCAAGAAATAGTGCTTCTAGGCTTTCCTGAAGCCAGAATTGTTCTATAAAAGTATCACAGAATATTACACAAGATTAAAAAACACAGTATGCTTCCTAATAACGTGAAACCTTTTTACAAAGCACATCATTCATGACCATAAATATGTTTCATCTGTCATTCAGCCGGTGACACACACATCTGATAAAGAGCTAGTTAATTTTAACATATGTACAGAGTCTATGATAAAGACTTAAAGTTATCAAAAGATTCAACTATAACATATTAAATTTTCTTTAAAAGAGTTCACCTTAAACACGTAAAGGAAACATAATTTACCTATGCATTTGAATTATCTAAAAATAAAACAAAAATTATTGTTAAGCTAAAAAAAAACCTTTTTGGGAAGTTGGCTAGGATACTGGTAACTTTCAATGAGGTAATAATCCTTTTGCTGGTATTTAAACATCTAATACATGACAAGAATATTTTCAAGAACACAGAATTTCAAAAGCAGTTTTGAAGTATGCCTTTAAAAAATCAGAACCTGGTGAAGGCCTTAAAAATAATCACACAACACATACGGTGCATTTAAATTATGAAACATTCATGAGTTTGTTATACTGAAAAGAATTCCTTATATAAATTCATAACTAGATATATTTTCTTAACACTTAAGCTTATTAGCCAAGTCAAGAAAACAAAACAAAGATGAAAAAAAGTCTTCAGTCCTTTTATGCTGTTAAGAAAATAATAAAAATTTAGCAATTTTAAGCATATGATGAACACTTTGAGGCCAGGCACAGAGTAAGCAGGCAATCTTTGTTTTGTTTATTTATTTTTACTGCCAACATCCTTAGCCATGCCATTCTGCTAATCAGTTTTAGCAAGTCGAGGTAAAACACATGCATTATTTTCTGGCAAAAGCGTGTGTTGAACAATATGTGATCCACACTGTGTGTCACCCTTGGGGGTCCATTTTCCTTTGTCACACTGAGAGCAAGCAGTGAGACTGACAAGTCTGGAAAAAAAATAAGACTAACCAAATAGACATGGCATTCCGATCTCAAAGTGCAAAATCACTGAGCTAAAAACGAGGGCCTTGAAAAATTCCAGTGGTTAAAAATGAATCAAAACCACACTTCGCAGGCCGTGGAAAATGGACTGAAATTTCACTGAGGACGTCAAGTTCCAGAAACTCAGAAAGGCACAATTCTAGCCATCTTGGTTGGTTAACATTTATATACTCATGTCCCTACAACTTTCAAAAGATAATACTGTTTTAGTACCCCCCAAACAAACAAAACCCCACAAATCCACCTGTCTTTCTACTCTTGACAAATAGCGACTTAGCACAGAGTCGCTGGGCGTGTACCGCTCGCATGCGCACTGACTTCCGCTGCCCGGGTGTACCCGGGGGAGTAGCCGGGGCAGTCTGGAATGTCGGTTGTCATGATTGCCTTTATTAGTTTACTAAGAAAAAGTTAAAAAAAAAATACTGTGTTTAGGGTAAGGTAACATGGCATCTAATCAGAGGAGAGTGGAAAGGAGGCACTGCCTTCCAGGCTCTGTTAAGTTCCGCTTCTTGTGATTCTTCCCCACCTGGTCTGACATCCTCTCTTGGCTGCAGGAGGAAATCGGCTGCTCCTATTGGTGGACGCTTCGATCCCGATGAACGGAGTCAACATCAGGATGTGTGGTAAGACGCAGCCGACCTTCAGAAGCATCTTCTCTTGGAGGACCATCCTGGGGAAGTCCCTTCTGGTGCCTGGGCCCGGGCTGCACCAGCTCCGCCGTCGTGCCATCGCCACTGAAATCAGTTTCAAGAAGATTGATCCCTTCATGCTCCATCCACTTCTCAGTTTTATGATTTCTCCAGTGTTCAGAATTCAAACGATTAACTTCAGGCATGTCGTTATTCCATTCAAGTTTACTCTCTGGGCTGAATGTTGGTAGGTTGGAATGCAGGGTGGGATGGTCAGCCGGCAAGGTCAAAGGAGGTGCTTCCCCAACCCTACGCCTCGGGTCTTCATCTGACTCTGCTGGTGCCGAGAGCTCAGCAGACATAGCCAGGAACCCATCACTTTGAGCACTTTTAGTCTTATTTGCTTTATTTTGCTCATGGTGACTGTTCAACAGTGCAAATACTCTATCTGCAGCCTTCAAGTAATTAGTCCAGTCAACCAGACTAAGTCTATAGTTTGGTCTGTCCTCGTAGATGCTTCCATTCACACGGTATAGATCCTCCAGGCTTTGCCAGTTGACGTCTGCAGTGAGACTGGGCTGACTAACCTTCCCATCCGTCCCATAACTGTCCTCTGTGAAAAGAGATGAAGGTGGATCCTTAGTGGAGAAAATATTTCCTACTTATTGGCTAAGTAACTTACATTGTTTTTGTGGTACAAGTCAATTTGAAATAAAACACTAAAAAGTATGTTTCCCTAGTAATTTGTTGTCAAGGAGGGGCCTAAGGTTACAAAAGTGACTGAATGATAATGAAATTTGGAAAGAAGATCGAACGAGTGAGAACTTCTATGACCAGACTTGGTTGGTACTGGAAATACACTGGTATTACCGGTCAGGGGGCTTACGTTTTACTACTGGCTCTACTCAAGTCCCCTGTGCAATCAGGAAATCAAGTGAGTGAGTCTCTCTGAGTCTTGGTCCCTCATCTGCCACATGTGGGAATAGTTGTGTGATAAAACCTTTACTGCTTATAGGGCTGCTGGATGAACGATGAATTTCAAAGTAATTTAATGTAATAGGCAACGCTTAGTAAGATATTTTTATTTTATATTCCCTGACACTCAGTATAAAAACACATTTGAATGCAATTAAACTCTTCCAAGTAAATGGATCTGTTTCTTTGATTGCTTTTTTTGCCCTAAAAGTTCTATCCTTTAGATAAATCAATCATTGAGTGGTTTTTCACAGCATGCAAAGAATACACCAGCTTTCTCTCTCTCAGATTTTTCTACATCACTAAGATGACTATAGTTCTGCAGAAAACAACAGCTTTTCTCTAGGTGCGCCCAAGAATGCAATGAACTACCCACAAAGCAATACAGATTAGCAGGAAGAGTGAGTAAAACTATACAAAACCCACACCCTCAGTATAACCAGAAGAGAGAGAATTCTAGAAACTTCAAGTCACCTGTAAGTGAAAAAAAAGTTAATACTAAATCCCAGTAGAGCTGTATGTCACACTTTGGGCACCTGCCCTGGGAAGACTGTATACAACAGAAAAGAAAAAAGAGAGAATGAAGTCAAAAATGGATTTGAAACCATTGCTGGAAAGAATGTCAACCTGAAGTATAAAACACTGTAGAGTCTTGGTAAATCGTGGTACTGACAATGAGGAAAAGACCTAGAAGGGCAGATGAATCGAGGTGGCAGTCTTGAAAGGCATCATTTCAGGGAGAAAAGGATACAAAGGAAGAGAGAAACAGCCTTTGGAAACTGGTGATAAAGGAAAAAGGAAGCCAAAGGGGGGAAATTTCAGGTCCTGCAAGAAAAAGAGAGAAACAAAGAAATTCAAGGACACACAACCTCTTACAATCCCATCCCCCAATAATAAGAAAATAAAAAAGTAAGAAGAAAGTATACTTGGTTACACAGAAAAGGATCTTCTTAAACTAGACATGTTGTAAATACTTGAAGACCATGAAATTAATAGAAGCAGTCTAAATATAAACAATATTACTATAAGAGAAAATAGAAAATAAGAATAAAAGGTCTACCATCTTATGAAAATGCCCCTGCCAAAATAAACCGCAAAGTGAAGAAAACCACAACGTAACACTGCTAAGTAAATTGAATCTTCTCAATCAAGCGTCCAAGGATGTAAAAGTCACCTTAAATCAGAAATTAAAGTAGGAACCAAGGATCGTATATTCAGTCAAGCTCTCCTTCAAGTATCAAGGCTACAGAAAAACAGCTTCAAACATGTAAGGGTGCAGAGAATACTGCACACATCAGCTCACCTTGAGCAGTCTCCTAGAGGATGAGTTTCATTCAACCAAGAAATCACTGGGGAAACTTCAGCAAAAGGATTGATGGCGAGCATTTAACACATTTATCAGATCCAGGAGTAAACCAAAATTAATGAGGTAGAGAACAGAAAAAAATGACATATCTAATAAATAAATCAAAATCCTGGTTCTTTAAAAAAAAGGATCAAAACAGATAGTCATTAGCTTACCTAATTAAGAAAAAGGGGAGACATTTCAAATATACAAAATAGAAAATGACAAGGGAGAAATAATTATTGAAATATACAAAATTTAAAACACAAGCAACTATGTTGCAGACATTAAAGTGAACAGATTGGAAAACCTAGATGAAACACATAATTGTCTAGGAAAATACATTTTATTGAAATTGACCCAATAGCGATAGACAGCTTACACAGAACAATTTCCAAAGAAGGAAAAGAAAGGTTTATAACCTTTATATAAGTTTATAAGAACTACTATAGGAACTTTCTATCAGTCTTGTAAGAATTACGCTACAAAAAAGCACCAGGTCTCTATGATTTCACAGGAGAATTTTACCAAACCTTCAAGGAAAAGAGAATCTCAATGCTCTACAATCTGTTCCAGAGCATAGAGGATCAAAGAAAACTTTCAAACTTTTTACGAAGCAAGTATAACATTGTTAGCTGTGGTAGGCAGAATAGTGGACTCACCCCCCCAAAGATGTCCACATCTTAATCCCTGGAAGCTGGGTATGTTGCCTTACATGGCAAAATAGACTTTGCAGATGCGAATTAAGTTATGGATTTGAGACTGGGGGGGTTATCCTGGAGCAGCCAGGTGGGGCCGATGTAATCCCAAAGGTCCTTTTTAGAAAAAAGGGAGGCAGGAGAGTCAGAGAAAATGTGACCTTGGAAGCAAAGGGGCGTGTATGTTGGCGGGGGTGGGGTAGAGGCAGGTATTGAAATTTGAAGACGCTACATTTTCAGCTTTGAAGATGGAGGAAAGGGCCATGAACAAGGAATGCAGGCAGCTTCTAGAAGCTGGAAAAGGCAAGGAAATGGATTCTTCCCTAGAGTCCCCAGAAGGAACGTAGACCAGCTGATACCTTGATTTTAGCCCAGTAAAACCCGTTTCAGACTTCTGACTTCTAGAAATGTCAGAGAATAAATCTGTGTTGCTTTAAGGCACTGGGGTAATTAGTTATAAGAGTAATAGGAGGGCTTCCCTGGTGGCGCAGTGGTTGAGAATCTGCCTGCCAATGCAGGGGACACGGGTTCGAACCCTGGTCTGGGAAGATCCCACATGCCGCGGAGCAACTAGGCCCGTGAGCCACAATTACTGAGCCTGCGCGTCTGGAGCCTGTGCTCCGCAACAAGAGAGGCCGCGATAATGAGAGGCCCCGTGCACCGCGATGAAGAGTGGCCCCCACTTGCCACAACTAGAGAAAGCCCTCGCACAGAAACGAAGACCCAACACAGCCATAAATAAATAAAATAAATAAAATAGTGTTTAAAAAAAAAGACCTTCATTTAAAAAAAAAAAAAAAAAAAAAAGAGTAATAGGAAACCAGTACAATACCTAAAAAGAGAACACTAGCATAAACAGAAAGACAATTTCAGACTGAAATCATTTATTAAGATGATGCAAAAATCCTAAATATTAGTGAAGAGAATTCAATATTATATTAAGAAAATAACACATGATGACCTACTGCAATTTATTCCAGAAATGGAAGGTTGGTTCATTCTTAGCAAGTCTATTAATACAATATAGCATATTAGTAGATCTAAAGAGAAAAATGATCTGCGTATCTCCATAGATGCTGAAAAGGCTTTTGACAAATTCAACACTCTTTATTGATAAAAACACTAAAAAAAGAATTGATGGCTATTTCCCTAACGTAACAAAAATGTAAATACCTTAGTCCTAAACCTGCTTCTCACTTCATGGGAAAATCCTGAAAGTCTTTTCATTAAGAACAGGGACAAGGTCACATTGTACTGAAAGCATTAGTTTATCCAATTAGATAAATCAATCAGAGACACACAAGTGGGAAAAGAAGCAAAGCTATCTCTACTTGCAAATGCATGGTAGTGCATCTGGAAAATCCAAGAAAATCCATGACAAAGTTAACTCAAAAAAAAGAAAAAAATTTAAAATGTAGCAGGATGTAAAGTTAATATACAGAAACCAACAGCCCTCATATACACAAACAATAATCAAGGAGAGGTTTTAATGCTGGAGGAAAACCCTACTTACAATAGTAACAAAGAAGATAAAGTACTTATAAATAAACTTAATAAGAATGTGTGGGCTTCCCTGGTGGCGCAGTGGTTGAGAATCTGCCTGCCAATGCAGGGGACATGGCTTCGAGCCCTGGTCTGGGAAGATCCCACATGCCGCGGAGCAACTAGGCCTGTGAGCCACAATTACTGAGCCTGCGCGACTGGAGCCTGTGCTCCACAACAAGAGAGGCCACGAGAGTGAGAGACCCGTGCACCATGATGAAGAGTGGCCCCCACTTGCCGCAACTAGAGAAAGCTCTCACACAGAAACGAAGACCCAACACAACCAAAAATAAATAAATAAATAAGCCTACACCTTTTAAAAAAAAAAAAAGAAAAAATAAAACAAAACACAATAATAATACCAGCAATAACCACCCTTTGTTTAAAAAAAAAAAAAGAATGTGCAAAACCTTTAAGAAAATACTTTTAAAAGCTCCTGAAAGACCCATATATACTTAGCCAGATAGAAAGATGTCCTTTGCTCTTGGATAGAAGACTCAGCATCATAAAGATATAAATTCTTCCCAATAGCTAATACTTTATAATAACTATAAATGGAATATAACCTTTAAAAATTGTGAATCACTATAATGTACACCTGTAACTTACATAATATTGTATATCAACTATACTTCAATAAAAAATAAAGAATTCTTCCTAATAATTCTTGCAGAAACCAGGCAGAAAAATGGTCAAAGACATAACCAGATAATATACAAAATATGTAAAACGTCCTTTAAACTTTCAAAAATATGTTCAACTCTGCTCATAAAAAGAGCAATACAAATTAAAACCATACTGAGATACCCTTTCTTTCTTATTTGATTGGAAAAAAATTAAAAAGCTTGACAGCTGTCAAAAGCAAACACTGTCATACATTGATGATGGGAATGCAACCCTTATGGAAGAGAATTTGGCAATATTTAATACATCCACATATGCATTTACCTGTTGATACAGTAATCCCACCAATTCATGACTCGGAATTTACTCTGAAGATATTCTCAACAACATGAAATTATACTTGCACAAGGCCCTTTACTGCAGTACTATTTGTAATTGTAAAATATGAAAATAACTGAATAATACATAAAAGAGCAGTTGAATAAATTATGCTTTTCGCAGTTTTGACTTTGGAGCTAGGTGAAGGCATTACATAAATAAAAACCAAAATCAAATGAATAATGATGAAGATAAAAAGAACCTAAAATGGAATACAAACAAATAAACAAACCTTACTTTATTTCAAATGAATAACATAACCACAATAAAAGAGGGCGGGGCACAGAACAAGCCCAGATAACTCTGAACATAGCACTGTTTTTTGTTACTCAAAAGAGAAACAACTGAAAAATACATTGAACTCTAGACAGCAGGTTTGTTTTTGCAGTAGTGTGATTTAGCAATTCTGAAATCGCTCTCTGTGTACCGCAGCATTTAACAAATGACTTAATCCACTGGGGATACTGGAAACTGGATTTCAGTGCCTACCCATCCCTCCACGGCACACTTCTTTTCAGGGTGCAAACTGCACAGCAGTACCCAGTGGTCCTGGTCCTGACCCACACCTTAACAGCCCTGACACAGGTCCCCTCTTCGTCTTAGGAAGCCGACCTCACCTCCAGCCCCTTGAACTCCAAACCCTGGCTTTGACCCATCTCTTGGTCTAGTGCCTTAAACAGAAAAGTCCAACAGTGCTAGCAAGGCAGCTTGAAAAGAAAACGGAGCCCTGAGATGTGATTGAGAGAAGAGACCCCGGGGCAGCTTCCTTAGGGCAACACAGAGCAGGGCAGTGAAGGCTGTGTTTTTCCCTTCTGATCTCAAGAGGTTCGGGTGGTTCAGAAAATGCATTTGTGTGCTGAACTCTGGGCTGCCAACGAGTGATGATGGAGATGGTGTTGGTGTTGATGAATATCTTTTCGTGTTTCTTATAAAATACAGTAGCATTCTTGTATCACTCATTACCCCCTTTCACATACCGCTTTCTTCATGTGAGTGCTTTGTGCCCCCATATTATACCTTACTAATAATACTCATCATCATCAGGGCTTGCTATATGTCAGGCTCTGCTCTCAGCTTCTGACTAGTGAGGCTGGGATTTGAACCCAAGGCAGGCTGGCTTCAGTGTCTGTGCTCTAACCACAGTACTGCGCAGCCCCTAACACACAGCTATGCCACCCATAACTGTCTACAAGGAACGCACTGCGGCCACAGGGGCAAATGAATCAAAACAAGCAAAAGTGGTTCCTTAAAAACTAAAGGATCCAGTGATCCCATTCCTGGACATATATTCGGAGAAAACTCTAATTCAAAAAAATACACACACCCCCATGTTCATAGCAACACTATTTCCAATAGCCAAGACATGGAAGCAACCTAAATGTCCATCGACAGAGGAATGGATAAAGAAGATACAGTACATATATACAATAGAATACTACTCAGCCATAAAAAAGAATGAAATAATGCCATTTGCAGCAACATGGATGGACCTAGAGATGATCATACTAAGTGAAATAAGTCAGAGAAAGTCAAATACCATATGATATCACTTACATGTGGAATCTAAAAAAGATACAAATGAACTTATTTACAAAACAGAAACAGACTCACAGACATAGAAAACAAACTTATGGTTACCAAAGGGGAAAGACGGAGGGGAGGGATAAATCAGGAGTATGGAATTAACAGAAACACACTACTATATATAAAATAGATAATCAACAGGACCTACTGTGTAGCACAGGGGACTCTACTTCATATTCTGTAATAACCTATATGGGAAAAGAATCTGAAAAAGAATATATGTATATGTATATACATGTATAAAACTGAAACACTCTGCTGTACACCAGAAACTAACGCAGCATTGTAAACCAACTATACTTCAATAAAAAGTCGACTTTACGTTTGGAAAAAACAAACAAGCAAAAGCAATGTGGACAGAAGCATGGTCGCTGAGGGCGGGCACGACGTGGCCTGCTGGGCTGCAGGGCGCGGGGCCAAAGGGGCACGAAGCAGCCATGCCGGCCTTAGGCTGCCAAGAAGTGACCGGGACCGCCCGGAGCTCATCGAAGGGCAGCGGCATCAGCTTTCACCGGCAATGGGAAAAACAAACACCCCATCAACCTGTGGATCCGATTCTATTTTGCAACACAGAACTTATTACTTTCAACTCAAGCCAGCAATTATTTCCTGAGTAGAATGGGGGCCACTTTACTGAGCTGTGTCCCTACCCTGAGCTTGTCCTAACCGGGAAAATGACCAGTGGGAATAAGCAAAGCATTTCAGCTGCCCTGCCTCATGGACCTCCCAGGCCAAAAAAAAAAAAAAAAAAAAAAAAAAAAGGAAATTGAACAGGGAACAGACTGGCTTTTAAAAGACCTTCTAAATAAGCCTGAGGATTAATTTTCAAAAATTCACAAAACCGAAGGCAGTTTACAAACGCTTCTGTAGTCAATCTTGTACAAAGTACATTCTCTAAAATATCCTTGAATTTTCAAATAATTCCAAATTCTTCAGGTGTGATTGCTCTCATTTTTCTCAAAGGCTTTTGTAATCAAATTGCATGATTCAAAATGCATTTTCATTAGTTTTCTAAAATAAATAAATAAAAATCTGAAAGAATCGAAGCGTCCAGAAACCCATCAGCGGTGCCGTCACGGGAGGGCTGTAGACTGGTAAAGTGGGACGGCAGTTTTTCCGGCCGTTCCACATCTGTCGCCTTTCAATCCGACAGGATGCGATGGACAGGGGAGGCCGCATCAAGCACTGCCTTTGGGTGTCCGGGGAGAGCCCAGGTCTGACAGGTCGATGCCCTCCTGTTTCATCATTTCCTGCCTACGATGTGGACAGCAGCTGAAAGGTAGTTTGCCTCATGGATTATGAAACGGTGGCGTCTGAAAACGCCAGTCATTCTGAGTTAAAAAGGATCCTTAGATTTGTCCATTGGCAAGGAATTTAGAAGAAAAAAAAATACAGAACAGGTAACACGAGGTTACCCTGCCACACACACTTTCACTCGCCATATTCCCAGGGAAGGGACGCCATGTCCTCAACAACTAAAGCTACCAAGCGTTTGCCCAAACGACCCCAGAAATGATGGATTTGGCCCCGCTTAGTGATGGTGGTGACAGGGGTCAGGGTAGGGGGGGGTCCCAGATGCCTGCCCTTTACCCATGACTGGAGTGCAGTTAGCCATTCTTCATCTCAAAGCTGTCCAAGGGTGGCTTGCTGAAGAAGAACTCTCTTCCTCAGCTCTGACCAGACTGGTGTCTTAAATAACCTGTTAATACCCTTTTACCTCTGTCATGACAGAAATAAGAGAGGGCCAGACGGAAAATCCCGCAGCTGTAGAATCGAGTGCATCATAAAATAACTGTAAAGTCAGTATCTAGTGTGAGGTCCACTTAAAATGCCCCACTTCAGAAATGTCTTAACGGGACCCCCGGGAAGCAGGCAGATCAGTCCTGGTGTGTGAGATGCTACCTCGGCAGCCCACAGCCTGGGGGAGACCCGCGTAAGAGGGGGCTGTCCTGCTCTGTCTCACGTGTGCTGGTGCGGGGCACGCAGGGTGGGTGTGGAGGCGGAGTGAGGAAAGGAAAGAAGAAAGACAAGAGGGAAGAGAAAAAGAAGAGACGGAGAGACCGCTATCAAGGATCCCCAGAAGTCCAGCTTTCTTTGTCTTGTTTGTTTGCTTACACCTTCCCCGCCATCATTCAGCTTCTCATGGGACCAATGAACTGCCCTCTGAAAGGAGGAACCTGAGACCACAGCTCAGGAGCCTGGAGGAGGGGCAGGGGGGCCACCAGGGTGCCCTGGACAGGCGACATTATTCTATTTCTTTGAGACAGTATCAAGATGGGTGACACCAGGGAGGTCCATGTCCCTTTGATGAAAGTGTTTCTCCCAAGAGGATTTGTGAACTAAGGCAGTGACACATCCGTGCCTCAGTTTCCTCTCAGTAAGGTGGTAAGGACAGACCCCTCCTGCCCCACACGGCACGTTTCTGACAGACCTGCTTGAAGTCTAAGCTTGGAGTAGAAGTTTCTGTGGAAGGGCTGACACGGCCGCCAGGCGTTCTGGGTCCCCCTCCCCGACCCCAGAGCACAGGGAGGTAAGCGGGATGGATGGGGGGCTGGAGGGGATAAGAGGACAGGGCTGAGGGGTCTTCATCAAGCTTTCATGTGTCAGGCACTATTGTCTCCAGGCTGTGCTGAGACCTTTCTGCGAGTCTTGATTCCAGATACCCTGACCCCGACTCCCACGCTTCCTATTCACTCACCAGCCTCCTGCAAAGCTTCTGAGCCCCATCACCGCTGCTTTCACCGCCAAAGTTAATTAAGGACTGTGAACAAGGAAACGCCTTCTCTCTGCTCCAACTTCAGCTCTAGCGTGCTCTTAAAATTCCCGTGACTCCTTTTGTGATTTTGACTTCATAAAATCTCTACCTCCTTTCTGTGAAGCCTCTCCACCAAATCAACGTGTAAGCACCACCAGAAAAATAATCCTCCCCCCTTCTCCCCAGGGCTCCCGAAGGTCATTCTGTTTTCTCCCTCTTCACATCATTCCGTGCTTAAAAGCACCATCCAACAAGCAATCAAGCGTGGGACTGAGTGAATGCTCTGAGAGACATCTTGTTGTGACAATGAGTTGATGTAAAAGCAAAATGACAGATCTGTCCCCAGTGACACAAGACGGTGGAGAAAGCTGTTAGAACATGCGTGCACCCCAAGCTACGCTCTGTGCGACAAGGTGAGAAACAGAAATGAGTTAAAATGGCTGGATCATGCAATGACTGGGAAAGAAGCTGCCGGGCAGAATAAAAAAGTGTGAATACCTGTGCAGGTCATAGCTTCCTCCATCTTTATTTCCTGATATAGGAAAATATAAGAGTAATTTATGTTAGCTTTACAACTCATAAAACCATGTTCCATGCACAACATCTAAACCCTAGAAAGAAATATATCGTGTGAAATACAGACTGTGCCGGAGTCCCACAGAGCTTTTCTATTAGACAGGTTCAAAATGAGGATGGAAAGCTATAAATAAAAAGGTTTAAGATAAAACGTATCAGACTTCACATGAAAAATGGGTGAGGGTGAGATAGGAAAGCCCATTTCAAAGTGATAAAGCGGTACTTCCCAAAGTCCACGTAAGTCTCAGGAATAGTTAACTTTTGGTTATTTTAGACAAAACACTTGGAAAAAAGGGCCAATAATCATCTCCCTCAGGAAGCGTCTAGAAGGTGGACAGGACTACTTGAAGTGTAACGGTAACAAGAGGCTCCGCCTGGCGTGTCGTTCACCATTTAGAGACTCTATCAGGTTTCACTAAGTGGAGCTGCTATGTCATCACCAGTAGGAGGTGCTATGTTCTTCAGGGGAGAAATATCCGGGTGTAATATTTCAAGTGCCTCTAATACTTGTTTCAATTTCCAGGCCTTAGGGGGCTTTTTTGGGGAGTAAAATTTGAGGAAAAGGTCAACAGATAAGCAGGATATCTGGAAAGATTTAAGCTGAGTGGAGTCAGTGACCAAAAGACCTGGCTGGACTCTTCTGGCTGGCAATGAATTCCGATAAGGTTTTAACTGAGGGGTGGTGACTGACAGCTGTGATGGCACCGCCCACAGGATTTAGAATTTCCTCTGGGACTCGCAGCTTGAATGCCGTGAGGACCCTATAATGGTGGAAATGACAGGTGACGATGCTGATCATTTCAGCATGCGCCACTGCCCCCCCCCCGAGTCCCCCATCAAGGCTCATGGCCTGGGGAGCTGCCTACTTTTATTGCTGGCTCTGCAGGGGACCCACAGAGACACAGGCCCTTAAGGGCGCTGAGAAAACTCAGCTGCCCAACAGCGGGTTTTTGCAAATTGTTCCCACTGTCTTTGGGTCTAGCTCTTCACCCTTTTGGGGTTGGCATGCTGTGCCCTTGGCCAGCCTCAGCTCTTTCTCCTTCCTTCTATGGACAGCTGATATTTACATTTCCACAGGAATTATGAGAAAATAAGTATCCTCATTAACCAGGAAAGAGCTGGGACGGACACTGAAAAGAACTGCATCTCCATGAGCCAAAGGAGAAATGAGTTTAACATTGCAGACCAGGGAGGGAACATCTGGCTGATTCCATACAGGCCCTCTTATACTTTCAGATCTCAAGACAACGTTGTGCCCAAACATCTCTAGTTTCAGATGGGAAACACTTGCAGAAGAAATCTAATTCAATGTGTCGTGGGCAGGGATCCAACTGGGGGAGTTCCAAACTCTGAGAGGCAGAAATAGGGCACTGTGTGTTTCCATCCCAATTCTCTTAAAAAAAAAATAGGATATCCTGGTTGACCTAGAGTATATCTTATGACTGTTGATATCAATAACAAATAAACCCCCGATGCTTTCATCCCATTTTCCAGTGGATGCTTCCATCAGGAATTGAGGTTTACTAAGAGAAGGGATCTTTGGGCGAGATGGAATGAAACACTCACCAAATCTTTGGGGGTATTAAATTTTTCATTAGTGCACCCAGAGCTAAATTAGGGAACAAAATATGTTTGGAATTGCCTGGAGAGTTTCCCCTGTAAGGATCCCAAACTAGACGTTTCTATGTCTTCTATCCCCAACTATATGTTTCAAAGGCAGAAAACTTGACAACAGAAAGAATTTTCCAGGTACTATGGGACAAAAAAATTTTTTTTCCTTACCAACTTCTAGGCCCTTAGGTCTTGGGTTGCACTGCTTATACCCTTGACAGCTCCTGAGTTCCATCAGCTGCATGTGTAGCTGATTCAAAACGCCCCGTTCTATTGTGTGCACGGTATTTGTGAGCTGCGGATGAAGCGGCCAGGACAGTATCTTTAAGCTCACGTTCTGCTTATTCCATTTTCAATAAGCTTCATAAAATGAAAACATATTGACTTACCTGATAAGGATCAGTATTCATATCAAAAAACTCCAAAAAGCCAGTGGCGAACTCACAGAAAAGAAAATTATGCGTCTCATTAACTGTCCGCAAACACCAGTAGGTGTTGTTGTTAGAACTCGTGCAAGCACAGAAAGAGCCCACTGTTGGCAAGAAAGAAAAACAAAACAAAAAGAATGAGAAAACCCAGGAGCCTCGCCATTCCAGCGTTTCCTTATCTTTACATTTTAAAGTTCACATTTTCTTTCTTGCAAATACTGTGTGTGTAGACGTTAAAAACAACTACATTTCTCCCCCTCTCTATACAAATTTGCCGTGAGATTAGGTGACGATGCAAAAAAACAGTGGCAACCTAGGAGGGTGATTATAGGCTGAAGGTGAAGGTGAAGTCTCAGGCTCTTTCGTTTGCTGTCCCCTTAGCTCTGTGGGGCACTGTCTCCAAAACAGGGTGACTGAGTGGAGAACGGGAAGGAAAGTATCGGAACTCCTATTTATGGTTGTTTTAATTTTTTTTAAAGAGGGAAAAAATGGTTACTTAATAAAAAGATGGACCCAGTGCCTTAGCTTGCTCTGAATGTCAGATGGTCGTGTGTCACAAATGGTGCCTGGAAAGAGAGGGGATTCTGCAGTGTGGATGGGTTTGGAGGAGGCTTGAGCGCAGCTCAGTGGATTTAAGGGTGTCGCAATTTGTGATCTTGCAGGCTCGCTACAACACCTGAACATGAGATGGACCGTTACCATGAACATCTTTTGTACCACGCAGAGGTTCGCTGGTTAACTTGTAGAAAGTACGTGAAAGAGCGGTCAAATGAAAGCTTCTGCTACTCCCTCTGCCTGGGGTGCTGTACCCCCAAGCCCTGTTCACATGATTCCTTCTCTCCACGCCTTAGGTTTCAGCTTCAATTTCACCTCTTCAGAAAGGCCCTTTATCCCTACCCTCTCTAAAAGGGTCCCTTTTAAAAACTTTGATCACTGTTTCCTTCACAGCATTATTACAACTTGTAATTATTTTATTGATTTCATTTACTTTCTTTCTTTACCCGCTTTTGGAATATAAGTGTCTTGAGGGCAGAGAAGGAGGTGTGTCTCGCTCATCGTGTGTCTCCCGTGCTCGGCCAAGAGCCTGATGGAGAACAGATCCCCAGCAAGCTCTGTGACCCTCAGATCCCCACATTCAAAGTTAAAGCTAGGCCTTTAAGAGTTCACTCAGCCTTGAGTATGTAAACATTATGTAAACATAAATGCAAACACAGACCCTGAAATCAAGATGCACCAAAACGGAAAGGAAAACAAAAATGATCACAAATAGGTCTTAGGTCTCCCCAAGAATGGTCTCTGGTTTCCTGGGAGTCTCTAAATCCCAGTTTGAGAAACACTGACCTGGACTTCAAGTGCAAGTCTCCATGCACTTGAAATAAAGCAGAAATGAAATACATTTGGGACAAAATTGTTCATCCATTTATTTAGTTACTTAGTGACAAAGCAGTCTTGCTGGGCCAGAAGTCTGTCAGGGGCTGGGTACTCCGTGAAATATCATCAGGAGAAAAACCCACGGAGAGCTGGGCATTTTCAAACAAAACGTCAAAATACAAATTTCTAAAGAAAAAAGTAATTTTGGGCAAAATGATTCTAGCTGTCAGTATAGACAATGATATGATGCTTTAGTCTAGGGTCTTTCTAGATTCCTGGTTTTGAGCTGCTGAATTCCCAGTCTAAGTAACTGTGCACGAGCTGCTGGCTGTCAGGCTGGTGGCGGGAGGTGGCACTTAGATGGGGCGACTCACGGTTCCAGAACGGTGCCGTCTGCCAGTGATTGTTGTCATGCGTGAAGCAGGTGAGGCCAGGAAGGCTGCACTCTTCACCCTTCCGCTGCCGCTTCTTCTCCTTCCTCTCTTTCTTCCTCCTGCGGTTCTCCTTGAAAAGCTGTAGTTTGCTGTCTACTTCTTGAGCGGCTTCTCTATTCCAATAGAAGGGACGTTTTAATGATCAGAAAGCACTTTCTCAAGTAAAAATAGGATCGTGGCTATGAATCGCACACACAGATTTAGGCACAAGATAGTAGACGCACAATAACAGATGGCCTCACTTTTTCAGAGGGCCTCGAAACACAAAATATAAACAGCAATATTGGAGACAAACTCATGGAGTGACAACGCTCTTAGAATTGTACTGAGTCTTAACAGGATTGACATTTTCTTCCTTACTGACATGCAAACATTGATGGAAATAAATGTCAATGTGAACCAGTAGATCCTGTTGGCCATGCCCTTTGGGCAAGTGGCTTAACTTCCTGGTGGCCCAGTATCTATCAGCCATGAAGTCAATGATTGGTCGGATTAGATGACTAGAATTAGGTTTCTAAAATTCTCTGGACAAATCCTACAAAATAGACTTGGAAAGAATTAAAAAAAATTTTTTTTTTATTATCTTGATCTTTCCATGAAGGGCTCAAATTTTGTTGAGGCTCAAATATTAAATTCCCTTTACATGCAAATTTTATGATTATTTTAAAAAGATGTCTTTTTCTTCCAGCTTATAGAATTCAACACAGTTGCACGCTGCTCTGCAGAACACACGGACCTAATTCAGCAAGTCCACAGAAAGCAGTGCATGGAGTACAATCTAGATACCAGCCGATACACCAGCAGAGAGCACACACGCAATTAGAGCAGAACTTCAAATGATAATCCCTCCCGGGATTCCAAAAATATCGACTGCCATGGTCCCTTGGCAAGACGTGGGCTTGTTTTCCACTTCTTGAGCTAATGCCCTCCCAGTTGCATCTACTTTTCTTAAGCAGCACCACTTGGAACACAGGAGTCGCAGCAGCCTTTCAGGAAGGCCCCGCCAAAAGTCCTTCACTCCCAGCAAATGTGGCCAACAGTTACTTACTTGAATGGGTGAAGGTGGCTCTTTAATTTCTCTTGCTTTTTCACACCTTTCTCTTTGTTGTAATAGCTGCAGGCAAGAAGGTTGAAAAGTGAGTCTTCATAATCGTGCATTTGATCAAACAGTTGATTTATAAAATGGAAGCAAAATACAAGGTAGGCAGTTATTTTGTTGTATGTAACAATCTTAAGTTAATGGGACTTCTTTTTTTAAGCTTCTGCTTAGGTTTATGACATGTTTAATTTGACATAAATGGTTTAGATCATCACAATACATGATATCAATTTAGTAAGCTCTCTATTGGTAAAAGAGAGAAAGAAGCCTAACGTGCATCACTGCAGCTTGCGTGAAAATGAGACCACGGATGGACACACACACACACCTCTGTTTATTGCAGCCACACTCCTCAGGTTTCCTTCTCTTTAGATGTCCTCTCACTTCTCTTAAATTCTTAATTTTATCTTGCAAAGCCTCAATCTGGAAAACACGCATGTCCACAGCGGCATTTTAAGATCAAAATTTTCTACACAAAGCATCTTCCCTTCCACCCTGTTTTCCGTGTTCCACAATGACAGCTATTCATCTGAGATGATAATTAATTTGGAAACAAGCTGGGCCTAGAATATGTCTACCTCTATATTCCAACCGATGTGTTATAATAAACATTAACAGCTGGCTCTTTTATAATTGAATCATTTTGCTCACAGAGACTTCAAGAGGTCATGCTTTTTTCACCTTCTATTTTGTTTTCAGTCAGGACTATCACAGTGTCACTGGAGAAGCAGAAGCAGCTTGTTCTTCTATTCTTCGCATAATTATAAAAGAAGATGAGTGCACACAGCAGGGCTGGCAAGTGGGGTGGGCTTTTGGAATATACCTTCCAGTCACATGGCCGTGGCTCACCTCTTTATCAATGTGTGCCTTGTGGTCCTTCCAGGCTCTGGCTGATTGATAAAGTTCTCTCTCACAATGGATTGTATCATTTGGAAGAATAAAGCATCTGCAAAAACCAAGCAAACAACATTAGAAATAGGTTTCTATGCTAATATTAAAAAGCATTAAAAATAGCCAAGGGAACTTCATTATCCTCTATACCAGAGGTCCCCAGCCCCCAGGCCATGGACTAGTAGTGGTCCACGGCCTGTTAGGAGCTGAGTGGCACAGCAGGAGGTGCGCGGGGGGCAGGCGAGTGAAGCTTCATCTGCCGCTCCCCATCTCTTCCCATCGCTCGCATTACCGCCTAGACCATCCCCTGCTCCCTCCCCCACCATGTAGAAAAATTGTCTTCCATGAAACCGGTTCCTGGTGCCAAAAAGGTTGGGGACCGCTGCTCTAACTGCTTAATTTGGATGCAAGCAGTTACCTGGAGCTGAGCTACAGACAAGGATAAGTGGGAATGTTTCCTGGTTACTGGTGAGGACAGAGGATGGTATCAGAGAGACGTCATCACGAAGATCAAGGCAACATTCAATATTCACGTCCCCGTGAACAAACATCACCCCCCCCAAACTCCATTTTCGAAAGCCCCACCAAATACTGTAGGAAAAAAAATGAAGTTCTCACAGTTGTAACGGAAATGGTTGATTTGAAGAAATACAGAGTTAGAAGGTGGTTATTCATCCTACCTATTTTGTTACAAAGAGCCTGCCTGAGGTGCCCCATTAAGTTTGAAGCAAAGAAGCAGCCCCAGGGATGGACAGCAGGTGGGATGGGGGAGCAAATCAACACTGAATGAGAAACAAACCCGCGTCTAAATCTTTTAGCATCTAACCATAACCGCTGCAGGCACCAGGAGACCCGTCCCAGAGATAAAAATCCTGGCAGGGCTCACAGCACCCCACCTCCCTAAAGTGATGAAATGCAAGAGAAAACAAAGATCTCGCTAAAAAAATTCAGGAAGAAAAGATTTCTCTATCAAGAGAGCACACAGATTTTGGAAGGAACTGAAGAACCAGGGTAGTCGGTTAAAGCCGAGGGGAATCACCTCCCTCCCCATCTCCGTGACTCTCTGGGATCTGGAGAGGTCAGGTGTTTCTGCATCTCATATCCATCCTCAACCCACGCCATCTTTCTGGAAGCTTCTCCGGGACCCAGAGTCCTCCCTTGGGCTGTGTTTCATTTCTGAGAGCCTCACACTGTAACTGCTCTGAGCCACAGTGCCCACGCAGCGAGAGCCTTTCCAGCCCTGGTAACGGCTTCCATGTGTTTTCTAGACTCCACAAAGGTAACTGCTTCAGGGCAGAACTCCACTCCTGCTGAGTCAAGATGTGACAGCATCACTCTGGCTAAATGCCCAGCTGATCAGCCTTCATGTGAAACTGACCCAAAGCAAACGTCCAAACCTATCACTGTTTGGACTCCTTGTTGCTTCTTTAACCCCCAGGTATGTACCACATCGGCCAGCTCTAGGAACACCGTACTGCTGAGTGACACCGCTTTTTGTAAAGGGGCAAAATCGTATGATGTGGAGGGATGACTCTGAACTCAATCCCCGTGAACACAAAGCCTTCCTACTTGTGCGTCACTCGGACAGTGGCGGGCAGGCCCACGGCATTGCCGCTGTCGGCCAGCATCGCGTCCCCATCACCGCCGCTGCTGGCCTGGCGGCCTCTGGGCCCCTGGCGACCTTCATCATGACGCTTGGCAATGTTTCGCGGTCGCAGGACTTGCAGTTCTTCTTCTTCCAGGTTTATGTCATATATTTCGCCTTCAAATTCGACTGACAAGGAGCGTGTCTGCCGGGTATGGACAAATCTGGGCTTGTACTCTGGAAATAAGGGCAGACAGGTTAACACGGATGGCCAGGTGTAGTTTAGGAGGGAAGAAAATGATCGCCAGGCTTGGTGAGCATTTTGGGAAGGGGCAAGCAGCACACACTGCATTGCTGAGGGGCACATCATGGTGCAGTGGCCGGCCCATGGGAATTCACACTGGGAGAGGCAGGCTATGGTCCTGGCTTTGCAAGTGCAGAGCAGTGTGCTGGATGGTGTGTTTCTCTAGGTCTCAGGCCTTTCATCCCTCAAGTGAGGGGGTAGATCTAGGTGATCTCTAAGACCCTTTCCCCCTAGGGTAGGCTGTGAACTTCTACATCAAGTTTTCAAAGTGAACCACAAGGCAGTTTGGATAAAACTGTTAGTAATAGTAATGACTATAATTAGTTTTTAACAATAAAACTATTAATAATAGTAATGACTATAATGAGCTTTTGCTGTGTATTATTCCCGTCGTCCTTATCTCTAATGCACAATCATGAAAGACAGGAATTATGACAATAAATCCTCACATTAAAAAATCTATCAGATTGTCAAAACAGGCTCATGAGTTCGTTATCGTCTTTATATTATGATGAGAAAACTGAAGCTTTGAATGTTACATACTTTTGCCAGGTGATGCAGCCAATAGTTGTGGGATCTCAGACTACAATCTATCAGATTCTAAAGATTACAGTCTTCCCACGACACTGGGCCGCTTTTTCAAAAAGGTGAATGCTCCAGACACCTTCTATTTGCACAAACAATAGAAGATTGCTCTAAGAAAAATTAAATTTTGCAAATGCTTTCATCAGCCAACTGACTAAATGCCTGGCAGATGGACAGTAATGCCAGGGGGAGGTGAGTGGGCTTTCTGGTCAAGGCTCACTGTGGGCTAGATAAGAGCTTTTACATGCACACACTGGTCCCCGCTGGTCAGATGCACTCAGGCTCTGCGGGGGGTCGGGGGGGCACTCAGTGGCCTTACGTGTCCAGCCTGCTGCTAAAGTAGGAAGAAAGGGAGCACATTGGCTGCGAGATCAGAATCATGTCGCTCTCTGCAGGGTGCTGCTCTCAGAGGAAACGCCCCTGTGCACTGGATCACTGCGAGTGCTCACGAATCCCATCACTACGCAAAAGGGGAACGTCCACTCCTGTTCTCGAATACACAGCACTCCACGTGGCTTGAAAAAGTGGCCCCAGACTTCTTGAGCTGGCGCTCCACACGGAAAAATCAGTGTGTTTTATGGTCAGTGCCAGGGGAGCGACAACTGAACTTCTTGAGAGAAAAGAGGCTTCCCCCACCTCCAAGCTGGACACTGGAGATGGCTTCTGTTAAGGGAGACGGTCAGGGGTCCTGTCCCTTGTCGTTTTCCCACTTGAAATCTTTGTGTGAATTATTAAACCTGGCATTTTCTCTCAGGAGGAAAGAAAACCTCCAAAGTCAATGATTTTCAGCCTCTGGGGTTATAGATTCCTTTAATATTTTGTTGAAAGTTACGGACATCCAGAAACGTGCATATATACACATAGAATATACTTAAAATTTTGGATAAAATGCTAGAGGCTTACGATCCTATAAAGTTCATCTGTGAAGGCCAGGGTAAAAAAGCCTGTTCTAAGAGCTTCCATTGCACTCTAGTGAATGATTTGATTTCCTGGTTTTGGGCATAGAATTTAATTTAATGTATCCTGCTTTCCAAAACCAGTTCAGAAAGGCGTTATCATAGAAATAAGTCACTTTTCACATCAAGCCACTAGATGGCACTAGACTCTCACTCTTTTATGGAAGGTGCCTCTTCATAGGAATCTGATAGTTGCCTGATAAGAGTTTTTATAAAGAAAATGCTAGGCAGTGCTTCTCATGCTGAATTCGACTAGTTTGACCCTGCCAGTCAATAAGAGGAATTAGAAACATATATTATCCTAAAACAGATATGCCATTTAAAAAAGCATTTATGCTTCTCCTATTAGTTAAATGCACAAGCACTGAAACCTCGGATTCTTATTTTCTTTCTTTTTTAAGTGTGCATATGTTTTGTGTCTGCTGCTTTTACTGAATATATTTTCATCCTAAGCTTAATATTCACAAAGCAAAATTTCAAATGACCTCAGCTTTCATATTGTAAACAGAACTATTATTTGCTTTTAGCCCCAAACCTGTGCATTGATAATATCTAACATGTAGACGGATCAAGACGTTTTTGTCCCCCTAACATCCATTCCCAAAGGCCTTGGCCTGCCGCTGAGAGGGTCACAAAGAATCGCTTACTCGGGGTCCCCTGGTTCCGTAGGTACTGCCTCTGACTCTTTCTCTGGCTTCTGCTGGCCCGATAACCGGCATCTCCACAATTGCACTCTTTGTCCTTGTCGTGGAAGCTGCGAGAGAAGAGGGGCCTCGTGCTGTGCCGGACAGCAAGCAGGTCACCAGACCCCTTGCACTTGTGAATCCGAAGCTTGCCAGACGCGTCCTCGACACACCGCCACTTCTGCAAAAGCCAACGTGAGAGCAAGTTACCCATCCCGAGTCAGGTGTTCCTGATTAAGGACTGCTGCTTTTGTTTTTAGAACCCTGGCGACACCATTAAAAAGAGCCAAGGACAAAAGGCCAGCTTTTAAGTGACCCTGGAATAACGTTGACTCCTGTTCTCTTAGGTATTTCCTTCACTGCAGGCAAATACAGATGACCACAAAATCACGGGAAATCAGAGCTACCTCAATGACACCAGAGCCAAAAATTGATATATAAATCCTCAGCATCCAGACTAAACAGAGTCTTGAATGAAACACGTAAAAGCCCTTACTTAACTCACCAAGCCACAGAGCACAGCTGTCAGGGCTGTTTTCACCAGACCCTTCTTTTTCTGGAAAAACAAACGTGGCCGCTTTGTTCTCTGTCCTTGAATTTTCTAATGCGAGCCCGGGAAGAGTGGCACATGAGGAAGACAGAGATGAGTTTAATCTGAGTCCATCACGGGGCAAGGCAAAGTTCACACAGCCCAGACATTAGCAGATGTGCCAGGCTTTCTCTGTGCTTTTTCTTATCCTTCTGCAAACAGCGCGCAGCCAGCAGAACAAGATGCTCCCTAAAGAGGAAGGTTCACCTCCTCGGAGACACGCATGAGGAGCTGGGCCTGGGTTTTCTAGTTCGAGCTTTCTCTCAAGACAGCCACAGAGCTTGCAGGCTAAATTCCGGATGAGTATGCCCCAGGATCGGGTCTCAGTGCCCCCCACCCTGCTTCGTGAGTATCAAACCTGGCTGCAATAACAGCGCTTTCTTTGCCTGGGGGTTATTTCATGTGATCCTCTATAACTGACTTAAAGATCTAATCACCTTCCTTTTACTTTTCATTTTCCCCTTTCTCCCTCCCTAAAATGTTCATCTGGCAAACAGGAAGAACGATGACTTTTATTTTAAGTTGATCGTGTTTGTTACAACATGCTACAGTGTAGTATTATCAAACTTGTGTCTTTTTTTTTTTCCCCTTCCATGTATGAGTGTCACCTGTGTACAATTTTTATTGATACCTCTTTTCTTTAAAGACACATTTCTAAACTGTGGCCAAAGCAATAATACTTGTAAAATTATGCGTTTGTTGTGCCAGTTATGTATTTTCAAATGTATATTAAGGTAAGTGAAAAATTATTGGGTTGGCCAAGAAGTTCGGGTTTTTCTGTAACATCTTATGGAAAAATCCGAACGAACTTTTTGGCTACCCCAATGTCAGATAAAAGATGTTCTTTCAGGCACCATGTAAAATGACCTCATATATCCCTTTGTTGTACCTGTATCATTGGGGAACATCTTGTCCTAATGCAAGGTAAAGTTTGGCCAAGGGTCCCAGATGGCTTGGTTAGCAGAAAAATGACACTTGTGTACAAAATAGTATAGAGCCCTTCACAATGGACCACGATGTTTATCAGTTTGTTTTCTCTTAACAGAGTCACATGCCTTCAGTGGGTGTTGAATTATCACAGCTGCCTTTGTGCTTCTACCACAGAGTTCCCAAATCCCCAGTATACAGAACTTGTACTATAATTTCACTTTAACCTCTATACACTCTTCTTGCTATTGAATTAAATTACTTCAAGATACACCAGGTTACAACCTTCTTTAGTGGCTTGGCCAGGATGTCTTGAATGTTCACATCTCCATCCAGAGAAGCAGGAGCTCAAAAGAGAAGGCCACTGACTACCTATCTACAAAGCCATGAAAAGATAAGAAGACAAGAGTAATGTAAGGACTAACTAAATTAGAGATGATTTAACTAAAAAAAAAAAAAAAGACCCCAAAACGTGAATTCAAATCGATAAGGCATGCGGGAGTTACATCTGATCAGTGGTTCTCACACTTGATTGGACACTGGGATTTTTCCAAAGCTCCCCTGGTGATTCTAATGTGCAGCTGGGTTAAGAACCATTGCTTTAGATTCACAGCTGGTTACCGGACTTCTTTGCAGCTGGATCCCACAAGGAGGGCAGAAGGGATATATTTAGGTCTAAGGAGCTCAGATGGATGAGTCTTTGAGAGGGATGTGTATTTTTGAGTGTGACTGTGAAAAGAAATGTGTCTAGAAATGTACTGTTGTAACCAGGTCAGAAAATGACTCCAGTTGAACAGATGGACACTTTCAGCCTACACTGACAGGACAATGTGCTTTGTTTAAGAGTAACCAGTTCTCCTCACTCTCTCTCCTAACCCTAACCCTAACTGTAACAGTTAGTTGACAAGTGACAGGCTTAGTCTTCATACACTCTTAGCTGAAAACTGCATGTAGCTGGTTTCATGCAGTTTTTTAACACGGAGACCAGTGATTTCCAGGCCTGGGTTCACAGCACTCCTAGATATGTCCAATTAGCTTGAGGAGGTGCCAGGAAATTCTCAAAAAAGTTCTCTGAGACTCATGTACAACTCCATTAAGAAATAATTAAATGTCATTTAGAATTCTTGCTTGTGAAAAGTGTCGCTAAAATAAATAACATTTCATAGCTCCAAAAAGTTTGGGAATCAGTGGTGCTTGAGTATCTATATCTGTCTTAAATCTAAATGGTTTAAGACATATCCATCCTCCTGAAATGCTACCTCAAGCATTCAGAAACCAAGAGTTGACTACTTAATGTCTGTAGTAGCAAAAGAAGGCATCGGTGGATGCACAATTCACAGCCAAGCAGAAGCTTAAGAACTGCTCTATTTGCTATTAGACAAAAAAATGTGGTTAACTTTATTCTTGAAAAATGATGGTCTTATGTCTTTTTGTGTCCCAACTGATATCAACTTTAGTACACATACTAATTTTTAAAGCACCCAACTACACTGAAAACCTTCCTTAGTTTTATAACCACAATGCATTAACATTTTTCTTTTTTTTCTTTTTTTGCCCTGTAAGAGCTGAAGGGACAAGTAGATTCCTGTAGAACACAAAAATATAGGGAAAATTTTTAGTGACTTAGCCTATTTGGATTACAACCTGCATTTCCCATTAGCCAAATTCCTTGTTGATTTCCTATGGGACAGAGATGAAGAGAAAGTGTGTTTCTTTCCTGAAGAGTTGAATTTAACCACATGTAAGGTCTGGCGTGGTCCTTGGCGTGGATGATGTATCATACAAACTCAAATAGACATACATACATGCATGCACATGTACACACACGCACACACACATACACCCACAAACACCGTATACGTACATCTACCCGCACACATTCTTGTATAAAACAGGAGCCACTGACAAAAAAGCCAATTATTTTCTGTACCTCGGACTCTCTGAACAAGTCACAGACCCTATTAGATAGAGTAATTATCTAGAGGCTTTGAAAACCTCAGCAGCAAGCATACTAGGAATTTTAATGAAATGTAATTACCACACACTGGCCACAGTCATCTCAGTGTCCGATATCATGACAGTTTTTATGGCTGAGCAATCAAACCTGGAAATAGTGGCAACTAAACGGTCATCTTACTTAGAGAGTTTATAGAGGGAGGCGGAGAAAGAGAACTTATAAAAGAATTGCTCTGAAACACGCTGCAAGCCATTTACAGGCTCCAAATAATGAGATGACTTTGCATTGCAGAAGAGTTGCCAGAGTCAGATGAGAGCCCGAGCTCAGGCGAGGCTAATGCGACGTGGAATCAGCCTCAGAAATGAGCTTCGTTAAGTCAGCGCCCTCCCGAAATACAGACGGCACACTGCCTCGCTTTCATCTCTGTTTTTGGACTTTATCGGTAAATCAGTTAATGGTCAGATCCAGTTTTGTCCATCTTCTCCAACCACTCACTCCTGCAAATTCCTTTTCTGATTTCTGGGACACCACTTCAGTCCTCCTCCTGCCTCTCTGACGTATGAGTCTGTGCTGATAATTTAGCGCACATTTATTCCGCAAATATTTCTGTACATCTACTGTGGGCGAGGCTCTCGATAAAAGTATTTCAATAATTCCAAAGTTATTATTATTTCATTTTAGCCTTTCCAACTACACTGAAACTTGGGATGAAGGGCAAGGACCAAGTCTCTTACTCCTGAATCATTCCCTGAAGTTAGCTCAGCATTGAATCACTCCATTTAATAATTATGCCTTAGTGTTTTTGATGGATTATATGTAACTTAAGGTAAATCACACCTGATGAAGAAGAGAAGGTTGGCTATTTTGGTTCAAGGAATCATGTGTGCAGCTCTTTGGGTGGAATCCAACGTAATGAGAAATGTCACATTATCATCACCTATTAAACTCTTACTCCATATAAGGTACTGGTGTAGAGTGCTTTATGTAAAGATTTATTCATTTACTGTTCACAATAACCTAAAGTGCTACCATAATTCATTTATTGGAGTAGGGTTTTGTAGTAGTGAATATCACCTATATTCTGCCTGGGACTTGGAAGTGGCATTTCATACCCATATTGATGTGGCTTAGTGGGAAAGTCTGGACTTACAAGCCAGAAAAGCCTGGATTTGAATATCAGCTTTATCACATTGCTATGGGGCCTGCGGCAACTCAGCTACACAATCTAAGTTTCTGCAGGGTCATGAGCACTAGAGATAACACATAGGAAGAATCTAGCACATGGCAGGCACTCAACAAAGATAGCTGCTATTATTTTTATTCTTATTATTGTTACACACAGTTTATTATTGAAAGAATTTGATCTAATGTAAACTTGATGAGAGGTAGCCATTTTTAATGGAGATAAGTATTGGGTTAGGGATCTGACGACCTCGATTTTAATTTTCCTTTGCTGCTAGCTCTATGGCCTTGAGCAAACTGCAGAATCTCTTTGTTCTTCCAGACTCCACATCTGGTAAAATAATACTTGCTCCTCCTGGCTTTAAGGATATGTCATGAGAATAAATGGCTGAGTGTTTTCGGAGTTCTGAGGAAAAGATGCGCTACATGAATCCAGAGCAGAACTATTACAACTGACCTTTAAAAAGGCTATCCCGTCCTTGGGCAAGTTACTGTTCCCTGGTTGTAAACTGTCTTAAATATAGTAATTAGTATTTAGTGGGGAGACTGCGAGCTTTGAATCACACAGATCTTGGTTTGAATGCAGACTTGTCACCCTCCTAACTGTGCGACGTTGGTCAAGTTACTTTCCTGTCTGAAACTCATATTTACAACGGGCATAATATCTATTTTTTAGAAGAGTTTTCAGGTGTAAAACGTTCCATGTAAAATGCTCAGCATAGTATGAGATGGTGATAGAACTTCGGTGACTTCCTTTTCCTAAAGTGACCACTAGAGGATCACTATAGTTTCTGTGTTTTGAACTGTATATATTTCTCAGATTGATTAAGAATGTTCTGTATTCTTATTTAGACCTACTTATACCCATTTTCATGAGGAAGAAAAAAACTTTGGCTACAACTTGTTCGAAGATACACTGCAATGAAAGCTTAATTTTACACACATGCACACACGCACATTAGTTTTCTATTATTATACGTCTTACTACATGGATTTGGTCCTAATTCGGGTCAAATCATATTCTCTGAGATGCAACCACAATACAGTAATTTTCTGATAACCTGATTATCCTTTAAGCCAGTGCCAACATCATGGAAAGCAGTTACCTGCATGTGGACATGTGTTTAGAATTTTCATCTAGGGTGAGGGTGGGCAAAATGGGTGAAGGGGGTCAAAAGGTACAAATTTCCAGTAATAAAATAAATAAGTCCCCGGGAGTGTAATGTACAGCATGGTGACTACAGTTCATAACACTCTATTGCATATTTAAAAGTTGCTAAGAGAATACATCTTAAAAGTTCTCATCACAAGGAAAAAATATTTGGGATTGACCTATGTACACTACTATGTATGAAGTAGATGGCTGGTGAGGGCCTACTGTAGAGCACAGGGGGAAGAAAAAAGAAGGTACCATCTGTTTGCAGGACATATATTAAGTTAACCTTAAAAATGCATTCCAGGGACTTCCCTGGTGGCACAGTGGTTAAGAATCCCCCTGCCAATGCAGGGGACACGGGTTCGAGCCCTGATCCGGGGAGATCCCACGTGCCGTGGAGCAACTAAGCCCACGAGCCACAACTACTGAGCCTGTGCTCTAGAGCCCGCAAGCCACAACTACTGAGTCCACGTGCCGTAACTACTGAAGCCCGCACGCCTAGAGCCCGTGCTCCGCAACAAGAGAAGCCACCACAATGAGAAGCCCGCGCACCGCAACGAGGAGGAGTAGTCCCTGCTCGCTGCAACTAGAGAAAGCCCGCCCAGCAACGAAGACCCAACACAGCCAAAAATAAATTAAAAAAATGCATTCCAATGTACATTAGGTGCAGACAAATACTGTTTGATTCCACTTATACGAGGTACCTAGAATAGTCAAATTCATAGTCAGAAAGTACATTGGTGGATGCCAGGGGCAGGGTGGGGTGAGGAGGGGGAATGGGGAGTTAGTGTTTAATGGGGACAGAGTTTCAGTTTAGGAAAGTGAAAAATTCGGGAGATGGATGATGGTGAGAGTTGTACAACAATGTGAATGTACTTAGTGTCACTGAACTGTACAGTTAAATATGGTTAAAATAGTATGTTTTATATTATGTGACTTTTACCACAATCAAAAAAACATTAAAAAAAAAATTTTAACTGTGTGGTGATGGATGGTAACTAGATTTAGTGTGGTGATCATGTCACAATATATGCAAATATCGAATCATTAAGTTGTACACCTGAAACTAATATAATGTTATATGTCAATTATGCTTCAATTAAAGAAAAGAATTTTCATCTCAACACTGCGGAATATAAGACCACATAAGCATCCTTGTTCAAATTGCTACTAACTCAAGCTATTGTCAAACTTTCTCACAAATACGAAATAGAGTTACTTGTGCTGAGGAGATTTATCTCCTGCTTTCTCTGAGATGGGGTAAGATGGGATTGGGGAGGGGAAAGGGGAGGGGGAATAGCAGAAGAGACAGAAAATGTTTCCTCCTTTAGATTTTAATGTGAATAACCATTTGTAAAAGTCAGTGTTGGAATGCTGGAAGAAGTATGGTTCTTGCAAATGAGGGAAAGTAAAACTGGTGAACTGACCTTGGCTAAAAATCAATAGCTAGTATTTGCTGAGTGCTTGCTATGTGCCAAGGACTACTCCAGCTGCTTGATATATTTAACTCCTATAACCTTTACAGTAACTCCCGGAGGCAGGTACTATTATTACGCCCATTTTACAGATGAAGAAACTGAGGCAGAGTTAGGTTAAGCAACTTGCCCACGGTCACATGCCAAGCAAGCAGTGGACCCAGGATGCAATCCCAATGGATGAGGACACCGATACGAAAGGAGAGTGGTTTGGGGCAGAGTGTGAGGCTGCAGGTGGGCCTCGGTTGAGGGAATGGCACTTGGGAAGACAGAGGTGACAACCTACATGCAGGTGAGAATGTTACGTTTACGAGACAGGGCGGGCGTATTGGGAAATGAGAGTAAAAATTAAATAAGGTGGGGCCACATTACGTAATTGATGGAGAAAAGTGTCTGTCCTTAATGTTTGTCTGTTTCTGACTCGTTTGGAACATTATTAAATACGGTTTGATGTTTAACCCTGCGATTTGTATTTTGAAAAATGCAAAGAAGCCAAGCATCTAGGTAGATGCCCAACTGTTCAGACACATCCTTCAGTGCAGGCTGAAGAGAGGAGGAGGCTTGCCTTCCACGCTGGGCTCCTGTGCAAATGACAGTTCAGCCAGAGCAAGGCACTGGGGGCTCAGTCTTTCTGGCCAGCTTCTCTGGTACCAGGAGAGCCAGGGCAGGGGGAGGTGGGTCAGTGGATGGTTACAAGCCATCCTGTGATCTTAACTAGGGCTCAGTGAGTTTCTGGAAACAGGCAGCCCATTTCTGGCACGCTAACAATTCTAGCCAGAACTTACTGGCAAATGTCTTTTTATTCCTGCTCTGTAGCTGGTCACAAAGGGTCTCAGGGACCTCTGGTCAGAGGGATAATTTCGGGATGACGACATAGATCCTGGAGCTAAACCAGCTTACACTCAACATGCTACATTCTAATTTCCTTTGCTTGATGCTGGGGTCCTTTTAGAATTTCAGCGGATTTTTTATTTTGTATTGATACAATAGTAGAAAGGCAAACTAAATTACAAAGATGCTGGAATTCAACAACTTTACAAAAGGACATGACATTTGCTTTATAAAAAGAAAACAAGTTGCTTTCTCCTCTTAAATGACAGAGAATATATAAAATGTACTTCAAAATGGAATGCCCAGGAATTTCTCATTTATGTAACTCCTATGTTCTCTGTTGAGCCAAAGTCTTCAGACAGAAGTTGAGTTTGTGCATGAGTGGGTGCCTGTGTGCATACACGCGTGCATGTGTGTGTGTGTAGTGTGTACATAAATACGCTTGGGGGTGCAACGCCAGCTGAGAGGGTGGTGGGAATTCACATTCAGCCTCGTATTAATTCAGGAACATGGAAGTAATGCAAACACATATGTCCGTGCTGTCTTAATTAGTCCCTGCTGGCTGTTTTGTTCACGTGGTGGAGAAGTGATGCCAACTGCCTGGGATCCTGGCCCATTTTAACTGCCTGTTGGCTTCATAGGAATGAAAACAACAGGTAAGATGGCCTGGAACAATAGTAACACCCAACATCCAACGCTTGCACATGCTTTACAGCTCATCTAGCGCTTTACATATATGATATCACTTCTTCCTCCAAAGACAGAGATCAAGTTTCTTTCTTGAGCTAGAAAACCCAAGACTCAGGAGAAATTAAGCTTTTTGTCCAAGAACACGCAACCGACAGGTAGTGGATGTCAATATTCTAACCCAAACCTTTGAACTTCACATTCTTCTTTCCTATTTACTCCACTTCCTGCATCCACGTTGACCCCAAACCATCCTTCGGTGACCAGGCACGGGGGTCTGGTGAGGGGGCGGTGCACTGTTTCTTTGGGGATTAGGAGTGAAGGGAATGGGGCTAATGGTGCTGATTTCTCCTCTACACCACATAGAGGGTCAAACCAAAGACAAGATGGTGCTGCCTTTGAAGGAAGGCAGTTAACTTTGGTTAGAGGAAGAGAAGCAGGGCACAAGCCATGTGTGAAACCCATGTCAGGGGAAGGAAACCCCAGCAAGTTAGCTCTAGCCTTAGCTGTCGCCTTGTTCCTGAACAATCTCATTATTCTGGACTTTTTTTCTTTTCTTCTAAAAGTCAGTGATATTGTAACTAAAAAGATAATCTTCAAAGTGGAGCCAGATAAAAGAGCAAAAGGCCAACATATAAAGATTTATAGAATACAGCTATGTCAGGTTAGACTTACAGATTTAATAACTACCTTGAAGAGGCTCAAAATTTTCACAGTTCTCAGATTCTCAAGCTATGGTTTGAGCACCACCTATAGAAAGAAATCACCATTGGGCAGAGTCTAATTCTTTGCTCCATTAATTCAGGCACTTCTCAAAGAGATTGTTCTTTGAGAAGGTCTCATATATTTATGTGATAGAATCCAAATTCAGACTGATTAACATAGAAATAAAGCAGCAGAGGAAAATTCCAGGGAGCCAAATATTAAAACATTTCATGGGGGCAAAACAAGTTTAGAAAACTATTAATATAAAAAAGCAAAGTGAAGTTTTTAACATAGTTGGCATTCAGCACATGAGTGAAGCACTTGTGCCAATAATCTAGTTTATACTGCATTTGCCCTTGAGGACATATATTAAAATTTCAGCGCAAGCCATATGGATAGGTTTGCAAAACCGTATACTGAAAGGTAGGCCATGTATCTTATTCTCAAAGGGTTATAAGTCTCGCCACTTAAAGGGCTGAAATAGTAACAAGATCACCAACGTGCATGAGATATATTTAACACCGAACATTTCCAACTCCTGAATAGAAGTAAAATTAGTCTATTGAGGCTGGCTCATAAAAATCATTTTAGAGCTACAAAACAATTCTGAGACTTTAATCATAATAATACTTAGAGCTTCCATAAGAAGGATTTGAAGACTTCAAATTGAAATATAATGAATAGGTCTAAGCTTCTCCACTAAGCACTTGAAATCTGACTTACCAGAGTGCCATGAAGGCCTGGTTTTATCCCTTCCTTCAAGAGCCCTCCCTCCTCACCTTTTTCCACTTCAAAGGGATTCCTATGTGTGAAAAGGCATGAGGAAATTCAGAGCATATGAGGGTCAAGTAGTTCATTATGAACATCTATTCAATACGCTAGATGCCGTATAAATAGAGTATAATGAGTGAGGCCATTTTAATAATAACGGGGCTATTTATTTCATGTGTCTGATACTTTGGACTGGTGTTGGCTAGTTGTGTGGTTATTTAGAGGTCAGATAAATTAAAAAAAAAAAAAGACTCACAGAAGAATTGAACTTCTCTTCACCTTGTTAATGAAATTTACCTTGGAAAGCAGCAAGTGGCTGGAGTTTTAGAATCAGAAAACTTATGGATCCCCAGATTGTAAAATGAAGATGTCTATGCCTTCTTCACTCAACGGATGTGAAGATTAAATTGAGCTAATGTGTATAAAACTCTGGGTGCAGTGTCTTACATAAGACAAATGCTCGATAAATGTTATTTTTCTCTTTCCTCCAATTTTGCTCTAAATCGCAATGACTTAGGCAGAAATTCAGTCCCTCTCATCATGACATAGTGTATTTCTCCCAGCTAGCATAGGTTTCCATCAAGAGTGCTTAAAATAACTTGTGTTCCTATTTTCTCACTTTCCTTAAAAACAGATCTGTGTTAATTCATCACACGGTAATTCTTTAGTTCTTATTGGTAATAGTTGGTGTTCTGGGTAGCCCTGAACTCCCTGGTAATATTTCTATTAATGAAGAGGATTCATTCTAATGAAATATTTGATGTCAGAAATTTTGTGAGCACAGGTAGAAACAACAATCAAACAGAATATGGTTTCCCTTTTCATTCTTCAGCCTTGGTCCCAGACTCTGTCCTCCTCTCTGGGTTAGATGACATCTGATCTTAGTCGGCGTGGGGAGACCCAATCTCTTGGGGTGATTCACTGTCCAGAGGCTCAGCATCTACCCAAGATCTCTTTTTTTAAATTAATTTTTATTGGAGTATAGTTGCTTTGCAATGGTGTGTTAGTTTCTGCTGTGCAGCAAAGTGAATCAGCTGTACGTATATATATATATCCCCTCTTTTTTGGATTTCCTTCCCATTTAGGTCACCACAGAGTATTGAGTAGAGTTCCCTGTTCTGTACAGTAGGCTCTCACTAGTTACCTGTTTTATACATAGTCATCTACCCAAGATCTTGATTAAGCTGCCTCTCGATGCTTCCTGATGACCAATTAGGAGGGGCCCCAGGGATGGAGCTTTCTCCTCAGATGGAACCAGTCTCTGATCTTTCTAACTGGACTACCCATTTCATATGTCTGATATCTTGAATGGATGCTGGCTAATTGGGTGGATATTTGGAAGTCTCTCTCTGAGAGCACCATCTTTTTTAATTGGAGGAAGCCCAAGCAGTGATGAGGAGGCCCAGCTTGGACCACTTAGACACTGCTCAGTCATGGGAAAGATGTCACAGTAAGCACTCCATGACTGCTATGAAGAAATTCTTTATACATAAATGTACATTATTTGACATGTTGAAAATATTTTACGTGAGAATTAGAGAAGCATGTGAGTCATGGTGCAGAACAGCTGTGTCACTCACCTGCCCAGGTTGTTCACAGGCTGTCTGGTACCTGGCCTGCTGGCACAGTTCTTTGACCCTCTCATATTTGGGCAAGTGATTTGACTGTTGGATATTCTTGTTGGATTCTTCCTTCTTACGTAGAAATTTCCTTTGACAGAAAGGGAAAAGCTTCTTATGTGAGAAGGGATCTGAAATGACCTTCGCTGAGACCTGCCTGTTCTTTTTCCTTCCCTGTCACATGACTCCACATTCTCCAGACAGCAAGAAATTGATATCAAGGGTAAAACCACAGGAACCCCAAATCTCACGAGTCCTTTGCAAAAAATTACAAGCTGGAAACTATGAGGACGAGAGGTCAGGGGAGGAAGAGTCATTTCCTCCAAAATCATTCATTTCAAAACTCTGGGCAGAAATGTTTAGCTTTCCAGGCTCAAAGTTCTTTTTTTGTTAAAAAGCAATGATAGAAAAGCTTTTCTCCCGCTCAGTGTAAGTATGGAGGAAAACAAAGGCATTGGGCGTTATAAATCAAAAGGGCAAACCCAGAAGTGACTCAGGAACAGCTACAATCTCATCTATTTGTCTCGTCAAAGCTAGTAAAGGCACATAAGGAAAAGAAGGAAAAGGGTGTCAGGCAGAAGATGGGAAAGAAGGTTGAGAAAGTCAATTGACCGGTCCAATTAGGAAGCGAGGTGGAGAAATAAATACAACTGTCAATCCACAGCCATGTAAGGGCTGTGGTCCCATCCTTGCGATTCTGATGCAACAGTCATTTCTCTGCTGGCCAGGGAAGGATGAGTCGCAAACGTTCAGTCTTATGACTAAGTTTACGAAATCTGCACGCTTAGTAAACCAAAATAAGGGGAAAAACATTCCCAGCAGGGAGAGCTGCCCACGAGGACTGGTGCCCAGAAGCACCCCAGGAACCAATAATTACCCTCTTTCCACGAGGAATGTATCACGCCAAATTTTGGCCTTCTTGTTTGTTCGAAACCTGAAAGCAAAACAAGAATATTTACTGTTGGCATTTGGACGTTTTTCCAAACGGATCTGTGCTAACAGTTTATTTAAAGCAACACCTCTCACTTCCCGCAGACCAGGACACGAGGACAGCATCTGCATTAATACGCTATTCACAAACAGCCAAGAAAGTCTCAGCTCTGGGGGATCCTCAGGTGCAAAGGGTATTTTGCCTCTACCTCTGCCAGCTGCTGCCCAGCTCTGGGAGCCAATGTGCTCGGGGCTGGCTCAGGGGAAGAAAACTGACGCACCTGTTACCTGGCTTTTCCTGGTCCAGGAGTTTGAGGACAGACTTGCCGTCTATGTCAGGAGGTGCGTCGAGCCCAGCAATGTCCAGGATGGTAGGGGCCAGGTCAATGTTTAGAACAATCTGTGGGACTCTGCAAAGGGACAGATGGTCACGCCCCAGACCCAGCACCAGTGGAGGGTGCCACCAGGGCTGTTTTCTCCATCCCAGGGCTCCCTGGCCTTCACTGCTTCTCAGCCTCTCATCTGGTCCCCAAGGGATGTTGGCTGCATCTGGGAGGTGCCTGAGTGGTCAGCAACCAGGGCTGAGAGAAAGATGAACCGGCTCTCACAGGGCTGGAGAGACGCCTGCACCCCTGAACTCCGGCCACACTGCCAGGCAAATTGTGGCCTGATATTTGGTTTTTGTAAGCTGTGTATTTTCTTCTGAAACCCGACAGTCCACCACTCCTCTGTTGAACTAGGGCTTCGAAAACAACCTTCTGAAAAAGGACACAAGGTTTTTATACTTGAATTCAATCCATGCTACCTAGTCTTGCAAACATAGAGCCTTCTCACTCTAGATCTGACACTTCCCCAGGGGTTTCCAGTGATCTGGAGAGACATAATAACATTCTCCAAAGAAGTCCCTCTTACTGCCATCCCCTCCTCCCCAGGATGCAGTGGAATGCAGTAGCGGACGAGACTCGTAGAGGAGACTCTGGATATCTGGGATCTGGGCCCCAAGGCTGCCACCTCCACGATCGGGGACTCTGAGACAGGCACGTTACCCTGTCTGCGGAGCGTCGTCATTGTGAAATCAGGGGTCCAGGCTGGATGGTCTTTAAGGATCATTCCAGCTTTTGAATTCTACTTGCACTCTTTTCCTTCACTCTTTCCATAATTGGTTCATGTACAAGATCTCATTTTACACAAAACATTCTTTTAATGATTAAAAACACATTTATTTAAGTGGTTGAGTTGCCTCCATTTGAATATTGCCTATTGCTTCCATAATAATATCAGAAGTTTTTCACAGATGCTTTTTAACGGGCAGCACCTGCTCTATGTCTACTAACGGTTACACAAAACATTCTGGTCGGTAGGGCATATGAAACCCATTTTACGATGGGAATATCTAGATACAAAGGGATGCAGAGACTTGCTTAAGGTGACAGAAATGGAATTCCAGTCCTTCAGGCTTCTTTTCTTAAAATTTATTTAAATTTATTTAAACTTTATTTAAAGTTCTTAAAATTTAATTTTCTTTAAAAAATTCTTCAGTGATAATTAAAAAATAAAAAAACAAGAGGAAGGACTGGTTATTTTTAAGAAAAAGATTCAAAGAAGGTAAGGGTGATGTCCCTAAAGGTCACATTCTGTGTCTGTGCACACAGCCTCTTGCATTCTGGTAAATTTGAGAGAATTGATCACTGATACAGTGATTTTTCCTTTCTCTTGAAAGAGTATGCTTCAGTTAATTTAACATGTGGCAGAGGTGGGGGAGGGGTGGAGCAGGGAGGAGTTTTTTGTCTTCTAAATTACCAACCTACATGCACCCTTTTTGTTTGGATGAAAGGAAACCAGAGCCTGAGATTGGTAATTGAATTATCTCAGACGTACACGAGCTATGACAGCTGAATGTGGGAAACAGAGAAATACGTACATCGATCCTGGTTCTACACTTGGACCACGAATAAAGAAAGGCACACGGATATCAAAGTCATATGGCATGGATTTCCCCTTGACCAGTCCAAACTGCCCGATATGGTAACCGTGGTCGGCAGTGTAGATGATGTAAGTATTCTCCAGCTCCCCCGTTTCCACAAGCATATTGTACAGCTGAAACACAGCACAGACACCAGTCAGAAGCAATTGTGATGGCACAAGATGACAACAACGTTGCCATGATTTCACCCAAACCTTTTTTCCATTATTTTTAGAAGGCAAGAGCTGCTTTAATAAGGCCGACAAACATGCACATTACCCACATTTTCCAGTTGCCTGCAATCCTGGAGGGAAAAAGTCCAATAACACAGTTGATTTTGTATAATATGTAACTTTTGTGAGTCTGGTACGTTCTATTTAAAGGTTTTGTTTGCCTATTTGGAAAAAAAAAATCCCACAAAACAACCTCCGCCACCAAACTTTAAGGTTTTACTTTGAAAAGTCCATTTAAAAGCAAATTTGACTATCATCACTCTTATCTAGTTATCAAGGGTTAAAAACAGGCTACTTCTGAGCCTGATCCAGCTAGATCCAGCCTTCAGGCATGTCTTGTTTGGCTTATGTTTTAAAATTCAGGAAATTTCAAATAAAATTTTTGTATTTCTGGCTTCTTTTAGAAGTCAGAGGACTTGACACTGGATCCACATTCTTACACAACAAAAATTAGTTGAAGTTGAGTAGTTGCTCCTTGCTTTAGATGGGGGCACTTAGTTTCAAGTTCACCACAAGCCCCACCATTCCCTATTGCCTTATACTGGATCTGATTTCGCTATTTACATTATTTGCTTAATTCCTGAAGGTATCTGTGGCTATAGCCCTTGATTTATGATGTCTTGATTTGTATCTCCTCTTTGTTACTGGCTCCACAAGAACCAAGCATGGAGAGGTAATAGAAAGGGGACGAGATAAGGGAGCAATGATAAATTAACTGAACACACACACACACACTCTCTCTCTTAAAATGAAAAACAACAACAACAACAACTACAAAAACAGGATTGGCAAGAATGGGTCTACATAAGGGGAGCTGGACCAAAACCTGTCACCGAGGCAAGTTCGCGTGCTTACCCTTTCCACAGAATCGTCCACTGACATCAAAGTCTGAAGCCGTTTGCGATGCAGAACGTTTGTAAATTCCATGTGGATGGGCAGCATGGGTCCCGTGTACTGCATTATCCAGTGTTTGTCCATATTTGGTGCATAGTTATAACTAGGAGTTCTGCAAATATCCAGAAAGGAGTCTTACTACATACGCTTTTTAGCCACTTAGAGACATATCTCAAGTTAAAGGCTGTGAAATAACCATTTAGGAAAGATAATTTAGACACTGCTAAAGTATTTTTTTCTCCCATACATCTCTCTGCGTTTATATAGAGATCTGAAGTCTGCACCACCCCAAACAGCACAAGTCCTCTGAAGGTATATGGATTCAAATTTATAAGACCAAGACGGGCAGCTAAAAATCTAATTAGTGCAAGTTCCTTTGGGTCCTTTGAATAAAATGTGTAAAAACACGTCAGCGTGGTCGTGGTCATGTTACAAATCTACAGATAAAACTCAGTAATGTAGAAGGGAATGTTCTCATGGTGATATTAACTCGTAAAATTTTATTGCTAATTAGGGTATGAAATATAGTCACTAATACGTTATGTGCAATGATGAGGAATCAAAATTTCAATACATTTTCTTCTCTTGAATTTACTAGGGTATTTTATGGATTACTTCCATATCTAGTCTCTATGAATTTTTCTCATTCCTAACCTTGTATATAGATACCATTAATTTAATTGGATTAGCTGGAATTATAACCAAGTCTACGGCAATATACATGCTTACCAATAGAGCTATTCATTATAGACAGATCAATATAGGTGCGGGGCATAATTTTTTGCTAACTATAGGGAAGTGGGTTCTGTTGTTCTAGGACAGGTGGTTCGAGCCTATATTTAATCTACTGCAGAGATCCAAGAGGTGTCCATACTTTCCTTTGGGGCCGCACAAAGCACCTCACCTTCTCTTTGAAGTATTCCCCAACTCCCTGGACCATTAGATGCTGCTACCTCACACTCCCAAAGAACATATCTATGCTAGAACAATTCTCACAGTGAGAAATATTTGTTTTTCCTTTGACCTCTCCGCCAGACTATAATGTACTTGAACCTTTTCCTTAGCTGATAAGCATATAAGTGTTGTTTAACATTAAAAACTTAGCGAGTATTTACCACGTGTCAGCTATCGTGCTAAGTGTTTTATTCACATCGACTCATTTAATTAGCTCAGCTCTTCTGGGATATAGGTTTATCATTCCTACTTTACAGCCGAGAAAACTAAGGCTTAGCAAAGATAAATAACTTTCTCAGGTTAATAAAATTAGCGGGTAATAGAACCCAGGACTTGGTTCCAAAGCCCATTCGCTTTAACAAAATGAAAAGAAAGTAGAATGAGGGGGGTTTCCTGCATCTGAGATTCATATGAACCACAACTGTGCAAATAGCCAGTCTCACAGAATAAGCAACAGTCTATGTTGATCGAGAAATTTGATTACCAGTCTCTGTTCTGGGGAGGATCCTATCAGTGAAAGATGGTGGATAATGATGACTGAAGGTGACCCTGTGGCATCATTTATTATAAAACTAGAGAAACAATCAGTCTCTGTGAGCCTGGTGAGTCCAAGAGCCTCGACCGTGTTCCAGTGGTTCCGTCATGGAGGGAATTTCGCATGGGGGAACTTGGAGTTTCTGAGATGCATGACTGTACACAGGGGTGTTTCCATGAACACAGGGCTCTATAAATGCCACCTGTGACTATACATTTTCTTCTGCCAGTGGATTTGCAGCACCTCTCTTTTAATATTTGAAAATGCTGTTTTGGTACCATTGGTCTTCCTGGTGCAAAAAGTTACCCTGATGATCTGTAAGAATGTGGGTTAACCAGCAGAAATGCCACAGCTCAAATGCCAATATAACACTGTCCCTAAAAGTGTACAAGTTACACTCAGAAGTGTAAGTTAACTCCCCTTTAAAGAGACAGATTTGTAGGGTGGGAAAAGCACTTGCAGCTCGATTTGCTCACCTGTAAATGGGGATAAGAGCATCTCTAATAAAAAGTTGTTTTGAGGAACAACAAATCTGTCTGTCTATCTATCTATCTGTCTATCTATCTATCTATTATCTATCTGTCATCTATCTCTAGCCCCTCTATCTATATTTATCTCTCTATATCTATCTATCTATCTATCTATCTATCTATCTATCTATCTATCTATCTATCTATCTATCATCTATCTATCTATCTATCTATCACTTTAAAGTGCCCGGAACAGAAGACGTACCTGAGTTTCCTACATGAGCCAATAAAAAATGTATTCTATATAAGGATATGGGTTGAAAAAAATCTCATGGCATTAAAAAACAAACTTTCAGATATCACTTGCCACTCTTTTCAAGAGAAACTTTCAACATTAACTTTCGTCTCCTTACCAGGTAGACACCTCATGAACCAAATGGTCCCATTTTTGGCCTGAAAGCATTCTTCATATCTAAAATTGCACCATGGGCCAAATCTGACTCTTGTATCTCAGGGACCTGGGCAGTAGGAAGGGACTTAAGCCCATGTTTCTTATTCTTCACGCAGCGTGTCGCCTTACAAACAGGATTAGATTAAGAGACAGAAGAGGAGGTGGAGAGAGAGGGCTTCTAAATCCCGGCGGAAAGAGATTTTCACCCATGGGGGTAGTTTGAGGTCAGAGAATAGAGCAAGTGGGTCACGAAAGGTCCCTCACCACTTACTGATACGTGCCCTGAAAAACAATACGGCTATAAAAGATTACATGGGGTTTCTTCATAATACCTAACCAGCTCCTCTTACTGCCTTTGATGTTGGTTTGCCTTAATTTTAAAATAAATCTAGTCGACTTTTTTTAAACCACAAAAACTCAACACAAATAAAAATTACAATAGGGAACCGAAAGGCAGGCTCACAGTGGGCAAATCACGTCCTCCACTGTTTACCTTCAAGTGTTTGGCAGGGTTCCATCCACCTTGCTTTGAGGAACAGGGAAGGTTGCAGCAAATTACAAGCCTCAAATTGGACTCCCGGATTTACAGAATGACATATGTTCAATCTGGCTTATATTAAAAGGGAGAGTTCAGGTCCGCTGTCAAACCTGTCCTTCCCCCATCCCCTGTTTTTCTTAATTTCTGGATGTGGGAGATGACCCCCCCTGCTCTCGGGATGAGATTCCAGGTGGGATCTCAGCAGGGGGGGAGGGGGGATAAGCATTTGCCTTTTAAAGGAAGACCGGCTTCCACTGCTTCCCACAGAACAGCAGCTGCTCAGGGACCTGCAGGTGGAAGGTTGGGGGTCGCTGGAACTGACAGTGTTGTTGAAAAGTGATCTTTTGCCAAAGACCTGCGGTTGCCTCCTGCTGGGGTTTGCCAAATTCCTGGAAGATGCAGCCTTCTGTCCCCCAGGGATAATGAAGGCTTGCCGCCCTAAGAATTGACTTACAATTATTCAGACAGAGCCTGGAGCTGTTGGCTGGCACACGAGCCACAGAGAAGCAAGTAACTGTTTTAGGGAACAGTGGAAAACCACATATCCAATTGTTCCAGAATGTTTTGGAATCAGACCTGAATTCTCATCCCAGTCCTGTTACTTACTAGTGTGTGGTCTAGAGCAACTTTTTGCTCTAGGTCTCTGTTTCCTCATCTTTATAATGGGAGCAAGGATTTCAAAGAGTTCTTGTGAGGCTTCAAAGGGGTGTCAGTGACTCCAGAGGACAAATGCTGTGACCACATCACACCCACACTTACAGGTAGCTGGGAGAGAGCTTATCACATCACAGCTCACCTGCTTGCTGTGGCAGCCCGGAGAAGGCAGGGCATCTTACTCCCACTTTACAAATGAGATAGTAAAGCGTATGGAGGTGGCCCTGAAAGAACATGCTGGGACCCCTGCTCCCTCCGTGACGTCACACTGAACTGCCGTCCCCAGCAAGCACCTCAAAATCCCCATCATTATAAGCACTGATCCATACATTTCTTTCTATAAAAAGTAAGTCCTGAAATCATTAGCCTTCATCCTGATTTAAAATATTAGCTGCGGGCTTCCCTGGTGGCGCAGCGGTTAAGAATCCGCCTGCCAATGCAGGGGACACGGGTTTGAGCCCTGGTCCGGGAAGATCCCACATGCCACGGAGCAACTAAGCCCATGTGCCACAACTACTGAGTCTGTGCTCTAGCGCCTGCGAGCTACAATTACTGAGCCTGCACGCTACAACTACTGAAGCCCACACGCCTAGAGCCCGTGCTCCACAACAAGAGAAGCCACCACGATGAGAAACCCGCGCACCTCAACGAAGAGTAGCCCCCGCTCCCCGCAACTAGAGAAAGCCCACGCGCAGCAACGAAGACCCAACGCAGCCAAAAAGAAATAAATAAAAAATAAATAAAATAAAATATTAGCTGCTTCTGTTTCCCATTCAGACGCCTCCCACCAGCTGCAGTGTGTCTATGTTTGTTGCAAATACAGAATCAAGTCCGACCCTCCAGGGCGCACTGGAGGCACCCTCAAAAAGGTAGATAACACTGGCTGTTTGCTTGAAAATGGAGAGGACAAAGGACCAACTTGTCGTTTTTGAGTTTCTGTTGCTTTCTTTTAAAAAAACCTCAAAAAACGAAAATCTGTCCGAGTTACAGTAACAAGTGTCTGGTCTGTTGTTTGTTCAGATACGTGTTTGGCCCAGAACTGTGCTCTCCAGACCTCCTAACTTTCAGGAAGGCACCTGTAACCCTCAACAGATTATTCCAATACTTGGAAACGTGAGCTTTGCCCAGCAAGGCTTCCCTGCACATTGCTTTTCTCTAGTCATTGTTTGTCTGGAGTTATTGCTCAGTGTACGAGCTCGCAGATCGCTCAGACTACTGGCCTTGTACGTTCAACCTTTGCCATCAATGCCAATTCTCCCCGGGCTTTGGTTTTCTTGCTAGTATTGCTTATTGACATAACAGGGATAAGAATTCTGAAAATCAATCATGTCCCCTTTCTATTTGATGGGTGGTTGTTTAGGGAGAATAATTCTTACTAGCACAGAAATAGTTTCAAGAAATGCATGTGTCATACATTAAACCCATTCGCGGGGAAATGCAAAGAACTTAGCAGTTCATTTGTACCACTGATGGTCTTTGCTGTCACCCCAGAGAAAATATATTTCGAGCGTTTTGTATTTGAACATGTGTTTTCTTCATTTGCTATTTAGTCTCATACGACAACAAAAATCCTAACTCTTAATACCCTTGTTGGCAGCAGGATCATTACTCACTGAGAAATAGGTCTCGATTCCCAGAATAAGTTAGTTGTACAGATTTAAGACGCACACACTCAAAACATTAAATTGGAAATTCTAGACTTAATCTCCCAGGCCACACCATCTCAGCTTTCACTAAAATTAAACTTATTTAATTTAATTGACTTCTTGGAGATCTTCCCCATTTGAGTTCAAATGTCTTTAGGTGGGTAATATTTGAACACATGCAGGATAATACCAAATGATCTTGATTATAGATATATCATAAAACTTTAAAATAAAAAGGCATATCATAAAACTCATTTAAAGAGTCTTCCAATGATACTGCAAACTCCAATTCTAATTGTGCAAAGACATACATAGGGAACTCTTCTCCTATTAATTGTGACTGTGATGGGTACTGAACAAGCCCGGTGTAGTGGAAAGATCTAGGGTCCAAGAGAGTCGAGTTTGGGCTCCAGTTTTGGCCCTATCTACTTATGTGACGTGGGCAAAGCTATTTGGGTCTTTTTTTTAAAAAAATAAACTTTGGGTATTCATTTTTTTAATGTAAAAATTTATGGAATTATACTATCTCTAGGTACCCATTTAATTTATAAAACTGATTGTGCAACTATTTTCATACTAGTTAAAATAGTGTCTTAATGTCAGCTAGTTGGTGGGGTTAACATGTTTACTCATTTGCTAAACAAAAATGTATTGTACAACTAGAGCAACAGGAGCTGTGCTCACCAGACAACGAGAGGTAGAGATGGACCGCTGGGTCCTGCCTTTGGGAAAGAGCGACCTTGCCTAGCAGCAGGGCACCAGTCACGTGATACTGAGTGTGAATACGGCCCCCTGGACTTGTGCGATTGCACTTCAGGGATCTGGGTAAACAGCCAGTGCAATGGGATATGTAGTAAACAGAGAGAGAAGAAGAGAGTGGGAATATAGGAAAGGGAGCAATGAATTCTGCCCCAATCACAAATGTTTATGGAGGATTTAAAACTCTCTCATCTTCGAAAGCATATCCTTTTATGTATCTGTGGAAAAAATGAAGGGAGAACGTGCAAATTCTTTTTAAGGCAAGACATTTCTTTCCAACTTGAGATAACAAAGGTGTTTCGAAAACTGTTCTGAGGCTTACACAGACGTAGTTTTCCATTTGACATGCCATGTCCATCCCAAACTCCACTGTCAGAACAATTCCTGCAACTCAGTGGATGTGGATTGTTCTACTGAGATTGTAGATTTCACATGAACCTCTGTGTGTGTGTGTGCATGTGTGTGTGTGTGTGTGTGTGTGTGTGTGTGTGTGTGTGTGTACAGTCATACACATTTCCAGGGATGGAAAGAAAGAACTGTTGAATTGGAACAAAAAAAATTTTTAAGTTCATAGATGCATAGTTGGTAGGAAAGTATTCAGGGAGTCTGAGCTCCAAATAGAATCATCGGGAAGGTAAATGGAATCTCCTTTCTCATAAAGGCTTTTGTCCACAGGTGCATATTATCACATCACTGAGGCCAGGAGAGAAAAGCGATGCCAAGTGAGGATGAGGCTATAGCATTACTGTGAGGATACGGGGGAGAGAATTTACTGGGAAGTGCAGTAGGGTCGCAGCCATAGTGAAGGGCTCTATGGTAACGGTGATTATAGGTATTATCATGACGGAGGCTCCCTCAGAACTCTCAGAGGCCAGGAGTGGCTGAGCCACTGTCTGATCAAACAGTGTCTTCCGTCTGTCTGTAATCTGTTCTCATTCTTAGCTGGCTGGCATAACCTCTAGCCTCAACATTGGACTGGCTTCCTTCCTTTGCTGGAACGGCGAACACCATGGAAACCCGATACATTCGCTGCAGGCTGAGGTGGTCAGATAGCTCTAACCCAAGGCGGATGAAAGGCATCTGGATAATCCTTGACCACCAAGGAAGGTGACCTCAAGGAAAGCGTTCACATGGCTTGCATCCCCCTGCCGACAGGGGAGAGCCTACAGCTTCTCGTTCTCTTTTCCTAGGGCCTGCCGAATATCTCTGCAAAGCACTTAACTTCTCGCATCCCTTTGCTTGAATGCCTTGCTCCTGTTCTCGCTAAGGAAACCAGCCATTCAGGAGCTCCGAGCGCCACAATGGAAAGCTTGTCTTCAATTTGTCTCACTCCTTTTGTGTGCGGACTGAACTGTGAACCTGGGCAGTCACTCACAGTGACAAGAGACACACACGGACTCTCTCCAGCCCTTTCCTCCAGCGGCAGCCGGGGAGACTTTTACAACAAAGATACCCTGAATTCAAGGCTTCGAAGGTCTGCAGGAGACACAGCGGATCTCCCCATTCTAGGTGCACAAAGCCCCAAGCTCAGCAGCAAACAGAAGCTGAATCACTCAACCCACTGTGTGAATTTTCATTTTCTATGGCTAAGGGTGTTCTCCAAACTGGCACTTGCCTATAGCACATTTTGCCCCTGGCAAAGATAACACAGCCCAGGCTGGTGCTTCTCCTGTCTGTGTTTTTAGAATAGCCAGGTGTGAGAGCCTCATCAATGCGGGTCTTAGCTAGTCAACAGACTTGTCAAGTCACGACAGACAAGTATCAACTCGTCCTTTCTCTAGCTGCTTTCCCTGAACGTTAAGTTGAACCAAACAAAGCAGCACTTTTTGTAGGTCAAGAAAGATCCAATCCAGAAAGAACAGTTTTTTATGGTTTGTCTTAACAGAAAGGATCAATGAGAATTAGCATCTATGAAGTGGCTTCTGTGTCTCAGGCCCAAGGTGGGGCCTCTTTTAATTGTCATTCATGACACCACGTCAAGGTGCTAGTTATTACTCCCATTTTACAGATGAGACAATGCAGGTTCTGAGAGCTTAAAGAAACGGCCCACAGGCTCGGTGAGGACAACTGAGATAGGAACCCACGCTTGTTTGGCTCCAAGGCCTGAGAACTTTTCACTCTGCCATGTGCAGATTTCACTTTATAGAATCACTACTAAGGCACACAGGTGGTTTATTTGAATTAAAAAGGAATAATGGAAACTTTGCATGGGAAAATGATCAGGTCACATATGATGTCATTCTACCTTTACTAAATGGCCTCCAGTGACTCTCTGCTTATGGTTACATACAAATTACACAAATTCTCAATATTCTGTGAATTTCTCTTTCTAGCTTTATCCCTTATTGCTTTCCTAGGTCACATCTTAGATGGTCTCATTTACATGGCGACCACTTTTCCACACCATATTCTCTTCCTGAAATCATCTACCCAATCTCTGCGTATCAGCTGCAGAAATTTTGCCCATCCTTTGCGGCCCACTTTGAACGCCTCCTGGGTCCTGAAGTTTTCCTGGTTCCTCTAAAAGATGTGCATGCTTCCTCCTCCAAACTTCCACAGCCCCTGGGATCCCTGCTCTAGTACTTACTTCTGGGCCTGCTGCTGATAAGCCTATTTGGACACTACCCCCTAGAGCAGGGGACCAGGACAAACTTATCTGTAAAGAATCATACAGTAAATAGTTTATGCACTGCAGGCCATACAGTATCTGTGGCAACTACGCAACTCCACTGTTGTATTGAAAAAGCAGCCACAGACAATACCTAACTGTATGAGCATGGCTGTTTCAATAAAACTTTATTTATAAAAACTGGTGGCAAGCTGGATTTGGCCCCTGTGTGCCAACCTCTGTCCTAGTTCATTGGGTCTCCAGGGTTAGCAACTGTGTCTTCCTCGTGCCTATATCCCTGCTATGTTGTACAATGTCACAGGTGGCGCTCCATAAATATTTGTGGAACTAATAGAATTTTAAATTGCTGGAATCAGAGATGCTTTTTTTTTTTTTTTTTAAAAAAAGCCATTGTTGAGGCCCCGAGAACTCTGCAGATTCCTCTGGTCCTGCACTGCTGTCTGTGCATGCCGCTGAGCTGTCAGAACCTCTTGACCTGTGGCTGATTTTCCTGTAGGCTCAGGACCTTGCCCTGAAGCTTCAAAGGCAGGCTGACTTCTAAGGAGCCATAAAACACATTTTGTCAACCTCTTGTCCTCAAACTCGGGAAAACATCAGTGAAGTTTACAGTTGTGGAAAATCACCTTAGGCTGAGATTCTGCTAACGCAACAAAGGGAGAGATTTCTGACTCAAAAGAAAAGAGAAAGGTGGGTCCCAGGGCATGGAAGAAGCCTGCAAAAACCTTTTTCTCTCACTCAACCAGCTGGTTACTAAATTTGCAAGTGATTGGTAATGGAGAGCAACTCACCACTCATGGGCTTCATTCGTGAATTTAGTGGCATAGTTATACGTAGGGTAGGTTTTCAGAGGCTTGTATATCCGTCCACAGGGTTGATTCCAGAGCACAATGGCTCATCCAGACCGTATTCCCCAGATGCTGGGGCAACCTTCTTTGTTGACAATATTTTATGCATCAAAACACTTTCACCCTCCAAGTTCCTGGGCATGCTCAGTAGGGCACCCACCCTGGCTTCATACGTATTGTCAGTTCTTGTCTTTCTTTCTTTCTAAGTCACTTGATACGATAGAGAGGATCTAAGTACCACTGACCAGGACCCAGCAGTTTATTAGTTATAATAAGATAAAAAATAAGAATAAAAAGAAAAAGTTTTCCAGGGATATGTCTTGACCAGCAACTAGAATGCCTTCCATAGTTACTTACCTCTTTTCGTAAGGAAGTATATTTAATCTTTTTTTTTTTTTTTTTTTCTGTCTGGGATCATAGCTAGAAAATCAGTGTGGATGAAAAGGGATGATATTTAAGCACAAACAGATGAAGAATGTATTCCGGAGGTTTAGTGATGAAGGAAGCACATCAGTACCCTGTTCCCTACCTCTCTGGTGGTCAAACTTTCAGCAGACACAGAGCCAACTGCTCTGCGTAGAAGACTGTGCATTATTGCAATGGATAAGAAGAAAGTGTGAGGACCGAGTGAAAATCAACATCACATCCTTTGCTGCCTAAGCATCGACTTTGGCTAGTGAGAATGATCGGCATATTACAGCTCTCTGCTCTCTGTCCTGTCCCTGTATGCCATCAGCCCTCTACTCTGTGTCTCCCCACCCCCTCCTCTTAAAAAGAAACATCAGGTTATTTGAAAGCCGTGACCTGAGAAGGCCTCTCGGGCAAGCCCACTCCAGCTGCCTCTGCAGCAATGCTAATTGCACATCTGCGGTAAAGCTGCAACAGTCCACGCCCAGGAAATCCACCCAGGTTTTTATAACCAGACCAGGGGTTGCCACCCAGCTGCTATGAGAAACACACTGCTTGATCATTATTATTATTAGATCACGTTTGTGAATATTATTTAAGACAACTGAAGGAAACCCTTGATCAAAATCGCCCCCCCATTCACCCCGTATGCTTCTCTTTCTTTTCATTTAGCCGCTTACAAATGTTGATGTGATTCCTAATCAAACCACCTCGACAAGCCCTTGAGTTCAGGGTCTGCCTGTTCCGCGATCTCGGGGCAGAAGCCGGTGTTCCTGTCTCGTGGAGATGCCGCGTGGAAGGAAACGGGGTGCAGGGGAGGAGCGAGATGGGGAGCAAAGGAGGGACCCACGTTCAGCAGGTCCCGGAGCTGAGGTTATTACTCACATGTGTTGGGAAGCATTGGGGTACAGTTTTGAAAACTGTGGGGCTGAGTCCTCGGGGCCGTGGGGTGCCGCGTGGCTGATCACCATCATAATGGGCCTATGGGGATACATTCTCTTAGACATTTTGAAGTAATTAATGCTCTCGTTAGTGATTAAGTCTGTGAAGTAGTCCTGAAACATACATTTGACACAAAACAGAAATTACAAAAGGTGACATTCATCAGATCACATTTGAATACTGCTTTCCCTCAGAAGCAACTCACTGAATGAGGAGGTAAGATCTTAAGCAGTAAGGGAAACTACTTCCCAAAGGAGCAAAACATCTTCCGGAGACAGAGGAAATCAGCTGCCAGTTACCTTCTAGGTTTGCTAAAGTGGTAACGTGCACAAACCTTTTTTAAAAAATAATGTGCAATTTAGCAATTAGCAAAAAAAAAAAGGGTCAAGTCCCGTTTGCCCAAGATAATGATCAGATCTGGCAATACAAATGCTCCAGCACATGAAACACCGGATACATATTTCATTCTCAGGTTTCGCTGATGTAATTCGTTGACAAAAAAAATTTAATTACTTCAAGGGCAGGAAACACCCACACCTACTACAAATTCACAGTTGCAGAACACACACACACAGGCATACACACACATGCGTAAATGCACAAACAAAAGAAAAGATCTTTCCCTTAAATTAAAAATTCACCTGTGAGAATTACATAATAAATGCTAATGAAAGTCGTGGCCAAAATCTGGGTGCACAGGGAAGAGTGGCAACATTTTATCAATTAATTTATTTGAAACACTCAATATGGGGAGCAGTTGATTTCCTGCAGATTATACTCTGTTAATTGCACAACTAAAATTACCCAGCTGTTGGGATTGGAGCCTGACTTGTTAATAAAATGACTTAAACCGGCAGTCCAAGGGGCTGATACAGAGCAATAAGGGGAAGAGGGGGAAGAAATGGAATAAAAAAGAAAAAAATGAAAACTTAAAACACCTGCTTCCTCTAAGTGTGTATCACTGGCCTGGAACTCCAGTATAAAGTTTATTCAGAAAGTGTCTAGGCAATGTGCACCGTCAGAGGCTCCTAGGCATGACTAATCACATGTAGATTCAAGGACCAGAACAGCTGCAAAAGCAGTGCCCAAGGGACCAAATCTGTGTCACATGTCATTGTTAGGACAAGTCCACAGGCTAACACCTTCCTCCATGGGAGTGTCTGTTTCATTCCTTTCCTCCCTAAAAAAAGATACATATTCTTTTTGACACAGTTATCTTTGACACTTAATCAGCTGTGCTAACGGGCAAGTTACGCTGATTTAGTCTTTGGAAGGAATCTTGATTACTTTCCTCTCCTTAGGACAACAGGGAAAGAAAGGTTAACAGCTTGAACAGAAGCAAGACAAGCATCCCCACAGATAAAAAATGAGCAGTGACAATTAGTGCACTTGGTAGGACAGTGCTCAAATCTGCCTCCAAGGTCCCTCCCTGCCAGCTCTCAAATTTGATGAGTTTGGAAACCTATTAGCAATGTTTGTGAATTGCTAATACGCATTCATTTGCATGCATTGTTTTCTGAAGGGTATGAAAGAGTGAGACATACACCCTCACCCCAAGTCCCCTGTGCTCAAATCAGGCCAAGTGGAAAGACAGCAATGTGCCAAAGTTAGATCAAGTCTCCTCTTTCTGACTTCTACCAATAGCTGTTTCCTAGTGACCTGTGCGAGATAGAGAAGATTCTCGGCTTCTTTTAGATAAATGAGGAAGAGATGGATATGGCTAGGAGGGAAGAAGGCATTTTAGGCTAATTAGCAGGCTAAATTCAAAGATATTTTCCCCCGCCACTCTTGCGATCTGGAAATAGTTTTATTTTAAGCGATCTGGAAATAGTTTTATTTTAAGTTGGCAATCACAAAACCTGTGTGACTTTTACAAAGTCTAATCTGGAATCCATTTGTTAGAGAACTGTGGGACATGTTCATTTCATTTTCTATGACCTGATTTGGAAATCCTAGAAATCCTAGGATTGAATTGTGGGGCATGTCCATTTCAGTTTCTATGAACTGATTTGGAAATTGTAGGACTGACAGCCTTACAGACTTTTGCGGACTCCAGCTGCCATGGGGCAGGTGTCCTTGTCAATATCAAAGTGTGATCAGACAGGAGTAAAAGCAAAGAATGTGGTTTCTCAACTTTTGATTATTTCACTTGTCTGCTGTTATTCTTACATCTAAATTGGAAGCCATAGACAGAATATACTTTCACCCCAGTGAAAAGCAAAACAGTATGAGATGAACATATGATTATGTGGATAAGTCCCCTAGAGGAGGAAAAACTCAAAAATTATCCCAAGACAGAGTGGAGGCATCTATGATTTTTCTGATAATACTTTCATCAAAGGCTGATTGCCTTTCATCCTAATGGAAAAAAAATCACTATTCAAAGTCAGTGCTCCTTGAGAGCCTTTTTCTTGCCTGGAGTTTAAAATTACCTTAAAATTTCTCATTCTAATACTGTGAGAATGTAGAAAGCCAATCTAGTGTATGGGCTAACACACTGAAAATGGCTTTCCCCCATTATGCACAAAGTAAATTGATGCAGTGTAAAAGTGCCTGAAAATTACCTTCGCATAATCAAATCCATGCTTTTCTTTGATGCCATTGCGACAAACAGTGTAATTATAGAAACGAGAATTCTTGATTAATCCAAGCCATTCTCGCCACCCAGGAGGGATGTAGCTGCCATTATATTCATTGAGGTATTTTCCAAAAAAGGCTGCAATGGGAAAAAAGGATTATTTTCTCATATGAAATGATTAAGCATAACTAAACGCATCAACATGAAATTATGACTTGAAAAAAAGGCAGTGAAACAAAAGTTAACCTGGTAACAGTGGATGCCAGAATAACACTCATGTAATACTTTCATCCTTTAGCAAGGTGACATATATACATTTTCCTTCTGAATAAATAAAAGTAGTGCCCAAGTACATGGATTATAGTTCAGTAAAATCGCCATCATGATCATGATACTCTGAGTGCAAGTGATAAAAGCAGAATGTACCTTTTTGTTAAGTTGATATAAGAATCAGAGAAGTAGCCAGTATGAAATTTGGAATACTGAAAGTTGTCTTTGTGATAAAATTAGTTTTCTAACTGTTTGAGAGTTGCGAATTACAAAACCACTATTGAAAAACTTGTCTTTGTTTTTGCCTATCAGGACAGTACACATTTTCCCAGCCAAGGAACTGTAGTAAACTCCGTTTATGTGGGACGTGGTCAGGGTTTTTATGTCACATGTATTTTATGTCATCGGTGTTTGCATTATGTGTATTTTGCAAATGTGTTTATTACTGATAATCAAAAATTCTAGCAACATGGAGTTACAACCTAGACGACTAATTTTCATAGAATTATAGTAAAATAGAGGTATATGTGCCACAAAAACTCCGCTGCTCGTTGAAAAGGCCACTGGAAGGACTTCACATTTGTAACTTTGGCATGGTCACACCCAAGAAAGGCCACACTGTGCAACAGGGCTTACTGATCCTTTTAAAGAGGGAAACTGCAAATTTGTCCTCTGCCAAAGATGACAATAGGAGGGGGGTGAAGGAGAAAGCAAGGGAGCTTGAGATTTGGGGACCAAAATGGGTTAGTTCTTGAATTCTAAGACCTTATAACTCTCAGAAGGGTAGCCATAAATGTATTGTTGGCACATTTCTGAGAGAGAAAGAGGGTGGTCTTTGTAATCAATGTAATTACACTCAGAGAACAGGCACTCCTGGGGGTAAACCTAGACCTATGTATGTGGTTAATGGGTTTGCTCACCCCATTAACCACATACATAGCCTTCCCTGCAAGTAGGAAGGACTAGGAAAATTCTGCCTTTTATATGTATATATAGGTGCACGTATGTGTGTATGTATGTGATTGTGAATATATATTTATACACATCTGTATCTATACAAACACACTCATGCAAGTTTTAACTTTTCTAAATTTTAGAAGGTTTCAATCTTCTGTTTTAGGGAGAGACCATGTCCAAGGGCAGCCAGATGCCTTCCATGTCAAAGCCACTCCCTGGCTTCATTAAGCAGGTTTTCCCGACGCCTGCACTTACATACAGGAAGGAAGACAGTTCTTGGATGACTGGCTTGGAACGATGAATACAGATCCTAGAATCCAGGCACTTCATTGGTATTGCTCTTAAAGCACACATTTCTGAACCTCAAACTTATCCAACGTATTTCATTTCTGGGTCGTGACGGGATCTCTGTTTAGCTTGCTTTCATCTTTGATCTATAACTACCTGTAGAATATCTCCATCTGAATGTTTTCCTTGCTCCTTAATGCAACTGCCCAGAACAGCACGAATAATTTTCCCTTCCACATGTACTTCTCTAGCTATCCTTTAACTCTCGGAGTGGCACCATCACTCACCAGGCGTGGCCATCCAGCGCCTCACCTGCCCCTTGGCTCCCCTTGCTGTGCAGCGGCTACCGCCTGAAGGTTCTAGTGGGGTCGGAGCTCTGGGATCTGTCCCTCTTTCCTGATTACTTGACACCCCTCATGGGGGCCCACTGTCTCCTGACTGGCTTTTCTATGAAGGCTCCAGGGTCTTTCCATTCTCACCGCCAGCTTCCTGAAGACCAGCTCGGGTCACATCACCTTCTCATGATCTTGGATGGCCCCCCCTCGCCTGCAGAATCACATTGAGTTTGACACCTTGCCATCCAAGCCCTTCCTTGTCTCTGGAAAAAATCCCTCTCTTTCCAACCCCATCTTGCACGTCTCTGTGAATCGTCCCTCTCTCCAGTCAACGTGTTGCCTCTACTTGTTCTGGTTTCCACCTCTCCACCTTTGCCTGTGCTACTCTCTCTGCCACCCTCTGTATGAATCAGCCCAGAGAAGAAGCCATTTCAATTCCAGTCTTTGCCCCGATCCCACAGCACTTTATTTCTGTGGCTCTGAAGCTGTCTTCGCTTTCTTCCTTGTGGTATAGTTATGTTCACGTAGAAGCCTAATCTCCCTTAAACTGTAAGGGTTTTGAGGGCAAACACTGCCTTGACCTCATCTGTGGACCACCCTCCCCTCATCCTTGCATGTAGTCTAGGGGCTGCATGAATTTTTGTTTCTTGAACTGGGCTTCATGGAGCCCCATGTCTTCTGGGGATGGTACCTGTTCTGGACTTGTTAAATGCTGTGTTTTCAATTGAGCTATGATTTTTTTTTAAAAAGCTGATTTGGTCTAAATATTTTCATAGAGGAGAGCTTCAGAGTTAGAAAAGTTGACACTTCTCATTGGATTTACTTTCTTTGAAGAGCTGACTCAAGTCTGAGAAACACAGCAGTGTTTATTTATTTGTTGAATGAATGTTTATATGTTGAATCTGCAAATGAGTAAATCAATCAGGTGGTCAATTAGCCAAACACCCACTGCTTGAGGATTCTGCCAGGGCCCCTGAGCAGGTGGACGGGTGTGGGACAAAGTGTCAGAGGGTCTCACGTCAGCTATGACTCACGGTTTCCCTGTGAGCTGGCTCCGAGCAGTAGAAATTCTTCTAATGAGGGGTTTCTCGTCTTCAGAGACTAACCACCTTTTCACATCGAACCACAAGATGATTTTCCTTTCCGACAAAAGGCAACGTGATTTAAGAGTCATAGGCGGCGGACCAAAGCCACACCCCACCAGCATGACTTCAGAACGGGACTGTTTCCAGAAGCCTTTCACTTAATAACCTCAAGCCCATTTCTTTCCCCTGGCCTGCTCCTCATCCCCAGGGGTTTTTCTCACTTTTCTCTCTTTTTGTAAAAGATCATAGTGGTTTGCAATATAAAACCTGGAGCCAGCTTGCCTGGGTTCAAATCCTGGCTCTGTTATTTGTTAGCTATACAGTCGGAGGCAAGTTACTTAACCTCTGTCTACCTCCAATTCCCCTTCTGGAAAAACATGAAGATGATAACAATAATAGTGGTACGATCGTCGTGAGGATTAAAAAGAATTAATACATATGTAAAGCACTGAAAACAGTACCTGGCACATAACAAGGGCTTATTAAATGCTGCCACTGCCAGTATTATGATTACCATGGCTATGATCATTAGCCTTTCAATGATCTGTGCTCTGATTTTAAATAATTTACCCTCCTGCAATGCAAGGAAATCCTGTTCTAGAGTTCTGCACTTGTGCATCTGAAAACATTGCTTGAGAGGTTACATAGTTTTCTTCCCCAATCTGATTTACTTTGTGGCAACAAATTCTCTCCCAACTGGCTGACATTTTCCTGCTTAATTAGGTTTTAGATTTTTTTTTTTTCCTGCTACTTTTAGTTTTGTTCTCTGTTTTTTTTTTTCCTCTCAGGGAAGTCATAACAAGTCATTCCTGCCCTTCCCTCATTGTTTTACCCGTTAGATTATTTAGGACTGTTTTCTACCCATTGCCATGGCTATTGCCCTTTCTCTTAATCTTCCCCTTATAAACTATTCCTTGAAGTCTCTTAATAGTCCTTGTTATGTGCTTTAGAACTCCCTCCAGGTTTTCGGTGTCTTTGTGTTAATGGGGTGTAAAAAATGTATTCAGTACTCCAGATGTTGCCTCACCCATCACACTGGTTCCAAGAGAGACCGGGGACCTCGTGCGTCATGAGGCAGCACCCAGCGTTGTCAGCTTCAAGTTACTCGGCCTTTCTTGTTGCCTCCTAAGACCGAGGCTCATTTGTAATCACCCCTGGCCTCTTTCAACATTACGCTTCCTGGCAATGCTCTGCAACTGATTATCTGGGCTTCTAATTATTTTCCTCCAGATGTATTACATCTCTTTCTCCCTCCCTAAGATGAACTACATTTTCTCGCCCGTATTGCCATTATATTGGGTGTGGTTTGAAGTTTTTCTATCCTTTGGCACTGGCAATTCAGCCCAACTTAACTACTGTCTGAATATGTCACTAACACACCACCTACCCCTCCTTCTGTATCATTCTTTTCTCTGGGCCATTAAACACTTCCCTTCACAGCTGTTTAAGAAGGTGGCAGGGGGTTGTTGGGTGACAGGGAGAAAGGTCGGAAAGACCTGATTATAACGACTGTTGACTTCAGGCCATGCTACTTCTGTCCAGGGCTGCCTGCTACATAATACTTAGAAAAATTCCCTTGAGCCATCTAAGGCAAAAGCATCTACTTTTAGGTCGGCAATAGTACCCACATAGACAAAAGATTTCTGATGCTGTAGGGAAGTCAAATCTTATTGAATATAACAAATGATACACTAATTGAGCTTTAACTCCATGTATTATTAGATTTGGGGTGGCAGGACTTCACTGGTAGTAACTAAAAATTTACATAATTTTGAACCAAGTTAAAATTATGATCTACTCTTAGGTGACCTCGTACATGTGAGTCTGGCTTCCCCAACTAGATTGTAAGTGTAGCAAAGACAGGAATCTTACTTTATATCTCTTCATACACCAATGTCTAGTATAGTTCTAAGCATAGTGTGGCTCAATAAATAGCATACTATGGTATGCTATATCTTATGCTTGTGTACTTACCAGAAATCGATAATACCACAATTCATAAAAATAAGAATATTACTTTGTCTTACTTTTAGTGAACTCTACATTTTAAAACATCTCATATTAGAGAATAAATAAATATACTTGCTACAAGTAACATAAATAAATTTTGTAATGTAAAAAGACACGAAACTAGAAAACTGATTAATTTGTCTACGTTGTTTTGTTACAAAAAGAATTCTCTCCAAAAATTTTTATTGCAGGTCTCTATTAAATATTGGCCCTTCTACCCCAGTGATATGAAGAAGAATTAGTATGACTAAAATTTAATTCACATGTGATTTTACGTATCCTGTATTATGATTATAATTTGAACACTATCATTTTTAAAGGAATTAATATGATTACAGTGATTATAGTAAAATTACAATATATAATAGTTTTGGACAGGAAAAGAATCTCTGCATTATATAGGTTGGAAAACTGGGCTGGACAAGTTCTCAAAACAAGTTTAAGGCAGAGTAAGGACGTGACTCCAGTTCTCCACCATTCGGTTCAGGGGTTTTTTCTAACACTTGATGCTACCTCTCAAACATGGATTATTATACACTACCAAATGTAAAATAGATAGCTAGTGGGAAGCAGCCGCATAGCACAGGGAGATCAGTTCAGTGCTTTGTGTCCACCTAGAGTGGTGGGACAGGGAGGGTGGGAGGGAGGTGCAACAGGGAGGGGATATGGGGATATATGTATACGTATAGCTGATTCACTTTGTTATACAGCAGAAACTAACACATCATTGTAAAGCAATTATACTCCAATAAAGATGTTAAAAAAAAAACATGGATTATTATTCTTACCTTAAAATTTATGCCAGGTTTTACATTCATGTCTATACCCTCACAAGAAATTTAAACTAAAAATTTTTTGAGCAGATAGTCAGGCAGAATTTTCCTTTTTATGATAGATAATCCAGTATCGTTCCCACTATACTTAGAACATAAAATGCAATAGACACGTTACTGTATTTTCCCTTCTTAAACATTTAAGCTGTTGTAGAGTCATATTTTCCATGAGTAAAGTTAGAAAAATTTAAGTTACAGCCAGTCCAAAAATATGCCTTGGTTCTGAAAAAGAAAAATCATGTCACACAATGGTAAATACAATATTGGATCAATTCAATTCATTTAAATCCATGTATTCTGGATGCCTCCCAAAATAAGCCTCTTAGTAATTTGTCTTCTCTGAGTTGTTCTTCATAAAACTGATTGCTGCTTTGTGCTTTCCTCTACATGCATATTTATGTATAATACATAGTTCAGTTTCCGTCATTATTTTTCTTAGGTTCTCAGCTAAATGTTCCAAATAACGTACTCATTATTAAGAAAACATTAAAATCTTTATCTATTGGCTCCTCCCACCCCCCAACTAGTTTAGTGGCTCATAAATAAATATGCTGGTTTAATACCTACTCACCAATTCTCTTAACTTCCTAAGATGTCTGTCATCCTGATGTGCTTATTTGTGGATTTTCAAATGGGTCTCTGTCCCTGGTTGGATCGATAATTATTGTCACAGAGACATCTTTACTTCCTAATCGTCTGAGACATGTCAATATTTTCCCATCAAAGATGAATTTAAATTATGTAGCTCATTATCACTGCCATTTTAGTCTTCCAATTTTTCTGATTTACTAATGGACACATCAAAATTTATTTTCCTGAGTGTATATCATCCGTTTTCTATTCATAGCTAAGTGTTTGGACGAGTCCTAAGTGTTTGGAAAAGTCCTGTTTCCCTTAAAGAATTCCTTTTACTTTACAGGATGACTCACTATAAATTCCATTATTACCTAAGTGTCTAGACCCCTGGGAAGAAGGTTGGCTTCAGAATCTGAGTTAGTTTCCAGGAGCAAATCTCCTCTCCCTGAAGAAGACAACTGATTGAAGCAGGCCTACTGGGCTGCACCAAAGGACTGACAGTTGTCCCCGGGAAAGCCTGATGGTCTGCGGCTTCATCCTAGACCTAACCCATAAGGTTAGGGTAGCATACTGGAAAGAGGCCTGAAGACCAAAGTCCTGTTGCCCACTCTTCCTGTTAGAACATCAGATGTGTCACTTCAGCAAGTCACCTTAATCTTGTAGGTCTAAATTTGTTCGTCTGAGAACAAAGGAATTGAAAAACTAAATTATCTCTGAGTTTTATTCCAGCTCTTGTAGGGTGGACACAGCACAGGATAATTGAAACAAGTTCCAGAGTACACTCCACTTCTTAGAAGCAACAGATTTGTTTTTTCTTGGTGACCCAGTGAGCTGTGTAATGGATGGCATTTCCATTTCTGCTTTTGCCATCTGGAAGTTAGTTCCAAATATGCAGCCTTTCTCTACAACTCCGTGGCATGCCTGAAGTTTGCATATTAACCTTTGCCTTGATTTTAACTGGTTCTACCCTTCGTTTCCATTCGACAGTGTCCTTATTGCTCTGTATCTTATTATGTTTTATGTGTCTCTGCCAGGCACTTCGGAATGAAGCATGATAGAAATATATGTAAAGAAATAAGATAAAGAAAGAAAGAAAGAAAGAGGAAAGATGTTGGAGTCAGGTGTGCTGGATTCAGTCTGTCACTGATTAGTTTGTGAGCTCAGATAAATCCTCCTGAGTTTCGGTTTCTTCACTGGCAATATGGGCAAATCCTTTCAAAGTTTCTGGAAGAATTAGGTGAGAAAACTTAGCTAAAGTGCCTGGTACAGAGGAAGCAAGCATCAAATATCAATTTCCCTTTTTTCCCCTTTCTTCCCCGCTGCCCAGCTTTACTGAGATATAATTGACAATCAAAAATTGTAAGCAATTATACTCCAATAAAGATGTTAAAAAAAAAAAACTTAAAAAAAAATTGTAAGGTGGGACTTCCCTGGTGGTCCAGTGGCAAAGAATCCGCCTTCCAATGCAGGGGACGCGGGTTCGATTCCTGGTCGGGGAACTAAGATCCCACATGCCGCAGAGCATCTAAGCCCGCGAACCACAACTACTGAGCTCGCGCGCCTCAACCAGAGAGCCTGTGTGCCGCAGACTACAGAGCCCTCGTGCTCTGGAACCCAGGGGCCACAACTACAGAGCCCACGCACCCTGGAGCCTGCGTGTCACAACTAGAGAGAAGCCTGAGAGCCACAGCTAAGACCCGATGTGGCCAAATATAAATAAATAAATAAAAAATTAAAAAATCTTTAAAAAAAATTGTAAGGTTTACAGCCTGATGGTCCGCTATACGTAGACATTGTGAAATATTAGCCACTGCCAAGCCAATCAACATATCCATCACTTCACATCTTTGCTAGCTTCCATTTTTGTGGTGAGAACACCCAAGATCTAGCCTTTTAGCAAATTTCAAGTACACAATAGAATACTGTCAACTATAGCCACACTGCTGTTCACTATCTGTCCAGAACTTATTATCTTCTTTTTGCCCTTTCTTGATTTAGCCCTGAAATGAATTAGCAAGTCCTTATCGACAGTTCTGAGCTCTGGGCAGGGTTCTCTGTGGCACCAGCATCTCCATTTCCTAGGATGGACACCGTCCACACCGGTCTGGATACAGTGAGAGTTCTAACTCCCTAGGTTCCAACCCTCTCCGTCTCTCTGTGTCTGCTACTAGGAATTAAATTATAAGGGAGCCTGGGAGTTGAAAGGCACTGATTTCATACAATGCTTCATGCAAACGAAACACAATTTGGTGGTCAAAATCAGGAATCAGGCATCAGGGGACCATTTCTGATTTTGCTTCTGAGCTGGTCACACAGTATTTGAAATCCCCACATCAGTTATAAAATGGAGCTAAGTACATTTGCTGTTTATGAACCCTACAGGGATGTTTGATAGATTTGCAAATTGCTTTAGAGTTCGCAGGTGAAAGGTGCTATAAACTTAAATCACTTATTTGGGAAAACACATTCAGGATAAGGCATTCTGAGTAACCTAGTTTCTTTCTGAAGCGTAAGCAAACACCCTTGAGGCTCATGGGAGGAGTTTCTTCTGTGAGTGGAGCTCTTGAATGCCTGTGGATGACAGTGTTATCATATCCACAATCAATATTTTCATCCATAAATAACAAGTATTAAGTGCCCACAAGGCACTCTGCAAAGAAGCAAATGGCCACATATTTCCTAAGTCCAGTGGAAAAGATTAATTTCATTTTTAAAAGAGATTTGAGAGAATACATTTATCTGATATCCTTTCCTCTTAAATCTTCAGAATAGAGAATCTGCAGACCTGAAAATCTTTTTCAACAAGCTTTAATTATGACACCCTTAATTCTTATGAATACGTCTAGTTGGTTCTGAAAAAATTATTTTTCATTACAGCCCCTCAATCAATATCTTTGTTTCTTTTTCATAAAGAAATGCTCAGAAAACCCAAGGAGAGCATATAAATGCTAGGAGAATAAAGGCTTTGGGGGCAACCTCACAGGAAGGAGCCTTGCTTCTTTCTTAGACTGGTATGATGTTCATGACCTCTCTGGAAGGAGGTCCCCAGTTTGCAAAAGACCAACTCACCAAACCACTCACCTATGTAGGTTAAACAGTGATAGAAGATGTAGCAATTGGGATGCCCTCCTTTCCTGGGAGATGGGGGCGAACACTTGAGATCTAAAAGTCACCACAACTAAGCTAAAGAAACTCCCAATCCTATTAATTATGAGTAAATAAATAGATGAATTAATAAGGTACACCTCATTGGATTATTTCTTTCAGTTACGTACGAATTCAGTAAATAATTTTGATAATCTATTGTGCCCCAGATCCTGGGGTAGGTGCTAAGCAATTTCAAAGCGCTTGATGATTTCTCACCCAATCGGCAAGAATTTGCCAACAATTGAGACAAGCCTCAAGCTGCGCCGGGATGCCTGGACATGTGGAAGGTTGAGGTAAGCACGTTCATGGGATGAAAACTCTTCTGTTGCAGGTTCCCCTGGAAAGTTCCAATTGCCGGTTGCTCTGACGGGGACAACACTTTCTTAACGTGTCTGCTGAGAATCACTGACTATTCTCTAAGGGACCTCTCTCTGGGACGTCCATCAGAGGGGAAAGTAAGGGACGGGGAGGATGCTGAGAGAGACAAGCCCCGGCTCCTTGCACTTAAGGGACTGATTGGAACTTCATATATTTCACCATGCAGTGCATCCCCCAGAGGTGCGCTACCAGAGCTTCACGGGCTGGAAAGCTCCCCCTTTACCTGTTCTGTAGCCGGTGCTGTTCAGATAGACGGCAAAAGTCCGCGGCTCGTGCACTGCCTGCCAGGAGGGGGAAGAGCAGTTCTCGTTGTTGGTGTAGACGTTGTGGTTGTGCACGTACTTGCCCGTGAGCATGGAGGACCGGGAGGGGCAGCACATGGGCGTCGTCACGAAGGCGTTGGTGAAGGTGGCCCCCTCACGTTCCATAATCCTTCTGGTTTTGTTCATGACCTGCAGGGACCCTGGAAGGCACAATGGCCAGCACTGTTAGCAGACAGCACCGCACGATCACCCGCCGACGTCACGTCACTCAGGGACTCTGCTCCCCCTGACTTGTTCATTTCTCTTCCTTAGCTCGAAGGAGTCTATCATTTGACGAGCTCTCATTTCTAGAACAAAATGCAACATTTGGGATTCTGCCATCTCAAGTATTTTGCAGAATAAAAAACACATTTCAGCTTCTCCCCTCCTTAATCACAAAGAAAAAAAAAAAAAAAAAAAGAAAAGCAGGTTTATCTGATCACTAAAGCTAGAATTTTAGAGACGGAGCAGATTCCAAGGCCAGCAGCCCTTTGAAGATGATCAGAGAGCATCAAAACAGAGCATCAAAACTCCTAGCCCACCACACTCGCACCATGCCTCAGACACTGTAGAGATGACGAGATAGAATGTTTTCATCGTATGAAATAAAAGAGGGGAGAAATTTTCCAATTAAGTAAAAGTCCTTCCAAAATGCCTGTGTTTTTTTTTTTTTTTACTGGGGTATAGTTGCTTTACAATGCTGTGTCAGTTTCTGCTGTACAACGAAGTGAATCAACTATATGTATACACGTATCCCCTCCCTCTTGACCTCCCTCCCACCCCCCCATCCCACCCATTTTGGTCACCACGGATCATTGAGTAGAGTTCCCTGTGCTGTACAGCAGGTTCCCACTAGCTATCTATTTTACACATGGTAGTGTATATATGTGGATCCGAATCTCCCAGTTCATCCCACCCCCCTTCCTCCCCTGTGTCCACACGTCTGTTTTCTATGCCTGTGTCTCTGTTCCTGTGCTACAAATTGGTTCATCTGTACCATTTTTCTAGATTCCACATATATGCGTTAATATACGATATTTGTTTTTCTCTTTCTGGCTAACTTCACTCTGTATGACAGACTCTAGGTCCTTCCACGTCTCTACAAATGACCCAGTTTCGTTCCTTTTTATGGCTGAGTAATATTCCATTGTATATATGTACCATATCTTCTTTATCCATTCGTCTGTCAGTGGGCATTTAGGTTGCTTCCATGTCCTGGCCATTGGAAATAGTGCTGCAATGAACATTGGGGTGCATGTGTCTTTTTTTTTTTTTTGCATGTGTCTTTTTGAATTATGGTTTTCTCAGGGTATATGCCCAGTAGTGGGATTGCTGGGTCATATGGTAGTTCTATGTTTAGTTTTTTAAGGAACCTCCATACTCTTTACACTCCCACCAAGAGTGCAAGAGGTTTCCCTTTTCTCCACACTTTCTCCAGCATTTATTTTTTGTAGATTTTTTGATGACGACCATTCTGACCAGTGTGAGGTGATATCTCATTGTAGTTTTGGTTTGCAAAATGCCTGTGTTTAATTAAAAAAAGATCTTCAATGTAAGTTGGTATTCTCTAGCAAACTCACCACATACCTGCCAGTTTTTCTACCAGGATAGTACGACCAGTTTATATTTTCACCTGTTTCCACGTCATTTTAAAAGATGGGTTGTTTGTTTGTGAAAGAGCTATGATTCTATCGCATTCAAAAGTATCTGCATAGTAGTAAAGTATGCCATTTGAACTGTAAAGGATGAAATTGTACATACGATTTCTGAGGAAGGAAAAAAAAACCTATTTCGATTATCCAGCCAAACATGGAAGCTGAAACCCATCCAAATACTGCAGGAAAAAAAAAAAAGCTCAGGCCAGAATTCAATAGTCTTTTCAGGACCTGTCAAGAAATGCACTACAGAGCACTACAGCCAAGGCCATTGCATTTCAATCCTGGAGCCTCACATTTCCAACAGGTCCTACTTCTTCCAAAGAAAGGGAGAAAGTCTATGTAGCTTTCCAAGAAGGAAGGAAATCGTAATGCAAACCAGGCAAGCATTCAGAGCAGAAGAGAAGCGTGCAGCCATCCAAAAACCACAGTTAGCCTGATTTTTTTTCACATACGAGCTCTTACCATTCACATGAAAACAGAAAAGATGGTTTCTAATTGGGCCTCCTTAGAGCTCCCTAAAATATGCTTCAGTTAGGAGGATTCCTAACTGCTCTCTCTCCCCTGGTTGTATTCAGGGGATCAAGCAACATTTTTGCCATCAGCGGATAACATGTAGTGAGCACCTACTTCATGCTAAGCATTCATTCTATTGACCTCAACCCTCTGGACGGATCCCCCAGAGTGCAGCACTAACAAAAGAAATGGAAAATTCTCTGCTGCCTCTCATCTTCAGCAGTAAACCATCCAGATGAGAATTTACATATGAAAATTGCTTAGGGGTATCTGCAAAGCAAGGTAGACGTGAGCGTGGATATAGCAGTAGCAGGACGTATAAAGACAGCGGGGACCGGAGGCAATGTTTAATAAGAGCTCTGCCACAGGAGATGAGGACAAATGGAAGGAAAGGAGGAAGAAAAACATGGGATGGGTGAAGTGTACTGTGGGTAGCACGGGGAAGGTGGTATGCACGGTGCACTGGAGGTGGGAAGAAGTAAGTGGAGTGATGAAAATGGCACGTGGATTTTCTGCAATGAAAACGAATATGAAGACTTCTCTTGATGAAATGGGCGGCAGATTTAGCCAATAGCTTGGAGGCTGGGCAGAGATATTTGGATTTGACAGAATCAACAAAATGACGGCAGAGCAAGTTCTTTGTCAAAGGCAAAGAGAGGTGTTGCCATGGCAATGGAAGTATGTGCATTGCGGGGTGGAGTGGGGAATAGGCTGGTCCATCAAGGGTACGGCCAAAAGGTTGCTGAACCCACCCGGCCATGGGCTGATAAGAACTTGAAGTGGATTGTGCCTTTAAAATAGAAGGACTCTTAAGCAGCGGACCCAAGAGACGTTGTAATGCATTCAGAAGGCTGTGAGTTGACTCACAGTTTTCAGCCTGGGAAGAAAACTGGAAAAGTAATGGTTTCACTGTTACTCAAGAAGTAACTAACAAGAAATATGTCCTATAGAAGATCAAAGAAGTGCATTTTAGAAATGTTGTGTTTTATATTTGTGTTGGTTGATCACACAGGGGGAAAGAGCCTGGAGAAAATACATGAAATGAGACGCAGGAGTGGGGAGAGAGTTCGAGGTTGATGCCAAAGTCCATTCCCTTATTACTCCTTCCTCTTTAGAAAACTGCAGTGATTACTTATGGTAATAGCTTGAATTTTGGGAAAACTCAGCAAACACTGTTGACCAATTTTTATTGCCTAACAGTCGTTTCATGTCAAAGAATGACTTCTCAGAGTTTCCTTATGAGCCTAGCTGGACTCAAATTAAAAAAAAAAAAAAATGCAGCTGGAGGCCATCCTCCAAGGTCCCGAATCACAAAGCTGCAACCTCCAGTTTACAGACTTATTTGGACCGCAGCACAGGATGGGAGGTGAAAATCTGATCTAAGGTCAAATAATCTACAAACTGGGGACTAAAACTTAGCCCCTTGCATCATAATTGCCCCAGCCAGGACTCTCCTCTCATTCTAAGTATCTCTCTTTTCTTAATTGACTGAGATGGTTGTACTGAGGAACTAAAAAATCCCTCCAAATGCTCTGCTTCCAACCAGCCCACACGTCTAAGGGAACAATGAAGACATTTGGTCCCTGCAGGTACTGTGACCACGGTAGAACCACGGGCGGGGTTCCCGAATGTGAGGTTCCTGAATGTGGCTTCACGTTTCTCAGTAAGGAGAAGATTCTGAGACAATGCTTCTCCAACGTTAAAAATCACCTGGAGCACATGTTAAATCCTAGACTTCTGGGTCCACCCTGAGATGCTGATTTAGTAAGACCCGGGAAGGACCAGAGAATTTGCATTTCTAACAAGCTCCCTGAGGATGCTGGCGCGGCCCCTCCCCACTCTTGCAGAACTCTTTGATGCCTGACACAGAGCCAGGGAAGCCTCGAGCTGGAAGAGACTTTCGTGGGTGCCTCATTTTAAGTGATCTAAGTGGCTTAGACCGCTTCCAAGCCTGTAAGGTGGGCAGAGAGGAAGAGGAAGCACTGATTTCATACTTTTATTTTACTCTCATGGATTTTCTACTTTACTCCCACTTCTAAGTGCTTCCCGTGTAGCAACTCATTTAACCCTGACAATAGCCTTCCATAGCGGGTGCTATTATTTATTATTCTCATACCAAGGATGATAAAGCTGAGGAGCAAAAGGGTTAAACAATGTGCCTAGGGCCACACAGACCCTAAGCAACAGAACCCAGATGCAAAGGCAGGCAGTCTGCTCAGAGACCACGCTCTTAAGCTCCAAGTAGGCTGGGTCCTGGCTGTGACACTGACGTTCTCAAGACTGAGACACAGAAACGATGTCTGCTCGGAGTCAGGATATGTCTCATTTTCTGTAATCTCATATCTTGCTTCATCCGGCCTCTTAGGGGAGATACTAACAGACACTAAAGCCTGTCTCCTGCCCTCTTAGGGGCTGAAGTGATTAAAGTAGCTCGGGCCCAGGTCGGGGTGAGTGGGCTGCAGGCGTGTCTGTCTTCAGAAGCCGACAGTCACACTGGTGTTAACTGCTGCCTCTGATCTCGGATCCCCTGCGTAGACACAGATGATGGAGCACAGGAATCACACCTCTTCCCTCTGCTGAGTCACTGCACTCCAACAAGGTAAGCAAAAAGCTCCTTCTTCTCTTTTATGGCTGTGCAATGATTTTATATGTCAGCCAACAACACTGCCTCGTCCTGCTTCTACAGCCACTATGATCGCACCATTGATTTTTCATTGGGAAACTACCAAACACTATTCTGCATAAAACAACTCATAATTATGCATTTCCAGCTTGAGAGCGGTGGATGGGACCATGTCTTGTCCTATAGCTGGAAGGACTCAGTTTTGTTTTAAGCTGAAGCTCCTCACTTCTTCTGGGTTTCAGGCCTTTGGTGCCTAAAATGCAAATCGTGTTGATTCTTCGTTATCAGAACAATTATTTCATAGGAATGACATGAAGCTTAAGGTTAAAGAATCATAACGAGATTCCCAAAGCAGGGCTTAGGAGCGTGAGCACGAGAAGAGAAAGAGCCCTGGGTTTGGACTTGGGGGGAAACATCTGGGCGTTTGTCACAGATGAACTTGAACAAGCCATTTACCCTCTTTTGGTTTGTGTTTCTCAGCTGTAAAATGGAGCTAATAATAGCTCCCCGGACTAGTTAGCAGGGCTGTTGAGCAAACGACATGAGCTGCGGTTTTACTTTGTGATCACCTCAGCCCCAACGTGTTTCCTTTACTCTTGCCTTTTCCATCTCCCTATCTGTAATCACATCTGCATTCCAAAGCTAAGGTAAGAATACAGAGGTTGCGACAGACTGAACTTTCTCGTGTCCTTCCAAAATGTATAGGTTGAAACCTAACACCCAAGGTGATGGTATTAGGAGGTGGGGCTTTGGGAGGTGATCAGGTCATGAGGGTGGAGCCCTCATGAATGGGATCAGCCCCTCATAAAAGGGGCCACAGAGGGTTCCCTTGCCCCTTTCTCCATGTGAGGACATGGTGACAAGACAGCCACTTATGAACCAGGAAGTGGGTCCTCACCCCCCACCGAATCTGCTGGAGCCTTGATCTTGGACTTTTCAGCCTCCAGAACTGTGAGAAATAATTACCTGATAATTATAAATATAATAATTATATTTATAATTATTATAATAATTATATTATATATCATATATTATTATATATAATTATATTATAATTATATTTATTATATATTTATATGTATTATAATTATTATATATAAATATATTATTATTATATATAATTATATATTATATATAATTATATTATAATTATTATAATAATAATTATAATATTATAAATATTATAATTATAATAAAATTATAATATAATTATAATATTATAAATATTATAATTATAAATATTATAATAATTATAAATATCTGCTGTTTATAAGTCACTAAGCCACCCAGTCTATGATATTTGGTTAGAGCAGTCCTCACGGACTAAGACAGAGGTCAACTGCTTTGTCTGTGCTTCAAGACATAAAACGTTAATGCTGGCTGAGAGATATCAGCTCCCCTCCACCCATCATACACTGTTCCCCACGCCCCTCTTAAGCCAGAAGCCTGACTTCATTATCATTTAAAATTGTCCTGTGAGGTGGAAGCCTGACAGGGATGTTCTGAAGTGACCGTAATTAAGTCCAGTAGCTGGCATGGGGGCACTGCTGACTGGGCTGGCTTGAGGACAGGGAAGGTCCAGGCCACAGCTGAATCTTGGGGCTGCCAAGAAAAGCTGTCCCAGTGCCAGAGTTCCAGGTTGGGACTGGAGACATCTGCCATTCGCTCTTGCAGGGGTGGGGATGTCATAGCCAGGAATTTAAATCATTCTACAGGCTTCAACTCATTTATTCCCAAACCACATGTGTGAAAAAAGGTCAGGAGGGAGAAAATGCCCCACTAATCGGAATGACTTTACCAAAATCACACAGAGAGCTTGTTACTTCACGTACATGTTAAACTTTACAACAAAGCTTTGCCTTTCCTGATTCAAATATCTTAGCATTTGATTGTTCAATATTTCATACTATCAAACATGAACATTTTCATCGAGGCTGTTCATCATGTCCAGAAAAACTCACAGAACCAGAAATTCAATAATAAATTTTGTCATCATCATCCTTTAAGGAAGTCCCAGATATGTGGCATTCATACACATCTGGCTTCATAGAGCGACACACCTCTGTGTGAATTGCAACAATTCATGGTTTGATGAGTGATAATGACAAGCAAACACAACTCATTAAATGTGCAGGGTTGTTTCTAGACGCCATTGTTTTATGATGGGGTAAGGTTAATGATTTAAATATATAAATGGCCTGTGCTAAAGCACATCCCTGCTATTTTCCTATGCCAACAGTTAAGTATGGAACCTTAAACAGTGATATTTCCCATATTAAAAACGGCTTTATTGGTCTATTGAAAATTTTAATTCTGAAAGCATTAAAAAGATAACATGATCACACAGTATACCGTCTTCTACCAAAACTATGAAATTGGTAGGAAAGAAAAAAACAGATGTTTCAGCTAAAACCAGAGGAGGGAAAACAAGTTGGGGGAAGAAGGGACCAAGAAGCAGATAATAAATCTGTCTGGCATGTTTCCAGGTCACTAGGACTCATTATTTTTTTTCCCCTAAAGAGCTAAAGGCCATTAAAAGTGGGGACTAGTTTTTTAGGGAAATGGAAGTAAAAATGCCTACAGGCTAGACAGAGAAGGTAGGCAGGTACAAGAAAAATCACAGAGCTTTCATGTTTCCAGTTTTCTATGTTTGATAGAGATGTGGGTATACAGAACTTTCCCCTGGCTATACGAAAATCAGCAGGATGGGCATGATGGCAAATAGCAAGTGCTCCTTGGCCTAAGTGTTGGGGAGCAGTGGAGAGTGGTGGGGACCGTGAGGGTCTCGGGAGGACACGCCCCACCTAATGGGGGCAGCTTTGACTCCCCTTCAAGCATTTAACTGATGGCTGCCTCATGGGAATGTAAGCCCTCATTCTTCTGAACTTTCAAGAAGAGTCGGAATCTGGATTTTTTTTTCTTTTTATGTAAAATCACCTGATCTTTTAAAATGTTGCCTTGATTTTAAAAAGTGTGCTGGTCAAGCAAAACACATCTGTGGGCTAGCTCTGGACTGTAGATCCCATTTGTGACCTCTGCTTTAGACAAAGTGTTTCCATGTATTTAAGATTTCTTAATTCTCCTTATGATCTAAGAGAAGCATTGGGTCAGCGTTACTGAGATGTTAGCACCACTCCAATTTCCTAAGAATTTAAGAAATGCCACATTGAGCCAGATCAATGGTCTAATCAGCTCATTATTCTGTTTCTCAGAGTGGCACCCAGGGACCATTTGGGAAAGATTTAGAGCCTAATCTCTTTGACTCTAGTCTCAGAAAGTTAGGGGAGTCCCACAAGCTGATTTTCTGATTTTCTTCGTTTTGATTTGTAAAATATTTCAAGTGCAGGGAAAAATAGAATAAATAACATGTCTCCTAGCTTTGTCAAAGCTTAACATTTGATCACAGTCGCTTCAGATAAATATTTTAAATTTTAAAATGAAATATGGATACTGCTGATGTTCTTGGTTACCACTCCTTCCCCAGATGGTAACCATCATCCCAAACTTCATGTTAATCATGTCCGTTTGTGTTTTCCTAGCTTAAAAAAAACCCATAATTCAAAAATATACATGCACCCCAATGTTCATAGCAGCATTATTTACAATAGCCAAGACATGGAAGCAACCTAAGTGCCCATCAACAGACAACTGAATTAAGAAGATGTGGTACTGGGAATTCCCTGGCAGTCCAGTGGCTAGGATTCCATGCTTTCACTGCCAAGGGCGCAGGTTCAGTCCCTGGCTGGGGAACTAAGATCCCACGAGCCATGTGGTGTGGCCAAAAACAAAAAATAAAAAGTAAATAAAATAAAATCAATCATACATTATTTTTAAAAAAGAAGATGTGGTACGTATATATACAATGGAATATACTCAGTCATAAAAAAGAATGAAATAATGCCATTTACAGCAACATGGATGGACCTAGAGATTATCATACTAAGTGAAGTAAATCAGACAGAGAAAGACAAATATCATATCACTTATACGTGTAATCTCAAATATGATACAAATGATCTTATTTACAAAACAGAAATGGACTCACAGACATAGAAAACAAACATGGTTACCAAAGAGGAAAGGAGGGGGAGGGATAAATTAGGAGTTTGGGATTAACATATACACACTAATATATATAAAATAGATAACTAACAAGGACCTACTGTATAGCACAGGGAACTATACTCAATATTTTGTAATAACCTATAAGGGAAAAGAATCTGAAAAAAATAGATATATATGTATGTATAACTGAATCACTTTGCTGCACAGCTGAAACTAACAGAATATTGTAAATTAACTATACTTCAATTTTTTTAAAAAAGGTGTAAATCTCCACCCATTAACTTTGCCTAAAAACCTGAACTATTTACAGGTAGAGGCATAACCTGAACCACTTCTCAAGTTGTGGAAAAAGCAAATCCAGAAGTACGGGGACCGTTGGTTAAATTACTTAATCTTTCCATGGATCAAGTGTTCTCCTGGGATGATGATCTTTGTCCTACCCACCCAACTTGGGTGGGATGACAATAAAATGCAATAATGAGAATAAGTGTTCTTTGGAAAAAGATAAAGTGCTATCCACATATAAGGTTCTAGCACTTTTATTAGTAAATTCCTCATGTGTTTCACTCCTTTCACAAAGTACTAGTTTACTTTATTTGTCCTCAAAGTTGAGGGAGGGGCCCCAGTCCTACTTAACAAGAGCCTTCCTTCCCAGCTTGTTTCATAAACCTGGATTACAATCCTTCTTAGCCTTTGTCTTTCCAGACAAAGAGATACAATTGTTTTATTCTTTCCCAAAAGGAAAAGTATTCTATTACAATTTTTGTAGTTGTTTTCCTAAGCCTTTTCTAAGTCTGTTATATCCTTCTGGAGGCACAGAAGCCAAAAATGCCTGTAGTGTTACAGGTGCAAAAGTTTTGCTTAGGTGAAGATTTATTCAATATTTGGCAAACATAATCACATGTAAGTAAAAAATCAAACCAAAACAAACCATGTCAAAACCACAATTAGAGAACATCTCACACCCATTAGGATGGCTATTATCAAAAAACCAGCAAACAGCAAATGTTGTCAAGAATGTGGAGAAACTGGAACCCTTATGTACTGTTGGTGGGAATGGACAATGGTGCAGTCGCTATGAAAACAGTATTGCAGTTCCTCAAGAAATTAAAAACAGGATTATCTAATGATCTAGCAACCCCATTTCTGGGTATATACCCCCAAAGAATTGAAAGCAGCGTCTCAAAGAGACATTTATACACCTATGTTCATAGTAGCATTATTCACAATAATCAAAAAGCAGAAGCAACACTAATGTCTAACAGGAGATCAATGGATAAACATAGGGTGGATATACATATAATGGAATATTATTTAACCTTCAAAAGGAAGGAAATTCTGAGACATGCTACAACACAGATGAACAGTGAGGAAGGACATTATGCTAAGTGAAATAAGCCACTCGCAAAAAGATAAATACTGTATGATTCCACTTATATGAAGTACCCAGAGCAGTCAAATTCATAGAGACAGAAAGTAGAATGGTGGTTGCCAAGGGCTAGGGGTTTAGGGAGTTACTGTTTAATAGGTATAGAGTTTTAATTTTATAGAATGAAAAGAGTTTTGGAGATTGGTTGCACAACAATGTGAATGTACTTAACACTATTGAATTGTACACTTAAAAATGGTTAAGATGAGGACTTCCCTGGTGGTGCAGTGGTTAAGAATCTGCCTGCCAATGCAGAGGAAACGAGTTCGATCCCTGGTCCAGGAAGACCCCACATGCCGCGGAGCAACTAAGCCCGTGCGCCACAACTACTGAGCCTGCATGCTGCAACTACCGAAGCCCGCTTGCCTAGAGCCCGTGCTCCGCAACAAGAGGAGCCACTGCAGTGAGAAGCCCGCGCACCGTAACGAAGAGTAGCCCCCGTTTGCCGCAACTACAGAAAGCCCATGCGCAGCAACGAAGAAAGAACGCAGCCAAAAAAAAAAAAAAAAAAAATTGGTTAAGATGATTAAAAAAAAACACAAAAGCCAACTAAAGTCTAGAGCAGTTAAGTGTCAAGAAAGATCACGAGAGCGTTACAATCGGCCAGGCAAAAGTCTCCATCAAACTGTCCTCACTACCAAGAGCATAATTTTTCTGCTGAGAAAAGAAGTCTTCTCTAAATTTTTACCCATGGTTCACAGTGGTTCATCATCAACTTGTTCTGCCAGTGGGATAACAAGACCCATCTTAGCTGTTATCTTGGAACCTAGGGCGTGACCATATATTTACAGGTTGTTTTAGGAAGGGCTCAATAAATATTTGTTGAAGGACGGATTGAGGGAAGGAATCATGGTTAAATGTGTAGCTGTGGAGACCCAGCCCTAATACAGATCCTGAGTTTACCATTTCCTAGCTCATCACAGCCTATGCGACTTCTCTAAGCCTCATTTATCTTAAGTATAAACTGAAGAGAGTAATAGTAACCACTTCATAGAGCGATTGTGATGATTAAATGAGTGAATGCTTAGCCTGGTATCTGGGTAGGAAATCAAGGAAGGAAGTAAAGGCAAGGCAAACATGTAGGAAACAGCTGGGTTGACTGAACCTGGCCTACGACTCTTCACCATTATATCCATGTGTTTCCACTAGAAGCCAGTGTTTAATAACTGCTTAATAAATATTTACTGAATGAATTAATTAACTATAGGATAAGGATGAAATTTTGAACTCTTAAAAATACACTGATCAAACAATTCCTTAATTTATTTTAAAGACAAGGATTGTATATTGAAGAGGTAGATCATGACGGATACTTGCATTCATTTCTGGGAATTCTGTTAGCCTTTTCAGGCCCCTGTGGGTCCACTTCCAGTTTACTCAGCACCTACTAGATTCCCAGCACAGTCCCAGCATCAGGACTGCAACACTACCCTGCCCTCTAGCTGCTCTCAGTTGAGTGGAAGAGACAGGTATGGAAGCACATGGTGGATTAAGGGTCATTTGCTGGAGGCAGGTCCAAGGTGGTGCAAAGGAAAGTTCCCTCCACCCTGCTGGACAGCAGGATTGTTTTGGTAAAGGAAGACCCCCGAGGGGAAGGCATCTGGACTGGGTCACGAAGAATAGGTAGGGGTTCGCCAGGTGGAAAAATGGGGAAAGGGCAGAGGGGATGAGATGTACAAAGGCATGAAATATAGGTGAGGGAGATGAAACCACCAGACACCTTCAGGGAAGTGTAAGTTGTTTCCATGAAGCACAGAGCAAAAGTGGGGGAAAGGGAAATAGCCTTACAGAAATAGGTAGGGACAGATGCCCAGCGCTCATCAGCCTGCAGAGGGGAGGGGCTTAATCCTCTTGGTAAAGGAACCCGGTGGAGGGTTTTAAGCAGCAGAGACCTGATCAGATACTTGCAGGAAATGAAGAATAGGTAGGAGGGGCCAAGACTAGAGGGCACAGGTGGGTCACGTGACCAACCAGTTAGGGAAAAACTGGGAGAGAAGAGAATGGCTTCATTGAAAAGGATGGATACGAGAGATGTTAAGGGAGGTGAAGTCAAAGGTCTTCACTTTACTTGCCCTGTAGGCGAATGAAAACTTAAACCACCAGCCACATACATACTAAAGTCATACCTGCAAGACTTTTCATTTTGGCATGATGCCTGAAAATCCATGGTCTTGCTTAAGCAATTAAGTGAGAGGGACTTCCCTGGTGGCACAGTGGTTGAGACTCTACGCTCCCAATGCAGGGGCCCCGGGTTCAATCCCTGCTCAGGGAACTAGATCCCACCTGCATGCTGCAACTAAGAGTTCACGTACCACAACTAAGGAGCCCGCCGGCCTCAACTAAGACCTGGCGCAACCAAATAAGTAAATAAAAATTAAAAAATAAGCAATTGGGCTTCTCTGGTGGTGCAGTGGTTGAGAATCCGCCTGCCAATGCAGGGGACACGGGTTCGAGCTCTGGTCTGGGAGGATCCCACATGCCGCGGAGCAGCTGGGCCCGTGAGCCACAGCTACTGAGCCTGCGCGTCTGGAGCTTGTGCTCCGCAACAAGAGAGGCCACGATAGTGAGGGGCCTGCGCACCGCGATGAAGAGTGGCCCCCGCTTGCCACAACTAGAGAAAGCCCTCGCACAGAAACTAAGACCCAATGCAGCCAAAAATAAATAAATAAATAAATAAATAAATTTATTAAAAAAAAAAAAGCAATTAAGTGAGAGACAACAGACGCTGCAAGTCACCTCCAACAATCATTACCTCTGCTGGCTTTTAGTGCCTTTGTTTCCAGCTGAACCCAAAAAGTTAACTTTTTGGGATTCCAGGGTTTGGTTTCCAATTGGAAATCAAAGTCCCTATCCCTGTGGATCAAATTCCAGCCTGGAGGGGTTTATCCTCAAAGACCCTAGCCAGAGGAGCTCTGGAAAGAAGCCCAGGGTGCTCTGCTAGCAGGAAGTCTAAAAGCTACAAGCAACGGTCAAGTTCAGCGTGATGGATAAGCCTAGCTGAGCGATTCCTGAGAGCAAGGAATTGCGTCCAGGAATGGAAATGAGTGGTGGTGACAACTTGTAAGGGCAAGCTTTTCATTTGTCCTAGGTACCCTAGAAGAACTTGACCCTAAGCTTATGGGCAAGACCATAGGGCTGGGCCATTAAAGAAAGTGAGAAGGTGAGAAACTAAATCAGGTGATACAGAAGCTGAGCTGAAACACCAGATGTTGGCAGGCTTTCTAAGGGCTCTAGAATTAACCCAGGTGAGTGAATTCTTCAGAAAAGCATCCTGTCTAAGGTGGTAGCAGTGAATTACTACCGGAAGGATGTGCAGGATACTGTAACTTTCAATTCCCTAACAATCACAAGCTGTGAATAAAGGAATCACCTTAATAATAATGACAATCGACAAGTTCTTTTTGTATCCGTCTATGTTCATCTGCATTGCAGAGAATTACAGTCATAATCTCATACTCTTTGAAACAAATTTGCCCAAATATTTTGAAAAGTTCTGGACCAAGAGTTTTCCAAGGCGCACGATCCAACCCTTGACTTCTACAGTTTCGTGCTTCCTCTTGCCTGCCATCCTCCCATCCTCCCACCCCACTCCCAGCTTCAAAAACTTAAGATCAGAAGAGTCAAGTTGAAACACAAACCAAATGCTGTATCATTAATACGAGTACATTTTATAACCTAGGTTGTTGGTTCAGATACTACCATGATGTGCCAAACCCCCAAAAGTTAACTGACTGTTACTGATAATGCAAAGCCAGCAAATCATTTGAGCAAAAGAGACCAAAAGTGAAAAACCCAGTGTCTCACCCAGCTCCACGTCCTGATCATCGGTGAGCACAAGAATGATGTTGGGTCGGATGTTTTTTCGTTCCTGCTGTATCCGGCCTCTGAACCTCGGGGATCTGATGGTTGAACCGAGGCTCCCCAGCAGCTGTGTGCCCAGCACAGCCAAAACCAGAGCACAGCAAGAATACTTCATTGTGCTTGGTCCAATGTCGCAAAACTGACAAAATGTCTGTCTCCTGGTTCCTGCAGCTCTGGGCAGTCAGAGAGAAAGGGAGAGGGAGAGACGAAAATGAAATCCAAGCCCCAAACACAGTTGTAGAAAAAGCACTACAACTCAGTGAGAACTGGCACATAAACCGGCAGAGAAAGGGCTGCCCATGAGTCAGAAGCGGCAAACCCTCCCAGGCGTCAGGTCGTTTTTTTAAGCGCTTGATTATTTTGCAAATTCACTTTTGTCCTTTATTCTCATTCCAACTTTTCCGATTTCAAAATTCATTGCCAAAATAGAATTTCCAACACAGAGCTCAGATGTAAAAGCTTTCTGACAAGAGCTAATACCTTCAATTAGGTATCCTGGTTGAATAATCAATTGCTATACTCAGAGGTATTCAGGACATCTGCAGATGGGGTCCTGGAAGGGGGAGAAAAAATACAAAGGAAACGTCAGTCAAGGATTTTGACACAGATTTTTGGTCTGAAATAGTCTCTTGGAACAGCATAAATATATATGTATAGATATGATTTATATATTATATTTATATATAAGTATAATAAATATAAATGTAATATAGAAATCATATCTATACATATATATTGATATAATTTTTAAAATCTGTACTCCAAAAGGGAGAAACAGAAGGAAACAACATTCAGAACTGCTAACAAATGACATGAATAACACCTTCATTTCATAATCATAAATACAGTGATCTGGGTATCATCCCTGCTCACACTTTAATAGTACTTTAAACATCCCCAAGAAAACAAATGACTGATAAGGAAGAGCCAGCAGTGCCTGTGAAACCACAGGGCACTGGAGTGTTTGCATCTGGGGAGCGTTAACTCACCTGCGGACGATATTGAGTACTTATCAAGCAGAATGAAACGCAAAGCTGTCATTTGTCATCTGCATGATGTCACTCACTGCCCAGGAGAGTTCTTTTTGCTGACAAAGACTTCATAGTAAGTGGCTGGGAGAGCAACCTTTCCCAGTCTCCGAAAAGCTAACTGTCCTCCATCAATCACCGGGGGAAGGGATGCTTCCTCCCGGCTGGGCTGGTCCCTCGGCCCAGCCCTCGTCCCCAGCGCATCGGCGCCTAAGGGGACAGAGCCCTCCTCCGACTGTCAGCACCAGCTTCACTACTGTCCAGAGCCGGTGCAGCGCCGCTAGCACCGAGGTTTGGCTTTGCCGCAGCAGATCTCAACCTGCAAAGCAACATGACTGATGGGCTCTGAGGCTGGAGGTTAGAGGCGACCCTTCCACCTTAAAAAAATCAAATCAAATCAAATCTGGAGGGGAGCACTGTGGAAGTCTTTGCGAATCTGCACAGGAGGAGACTTTGGAAAGGGTTGGAAAAATGCCCCTTTCACTTTAGAACGCTAACCTGCTGAAAGCTGTTCTCTTGGACTTCTGAAAGATAGCAAAGGGCTCATTAAAAAAAACAAAAAAACAAAAAAACACCATCTTTCTCTTGACTGTCACGAGGGAGCATCTGTATGGGAATTTCGACTGCCCTAAAATTAATCAGATAGCAGCCCGCTCCAGCAGTCACTCTGTCCCCACACACCTGAGGGTCTGTATTTTGATGCTCAACAATAAATGGGGGTCAGATAAGTAAGCATCACGAATGAAGTGTGAGGAATGCAAAGCAGGAGGAAAGGGACTCCATCGCTCCCTTCCGCGCCTTCAACTCTGGAGGGTGACATGGGGCAGCGAAAGAAGAATAAAGAAAGACGGTGTACCGCTTCCCCCTGCCATACACATTATTGTGTTTTACACAAACACACACGCCCCTATTATTTTAAACTTTATGAGCTGTTTTGTAAACAGTTCTAATGCTTTTTACTTTGCAGCCTGTAATTATTCTTTGGGAGGGAAGAAGGGAGGGAGAGAGAGAGAGAAAGACTCAGTAAGAACTAGGTTTTAAAACAAAAATCCAGTGTCTGCAGCAAGGCAGTCCTGACCACATGATCTGCAGAGCAAAAAAGCAAGCCACCTCCGATTGATCCTGTGGCTTGAGAAAGTCAATACGTACGGTTTGGCGTGCGGTTTTGTTTTTTGTTTGGTAATAACTCGGGGTTATTTCAGTGATTGCGGTGCCTGCTGAACACTGAAAGCCCGCAATTGTTCTGCCCTGACTGTTGGGTTTCTGGGCATTTGTTTTAAATCATGAGAAAACTGATACAAGCATGAAAGGATGGGAAAGCAAAAGAAATGAGTGAAACAATGGCTTTCTCCCACAGAGCGTGCATTAGTCTAAGAGTTAAATACAGAAGTTTCTTAGGGGGTTGGTCCTTGAAGTAGCAAAACTTTGCCCACCTCTCAAAGCCGGCAACGTTGTGTGAAGAGAGAGTCAGCGGGGTTTCTTGCATCCGCTATGGTTTAAACTAACCTCTGCTGACAATGGTGACCCAGAAAATACAGTCAGACTCACAGTATGGAGGGAACAGCAGCGCTTGGTTTAAATAATCAGCCACACATGCAACTGAAAATTCTTGACTATTAAGATGCTGATAACATTCCCTGGAACCCAATCAGTGTTCTGGGTTATTCTTTTCTTTATTGTATTTACTTTACTTCTTCCTTTAGGAAAAAGAAAATTAGCCTTAATGGTACCTTGTATAAACTACATTGAAAATCATTTCCTAATAAAGAAAAGGGACAGCAGAGAAGATGCACGCTTTACCTATAAAGTAGCTTTCCTTTCTGGACAGTCAAAGGTGCAGAAGAGACCTACGTTTATTTTTTCTGCCACAATTTATTATCGATTCAGGGGATACATATGTAAAAGCCGAGAAATTGAGTGGTAAAGAAAATGGAACTTTCAGACAGGTCTGGCCAGCAGGAGCGCTCCCTTTACTAAAACACACAAAACACAGAACTCTGAAGAAAAGTGCACACAGACAATTCTTTATTCAAAAATGACCTTTTAGAACCTGTCATCCTCTCACTGCCTGGTTTCCAGCTCCAGAAGGAAAAGAAGGAAAAAAACCTGACAGACAAAATGCAGACCTCAACAAAGGAGACAAGGATGCAATGTCTGAATTGGATACTTTGTGGCAGACGACAAGTGTCCTTAGAGACTAACAGCTTGTCTTGAGAAATAGTCGAAAATGGGAGAAATGTCAAAAGAGGTTTTTCTCACACATGGAAAGTGAGCTTGAGGAACGGTTGCTGTATTCACGAATCAGGACCGGAACACAAGATGCCTATTCTTCAAGCTCTAAAGTGAAAACACCAATTGTAGCTATGGCCAATTGGTGGGGAAAGTTTACAACACTTTGTTTGGGGCAGTCAAGCCAACTATAAATGTGACATTAAAAGTTTCAAGTCACATATAAAAGAAAGAAAAGACTGGGAAGCCTTCAAGCCAACTGGACAGAAAGTCTAGTTCACATATGCTTGTCTAGCAAAACCCCACACTAAATCAAAGCCCTCGTTGCCCCAGTAGGTTTAAGGGGGTCTCTGTCTTCAATAAGCCTCCCTTTGTCTGGGCAGCTGGTGCCGAGGTACAGGGGACGGTGGCCATATGCTTGTCCACCACTGTGGTTGTCAAGGTGTAATCTGGGACTTTGGGGGGGACCCTGAGATCCTTGTGGTGGAATCCACAAGACCAGAACTATTTTGAAGAATACTGACACTTTATTTCCCTTTTTCACTTCGCTGACATTTGCACTGATGATCTAAGGGCAATGGTGGGCAAAGCTGCTTTTGTATGAGTGAAGGGAGCACCACATACGGTTAAAAAAAAAAAAACAGTTTCACTCAAGATGAAGCAGTAACATGATTAATTTGATTAAACCTTGACCCTTGAAGGCACATCTTTTCTTTTAAGTTTTCTGTTTTGAGAGAGGAGGGACACATAAAACCCTTTGCAGCCTATGGATGTGTGATGCTTGTTGAGGGAAAGCACTCGTGGGACTGAGTTGCCAGGTGAACTAGACACATCTTTTTTCTCTGTTTTTGCTCAAACGCTATTTTTAGTTGAAAGAATTACTTGGACTTGGATTTTTGGCACACATTTTCTCAAGTTGTAAATGAAATAAGACTGTCATTTCAAGGAAAGCAACTGACGGTATTTGTCGTGTTTGTTGCCAATGACAGAAATCTAGCTTTCAAGTCAAAAGCAGAATTTTGGAAAACTTGTATCTGCTACTGTGAGCTTGGCAGCTTTCCAATATGTAAAACCTTTCTGATGACACTGATGTTGATATTAACGAATGTTATTTCATGGTATTGTAAAATGAAATGTGTCAACACTTAGACTATTTGCATAATTCAATGAACCAATGTTTCCCAAATGACCAAACACAATGTTACAAAATCATACATGGGTAAAAGAAATTCATTCAAAGTGCAAGATGACCATTGGATTTTAATGTAACAGAGTAGAAAAAGCTCATTGATATGGTTTCAGATTTCTTACTACAACTAACCTTAGGAATCACCACTTGGCAAGTTTTGGTATAGTATCAAAGAAGATCTACAAGTATCTGAAAAAAGCTCTTGAAATACTTCTTTTCCAACTATTTATCCATGTGAGGCTGAACTTTATTCCTATACCTCAACCAAAACAATATATTTCAACAGATTGAATGCAGAAGCAGATATAAGAATCCAGTTCTCTTTTATTCAGATAAATATTAGATTTGCAAAAATGTAAAACATGCCAATTTTAGTCACCAATATTTTTTTGGTTGGGAAAATATAGTTATTTTTCATAAAATATTATATATCATTTAACATATAGATTGTTTTTTAATTAATACTTTTAAAAATTCTCAGTTTGAATTTCTAAGTATCAATAGCTAAAATCCCCATAAACACAAGCTTACTAATATAAAATGATAAAAACACAATTTCAATAATATAAAGGGATTCCAAGCCCAAAGAATTTGAGAATTACTGGCCTAGAGTATATTTGGTTCCATAGTTAAGCCTGGCCTTTCACCTCTAAGGCTACAGATTCGGCCCTAGTCACAAACTTAATTCCTTTTTTTTCCCCTTAAAGCCTTGAAACTGTCCTAAGTTCTAAATGCCTGCAAATCTAATGAGTGATGACATTCTGTGATGACATTCTGTGTGTGTGTGTGTGTTTTAATCTGAGGATAACACAGAACTTTATAAGTGAACGCCCACAAATCTAAAGTATGTGAGAGACAGGCTCAGAACAACCCACTCAGCCCAGAAATCAACCTCTCAGGGGTGGGGCAATGGAATTGTTTCTAGTACAAAGCAATGCCACTCCAGAGAGAAAAAAAAAGGACACCATAACCAACCACAGCAGTGGGGAGATTAGGCCAGCAGCATGCAATTATTCAAAGCTGAATTTAGCCAGAGCACACTTAGTTTATCGTTAGAGTAAAGCAAAATAGGATTATACCAGCAAGAAGGCGGTATCTACCCTCCCCCATCCCACCCCCCAATGCCAATCGACATAGTTCTCACATTTCCTAGGGTCAGTTTACATGGCCCTTTTCCTTTAATTTTGACTTTCAAGTTTCCCATATATCACTTTTTTTCTTTAGAGGAAGCCTTCAGGATGTGCTAGCTTCTTTATGATATATGTGAAACCATGAAGGAGCTAATTTCTTCTTTTAAAAACCCCATAGCTGGCAAAGTTCATCTACTGTTAATCCCAAGAAAGCCTGTTTCCCAACCTAATTTATTACAACTCCAAGCAAAGAAGAGAGACAACAGTCTCCTTCTGGTGCGATAACATTTTTATACCCCTCGAATAATAAATCTCTTGCAGTCACCAACGACAGCTGAAAAGTGTGCGTCTCTGACCTGGAGCACCTTTGGGGAAATCCTTAGCTAAGTGATGAGATCCTCCTTGAACAATGTTTGCTTTTCTTCCCTTTTTTTCCCTTTCTGTTTTCTCCCCCCAACACTGTAAATCCTGACATTGGAAGGAACCTTGAAAAGTCATCTATTCACAAAATTGTTAGCGTTGGTTATCCCTGGGGTACGGTGAGGGAGAGGGACAGATTTTATTTTTTATTTTATTTATGTTTAAGTTGGATTTTTTTCCCATGATCTGTTGCATGATAAGAATAGAAATAAGTAAATTTCCTAGGCTTTCCCTCTGTCTTCTCGTGGAGGAACAGAATAGACAGAAAGAGGTAAGCAGTGATAAGAATGAAGTGAGAGGTTACAGCAAGAAATGTACTTTTGAGAGTTACCCCACAAAGGTAGGAACTAAAACCACATAACAACAAGCTCACCAAGAACATTTTGGAGAATGCAAAGGGTCCAAGACTGAGATTTGTCCAGCTTCTTTCAAATCAAACTTAGCAAAACAAAGAAAACCAAAGTGACCTAAAAATTATGAAAAAAAACCCCAGAAGGATCTGATATTCCTGAAGCAGATGCTACAGTGTGTCCAAAGGATCTGATAATGGTCACAAGTTTTGATGGTGGCAATGAGCTCCAAGATAATGAGAATAAAAAGATTGTTGAACTTTAAAAAGTGGGGCATTGGAAACTTCAGTTTGGGTCTAGTGCAAGAATAGCATATTGATTAAAAGAACCACAAATGTGGTCTTAGGCATCTTAGCTACTCCTTACGGTATATGACTTATTACATTAAATTTGCCTTTGGTTTCATATATTTATAGCTTATCTGTATTGAAGTATCTGGAGGTATTGCATAAGTCAGCAGAAATAGTTTGTTGCAATAACAACAAGAAAAAAACCCCAAATATCAATGACTTAACACACACTGCAAGTCACACACACAGTGACGGGATCTTTGCTCTGCCCGGTCATGCATGGATGCGGGCTGATGGGGGCACAGTTGTTGTGTTGCTGCAATAGCTGGACCAAGAAGCAGAGGAAGAAAAAAACTGGAGAATCTTGCAGGAGAGCTTTTCATGGCTTCAACCTGGAAGTGACTCAGATCACTTCTAATATTTCATTGGCTGTAACTAGTCACATGGCCACATCCAACTGCAAGAGGGCTGGAAACTGATGGCACAGCTGAAGTGTGCTGAACACTACTGTTTACCACAAGCATCAAGTTTCATCAGTACCCTATGTATTTATCTTTTTTTTCTCACTAGATGCCTGCACACGCACACGTGCATGCACGCACATGCACATACTTAAGGTACATGTACAAACATATTCATACATGCCGATACATGTTTAAGTAATGAAGAAACATAATCTTCGTAGCTTAAAGTTCTACCATTCCTAGGTACAAAAAATGCACCTTTTAACAGCTTTGGGAATTTGGGGGACATGTTTCATTTTAGTTTGTTTCCCTGATGTACATAATCTGGCACAATATGAATTTATTATAAAGTTCTACAGTTCTTGTGATACATTTAAGTTGAAGAAAATATTTTTAAAAATACAGGTAGGTGCTACATTTAGATTTCAAAAGCACTTCTCAAAATATTTTCTTGTAGATAACATCTATGCGAGGAAAGAAGAACACCTGACTTAGCTTTATAATTAAGCCACAGTCAAGAGAGTTCCCACTGGCTTACTTTCTACGCTATAAAGCTCGCTACCAATATAATACTCTTTAACATTTTCTAAGGGTTTAAATACAGAAGAGTGGAGACACAAGTTCCTTCTGAGGGATCCTGCTGGCCTCACACGGAGTCATGACCAAGAAAGGGAGGTCTGGGAACACAGAGTGTGAAAAACAAATGTGCATTTCAAAAGACAACAAATTCTAGTTCTTAGCTCAAGATTTAGGGACAAATTATGGGGAATAGCTCTGTTTTTTAATTTGTTCTTCCAAAATGTATTATTTACAGGAGAACCTTTAAAGAAAATCAAACATCCATCTTTAAGTCAACACCTTTGCTCAGAGACCCATTTCCAAGGAAACCCTAAAATTCAGATTAGTTCATGTATTATTTCAAAAATACTTCCTTCACAAGTTGTACTGGGAAATGCTGGTTTGAGGTTTTTTTGTGTTATTGGCTAAATATACCATTCCAAGCCTTTTAATGACAAAGTCATCTTCAACATGTGCTTTATAGGTACCTAAATCCCTCTATTGTCTTCAGATTGTCACCTTTCCTTCAGCTATATACTTACCTCCCAGTGATTACCAAGCATAGCTGTACATTTATCAAGTAAAAAAAGCAACTCTACTTAACTTTCAAGTGAAATTCAGGTCTGCAATCGTGGAAAATATCATTATAGTAGAACAAACTGAGTAGCTAGCAGGCCTCTCTAGGAAAATTAATTTATTAATTTTAGCCACAAAGCACACAAAGCATACAACAAAGATAAATTGTCTACCCATTTTTATTGACATCCATCTGATTTATGACATTCTTGTCCAATCAAATTCATCAGCTTACCCTCAAAACAGTATTTGGACATAGGGATATTTATCACAGTCTTCAGGTGACTAGCACCTGAAGAGACACAGTAGGACATTTTTTAAACCATAAATTCACTAACACTGATTCAAATCACAGTACTTGCATAAAAGGCCTGTAGTAACTTGAAACTTAAAATATGACTTCTGTCTTAGCTTTTTGTCTGGACAGAAGCTGGGAAATATTTTAGCTAATGAAAACTCACATTTTACTCTACTGTTATAAAAGAGTGAACTTTATGAAGTTTTAAGCAGAAGAATTTATAGAAGGAAAATTTTAAGAGCTATATTATCACCATAAACAATTATCTGTCATCTGTAAAATAATCTTCCTGAAAAGGCTCAGATTATAATCTATGTCTATGGACATTTGGGGCAAATGTATGTTTATTGTCACCAGAGTATCTTTATAAATAGATGTTTACAGCTGGCCAAGTCCTTAAATCTCATCTAACCATCTATACTACAAACACCCAATGCGGCTCCATTTCCAGAATTTATTTTCTAACTACTCGACTTTGTTTGAAACCTTCATTTCTCAGCACACACAAGACCAGCACTTGTCACACAAAGGAGCTAATATAATTAACCCAGATGACGTGCCCCACAAGTAAAATCAGCCATTCACGAAAGCTGGTCACCAGAGGCCATTTCAAACAATGCATATTTCAAAGTAATCTAAAGTAATCCCTTCTCTCCACAGATTTGGTTTCCATGAAGTCTTAAGCACATGTGTGCTGTAAAAAAGAGGCTTATTAAAACCTGATGTGATATTAGAGATTATAATGCAACACAGTTGGGCTGATTTTAATACCTGAGTCTTCAAGAAGAAAGCAATTTTCGATTTTATTTGTAAGCTTACTAAAACATTATCCATACAAAGGTGCATGATGTTTACTTAATTAAGGAAAAAAATAAAGAATGCTCCCCTGTTATCTGAATTGGGCTTGTATCAATGTATAAAATTTGCAAATAAAAGTGGAGGAGAAACTAAAACAGTTTTCACTGATGGACAGATTAGCAAAGCACAGCAAGTATTTATAACTCTAAAGAGTGAGGAGCTTAGATTGTTTAGACAATTCCTTATAAAGTTGTGAATCTCCAGTATATCATTCTTTTGGCTCGCTCTGGTGAAACATTATCAAAATGTGTCATATAACAGCATGATAGCTTCAAAATACTAGTTGTCATCATTAGTAGAACTGGATTATTAGGTAAGTCTGGCTGCCTATGAAGCTTACCAAGACCTCCAGTTCTGGCGGATCTCTGGAGGAGTTGTTTATTTTTCCTGATCCTTTTGCTATGTCTTGATTGTATTTAGTTTCAATTGTGGATGAAAATACAAAGGATTAGATTTGATATGCTTCTGGTCCCTCCATTTCAGGATCTCCTACCTACAGCTTTGTATCCTTGAAACGCAAACAAAGGAAACATGTACATGATCATGAACAGGTTTGCAAAATCAGCAAACGGCAACACCCTGCCACAGAAAATCTGCTGTTCCTCATTGGAACATGGCTTCACAGAACAGATCATATATGAAAAAGGAGAGAAGCAACCTCCACTCTAGAGAGCTAATGTGAAGGAGACAGTCTTGAAAATATGTTATAGCATCTTTGAGTTTGAAGGTGTTATAGAGTAAATGTTTATGTCCCCCTCCTTCCCCATTCATATGTTGAAATCCTAACCCCCAGTGTGATGGTATTAGGAGGTGGGGGTCTTCGGGAGGTCATTAGGTCATGAGGGTGGAACCCTCATGAATGGGATTAGTACCCTCATAAAATGGGCCACAGAGAGCTCTCCCACCCACCTTCTACCATATGAGGACTCTGAGAAGATGGTCATCTATGAACCAGGTAGTGGGCTCTCGCCAGATACCCAATCCACTAGCACCTTAATCTTGGACTTCCAACTTTCAGAACAATAAGAAATAAATGTTTGCTATTTAAGCCGCCCGGTCTATGGTGTTTTTGTTATAGCAGCCTGAATACACTAAGACGAGGGATCTTAAAGTTCACCTAGATTAACTTTTAACTAATGAAGAAAACTTCTCTAGACCATCAATGAAAAATGCCCCTGTCTAGGTAACACAGACCTCGTTAGGAAACCTGTTTAGTTTTGGGCAGCGAAACAGGTTAAAAAATTCTCCATTTTATTGCACAAAAATCTGTCCTCTTCTCTTCTAAGTGTTTAATCATGCTCTAGTCTACTGAGCCACACAAAATAATTCTATTTTCTTCTCAATAACGAATGATTTAAATATTTGAAGATTGTTTCCATCTAACTCCTGAATCTTTTCCTCTTAAAAAATATACTTATGTGGTACATTGTGGGAGAACAGTGGAAGTGGTTATTTTGAATTGGGCCACTGGCTTGTTAAGTAGTGGATCAATAGATCCTACAAAGCTGTAGCTACACAGATAGGAAGCCAGTATATTTAATGTCCATCTGGCTCAAAGGAATTCGGACTACTAGGCTACTAATCGATGCTTTCCAAGTTCACTAAGAAAAATTTCCTTATATAACACTACTTTCGTGTTTGGACTAAATTCAACTCAAATATCTTCCAAAATATGCATAAGTAACTTGTTAATCAGTTTTATTGGAGAATAAAGCCAGACAAGAAGATGAATATCCAGGCTAAGAATGCTAATCCAAGGACTAGATATTTTTCATTCCTTTACAATTTAGTCATTGATTTCTCTCTAGATTTTGAGGAAGCTTTCCTTCTAAGAAGAAACATCTTCTTTACCACATTTGGCTCCCAGTTTCAGAATACTGAATACTTAATTTTTTTATTTTATTATTATTTTTAAAATATTTATTTTTTGGGGCTGCATCAGGTCTTAGTTGCGGCACGCAGGATCTTTAGTTGTGGTGTGCGGTCTCTCCTTTGCGGTGTGCAGGCTTCTCTCTAGCTGTGGCACGCGGGCTCCAGAGTGCACGGGTTCAGTAGTTGCGGCGTGTAGGCTTATTTGCCCCGTGGCATGTGGGATCTTAGTTCCCTGACCAGGGATCGAACCGGCGTCCCCTGCACTGCAAGATGGATTCTTAACCACTGGACCACCAGGGAAGTCCCTGGATACTTTAAAAGAGCCATGCAAGAGAAGAACAACCATTTTGCTATTAAACAAAGGCCCCAAGCTCAAGTACTTAAATCCTAAGGTAGAGCAGGGGTTCATTATAATCACTGGAGGTCTTGTTAATCATTCCAGAGTTCCTGATTCAGGGGTAGGGCCTGAGAAATTGCAGTTCTAGCAAATTCCTAGGAGACGCTGCTGCTTTTAGTACTGGTCCAGGGTAGAGCAATCAACCGACTAGCGTTGGCAAAAGAAAAGGTAGATGGAACCAAGCCTGGAGCAGGTGCTTCAAGTCTTCTCATGAGGAGTGATCTCTCAGGCCTTTGCATTGGCAGAGACAGCTGATAATTCACAAAATGGGACACTTGAGATTGCCAATTATTTCATAGCTGATAGGACCGTTCTGTAAGATCATCTTTTGCAGAGTTGCCGAAAAGGCAAGCATTCCAACACACTCACTAGGAACTGAAAGAGTTTTCTGCTGGAGAGCAAATATCTAGAAGTGTTCTTCAGAGCAGCTTTCAAATGACCCTCTAATCTCCCTTTCTGTATATTCTCTTTCAATGTCTGAAGAAACTAGGTTTCACAAATCCTTGAATACATGAACTAGCAAAGTCTGACAGTGGCCCCGTGCAATGTCGAAATTTGTTACATTTATTAAACAATTGTCATGCACTAAGGTAGGTTTGCCAGCACCAAAATTTGTTTTCCACCTTTAGGTAAATTATTACTAGAGATGAAGGCAGCAGAGTGAGTTACTGCTTTTGTTTTGAGGAAGCCCATCCTCAGTTTGCTAATTCTGTCCAGCTGTCTCTGCCAATCGCCCACTCTGGGTCTTTCACCCTCATCCATCACCTCCTCTTTGAGACACTGGCAGACAAATACAGACGCAGTAAAACAACAAACTGACTAAATGACGCAGTATGATCCCAGAAGATCTCAACCCACCACGATGCATGACGCACGTTAGGTGTTCTGGGAAACCCCGAGCTGAATTCTCCTTCTCCCACTGAGCAAGAGGAGGGAAAGAGATGAAACCACAAAAAAGTAAACTGGAAAAGTAGGACTGAACTTCCCGGAACTAGAACAGTGGGTGTAAACAGAGCAAAGGTCAAGTTTGCAACCTTCCAACCTACTGTGTGCATCTTTAATTCCTGTAGCAGACACTTCTCAGAAGACTGAGTCGTCCTGGTCGAGAAGGGGCAGGAATTCTGGAGTCCGGGTTTTCCAGTTGCCCGACGTCAGGACGTAGAGTCCAGCACCATGTGATGGCTGTGTGGACCCAGGCACTTCTCAGAAGTGGCACATCTTGAATTTGTGGCCTTCCCCCTCACCCCTTCCTTTTATTGTCGATTTCTCCTTCATTCCTGACATTCTACTACCCCCATATGCCCCTTGACCACCTAAAGTTCTTCACCACTCCTTCTTTCCTTTTGCTTTCCTGAGTCTCCAACCTTCTACAATTTCCAACATGTGGATCAGACTTTACCTTTTATCCAGAAGTAACAATTTTTGCTAATATGCATTGAACACGTCCCATGTACCAAACTTGGCATCAGCTCCCTTTAGCCCACCATGTACCAATGAAGCAGGCACTCCTATTGCTTTTTTTTTTTTTTAATGAGGAAACTGAGATTCAGAGAAGTTAAGGAATCTGTCCAAGATTACACAGCAAGGGGTAGAACTGGGGCTACCTCCCACCAGAAACTTTGTTCGTAACGGTTCTGTTTTTGTAGTATTTTCTCCTGAAGTGCATTTTCACTTGAAAAGATCTTGGAGGGCTAGTGAATTCTGAACCTGCCAAATCAACAGGGAGAATCTGGGGGCAAAAATGGGTGTCAGGTGCTGCTGATGTTTCCAGGCAGCTGTCAATGCGCCTTAGAGCGTCTCCCCCAGCAGCACGCGACAGGGCACTGGTATTGTAGCCACACACCACGTACAGGTCCCCTTTCACCTTCCAAACAGATGGGGACCCCTCAGAGCTCAGTAAAACAAAGAGTTGTTGCTGGGCGAGAGAGTGGACTGGTGTGGTTGAACATGAATATTCAAGACCACGAGTCACAGCTCCATGAATTCGGGGGTCTCCTCCATTTGTATTTAGCATTGTGTAGTGGCGAGACAACTTGCAATGACTAATTAATCCTGGGTGCCGAGGCAGAAGGTGAAATAATTTGTGCGTAGTCATGAAGTTATTCATTCTCAGGCTCCGAGTTAGCGCCGGAGGGCTTTGCTTTCCCGAGATGGAAAGAAGATCGGACTTGACTTTCTGCTTTGTGCCTGTGATCCCAGAGATCCACACCCTCAAGCCCTGAAATCTTCTAAAGGGAAGGCAGGTGGTTGCCAGCTGTCCTTAACCCACACCCTCATGACATCATCTCCAGTATCACCCATCCGTGGAGACACCATCCACTGAGACCACCCTCTCCTCAGCGGGCCCTGTTCCCCGGCCCACAGAAGCCCTCCCCAACTTGCCAGGTGGAGGAGGGGACAGTCTCGTTCACATATTGCACAGGGCTGCTTGTGACTGTTTTTCCACCATCTCCTCAAGTGCAATTTTAACTGAGGTTATTCCTAGTAATACCTCAGTTATCTATCACAGGGCAGGGAAGGGTCTCCAGATATGTAAATTTCCATGAAACCTTACTTTAATTATTTAAGGGTAGGAGCTTCAAACAAACAAACAAACAGGAACCATTTTAAAGCACACTGAGTTTGCAAAAAAAAAACCTCCCCAAACTCAGAGGCTTGTAACAGAAAAGGAAGGGGTACGTCTCCCTGTGTCACGTGGAGGCTGCAGTGGTGGTGGCTCTCTGAGTCTCCCCGCTCCAGCCCTCAGGCCGGGGCAGCAGCCCTGATGCGAGACATGCCACTCTCAGGACAGACCCCAGGCGCGGGAGAGCTGGTGGAAATCTGGAACGCCGCTCAAAGTCATCTGCTTCCACGCGGCATCTGACGCACCTGCTTACATGCCTTTGGCCAAAGCAATACACGCAGTGGAGCCCAGGGTGGGGGTGGGAGTAGGTTTTGCTCCCTGGGAGGCTCTGCAAGTCCCAGGCAGTGGGCGGGGACGCTGAACTCTGGTCACTCCTCTGGTGGGGGAGGGATGGCAAAGATTGGGATCACGATTTAATCTATGGCGTGCACTTTCACAAATTAATCACGTATTTCCTAGTCTTCAAAAAATACTGGGAATGATGTCACTGTTTTGTTTTGTTTTATGGCTCTGGGTCATCATCGTTAACATAAATACTGCTTTTAGCTACAATTCAGATTTTTTTTCTGTGGGATACTGGGATATGGAAAGCTGTCTGCGTTAACACATAAATGACACGGGACTGATACTGTTTGGAATTCCTTATGAATATTTCTCATCGTGTTGTTTTACCTCCGTCGCTATCCGTTATCACTTCTAGTTGTTATAAGTGTATTTACCTCTCACAACTCCACCTGCCCTCTGCTAACACACTAGGGAGATGCTGAAGAGAAGGCTTGTGAAATGTGCGTTTCAAGTAAGAGTGAAGACACGAGAGGCTCTCTCAAGCGCAGTACGTGGGTGGGTTTGGCGCACGGGCTTTGGGACAAACGTCTGGGTATGGGCGCTTCATAGGCTTATTCGATTCCTTCTTGTTCTTGTATGTCTGGCTGATTGAGGATGTCAGATAAGCAACGTCAGGGAGGGCTGGGTTTGGAGTTGACTTCCACAGGAGCGCCCCTGCTTTGCCATTTTCCATATTCTCTCCTAGACAGTTGACTAAGCACTAAAACTACCTGTCATTTCTTGCTCAATTCTCTTTACCTTAATCACCACACATACTTAATTCAGCAGTCTTGCAGAGCTCCTGGATAAAGCATGATTGGAGATAATGGGTGAATGAGAGAAGAGCCCGGCTCTCAAATGGAGAGTTATATCCAATGCCAGGTATAATACAGATCCAGAACGTGCTGGCAACTGCCAACTTTCTAAAGGTTGGCCAGATATCACACTTGACAGCCCCCAGCTTATATTCAGAAAAGACGAAAACTCTAATTCGAAAAGATACATGCATCCCAATGTTCACAGCAGCAGTATTTGCAATAGCCAAGACATGGAAGCAACCTAACGTCCACTGACAGAGGATTGGATAAAGAAGATGTGGTCCATATATACAATGGAATATTACTCAGCCATAGAAAAGAATGAAATAATGCCATTTGCAGCAACAGGGATGGACCTAGAGATGATCATACTAAGTGAAGTCAGACAGAGAAAGACAAATATCATATGATACTGCTTACATGTGGAATCTAAAATATGATAAAAATGAACGTACTTACAAACAGAAATAAACTCACAGACATAGAAAACAAACTTATGGTTACCAAAGGGGAAAGGTGGGGGAAGGATAAATTGGGGATTTGGGATTAGGAGATACACCCTACTATATATAAAATAGATAAACAACAAGGACCTACTGTACAGCACAGGGACCTATACTCAATATCCTGTCATAACCTATAGCGGAAAAGAATCTGAAAAAGAATATATATGCACATATATATAACTGAGTTACTTTGCTCTACACTTGAGACATTGTAAATCAACTATACTTCAATACAAAATTTTTAAAAAGGCCCCAGGACTCCCTAGAATGTGCACGATATTTGCTTCAGGTTGATATCACCCTGAACACCATAGTGGAATCAGATGTTCATTTTTTTTCCAATGAAAACAAACCCCAAAGAGCATATTAGCCTGTCAGGGTAAATGAAAGTCAAATATTTCCAACTTGGTTAGTGGACAACTATTTCTTAGCTGGTACTTTTCTCTGATATACATTTAGTTTTCTTCTGAAAGCCTGACCTTACGTTGATAGTAATTGAACTGTGAACAAGATTTTTCATATGCTTAGGTGTTTTCTTGTATCTCAAATCCCATTAGTATCTTTGTTGTTTTGTGGATAAAATAACTCCTCCTATGTTCACAATGCATCACAATTCAGGAAAGACTTTGGCATGAATTATTAGTATTCGTTTTTCACAACAGCTTCTATAGGAAGCTAGAGCAGCATTATTTTTCCTTCTCCAATCCACCGCCATCCCGTACAGGAGATTCAGAAAGCTGAAGCTGAAACTCACAATCATGTCTTCTGACTCTGAACCTGGTGGCTTTTTCCCCTAATAAATCAGTTCTTTTCCATTTTACCCCATTATTTTGTGAATAATTGCCAACTTAATCATCCCTGGACACAAATGTTAAAAACATACAGACTAATGTAATGCACAAACTTGCAAAGAAAAAATGCATTTGTATGAGTTTCAAACTTTTCATTGCAACTTTTCATTGCAACTCAAGGAAACAGAATATTGGTTTTTAGGTTTACGTATTCTTTCTGCACAAACCCACAACCAATGAAAATACAAAGAAGTAATAATGTCCCTAGAAATGGAATAGAGTGAGTTAAAGTGCTGGTGCTGCTTTCTAATAATTTTAGCAGTACTATTATGTTGATCGGAATATCCTTAATAGAATCTTAGGTTAAAAAACGTATGGGAAAAACAACTGTTTGGTAAAAATATGTCTATGAGATAATTTGGATTAAATAAGTTGAGGATTAATAACTTGAGGAAAGCCTTGAAGATATGTTGATTTTAACATTTTAACAAAAGCAGACTAGAAAGTTAGATTGATTACACCACTGAAAATACATTTGTAGGTGACATGAAACTCAGTTAAACTCAGTTAAACAGGAAAAGACAGCTTTGTAGGAAGTTTGCACCTTCTCAGTGGACAGCGGCCAGAAAACCTGTAGTTGTCTAGGTAGGAGTCATGGGGAGAGGGCAGTAGGACCTACCAGTTATTCCTGGAAATTCACCTCATCTTGAGTCATTGCTTTGCCTGACCATGGGGATGAATGGAGAAACCAAAATAATATTCCAGCCAACGATAAGGCACAACTTTATTTTGTCTGATGGTGACACCCTATTTTTCTCCAGATAAATTCTGAGCTCATATAATTTCTGTCACCCTTTGTTGGAAGGAGAACACAGTTTTGACTGATGCAAATGGTTTTAAATTATATGGCAGGGACTGTTCATTGCCCACCTCCTCATTCATTACCATCTTCATTCAAAACAAGATCCTGATTTTATGTGCAGTGGTTACGTGCCCAGCTTTAGGTGACATCTCCCAGTTCTCCTTGTGCCCACATGACTGAATCCTTTCCAATGAGATGTAATGAAAGGGTTATGTGGGACTTCTGGGGTGGCTGCATAAAAAAGGGTGAGTGGCCATTTGTCGTCTAACATGGATGGAGCTTAAGCAGTCATCTTTTTTTAAAAAAAAAAACTGAAGTACAGTTGATGTACAATGTTTCAGGTGTACAGCAAAGTGATTCAGTTTTATATATCTATATCTGAATATGTGTATATATATATACATACATACAGTCACATTCTTTTTCAGATTCTTTTCCATTATAGGTTATTACAAGATATTCCTAATTCATCCCTCCTCCTCTTTCCCCTTTGGTAACCATATGTTTGTTTTTTTTATGTCTGTGAGTTTATTTCTGTTTTGTAAATAAGTTCATTTGTATCATTTTTTTAGATTCCACATATAAGTGACATCATATGATATTTGTCTTTCTCTGTCTGACTTACTTCACTTAGTATGATAATCTCTAGGTCCATCCATGTTGCTGCAAATGGCATTATTTCATCCTTTTTTATGACTGAGTAATATTCCACTGTGTGTATATATATGTGTGTGTGTGTGTATGCCACACCTTCTTTATCCATTCATCTGTTGACGGACATTTAGGTTGCTTCCATGTCTTGGCTACTGTAAATAGTTCAGCACTCATCTTGAACCATAAGATACTCTCATTGATGGAATGTTCCATAGTGGAGCAGAGAGGGAAAAAAGCCTGGGTCCCTAGTGACTATTATCCCAGCCCTGACAACCAGACTCTGGATTTCTTTTACTTGAGAGAACAAAACCTTTTGTGGCTAAGGCACTATTTTGATTTCTGCTATGTGTAGTCAAAATCCCTAATGACATCTTCTAACTAACACTACTATTTTTTTTCCTCATTCTACCACCATCCTATATTTAAAATGTTAGGAAAACATGGGTTTTTAAAGCAAACCAGAAGAGTCTGATTTATGTTCAAAATAGAAAAAAACAAAACCTGTGGTTAAATGAGAGATTTGAAGACATAAGGAACTACACAAATAAACGTGCAATTACAAGTTATGGTAAATGCTAAGAAATCCATAGGGGCAAGTGGGAACACGAAATTCTCTCAGCAGGCTTTTAGCTCCAACTAATAATTAACTAATATTTAAGGCAGTTTAAGGTTTCTGGGTCAATTAAAGAATGTTAGAAATCGCTCATTAGCTATGGAAATGAAAAGCAGAAATGGATTCCTCTAGCTTTTGGTAATTTCCCAGGCTTCAAGTGGATTTCATTATGGTGTGAATTGCCCTTTAGCATCTTAAAAAAAAGCCTGAAGTCTTTTTGTAGACAATAACCAGTACTCTACCTGAGTTTTCTTATAAGAGGTTAAATTGTAACCCCCCAATGATAAATTTTCATATTTCCCATCCAGAGGAGGAATTTTCATACTTTCAAAAAATTTGCTTAAGATAGTTTATTATTGTTTTACCTAATTGCAGAATTTTATTGGATAAAAAGATGGTAACAAAACAACCCCTCTGAAGGAATGCTGAGACATGTTTATTCATGAGAAAAACTTAATTACCTCTCTTCACCTGCGGACCTTTTCCCTTTTTTCCTTCTCACTCTTGCAAATGAGACTTCTGTTTTTGGTTGAAAATACAGATTCTGCCTTAACTTGAATAGTAAGGATTTTCTAAAAAAACCTCCTGAAACCCAAGGTCTCTATGCTTTAAAGGAATTTTTTAAAAGGGTTTGTTCTTTTTTTTTTTTTTTAAACACCTTTATTGGAGTATAATTGCTTTACAATGGTGTGTTAGTTTCTGCTTTATGAAAAAGTGAATCAGCTATACATATACATATATCCCCATATCTCCTCCGTCTTGCATCTCCCTCCCACCCTCCCTATCCCACCCCTCTACGTGGTCACAAAGCACCAAGCTGGTCTCCCTGTGCTATGCAGCTGTTTCCCACTAGCTATCTATTTTACACTTGGTAGTGTATATATGCCCATGCCACTCTCACTTCGTCCCAGCTTACCCTTTCCCCTCCCCATGTCCTCAAGTCCATTCTCTTAGGGGTACGACAGGAATAAAGAAAAAGGGTTTGTTCTTCATATGTGTCTCAGTTATGCGTCAGTTATACACCTCAAATTAGGATTTTAGAAACTCAAAGTAATACATAAGTGACACACTATTCTTAGACTGGTGAGATTGACTCCACAACAATTACTAATGGTTACTCCGATGTTGCCATTAATAAACTAGCAAAGCTTAGGAGGAAAAAATATGAATGCACAAACAAAAATACCTTATTCAATTTGATTTATGTTTAGCTACCAGGAAATGGAAATTATTTGGGAAATTTGATTAGTGTAGATTTTGTTCTCCAAACTGTTGCATGACGTGGCACACAAAGAAAATCAAAATATCAATTATGCACAGCACATTGGAGTAAGCAGATGAGGGGACTTTGGCCAGTCTGGCCCTTCCCAGCCATCCTGAACTGCGGACATGGGCATCGTGACACACCTGTCACCTCTTTGTGGCCCACTGCCAACGCAGAGGGACTACTAGGGTGTTGGGTTCTAGAGAATTGAGTTGGGCTATGAGGTTTTTAAACCGATGTTGCTATTTTTTCCAAAAAATACGACGTAGAGATATTGAAAATAGAATATGAAGAAAATCAGAGCCTTAATTTCTACATTTGTATGTACTATGTACCGTGGTGTTTTTAGAGTAAAAAAAAAAAAAAAAGTAGTCTGATTTGACCAATAAGAAGAATCAGTTGGACAACCAACCTAAATCTCCACTTCACAGAAGCACAGACTCACAGAAGTCATAGACTCATAAACTCATAGACTCATAAAGTCAAGGATGGACTTTACAAATCATCTTATTTAACTTATTTTAGAATTGAGGAAATGGAGGCCTCGAGTAATCAATGATACCTCAAGTAACCAAATGTATACTGTACAAAGATTTCGCATACCTTTTCTAATTGGAATCTTCCAGTAACCCTTGGCAGTACTCCCTATTTTTGTAGGGGTGGAACCAGATTCAGAGAGGCTAAGTGACTGACCCCCAAATCGCTGTTTCTCAAGGCAGAGAAGGAACCCCTCATCTTGTACTCTCCTACTACATTACAGAACCTTCCATCATGATCACATTTGAGCTATCCGTTGCACTTAATGCACAACTAAGTTAAAGCAGTTTCCTTTGAGTTCCATGAATATTTTCACTGAGGCCAGTTCTGTCTTAAGGGAGTTGCTCAAATGAGTAAATTGCATTTGTAGCATGAAGAAATGCCATCACCCCTACCCCATCCACATCCCTAAAATTTGTGAAACCCTCTCCAACTTTCTTCAGGGGTTTAAAGTGGTGACGTCCAGGAGAAGTTATGCCACTGAAGAAGGTACGGGAGGGTATACATCAGGTATATTTCCCTGCAAACTTACCATCGGTCTTTCACTTGTGGATTCTATCTGGCAAAAGGAAAAAGAAGGCATAATAAATATTTATCTAGAGTGGAGCTCTCGAATGTCATCCTATAGCAAGAACATGCACTCCTAACCATGGTCAGCAACACACACAAGTAAGCATAGAAACCTGGGCGGGAAACACCATCCCCAAGCCAAACAGCCTGTACCTCTGTCCTGGCACGGAGACAGCTCCTTGAAACAGAAGTAGGCCTGCCAGAGCAGGACAGACAGATTTGGAAGTTCTGCTGTCTCACTTACTAGTCGTGTGATTCTGGACAAGTCAACATCCTCTCTGAATCAGTAGTTTCTCGTTTCTAAAATGCAGTAGCTCTGCCTGTCTTCCAAATGACTGAAAATTCGTGGAGCACTTGATAAACACGAAAGGATTTGTAAATATTAGGCACTCTAATATTTTAGTCTCTATTTACAGAAAATTATCTATGTCATTGTGTCAGGGGGAAAAGCGGCTCAGGGTCTTATCAGTGTCTCTGTCTTCATGGCACAGCTATCATTCCATGAGTGATAAGTGGATCCGGAGCCCACATGGATCCTATTTCTCCATCTATTCCGGCACCTTCCCCCCTCATCAGATCAGATCAGTCACTCATCCTATCGATTTTGTCATCTAAATGTTTCTCAGTTCTGTTCCCCTTTCTCTATTTCTTTCTTCACTACCATAGTTTATGCCTTCTTCTTTTTTCCAGATCACTAACAGCTTCTAATGGTCTGTCTCCTACCTGCTTCCTCTTAAATTCATCTTCAACTCCCCTGGGGAACCAGAGCAATCTTCTTAGATGCTAGCCTAACCATGTCTCTTCCCTGTTCAAAATTCAACGTCTTCCCAAACATGGCTTTAGTGTTAAAAAGGCCTTCTAGATTCAAGCACCAGCATGGTATGTGCCCAACCAACTCCACTCCCACCAAAATGGTTGATCTCTTGTTTATTCACTAAGAAAATTCAGACATCAATGAGGCCTTCCTTGACCTCCCCTTGCCACTCACACACCGGGAATTCTATCACTGTCCCTCTAAAGCCCACCCAGAATTTAGCACACCACAGGGGCCTGGTAAATGTTTGTGGAATAAAAGAATGGATGTCTAGATGGTAATGTGCTCCTTTACGAGTGCTTCTTCAACCCAAATGTAAAATATCTTAAAAAATAATTGGCTGTCCCACCCTCTGGTATTTTCAAGCCTACCTAAGTATCTGATTAGCAATTGCCTGAGACAAGATCTTTTCATATCTGCATATCATAGTATAATATAAGAAAAATTAGGGCACGCCTTTTTCAAATAGAACATGATCTTTCATCTCTAAAAGGCTTTCTTTTTTCAGTGAGCTGCAATCTTTCTCTAAAAGATCATTTTCATTCAGTAGACTCAAAAAAAGAATGAAAAGCTGAATGCCTGACTTTACTCCCAATCAGTTTGAAAGCCATCACTTAGTTCTTAAGTTGTCCTTTCCGAGAACAAAGGCTCAGGTATTTGGATTCTGAAGCGTTCCCATCAGCCTTCTGGCAAGTGAGGTGATAGCAAGGTGAGTGTGAGAGCAGAGGGAGGGATTCTCGGGCACACGTGTCCCTGTTCTTTTCAAAGACAGCCCTGAACACTGGTCGGTATACAGCTGCAGGGCTCAGTCCTGGCTTATCTCACTTTGTTTTGGAAATAAACTGCAGGTTGCAAACAGAAAGAAGACTATAGCGTGGGAAGGCTTAGGCATGACAGGACTGTCTGTTTTTTCTCATTGCCTCATTTTTGCTCAGTGCTTTGTTTCCAACTTTCCATAGAAACCATTACTAACTATTCCTCCCTCACCTTCTAGAAAAGTGCTTTCAAAACTCACTAAACTTCCCGCCTACCTGGGGCAGACTCCTGAATATTCGAGAAAGGGGTTCTGGCCTTAGTACATGAGCCTAGAAATCTCAAACCAAATTTCTAGACACTAAACACAGCAAATGGGTGTGGGACCTGAAGTTATTTAGTTTCTAGGGCTTGTAGAGGAGATCAGGGGTGAGAAGCATGTGTCTGGAAAGAGTTCAATTGCTCAGAAAAAAGAGGCAAAACAAACTAAGAAATCAATATGCAAACCAAACAAAAAGCACGCTGATTACTTCTCCCCTCCTGCACCCCCTCCCCCAAAAGTCATTTTCTCAGGTTGTATAATATTTCAATTCCAGATGCACGGTTAAAAGAGCCCTGAAAGGACACAGCCTCCAAGGAATCTGAAAACCAACTAAAGAAGCGAGAAGTTGAAAGTCAAAAGTTGTCGTCTTATATCGCACAAAGCACTACGCATCACAGACTCTCATTTCAAACGTCAGAGGTTAGCCTCCATGCCTCTGACACGATGGCAGGCATGAAGAATTTCTGGAAGCTGCTTTGCCCTTTATGGGAAAAATGGGAAGCACATGATTTGACTGTCATGGAACAGCTTAGTATGAGGAAGACTCTTCTTGAATGAGTCACATTTCTGAGGTACCCCTAAGATGCCCACACCCATGCTGAGAGCGGAGCTAAGAACTTTTATATCTATATAATATGGTGTACTCTTGGAGACCAGAAGCTGGATCAAGAAAATCTCTTAACAGAATTATACATATTTAATCACTGTTTGTGGCAACAGAAATCCATGAATAGGACATGGGTTGAGGTTATTAAGAAGAAATGTATGAAACTACCAAGTGATTGATAACCTCAGGGGCTCAGGGAGAAGGAATTTTCAGCCAGGGTGCCAGCATTCATTCAACAAACCTCCAAAGCGCCACCCTGTGTACCATGTGCTGTCGGGGATGCCCAGAAATCTGGGTGTTTGCACCTGGTTCATGAGCTAATCTCCTTCCACCTGCAGAGGGAAAAGGAGAGGATGCTCTGAAAAGTTCCAACTCAGCTTCGCTCTCTCCCTAGGGCACAGGTGCTCTTACGGATGTGCCCAATGTGAGTCAGAGGTGCTAAGAATAAAAGCTCACATTGATTGAGCCCACGGTAGGTGCCAAGAACAGTGCAGTAACAGCCCACAAAACTGAGGAGGCAGGACTATTTTCTCCATTTCAGCTGAAGGAACTGAGGTCCAGACAGGTTAAACAGATTTTCCAACGTTACATGGCTAGTCGGGAGAGCCACGTTGGGCAGGAACATGGTTTTCTACCATCTCACCAGACTTCCTGGCACTTTCCACTCTGTGTCGTGTTTCTGTAGCTTCTTCTTCTGAAATACTGGCATAAAAATTGGACAATACATCCGCCACACTGCTCTAAATGAATAGACTCTTATCTAGTGAATCAACATACCAAGCACCCCTAGGAAAAGGAAATATCTTCCAGTGTCTGGGATCTGGGGCTCCATCCTTAGTAATTTTGTTTGCCAAATGATTATCTTAAAATGCAACCCACTTTAGCTTGGAGAATGTGGCTAATGTGTTCCCGTCTGCCACGCCCCCTGGCCGAATGTACTGAGTAGTGGGGTGTCCTGCTTACCACAGACATTTATAAACATAAATAGCAGGCTGCAAAGAGAGTCTGAATGTCTTCTGATACGTCGTAGTAATGGTAGGACATCAGTTGTTTTTTAAAAAATTTACCTTATTGAAGTATAGTTGATTTATAATGTGTTAATTTCTGCTGTACAGCAAAGTCATTCAGTTATACAAGTATATACATTCTTTTTCATATTCTTTCCCATTATGGTTTATCACAGGACATTGAATATATTTCCTTGTGCTATACAGTAGGACCTTGTTGTTTATCCATCCTAGGTATACTAGTTTGCATCTGCTAATCCCAAACTCCCAATCATTTCCTCCCCGACTCTCCTCTCCCTTGGCAACCACAAGTCTGTTCTCTACATCTGTCTGTCTGTTTCTGTTTCATAGATAAGTTCATTTGTGTCATATTTTAGATTCCTACATGTAAGCGGTATCATATGATATTTGTCTTTCTCTGTCTGACTTACTTCACTTAGTATGATAATCTCTAGGTCCATCCATGTTGCTGCAAATGGCATTATTTTATTCTTTTTTCATGGCTGAATAATATTCCATTTTAACATGTATCACGTCTTCTTTATCCACTTACCTGTAAATGGGCATTTAGGTTGTTTCCAGACATCCACTATTTTTAATTTAAATTGCAAGTGACACTCAGGATCATGGTAAAAGTACGGAAAAAATTTATGCACGTAAGCACAGGCATGGGGCTTCGTGGCTCCCACAACACCAAACAAAACCAGAAGGATTAGATGGAGGAGAGATGATGTGTGCAAAACACCAGGGCATAAATAGTATAAAAAATCATGATCAAGTCCAATCGATGGAGGTTTCCAGCATCTAGGTGATTTTCACCATCAAGTGTGGGGTGCTAGTGATGGCAGACAGGGCTCTTGTGGTTTCCCCTTGGACAAGGGTGGTTGCGTTGCTCTCTGACAGTTGGCATGCGGTTTATCAATTGAAACCTTCATTTTACCTAAGTCAGTTTCACGGATTTTATATTAGAAGTATATAAGGCTAGAGCTTTATTTCATATGTCATGGCGCCAGAAGGGCTATTTGCCTTTTTCGTATCCAGCAACTGCCCTCTATTTTTGTAAATGGCTCTGATTTTTGGCTTTGGGGGAATCATTTCTCCCCCCTTGCTATCCCATGGACTTTTAGGAATATTCACACCTCCCGCCCCTCCCCCCATTATGAAATGCATTCTTTTTCCCTCTCCTCGGCAAGAGTGATTGTTTCAAAGACTAAGTGTTGGCCAAAGCCAAGTCATTCAGAGCTGGTGAGACTCACTTCAGAAGCTATGCTGTTTGAGCTGAGCACTGTCATCCACTGACTTAAGACTGTGAGGATGAAAAGCTGGAGTGGCAGCAGCCACATTGTAAACATGAGGGCATACACATGTCTAAACATAGAGCTCTCTGCAGCAGGCAGAGCCAAGAGAGGTATGGAAGGAAAAAGAGTAGGAGACTTTAACTGAGCTCCAGTACAGCTCCAGCTGCAGTGAGCAGTGGTCCCTGGAATTATCATTTGTAAGCCAAAACACTCTTGTTGCCTAAGCCAATTTGAGCTGATTCTTTTTCTATTGCAACCCGAAGTATTCTAAATTACATACACACACACACACACACAAAATGTAAAACTTTAACTTAAAAAACAGCTTGCTTTTATGATTCAAACAACCCTTATGAATCCTACTATTATTTCACTTCCAATCAGCACATTCCTATCTGAATTATTTAAAATTTTTTCGCTTAAGAATTAATTATGAATGGTGACTTTTGTGTTTAGGACAATTTAAAGATACAAGTCTTGTTAAATATGTATGACATTGATTGTATCAATGTACCATTCACTTCACAGAACTGGGAAATTTGCAATCTCGCCAACCTCCTCAAATTGCCTGTGAGTACTACTATCTTGTCTCATTTCTCTGAAGTCTCAAAAGAGTGGGGAAATAAAGTCTTAGAATCCATTCATTTGTCAAGGAAATGCAGTCCATGACATATGGAAGATCAAGCTGATTTCATCAAAGTCGAAGGTTGAACTGGTAATAAAACAGATATAAGTAAAAGGAATGTAATATTACTGCTTTTCTGGCAATTGTTCTTATGTATTTTAAAACCTCAAATGACGGTGATGCTTCTAGAAATATATCCCTGTTCTTCACAGCTGGTATCTCCAAGTGCACTAGATTTTTGTTTCTTATGGCATACAAAGAATTCCCTTAAAAACTGAGTTAACAGTAAGTCACCCATGTTACTTACTGTTGACCATGCACGATTTAGCACGAAAATTGACCATGCACAATTTAGCGAAAAGGCCATTGTGTATCTCTTAATTTAGGAGTTTCTCAAAGATCCGTTTGGCTCTAAAGATGTAATATGATATTACAGACATTTAAACAAAGCATGTGTTAATGCTTCCTGAATTTTTCAATTTTCATTTGGCCCTTGGAGATTGCCTATTTAATTAGTAGCTACTTCCTGCATGAACTGCAAAGTAAGTGAACCTAAGCGTTCAATAATGTGAAACGTACATTATCAAGTATATTCAGTCTCAAGGTGAACTTGGATCATGTAGCTCTCACTAAAGTCATTAACAGAAGATCTTCCTAAACCACTGATAGCTTCCTTATCATTTCCATTCCATGTCACGGTTTTTGTCATTATCATAACCACTAAGAGTAAAACTCCCTCAAGCTGGGAAAAATAGTCGACTTTACAACTGAACCTTGCAAATATTTCTCTTGGTCCGTTGTTTGCCTTTCAACTTTGTTTATGGAGTTTTCAGCTATTCACAACCAGCCTTTGACTTTAATACCACAATAGTGCCAGATTAGGGGTAAAAATAACCACATTCTTTCCAACTTGTTTGGTTGTGGAACAAATGGCCCACGGGCTTTTAGAGTTAGGTTTTACCACTCTCCACAGCCCAATACGACCCTGGCCTCTCTGGGATTGTAGGTATCTGTGATTAGGTTTTTTAACAGCTTTTGCATAAAAGCAAGCACATAGAAGACTCTATTAGAAACAGTAAGAGTCAAATAATTGTTCTTAATCACTTGGTCAGTCAAGGTTCTAATCTGTGATTTTCTTATATTAGTACCTTCAGATTAATCAATATTCACATCGAAATTTTATTTGTATTCACAATTATTCTAATTAGTAATAAATCTATGATATCTAAGGGTCAAGCGGGTAGTCGCCCACTTTCCTCTTGCATTCTTTTTCCATTTTCTTACGTAGAATGCATTTAAAGACCATACAATGCATTCTCTTCTTTCAGAGGGTAGTGAAAGCACTAGTTCCTTTCTGTGTATGAGCTGACTTTTCTAACAGTTAATAGTAGCGGCGAAGTATCTGCTGTTGTTTTGTAAAAAAAGGAGCTAGTGACCTGTTTTTCACAAGGCTAATGAATCTGTTCTATTCATATTGCTGTCCAGTGTTTTGGTTTTGTTTTGTTCTTTAAGAAGTGAAGATTTTTTTCTCCCTAAAAATTGAAAATTCCTTGAAGGTTCAATGAAGCTTAAAGCTTTCTCATGGGTCTGTTTTGAAACACTTATTTTAAGACATAGAATGACTCGTTTCCTTGCAAGACCCTTGGGCAAAAAAAAACACAAAACTTTTAAATAAAAGATATAAAGTTTGAGGTTCTATGATGACCTGAAGAACAATTTCGTCATCTAAATGGATATGTTGCTTCATCTAAGGGTTTGTGTCTCAATGTTCTTGAATGGAGAGTGGTCACTGCATTAATACTCTTGCTTCCTATCCCCTAACTTGTGTTCCTCTTGGAGTGTCAGTACAGCTAAAAATTATCCTACTGTACGTCATCAGCGGGCAAGTGAGTCTCAGGTCTTCAGCTGAGACTGCCATTAAGGATGTGAATTCCTGAACTTGGTAGCAAAGCATTCCCTCCAAAGAGGGTGGTGGTGTATTTAATCAGCTTAGCCTCTCTTGCCTGTGGTGACCCTAAGCTGTGGAGCCAACGCTTAAGCAGAAAGGAAGAAAAAAGCCTTCTTGGGAATTACAAAGAAAGAGAAAAAGAAATAAAAAGTATTATAAAGTGACTACATTTAAAAAATGATTCCAGGATAGAAAATACTTCTAAGGTGATGTTAAGATCTGGAGTCCCAGTAGGGACCTCTTTCAGTCACAATACAATTGACTTTTCAGCTTCCATATTAATTACTGTAATCACAACTCCAAAGCAGCCAAATGTATTGACTAAGAAAGACTTTTTTAGGGGTTATAATCTACACAAGTTTTGGGGGAAAATAACATGATCTTAAAAAATGAGGAATCACTTTTTTCTCCACCAGTAGAAGGGAACACTCAGTGGGTTGGGATGGAGACAGAGGAGGCTGGTGGCGGCTTGGCTGAAAATTTGCCGTGAGAACAAAAACTACCTTTGGAGTTTACTGTGGGCAGAGTGCCCTACTGGTGGGGAAAGGGGAAATTAAAAAGGAACACTATTATTAAGGAGATAACTATATTTTTGGAAGCTCTTCATTCATACATATATGCAAACCTGAAGATAAAAGAGCCTTTTAAAGATCAACACTTATAAAGCAACACGGACAGTCTAAGGAGAGCATGGAAGTGAGCTAGGCCTGGTCGTCGAGAAGTTAGTTTCAAGTGGTATTTGGACAGCGTGGTGAGTAAGAACCCAGGCTCAGGGAGACCTGAATTGAAGTCCCAAATCTGCTTCTTGCTCCCTGAGCTTCCGTGGGCGAATTACTTACTTTTTCTTAGTTTTCTCTCTTGTAAAGTAGAATAAGAATCACGCCTATTACCCCCTCCCGTTCTTGTGGGGATTGAAGAGCTGGCAAGAGTGCGGAAATGCTAGCATCTTCCTGGCACACAGGAGGCCCTCATCGTGTCCTTTCCCTTTTTCTCACTCCACCCCTTCTCAGAACTTCCTTATGCAGGATACCAATAGCTCCAACCACTTTGGAAAGGACAGTTGTCTGATTTGATATGTTGGTCAAAAGGCATAGAAAGTGTTAATTTAGGTGTGGGTCAATGCCAGTATTGAGGGTTAGTTAGATTTTCCTCTTTCTAAAATAAAGGAAGCAGACTACATGTCCATAAACAACCTATGACCCTCGACTGAACCCTGGAAAGAGGTACAGACAGTTTCAGGCCTGTGTTGAAGGCTGTCTGCTGCACACTATCAGTTTATTAATGGTACTGTTGGGTGATCTGGGTTTGTTTTTCTGCTTCAGGGCAAGACCAACAGAGAGATTTCCTAAATGATGAAATAAAAACTGAAAACCAGTTTAGGCAGTTGTTTTGAGAGGTTCTCCATGGATTTCATAGTTTTTCCTCTACTCAAGTAACCAGATGAATCATGGTTGTTTTGACTGTGATTTCATGAATGAGAAGTCAGGGCGGAATAGGCATAACCATGTGATAATAAGCAAGTTTTGGTTTTCCAGAGACTTCAATTTTCTCATTTGTAATAAGGGGTGGTGGAGATATTGAATTATCTCTAAGGCTTATTTTAGCAAAGAATCTCTAAGAATAACAGACTGAGCCTTCCCAGTGGTTCACTATGTCTCAGATTCTGCATAGACTGTAGTTCTGGCCATTGAGAGGTATCCAATAAATATTTGTCAAATAAACGAATGAATATGGAGAGTAGTCTTAAACATGCCTGCTTTTTCTGTCTGCTCAAAGTGCTTGATGGCTGACTGTCTTGATGAGCCTTAGATTCCGACACAGTCCTACACTTGATGTCAGCAGTAGGGCAAGAGGATGACCAGTTGCTAGTCAAGCAAGATTCCTCAAACTCTAGTTTTCCTGGGACAGATGGAGGGCAGATTGCCTGCTGCATTCATAACTCTCTGAATGTATTTACTGCTTTTATTTCATCTCTCTGTTGGTCTTGCACTGAAGCCGAAAAAATGAACACCAAATGGTATCATTAATAACCTGATAATGTGTGGCAGCCAGCCCCCAACACAGTCCCCCATGATTCTCACCTCCTGGGAGTCACCTTTGTGTAACTTAGTGGGGCTGACCCAGGTAACTAACAGCATATTGCAGATATGATGGAGTATGACTTCCGAGGCCAGGTCATAGAAATCATTGCTGCTCTGCCTCGTTGTCTTAGATCACCTGCTCTGGGGAAAGCAGGCCGCAATGGTGTGAAGACACTCAAGCAGCTCCATGGAGAGAGGTCCACTTGTCAAGGAACTGAAACCTCCTGTTCATGGCCAGCACCCATGTGCCCGCCATGTAAGTGAGCCAGCTTAGAAGAGGACCCTCTGACCCCAGTCAGTCCCTCAGATGACTGCAGGCCTGGGTAAGGTCTTGGACTGCAATGTCATGAATGACTCTGAACCAGAACTTCCCACAAGTTCCTGACCCCCAGAAATTATATGAGATCATAAATGGTGATTGTTATTTTAAGCAACAAACATTCAGGGTCATTTTTAATGCAACAATGGATAACTAATATAATAGGATTCCAAAGAAGGTTGATTTCACGAGTGATTGAAGTCACCTTTCAGTTTCGTAGTGAGAGTTAGTGTTAACTGTTAATAATTCATGAGAATAAGGAGTACAGGTGTCCTGAAAGTTTAACAGCTCTATCAGTGATGGTTCAAAGGAATTTTCTAATGGCTTTTTCATAAGATCCTTACATCTTTTTCCCTTTCTTATGTACAGGCACTCTTTTCCGATCTATCACAGTGGTTTATAATAAGCATGAGTTTGGGGACTGACAAGCTGGGTTTTGATTTGGGCTCTGCCGTGTGCTAGCTAAGAGAACTTGCACAAGTTAAAACTTTCTGGACTGAAGCTTCCTCATCAATAAAGATGATGTAATAGTACCCACCTCATGGATATTGTGAGGGTTAAATAACCTAATATATGTGAAGTTCTTAGGACAATAGCTAGTACACAGTAAGCTCCCTGTAAGTTACCATTTTTGTTACCAGTTTATTTTCACAACTTAAACATATTACCCCTCTCATAGTTTCTACTTCTTTTTACCATGATCCCCGCCTTCGCAGCGAGATGACGTCTCACCAGTACTGATATCCCAAAGCCATGCGTGGTGATCTCATTTCATCCCTACCCCCAGACCTAAATGACACCCTACCTCAGGTGACATTGATATGACTCTGTCTTCTAAGAGTTGTATATCTGAAAGTTGGATTTTTCAAAGAAAATTTTAGGTAACCAAATATTCCAGTTTTCTAGGCAGAGTTTACCAGTATATAATTAAAGAAAACCAAGAAAAAAACATCAAGAGTTGCCTCAATCTCAAAGCACAATCCTAAATTGACCCATCTTTTGAGAATCACATCTAACTTTTTCACTGACTTTTTCTGTATGAGAGAAGAAATTAGAATTCGCTCCTGTCTATAAGATTTTTCATTCTTTTTCCTATTTGAGTAGTGGTGGGAGAATTATGAAATCCAACCAATCATGACAACTGTTCCATCTCACAGGAATTGTTGAATTGGGGATTTAGGGTGGCTCAGAAAATTAGCATATTTATACAGCCTGCCAATTCTATTTGAATTCAGTGGTGGGGGAAAGAGGAGAGGAGAACAGCAGGTGGTTTCATCAAAATCTCCGGGAAACTCTGAACTCCTCATTTTTAAGGTTAGGAGGCAACGTGCCAAAGGTCACGTGGGGCAAAGGGCAAGAAGACTGAAAGGGATTAGAAGATAGAGACTGTGGTTTTGGACATAAAAAGAGTTACTGGGAAAGCAAGAAACTGGTGGACAGATCACATTTTATTGTTTGGCTTAAATTATTTAGCAAAACTAACCTTCTTTTAGTTTAGTGCATTATCCTGGGGGTGGGGAGGGCATAGGGAATGAAACTGTTTACACATTCCCTCTTTCTCATCTCCCTCATCTTTGTCTCTCTCTGCCCCACCCCAGTGAAACACATACGGATTTTGTTATCCAAGCATCATTTTCATCATGCATTTTTCCTGCAGTTCTAGAGAAAGAAAAATACACACACGCACACACATGCGCGTGCACACACACGTGTCCACACTATATGGATAGGAACCACACGATGAGAATCTCATTCATTTTTAAGCCTTTAAATCTGTATGGATAATGGTTGTTTATTTTTCATTTAATCTATCTATCCAGCTTTCTGTCTATCCTCTATTTACATAGGGACATGTGGAAAAATACATCCTTTGGAGACACCTGCAATTCTGGTTTCTGCGTAACTGGTATTTTAAGTAAACCAAAACGCTGTGCCTGCCTAGTCCCTAAGCTGCCCAGGAATCTCCTGCTGACACCGGCCATCCTCTGGCTTGGGGCATCTGGAATGACATCTTTGGCCCTTTCCGCAGAGCCCTTTGTCCTTCTGACCTCCGGTTCTTTCCTCTTGCTCTGCTGGTCATTCGCCTTGTCTTTTCACTTGCCCCCAGTGACATGGCTATTGTAAGGTTTTTGTAGTATTTTGGTTCCTACTGCAAGGCCTTCTATGGAACAATATGCTGGCTAGCGGGTTGTTTGCCCTGTTTGCAAACTGGATGGGAACTCTCAAGACCATCCCCACTCCAGCTGCCAGCTGAAGCCAAACAAGAACCATTCACACTGACATTTTATTGTTTGTATCTCTAGAGTGTTTAAAGTACTTTTGGATTATTCCTATCTTTCAGACACTTACAAGAGATGGTTATTTTGATTTTTTTTTTCTATCTTTCTCATGAAGCAAATCCCATAACTTGAGTGGAACTCACGTAACCTCGCTCTATAAGCTTCAGCAAACAAGTATTTTGAAACAGAAGCATTTTAAAATATTGACTAATAAAAAAATCATTTTAACAGACTGACTAATAAAATAAAATTTAAGAAAAGACAGGTTGATCTTTGGGAACAAAAGTCTGTAAGTTTAAATTCTTCTTTGCATGAAAACACAGCCAATAGCTCAGGGAGGAAGCCCTTTCTGTTTAAAGGCTATTGAAGGAGAGCTCTCTGCCGGGATGTTAACCGCACTTCTAATACGAGGAAAGGGATTTTGTTGCACTCAGAACACCTAATTGATGAAAAAGTTACTGGGAAATATTTCGTGCCACGGTCCTGAGCATCCTTAAGCTGGTGAGTGTGGGCAGAAGTCCGGCATTTGGTTGTGTTAGCAATTTGTACTTACAAACTTTCCAGTTCTTGGGAGGATCTGGCCAATTTGCATTATGAACTTCCTTTTTTAAAATTTATTTTATTGAAGTATAGATAATTTACATCATATTAATTTCTGCTGTACGGCAAAGTGATTCAGTTATATATATATATATATATATATATATATATATATATATTCTTTTTCTTATTCTTTTCCATTATGGTTTATCACAGGATATTGAATGTAGTTCCCTGTTCTCTACAGTACAACCTTGTTGTTTACGTTATTAACTTCTAATCATTTTTCTGAAATATATTCTAACAAACAATAGAGCTGGAGTTATCAGCCACTGAAGAGTTTTAAGATATATGTACCAAGAGCTAAAGACCACTCATTACCCCTGTAAAGATGCAGTTTCTCTCAATCACACTGGCAGGGAGCTTCAGCTCACACCAGGCAGTCTTAGGGTCTTCTTAGAATGTAAGCTTCTGAGAACAGAGCCCACGGGTCACACCCAACATCAGATCCTGACAACATCCTGCACATGTAAGGTATGCATTGACATCTATCAAATGAATGAATAATTGAGATTTGCCATTTCAAGGGAAGTCCACAAAATCCTCTTCACATAGTATCAGCTGCCTGGGAAACTCACTGCAATTTATAATTGCTATTTACAGTAAAGTATAAGCAAGATCCTAATTTATTAAAAACCCTCTACTTAACGTTCTTTCCCCATATGAATATTTCTTTCTCCCTACCTGATTTCCTACAAGAGTGCAAGGAAGGTTTCTTCTGCTTTACTAATTTTTAAAACAAGTCACCTGGTGTCATCCTTGCCCTGACTCACTGCAGGCAAAGATATGACTCATAAACACAAAAAGGAAAATTACTCCGGGGAACTTCTACCTGGCCATCTTTCTTGATTCCACTCCAACAAAAAACAGGATTTGTTTCCACTACAAAATGGAACTTACAACGGGATTGACAGTCAAGTGACTTAGTCCCACTGAGCACTTTCTGAGTATCTGTGCGCTCAGATTTGTATAGAATCTGACCAAGGTGCCATTCCTAACTTCCAGGAAATTTTTTTTCAAATATGCCTATGGCATCAAGAATGGAATATGGCTTAATGATGAAAATATAAAAATTTGATCATCTCCCCTGAGCCATCACCAGGATAAATACTATTACTTTTACTGGCATAAAATCGTATAGATGTCATCAAAATAAATTCACATCTGAATGATCTTTTGTTAAAGTAGGGAGAAGATGCAAAACCATAAAAAGGGGTAATAAAGCCAACGCTATACATATAAAGCACTATTCAGCGCCCTTCAGAGATTTCAGCTCTTTCTCCCAGCAAAGATACTTGGTTTATTATTGCCAGAAAGCAAGCCTAGACCATCTATGCTTAAATTGGATTCCTTCTTCCGTGCTTCTATTGTTTGGCACCTTTCTAAGGACTTTCTTGTTTATTTCACTGTAAATCAAGAAGCAGCAAGTTATGGGGCATCTTGATGGTTTCTGGCAGGGGAAAGGGAAAAAATTCATTGTGGCAAAATGTCACTTTTTATGAAATGTAATGATTTATCCAGGTTCATGGGTAACTACGCTGTCTTTGAATAATATAATTCTGGAAAACTGAATGCAAATTTGGGTGTATCTTCTGACTGTTATGTTAAAACCTTTCTTAAAGTCTGCCAGCTCACCGGCCAGCTTGCCTGCACCTCTCTCTCCCTCTTCCTCCTTAAATTTGTGTGCTTTCTTATTTCTCATCATATGAAAAATTTCAGCTTGTGTTATTAGATTACATAGCCTACTACTTCCATAGATTGACCCCAGGACATTCCTCCTCATTTCCAAGTGATTTTAGCTTCTGCTTCACTCTCACCCTCCCCGTTATGACACTGTCTGAATTCTTGGAAATTTCAAAGTTCGTGATGTGAGCTTACCAGCTCCATAGCCTCTGCCTTTCTGGACCACCTCTCCTCTTACCCTAGCTACTCCCGGGGCCGATCTAGTCAATCCCCAGCCCTTAGCAGTACTGGGCTAGTACTGTCACCTTCCTGTCGTCTCAGTTTCATGCCTCCTGCCCTCGGACGTGTCTTGTCTTTCCATGATGCCAACCCCAGCAATTCTCGACCCGGAGGGGCTTTTCAGTCCTTTGATCTGACCACTCTTTGACCAGCCCTTCCTCCCTTGACATCCTCACCCCCCTCCTAACTAGGTCAAGGTCATTTTACACAGTCATTATAATGAGTCTTTGCAAATACTCTCCACCCACTTCCTTCTCCATCACTTCACCATCCTTGCTTGGCGCACCAAAACCCTAGTGAAATCCAACTCCCTGCCTGCTCCTCATTTGTACCTGTGCAAATAAACGTGCCTAGAAAAAAAAGGTGTCGCCCTGAACAGTCCCAAGTGCAGCCAGGCAACGACCCTTGCTCTCCCTCGTCCAGGTGCTCTTCCATTCTCTGAGATGCCCTTCCAGTCACCTCCTCTCTCCTCACACCCTCAGCACTCCTCCTCCTTCACTCGAGCAGATCACCTCGGTTCGAACTTCACTCAAGAAATGGGAGCAACTGGAAGAGAACTTCCACAGGCTTCCCCCCACCCCAGTCCCCGAGTCTGCTCACCTACCAGCCTCTGCACCCCAATATCCTGCTTTCTCATCTATTCGAGTCAATGAATTATCTGTGCTCTCACTGTCTGAAGCCAGTTCTACACCTGCGTACTAGCTTCTACTTCTTCTCTCCTCTTCAAAAAATCTTAGCGCCAGCAATGTTACCTTCTTTTGTTCAGATCATCATTCTTCCTCCCCAACTTACATCTTTCCCATAAGCATAGAAACATGCTGTTATTTCTTCCATCTTTTAAAAAACCTTCTTGTCTCTCATCAACTGCTGCCCCACATTCCTTTGCTCCACTTGCAGCAAAGTCCTTGGGAGCGTTGCCATATTTCTGGCTTAGTTTTGCTTCTCCCGTTCTCTCTTACGCCTACTACAGTCAGGCTTTCTCTCCCTCTACTTCACCAGAGTTGCTCTCAGACTTGTTCCCAGTGACTGCCAAGGAGATCAACCCAACCATCAGTTCTCAGTCCTCATCACGCTGGACCTGCCATACATAGTTATTCACTCTCCTCCCTGAAACACGGTCTTCATTCAGTTTCTAGGAAGCCAGCAACTCCTCTACCCTTTTTCTTTTCCCATTTCACTGGGTTCCTCCTCATTATCTTCTGTTAATCTGTCCTCTTCTCTTTGACCTCTTAATGTTGGAGTACCACAGAGGCAGAGGCTAGTCTTTTCTTCTTTCCTCTGTCTGTACTCACATCTTTGTTGATATGACGTTAATGACTTCCAAATGCAAACCTCTAATCCCAAATACAGACTCATAAACCCAACCACCTGCTGACTCAATGATACCTCCACTTGGAGGTCTAACAGACACTTTGAACTTGATTTCCAAAACTGAACTCCTGATCTTCCTCCCCAGAACTCTTCCAACTGTAGCCTTTCTGATTTCAATTAATGACAACTCTATCCTTTCAGTGGCTTTGGCTAAAACTTTTGAAGCATCCTTGATTCTTTTCTTCCCCACCCCTCCCAATACCACATTCAGTAAGTCAGGCAATACTGTTAACTCTGGCTTCCAAGATAGCTAGCATCTGACTACTTTTTACTACTTCCACTGCTATCACCAAATCGGAAGCACTCTTCTCTCTTTCAATAGCCTTGTAATCAGTCTCTCCTTACCTTTGCCATCTGTAGTCTACTTCAACATGACAGATAGAGAGAGGCTTTTAAAATAGAAATGAGAATATACTATCCTTTTGTACAAAATCCTGCAATGGCTTCCCTTTCATCCAGGGAAATAGCCAAAAGCCTTCTCATGGTTCACAGGTGAGGTGCTGATCTATTGTGACTGATTTGACCTCATTTTCTACCACTCTTCCATTTCCTCACTCTATTTCCATCACCATGGTCTCACTGTGGTTCCTCTAATGTGTACGGATCTTGGGACTTTGCTGTAGCTCTTCTCTCTGTCTGGAATTCTCTTCCTCAAGATATCCGGTTGCTACTTCCTCACTATTTTCAAGTCTTGTTCCAATCTTACATCTCAATGACACTTTCCTTGTGAACCCTCCTTAACATTGCAACCTACACTGATTTCCAATTTTTGCTCGACTTCTCTTTTATTTCATAGTACTCACTACTTTCTAATATACTACATATATTTGACCTATGTATTATGTTTTGTTTTATTTTCTGTCTTCTGCCACTAAAATGTAAGATCCACAAATGTCAGGCTCTCAATACTTAACTCACCGAGAATTAAATGATGCATAAGTGAAGGAAGGAAGGAAGGAACAAAAGAAAAAGTGAATTAACCAGGTCTCACTGAGCTATTTATTTGAAAACCCTTTTGCTGAGACTTCAAAAGAAATTCTTTCCCTAAAGTGTTATGCCTGACAGTAAGAGCCTGTTATGGAGTCTGACTCGTTTCCCAGTTAGAATGGGTTCCAAGTAGCTGAGACATTCTCCCTCACCTTCTACTAAAACAAGGTATAACTGTGCCTCAGCTGCTAGGACACACTCTGGGGACATTATAATAAGAGCTTTTTGGAAGACGGAACTAGGTGAGTGGCCTCATTTTAGGGTCTGATATAAAATCAAAACTCAGAGCAGGTTCATCGAAAGCCTGGCCAAGTTTCCTGTAAGCCTGGCTCACAGGGAAATAGAAACTAAGCTGATACATCATTTCAAATGGAAACTATGCAAAATTCAGTGGCTTTATGTGGTTTCAACCCCAAACCAGGTGGAACCTGAGGCTTTGGCAAAGGTTCACTTTAAATTCTTAACTGGGGAATGTAAATCAAGGGGGGAGGGAATGTTGGAGAAAAACAAACTGAAAGAAAACCTTCAGTTCTGAACAGTCCTGGAACCACAAACGTAAATCACTGCTCTGTAAACGTCATCTCACTCAGGCTTTAAACAAGTACGATCATTATTTTGAAAAAATTTCCCTCAACAATGAACCAGCTTTTGTTATCTTATATTAGAATTTCAGGGCTCCTTCACACTCATGTGGAGATCAAATTATTATTTCCATCTGCTAGGTTGTGTAATCAAAGCATCAAGATGAAAAGGTGAGTTGCCGAAGGTAACTGGAAGAATGAACCAACGTCGTATTCACAGCTGAGTTCCTGGGCCTACAAAGCTGCTGCCTGTCATTGAAGGGAACCAGAGATATAGTCAAAAAGAAACAAAAGGAAATTTTAAGAATCTCGTGCATCAAATGTGATTAAGTATTAAAAGGCTGTGGTTTTGATAATAGCAATACTGTATGAACCCTGAGCTGATCTATAAAGTAGGAATAATTGATCAGTAATGTGGTTTGTACACATGAGTGTGTGTGTGGTGTGTGTGTGTGTGTGTGTGTGTTTAGGACTGGAATAATTCTGAATTTTAGGGACCCTTTAAATAGTTAGGTAAAAGTATTCTAATTATAGGAAATTTCCCATGTCCAGAGATTTTAAGCATCATAGATTTTTAAAAGACTTCCACAAATCCTATATTCTTCCAGATACAGGTATTTCTTATATACAACCGCTTGTACAGGTGTTGTATTAAGGTTTCAGAGAGAAATCTTTAACAAGAAAATGCAGGACTTCTTTTCTGCCCAATTTGTGCAGTTGACCGTAATTCTTCATTTATAAGTCTACTTTTTGATCACAGAAAGAAAGCTAGATAGACATCTGAAAGACCAACTCAATGTATCTTGCTATGTGAATGAAAAGCCATCAGAGTCCATGGCCATCAGAGACTAAGGTAAATTCAACTATAGTCTGGATATTTATAATCCTGGTATATACTTAGAGGCAGAAATCCCTGAAGGTGCATAACTGCATTTGCCAACTTCATGAATGTTAAAAATAGCCACCACTAATTTTAATTCTAGAATAACTTGTCATGAGTGTCCTATAGGTATCTGAAAACGTGTGATTCCTATTTCTGGATACCGGCGTGTCACAGCTATAAGGAACCTTAAGTAATCTTAATGTAAGACTAGTTTACCCTAGCATTGATCTCTAGCCTATATGAACTCAGTTTGATAGATTTTTCTCTATTGTTTAAAAAAGCACATGTTACAGAAGCACTTATATGTTTACATCAATGTCTCAACTAAATACAGAGACCCTAAATATTGTGGATCAGTTTAACAATAGCCATTCATTCTTTCATTCAATAGTATTTACTGCGCCTGCTATGTGCTAACTCCATGTTAGGCATTGAAGGAGACCCTCTTACTGCCTTGAAAGGTCTTATTGACTAGTAAGGAGAAAAGAAGAAAAACAAAAAACAAAGTTTGAATACAAATATGGTGGGACTCCTATTTCCAGGTAAGATGGAGCAACTGGTATCACACTAATCCTTCTGCTGTAAACAGCCAGAAAACAAAGTATATGAAGCAACCATCTCAGACACTGGACAATAGGCTGTGATCTGTGAGAGAAGGGACACAAGTGAAGTATGTCCCACTAGAGACACTTTTCTGGACTATGGTACAAAGAGGGGGACCTTTGTACATGAAGAAATATTTGAAAAATTTCCAAATGTGTTAAAAAATGTAAACCCACAGATCCAAAAAGCTCAACTAATCAAAAGCATGATAAATACAATGTGATGAATACCATAACAGAAATACACAAATGTAAGCCTATTACATAAATTTCAAATAAATAATTTTCCTTGATCAATTTCTGCATATATTTTTCTCCTTCCTTCTGCACATCCACTTGGAGTATTCATCAACTCCTCCACTATCCTCTTACCAAGTGTCAAGATGACTGGAATATGTGGTGATGAGAAGGCGTGGAAGCAGAAGTAGACAATGAAAGCGTAGAATGAAAATATAGAGAAATTCTTTTCTATTCCCTCTTTGTTGTCCACAGCCTTCTTATTCACTAAATATTTTCTTCTCTTATTTTCTATTCATGCCTTACAATTAATTTACCCCAGTACTTACTGTTTAAAGCCCCCAGGCTCTCATATCCTCAGCTCTCTCACTAGGCTTCTTCCATCAATGGTCCTTATGTTCATTTTGTCCCATCCATCGACCTACCTTTTAAGTGCCTCATGGTGAAACCCCATTTCTTTCCCTCCCTCAAGCCTTTTCATCTCTCCTAAATCCTTTACTTCCTGGTTCTGAAATTTATGTATCATTAGAATTTCAGGCCTGAATATTTCATCAGCGTTGGTTCACAAGAGAAGGAGGAATCTTTACTCTTTTTGCAAGGGCTGGGGAAGCAGTTAGGGGATGGTAAGCATAGATGGGAAGATGGATTTCTAGTATTACAGCCTGTCACATGAAACGCCTTTTTCCTACCAAAATTTTAAACTTCTTGCTTAGATTTCTAAGCAGGCCTGCTAAGGCATTTGTCTTTTAATAGATCTGTAAAAAATATGGCATCAGTAATAATGTTACTGGATAATAGTATAATATAGACCGAACCACTGGTAGGCTGGTTTATAAATGATCATCTTTATTTACCATTGTCTCTTTGTAACCAGGGATCTGCCTGTATTTACAAACAACCATATCAACGAACGTTCCACCTCAGTGCTTGAGAAAATCTAGGGTCAGCCTGAGTAAAGGAAAAAAGTCAAAGTCACTTATGTTTTCATCCTGTATTCTTATTGCACCATTTTCCTGACAAACCTCAGATGAGAGGTACAATTCTCATCTGAGTAGTGATCAATCCTTGGTAGGATACAGTAAAGGCATAATCTTGTAGAATCTGGTCATGTGATCTTAGAACTGGAAGTGAACACCTGTATCATATCACAGATGAGGAAACAGAGGCCCAGAAAGATTAAGTGCCTTGCCCAAGGTCACACAGCCAGTTAGATATGCAGCTGGGACAAAGTCCAGGCCTCCTGAAACTTCCCCTTATACTGTCACCCTTTCAATATCTTTATAGACAACAACAAAAATACATTTTAGAACCCCCTCTTAGAAAACTTATTAAGAGTGTGTTTTACTATTTGTTTCTCAAATGTTAGTGTTTGCTGGAATCCTTTCTGTCTCTTTTTAGGAATATGGCTGAAATGAGGGCAGTTGGACAGGAAGACTTGACTATAATTAGTGCATGGGTGGGCCGTCCCCTGGCCCAGCGACTGCTGCTGATCAAACACCACGTGGTGTCGTGGCTCTGCCTTTTTGCCTCATGGGAGTCACGGGGCTTTGTTCACATAAAATCACCTTGTTTCAGGCATCTGACCACCAATGTGGTTTTTCTGCTGTCTCCATCTTGTTATTTTTCGGCCATGAATGGCTGGACCATGAGGCTTGCAGCTGTCTCTGCAGTGTTCCTGTGTCCAAAGGGTTATGGTCCTTCAGAGTGATCCCTTGTAACAAGCTACTTTTAAAAGACATTGATGTGTGGCGAAGAGCTTTGGGGATTATTCATTCATTATTCCACGGGGTCCCTGCCTTTCATAACAACTCTGTATGTGCCTGGTATCTCTCACTAAACTCTACAGACAGATTTAGGTCACAGGCTCCTCCTCGATATTTAATTCTGGGTCTACTTGCATAGGAGCCTTTTAAATATTCAAATACTTAAGCAAATAGAAGAAAACTTGATAAATGAATTTTAAAATTTACTGCTAGGAACTGGCCCAGGCCAAAGCACGGCTGCCTCTTTTGGGTAATTCACAAAGCTCAATATAACCAGAAGTTTGCAACTTTGTTTTTTATATTAAAAAATGAGCATTTATTATACACTCAACTGTATGCAAAGTGCTGTGCTAAATGCATAAGAAATGGAAAGACGATAGTATTCCAGTCTCAAAAAGCACACACTCCAATGTGAGGCAGAGACAGGTAAATGACAGTACAGTACAAACAAAATTTCAATAATATGAACCGTAATTAAAGTATGAAGTCCCCAGGCTTCTCAGATTCATGCTATCTGCGTGGTCCTGGGGTTGGTGCTTTCCACACACCTTCTCTCTGAGTCCCTCACAATAACGTTATGAGCTAAATGCTCTTTTCCACACTTTACTGAAAGGCACCAAGAGGATCAAAAAGCTATGCCCACAAGGTCGGAAATGGTGGACTATCTCCATGGACATTTCTTCCCTCACACCAGTGGTCCTTGGGGGGCCTTAAAAAGGTTCGGACTTGGTTCTGCACACCATGGGCAGACACTGCACTGCTGTTGATGCCACGATAATGATCACCTTTAATTTTCACTTGGGAGATGATGAAGATGGCATGAATAATACTCGCTCACAAAGCACTTTTCTACTCCTTCTTCGGTGTTGCGGGGACTTGCCCACTCTTGGCACCCCTATATACTTAATGGTGGAGAAGGAGAAGTGGAAAAACCAAATGTCAAGTTTATTATTTTAAGATCCTGCAGCAACATTCAATATGCAGTTAGAATTTTGAATTTTATATAAAAATTTTTTTTCAGAAGTATAAAATACAGGCAGAATGAGTGCTCTCCATTGTGTGAAAACTCCCCCAAATATTGAGGAAACCGCTCTTCATCATTCTCTAAGGATTTTTTTTTTCTCTCCTTTCAACAAGGGAATCTTATTAATGGCACAAACAGAAGAGCAGGATACAGTACAGTTGTCAACCTGAAGCTTTGAAATTCCATCATCATTTAAATAGTGACAGTTATAAAAAAAATCATCAACTATATAATTTACAAACAGAGGATTGAGAAAGTTTTCCTGAGGCAAATCCATCTTACACTTCTGTGGATCTCTGCGTCCAGCTCTGTGGAGCCGCACTGAGGCAGGGTCTACACCAAAGAAGAAGTATCCAGCCTATTTGAGGATCAGAATCCCAGCCCACTGAATCATTAGAGCCTCCAAATGGAGAATCTTTGTATGGGATTTTAGTAATAATTAGTTTTTATTTGTTCATATATGCCAAATCATGGTTGGCTGGGGGAAAAAGCTGAGGCTAAGGCTAAGCAAGTCTAAAGGGAAATCAGAAATTAAAAAATTAAACACTGGTTTAAAACAAGTTTTCCATATGGATGCTGATAATATACTCCCAAAGCACTTTCCCATTCACCGTGTCATTTGACTTTCTCAACAACTGTTACAAGTGAACCAATGTAGATTTTAGGTGTGTAAGCGTAAGGTATCATTTTTGGTATTATTTGTAAGGCAAATAATATGTACATGTGCTACTTCTGACCAGCACCAATTTCCACAAGGTGGGCACTGTGACCCGTGACTGGTTTCTATATAGTGCCTGTGTGCGTGTGTGTGTGTGTGTGTGTGGTGTGTATGGTGTGTATTTAAGTGTATGGAGCTATGAGCAGACTAACGTTATGGGAACTTATCTACTTTGTGCATTTCTGGATTTAAAAAATTTTCACAAATAATAGTAATAGTTAACTTGCACAAAGCACTTCACTGAGTGTGAGGCATTGTTCTAAGCCCTTTATGCATATGGAGTCATCTAATTCTCTAAACAGCGAAACAAAGTCAGTATTATTACTGGCCCCCAGTTTTCAGATAAGGACACTGAGACACAAAGAAATTAAGCTACACAGTTAACCAACGGCATAGCAGAGATTCAGACCCAACAGTCTGGCTCCCAAATCTGTGCTTCTGACCATTACTCTACACTTCTCTCTTGCACCACTATAAATTAGAAAAAGAGAGTTTTCTATTTTAAGAAGAGAAGATCACCTTTGCTGGTGATAACACTCGAACTTCTCCCAAAGGCTCTTTTCACGTGACTCTAACACACATCACTGTGTACATTTTCAGACACCCATGAAGGCCAATAGCTCAGCCTAGTGATTACCAGGTAGATGATGCATGGTCTTGCTGTCTCAACAGGAGCCCGGAAGAAAAAAAAAAATCAATGTTTCGATAGTCCGAATTATTGTCTGTCACATATAGGAGTTGGTTGTCACTGGAACAGTTATTCATGCATACATACACCAGTCATACCACACAAACTCTGTCTTAATATTTCCATAGCTAGAGAGAAAGTTCTTTACACTAAGATGGACTTCCAAACCAGAAATGTAAATTACATTCCTCTCCTTTCATCCAGAAGCGACGTTTCAGCCCTTACAAACTACGAAGCTGCTACTGTATCTGACATTTGAAAGAAATTCCTCTACAAATCGATGCTTAGGGGTGGAAAAAACAACTAGACAATTGAATATTTCCGTAAGAGAAAGGCAGTCTTGTGACAAGAACTGACAGAGGGCAGAAGGATGTCATTTTTTCTCTCTGGCCTCTGTCTGGGGGATATGCAGGTGATGGCAATTTCTTGATCCATTTGAGTGCCAACAGGAGCCAATCAACAAGATCTTGAAAGCAATAGCTCCTCTCCCCGGTGAGTTGATCGTACACATCTTTTTCCTAATCATAAAGATTACTTGGAATCAATCATTAACCTGAATTCCAACAACTACAAGCGTATAACACAGTAGGAGCTATTTTTTTTCACTCTTATTTTTAATGCTTCAACCAGTAAAGGTATTTCATTTTGAAGCTTTTCTTAAAAAATGCACTGACTACATAGTTATAATCCAAGTGATTCTACAGCCTTCCATCTGTGCCAAGCATTTTTGAATTTTTGCCAGCTATCAAAAATACACATTGGGATTAGTTTACTGGCAGAGATATAAAACTAAAAGAATAATGAGGGAGAAATAAGGTGCTGGGAATAGCACAGTCTGATGGGAACTAATGATTACCACGCAATACCTTAGCCTTTTAATATTATAATAACAATAGGTTGTGTTTGAGCGGCTCTAAACACCTGCTCCCTCCAAAGGTACTTTTACATCCTTTATCTTCTATTTACAACAGCCCAGTGAGGGAAGGGGGATGAGTATATGCTAATTGTGTAGAAAAGTACATAGTAAACAAAATACCTGTAATTAGAATCAACTCTCAATGCAGGGTTCTTTGGACAGCAGAATTTTGCGACTAGTTATATTTTGATATACTTATCATTGGGAGAGGTATTCTGAGTATCTATATCCCGTGCGGCACAGCACTGACGTGCTGAAAGGCTGCTCATTCTCTCATGACCACTGTCCATTGCTGAGTATTATCATGTCTGGCCAGACCAGACTCCTATGAATATTGTAGGATGGATTTAACCTGCTGGAGCATTCTTACTTCACATAACAACCAAATACATTTTAATGTAGAAAATGCATCCAAACTTTCTTGGTAAAACTGTAAAAGCAAATAATTTAAAAATTAATTTTATGGTAAATCCATTGTAAGAAGCCATGCCTGATCTACTTGCTTAGTAAATAGTGGATTTGCTTAAACACTTGTATTTTAGCTGCCATTGTCAACTGGCTATCAATAATGGACTCAAGATTTCTTTCAAAGACTACTAGAAAATAAACAGAGAAGAAAATTCAACACTGTCCTGAAAACTTGGGAACTTCTGATGGCGCCGACCATTTGTTTGGAAATATTTTGGTTATTTTTAAATTTTTAAATAATTATTCTTTCTCAAAGGTCCTGCAGCCTAACTACCTTCCACTTAAAAAGAAGGGAAGCAGAAATCACTGCAGTTCATGTTAGAATCTGCCCAAATTAGGACTCCTTCAAAATGTGCCTCTTTCCATTTTGATAGCCACAACCCACAGCAGTTTCAAAACACTTTTGTGGCATATACATCACCATTCCCTACACCCTCACCACACAAGATTCTCTAGTCATCAGAGCAAAAACATAAGACAAATATGAATTCCCACTGTAATCCAATTTTACTTTTACATCTTTGTATACTCTACAAGAGAGAGGAAGACCTTGTCCCTAAATACATATATGCACCCGAAGACCAGTGGTTTACCAAAATTGATCATTTAGTTTTACAAATTCTCTAAACCACAGATGCCAGTGTAAAAAGGCTGCAATGTTTCAGTTCTATTACAAATATGCGGCAAAAATATCCTAAAAAAAAAGGCCTCAGTCAATGACTTATTTGTTTTAAGCCCTATTAATGCAATACAACAGAATCTTAATAACAGGATCTGACCCTACCATGTAATTATTCCAGGGATAACTTCTTAGAAAATCTAACCTTCATTTGTAATTGTGATGCCCTCTTGTGAAATCTAAGCAGATGAATGAGGTTAAATCAGGACACTATTGAGAGAAGGAATCTAAAATTGAATGTATCTGCCACCAGTGGCACTAGGCACTTGAGATCGCCACAGATCAAATGCTTCCTCTGTAAGCAGAATTAATCAGTCCTAAAAATGTCTTAACGTGGTACAAGGCAGTATTTCTTTTCAGGAAGTGCCAACTTTCTACCGAGAAATAGATTCCGTCTTAACTTCAGAACACCCTTCAAAATTACCCTACCAAAAAGGCACCAATTTAAGATATTTGGCCTGACACCAAGTTGTGTAGTTACACTCTGCTTCTTAAAATTCACTGTGTTGTAAGAATCGGAACACTCTGTCCTAAACTGTGGCTCAGTGATCTTAAAAAATGTTGTGAACCTAGTGTGGGCCATTTTTCAGCACTGGATGAAATGATTCTGCCCCTCTTATCTGTCTTCAAGATGTCTTGGGGGATATCTTAATGTGAGCGGGGTCCTTAGACCCCTCCTAAGAAGCATGACCACCAAGTAATCCCTTGTAACACACGGGTCTGGGCAGAGAACAAGACCATTGTGTGTGACCTGATTTCATTTCAGTGAAATGTCCCAGTAAAGAATGACATCATCCCATTCTTTTTCTTGATCTCCACTTGTGACCGTCCCCCCGCACTCATCATAATTAAACTGCTTCCCCCCTCCCATTCCCTATTCCTCATCCCCACGGGCATTGCTATTTTCTTCTGAACTTCCTGCCTGAATGTTTCATTAGGGCAAGAGCAAAGGCTTTTCCTCTGGTCCGTCAACACTGCTGGAGTTTGCTTCTTGGCTACATGAGACAAAGCATTATTCTGATGGCAGCCAGAGCAGACTGAGAGGGTCATCTGCTGGGACGGGTCTCAGTCAGCTGGGAATGGAGAGCAGCCAGTTGAAGACGGCCCGCCTGACGGGCACAATGTTTCTCATCCCACTGGAGTTGGGTTTTCTTTAAACACAAACTCATTGGCTTGGAGGAGGTATTGTCTAAACAGATCCATTTAACTATGTACATACCATGTGTGCACATTTGTATGCTTGTATGAACTAACACTTGCTTTATCACTTAGATTCAGACTGCAAGACTCACATGTGAAAGTATTTCATTTCAGACAGATGGAAAGATGATGCAGGAGAAGACCTTAGTTTAAAAACCGGCATGAGAATGCAACCAAATCGAATTGCTGTGTGAAGGAAGGCAGTGACTGTGGTGTTTTGAGTATAAACCGTTTTGATAGAAAGGTAGGTGAAAAAAAAATCCAGATAAAATTGTCTGTTCTCCAAGGTTCCAACTATGTAAACTATTAGGTAGTACCATATAAAATTACTGCCTTTGTAGGTCAAAAATAGTTAAATAGGAGTAATTTTCTAAGATTCCACCTAGCAAATTTTCATATAGAAAAGATGTATGGGCTTGGGTTAAGGGTGTGTGTTTTTTTAACTTTAAAAAAAGTTCCTATTAGGTAGCAATTATATTGTTTTTTACAACAAATACATGATTTTAACAGACATTGGGATTCTGTGTAATAAATTGCCTTCTTTGATGAGAAATGTTAAGAGTGGTCACAAGAGTCTGCTTCTTAGCACGCCCCAATTCAGCTTTTTATACTCTGCACCAAGTTACATGTCCTTGGATACCAGACGAGGATAATGTTAGTGGTTTTTAGGGTCCACATCTGAAACTGATTCTTTGAAAAGACGTTGCTTACTATTACAGTCTACGGACAATTTTTTAAAAATATTTAAATTCAAATTAAGGTATTGAGTATAACTTAAATAATTAAAGTAATAAAAATAAATAAAGTCCCAGGGAGGCACAGTTAAGGCATGCTTATAACATTTTCCATCTCCAAAAAGCAACAACAGGGCTAGGAAAGGTCTTAATTGCCTTACAAACAACATAGTCGCTGTTCTAAGTTATCCCATCTGTGTGCACCAAACCCTGTCTGACAGTGTGGTTTTTGAATCCAGAAGGTACAATAGCGGCCATTCAGATTTTGGCAGGTGTATTTCAAGCTGAAAACCAAGCTCCACAAAACATAACGGTCTGTTCCACAGGTGTGAACATTTTTGATGAGAGCTCTCAAAATCTCCCCCAAGCTGTGAAGTTTAATTGTCCTTTTGGTGTCTTATTATACGTGAATACAACCTATCTCTCCTTGGAACAAGAGAGAATCTTCTGGCAATCGAACAGCCAGGAGACGCTTGGGCAGCTTCTGAGGTTTGCGTATAACATCTCCTGGTTCTGTTTCTTGCATTATGTATTTTGGAGGTGATGCCAAGTTCACTGAACTGCAGGTAAGCAGTTCTTAAAGCTGGAAAAATATTAACTGAAAGGACTTTATACCCCAATGACACGAGCAGAGAGGCAATCAAAAATGCACAGGGCAGGGGCTTCCCTGGTGGCGCAGTGGTTAGGAGTCTGCCTGCCAATGCAGGGGACACGGGTTCGAGCCCTGGTCTGGGAGGATCCCACGTGCCGCGGAGCAACTAAGCCCGTGAGCCACAACTACTGAGCCTGTGCGTCTGGAGGCTGTGCTCTGCAACAAGAGAGGCCGCGACAGTGAGAGGCCCGCGCACTGCGATGAAGAGTGGCCCCCACTCGCCGCAACTGGAGAAAGCCCTCGCACAGAAACGAAGACCCAACACAGCCAAAAGTAGATAAATAAATAAATAAATTTATTAAAAAAAAATGCACAGGGCAGCATTTTGAAACCCTAAGACTCATTAAAATGGTCCTACTTTCTAAACCTGCCTGTCTGAGCACACACAGAAAGGACCCATTTCTTTCTACAAAATTTGCCAGCTGGGAAAACTGTGGCTATGTGAATACAGGTGTAGTGGTGGGAAGGGGCTCAGCCAGCTATCTAGTCCAGCTCAAATGATGGATGAGGAAGGGCAGAGATCTCTGAAACTGGCAGCTGGTCAGACGTTGAATTTGAATTTTCCAGTCCAAAGACAGAAAAAAGCAGACCGGAGCCAGCCCTAACAGGGGTTCCACAGATTTTTAGGAAATAAGTGTCATGTGTGTTAAATTTGGGCAAATGATTCTGATTTCATCCAGTATTAAAGTAAACGCATTTCTATTTTCTCATAATAAGGATAGGCTGAGAATCGAAAGGATATAATATTGATACTTAAAGGGGTGAAATGACTCATTAGAGGGAGAAAAGTGTGACATGAAAGATTAGTGACCAGATAATAAACAACATGTCATCCCAGAAAAGTGGCTTCTTCATAGCACAAGAGAAACTAAGACAGATGCTTTGAGAAATCAGGTCTTCAGCGACCTCTTGGGAAGATATAGGGTGTCCTCCAGTATTAAGGGTTTCCAGCCTCTTCTATAGTTAATTTTTGAATGACATGATACCCAAGGGCAACCTGTTTCTTTCTTACAGAAAAATTGATGCATTGGACCAGAGGTTCACAAGGAAAAGGTTTGGCAAACTGACTCAAGACGGTGAAGCAGTCTTAAGAAGTCACAGTTCTACTGTTTACTGAACTTATTCCTAAGCAGATATCTTTTTCAGTTTGTTTTGGAATATTTTCCTCTCCCGTTTGGAGTTTCGAAGTAAGGAGACCTAAACTTCAACTTGTCTTCTCTTACTGTTGATTTAGCTTGTGAATAACCAGCATCCAATACCTTACTGGTGAGATCCCAGACCACCTGCCAACAAAGCTCTGAGAATTAGAGAAAAACTGCCAGTGCTCATGATGAACCCCAAGGAATGAACCCCAAGCTCCCAGACGTTTCCAGCCATTTCCCTTCTTCACTTGCCATTTGTAGTATGAGGACAAAATGTTTAATTCTATAAGTATTAGAAAGAGAAGCTGCAGAAATCAACCCTCAAAAGACAAACCTGAAATTCAGGTCAGACTTGAAGATTTTGTTTTGTTTTGTTCTGTGTGAGGTTCATGAGCTTTTTGGTGATTAAAGGACTTATTCCAAGTCAGCCTGGGCTAACACAAGACTTAGAATGAAAATCAAGCAAAGGGCAACGATTTTGAAGGGCTGCAAAAACCAAGAGGAACTCAACAGTTTCCATGGCGTTAGTTTTCAATGAGGGTGGAAACAACTTTCAAAGTTGACATCTGAGCAAAGACTCATGGTGTGGGGTATAAACTCGTATGTACCAACACCCCCAGGGATGTTTTCGCAGCCAAGGTTGTGCTGCTGAGATGGGTCTCCATGGCCTGCCCTGGGTCCCACTGCACTCTTGGCACCAGTGTATGTGGCCAAGGCAAGAAACTGTGAGGTCAAGCTGTGAACAAGACAGGTGACATCTGTAGTTTTCATGCCTGAAGCTGTGGATGACTGCATATAGCTGGCCTACCATTAACAACCCCTCTAATTCCCCCGAGCTTCCTGAGTATCTCATGACATGTTAATAAAGTTACATGATTCTTCAGATGCTTCTTCTGCCATTCCTGGAGACGAATTTCAAGAAATGGCTCTGCCTTTCAGCTCTCTCAGCCAAGAAGGAGGAGAACGCTACAGGAAGGGGCGGGACTATTGACTCCTGAGTTTCTGATAATTCCCCACCTGCGACACATTCCACTCTTCAAGTGACATGGAGTACCCGGGTTTAATTAGTGCCTTGGTTTAATTAATCGAGACCAATATTTGATATGAGTACCTTTGAAGATTTTCTGCAATTATTCTGTCTTGGAGAATCTGCATGTCATTTGCCAAATTCACCTTCCTCAGATGGTGATGGCTGGCCGTCAGCACCTATGATGGAAGAAAGCAAAAGTGCCATCAGTTGCATTTCATCAGTGATTTATCTTTCAGGTGTTGCCCTTTCACACCTTCAAAGGAGGACATCATTAGGAATAGCATTCTTCAAATTTCATCCAGATTGTTTCTCTCTTTTTTTTATTTTAATGTGGACCATTTTTAAAGTCTTTATTGAATTTGTTACAATATTGCTTCAGTTTTATGTTTTGGTTTTTTGGCCCTGAAGCATGTGGGTGGGATCTTAGCTCCCTGACCAGGGATTGAACCTGCACCCCCTGCATTGGAAGGCGAAGTCTTAACCCCTGCACCGCCAGGGAAGTCCCCAGACTGAGGGTGATTCTTAAAATCACTCCAAGAGATTCTGAAGTATTGTGGGTCATTCAATCCTTTTACAGAAGTTTCCATTTGACTTTCTCTTCATCAAGGGAGAGACTTTCCATTAGATTCATTTCATATTATTCTCTAACTGGATTTCGTAAGGCCAATAAAGAAGAGTTTCTCTTTAAAGGTTTACAAAATGTTCCAAGTTTAAAAGTTGAATGACGTCTAATTTCAGGTTCTGAGATCTATTTTAGAGGAAAACATGCAGAATCATGAAATCTTCTAAAGTGACTGCAAGCTACTATTTGATGAGTAGCAAAGTAAGCATTTTCAAGTGGTTAAATTTGTTTCTATTCTGCATTTATGACAGTTGAAATATGTAAGTGACTAAAATCAACTTCGGTACTTTGAATAAGAGGAAAAACCCATTTTAATGCATTAAGTATCTGATGAAGCAATCTTGCTGACATGAAGAGCACATTTAACATATGCATGCTATATATAAGTGCAGATACGATATATAAATTAGAAGAGGAAAGATATATAGTAGCTATATCTTATAAGAATATACAAGCTATAAGACATAAACTAGAAGAATAGGAAAACAACACACACTATTTCACAACTCCAAATTTCCTTTACATTTAAAAAATATTTCTCTTGCCTGTGTAATACTAAGACATTTCACTTGGAGCCCTACCTCTTCACTAGTGAATATTCTCAGAGGTAATGGATGTAGATTATTTCAATACAATAGACCTGGAATCTCTTCTTGTTCTGAACTGGCCCTGGTGATTCAGGTTAAATGTGGAGAGTTCCAGGTCCTCTGCTCTGTTCTGGAAGCTTCACTCTTAGGGAGATTGTTGTGGTAGGACCTCCCTGCAGCTGGCCGCCTGCTGCAGGACTCTTCCTCCCATGCCACCCTTACCCTTATCACGTCTCTTTCTGTTCCCGGCAGATCAACTCTTCCGCCCATTTCCGACACCCCCTGTCATCTGACACACCTAACCCAGTCAGCTTTTGACCATGCCCCTGTGCTTCTCATCCTGGAAGTTGGTGAGTTCTAGAAGAACTTTTCTATTCTCTGATAACATTATAAATTATTATAAGCATCACGCAGATCTCCACTTTTTATATATGTTCCGGGAAGACATATAAATGTTTATGTTTATAATCATGCACGGCACCCTGTGATCTTCCAAAGTAAAAGTTTACATTTGAATGTGAGGCTACAAGTATCTGGCTGTGGTCACGCTGGATTATAGCCTAACGTCAAACTACAGCATCCTTTCTCTGTTATTCAGAATCTACTACTGGGAGCAGCGTGAATTCCAGCCTACAGAATCCATTGGCTATTTTGACCTTGACCGAGTTACTTCATTTCTCTATGCCTCAGTATCTTCCTCTGAAAAATGAGGATTAAAAATCGTTATCTATTCCATAGGGTTGACGTGAGGATTACATGCAAACATCCACGTAAGAAATTTAGAAGCATAAGTGGCCAAGAAACACCAGTGATCATTATTACTGGCACTGAATTTTTTCTTTTTTTTTTTAAGGGAAGCTCCAAGGAGGCTTTTTTTTTTTTTTTTTAAAGGATATTATCTATTTGTTTATTTATTTTTTATTCTTATTTTTGGCTGCGTTGGGTCTTCGTTTCTGTGCAAGGGCTTTCTCTAGTTGCGGCAAGCGGGGGCCACTCTTCATCGCGGTGCGCGGGCCTCTCACTATCGCGGCCTCTCTTGTTGCGGAGCACAGGCTCCAGACGCGCAGGCTCAGTAGTTGCGACTCACGGGCCCAGTTGCTCCGCAGCATGTGGGATCTTCCCAGACCAGGGCTCGAACCCGTGTCCCCTGCATTGGCAGGCAGACTCTCAACCACTGCGCCACCAGGGAAGCCCTGAATTTTTTTTTAAGCCAGTAATAAAGATACAACTTCCCTTGCAGTAGTAATTTGCAATCAAAAGACATTTGCATGGAATGAGACCAGGATTTTCATCCATTTTATAAACGGAGACTTTGCTTTGTCATCATTAAAATGATAATGTGCAGGAGAATAGCGTAATAATTTAGAGCTATAGGCTATTAAAGAAAGAACAGAGGCAGGTATTTATACCTGCTTGATAAGCGTACGCTTGTGAGAGTCACATACTCCTGCTGTGCTGAATGAAGTTTTATTTGCCAAGAGAGAGTAAGGCGATAGGATGACTGAACCACCACGGGTTTTAGTTCCATAATCTCGACACCAGCAGATGGAGTGCCTGGATCCTTTCTGCCTTTAAATGTGCCAACTTGTAATAATTCACTATAAATAGAGTACGAAATGTGCAATGGAAAATTTTAATTAAAATATTTATCTCTCTTTTTTTTTTTTTTACAATTTCATTAATGAACACTGGTTAAAACAAATTTATTCTTTAGTTTCAGCAAAACAGCATCATTTGGCAAATAAAACCAATATTACTAATTTTAACCAATTAATTTGATTCCAACCAACAGAATACTATTGGTTTATGGTTTTGTTTATCTTTAATTAGCAATCTGTTTTGGATTTTCAATGATGTAAGTGTAATTATATCATTGTGGAGTTATAGTTATATAAATATAATTAAAGTAATTTATACCTAGTTTTGGCAGGGGGTGCTTATTTCAGTAACGGTTTAGTAGATAATGATGGAAATCAGTACCAGGGCTCAAGTCCATTGCTCAGGTTGACAAGTGCTGCTGGAGAACACCCATCAGCCTGGCTTCCTTGGGGTCCGAGCCACGAGACCCTCTCCATGCTTTTATTTCTGCTAGAAGAGTTTACCTTTATTCCCTCCACATATGAAAATTCTAAGCACCCCTCTGGGATCAGCTGACCACCTCAATTTTCATTTATCTCTCTCCCCAGAACACTTACAACACTTAAAATCTGTACTACACGATGTAGCATCTAGCGAGAGGGTCTCCACTGCTGCCTAGACGGGGGAAGGTCTCGTCTCGCTGGTCAGGTTTTCAGATTCCGAAGTGTGAGAGTTGTACTTGGGGCTCTGTCTACATTTTATGCTCTGATCACAACGTGGCCCCAGAACACCTTGCACTGATTGAGCATTGCAGTGTAGTCAAGATCTGAGTCACTCCTTGACTCTTGGGTTGTCTGGGAGTTTATTCAAGTTTTGGTCAAGTGTATCTAATCTGAGACCCTGAACGGCTCCTGTAGCAAGAATAAACGAGCGGCCCACGGGCCACACAAACTTGAATGGAACAGGGAACCACTGGCCCAGCTTTGGGTCATTTTGTCCTTCCTTTTTCTTAAGCCAGACCTATCATATTTTCTGCAAGCAATGACTCGGCCTAGGACTCAGATGTATATATGTGTGTGTGTCTGGAGTGAACTCACATGAGTCTCAATTTCTCTGCTCGTAAAATAAAAGGGAAGATTGGAAGACTTCCAAAATCACTTCCTGCTCTAAAATTCTGTAAAATGTTGGCACATGTGCCCATTAATTTGACATTAACATCCACAAATAAGTGTGGGTGTGCCCCAGAATTTCACCTGCTGATAATATGTCGGGAAGTTAAGTTTGATGGTTTAAGAGCTGTGCTTTGAAAAGTTTGGTTTGGCTTCTCTCTCTGTATTAGTGTGTTATTGTCTTAGCACTTAGGAATCCATGCTGGAAAGCAAGTAGATGATTGGACTGAGCTCTCCTGGCTTTCTCAGTTGTTCAGAAACTGAGCTGCATTTCCTGGCTCTCAAACTTTGTGAACTCATCAGATTTTGCTGCAGAGAAATGTCATTAAAATAACAGTCCCCGGTGGAAAACACTAGCACCATTCATAGTTAGTGAAATGCTGAAACAGTAACTGATATTTTAAAACTATGGATTGGAGGCATTTCTTTATACTGTACACATACCTGTGTTTAGATAGATGCTTAAAAGAAATGTTTGTTTTTTTCTTAAGCAGTTGTCCTTTAATTGTCTCCTAAAAGTGACTTTAGTCCTGTTGCAGAAATGCATTGTCTCTGCTCCCTTCACCTTGGAAAGTAATAACCGGTTCCAAACTGCTTTCCCTAAGGAGTTGCTGGAAGGTCCAAAATGTCCTCATTAGAAAGCTTACACCGAGCCACACAAATCTTGCCATTGTGGTTGGTGCACGCATGTGGGACTATTACTTCATGCGCAATGACATGAGACCAGAAAACATGTGAACAGGAAGCCAAACCCGAGAGAGTTGGGGAGCTTCCAGCTTTCCATAGAGCACAGAAATGAAGCAAAATTCAGCAATATTCTGGACTCAGGTGTCTGGGGGACAGAACAGCTGCACCCCAGCCCTCTTCCAACACTGCATAGGAGAGTACAGTGGCTCAGGCAGCACCCAGCCTGGACTCAGTTGTTATGCCAGCAAACCCAAAAAGATTGTGAAGTTGTAGCCCTTGCTTAGGATGCCAAGACTTTAAATGGCTTGAGTAACCTAAAAGTAGAATGGCCAGCACCATATATGGAAGCTGTATATTCCTCATCCTTTCAATCATGCTAATGGGAATTCCCTCCAATATATCTTACTCCTTCTTTAAAGAATAAACTTTCCCATGATACACGCTCACCCTATTCTAAAGTATATATTTGGTGATTATTTTGTATAACTGAGATAGTAACAGTTCTTTTCTGGGTCTCTTCTTTCTTTCTTTTTTTCATTGTGGAAGCATTTTTAGCAAAAATAGAAACCTCTTCATCATCTCAAAAACCAAAGATAATCTCTGAAGTTTGGGGAATTTGAAGTGAGCCATGAGAAGCCAGATGGAATTCAGATTACAATCAAATACTATCTTTCTGATGAGTGATAAAACTCTTTATATTTAGAGGTGACAAGAGCTTCTTAAATCTGCTTTTAAATGTCTTGATACAGTTTACCTTCCAGGAGGAAATATTATACGACTTTGTGAGACCAGCCATGAAGGCTGGGGCTCAGCCCCTTTTGTAATAAATGGTATTTGCTCTGAAGTGTTCAGGTGGGGTTGAGAGCTCTGAAATCCAGGAAATCTGATAGAGGCTTTGCCATAGAAGATGTGAAAGGGTATAAGAAAACTAAGGTTATCAAGTAATCAGACCTCAGCTTCCTGTCTGCTAATTAGATCGTTTTCTATTCATTCTAAATGTTAAGATTCTTTCCGTTGTTATCTTTAAAAAACTCACAAACGTGACATACGTCTCCTTTCCAGTTACCCACCATTCAAGTCAATGGGAAGAATTTCCTGCTCAGCCTGAAGAAGAAGGAAATGTTTGTGGGGTACGTCATGCCCAGGTAAGAAATCATCTCCTTTGCTTTAGTTTTAGAAGTTTCCTCTTTTACTCTAGTCTCTGAGTGGGCCCCCAATTCAAGGGAAGTGAAAAAACCCTGCTAAAGAAAGAGCTGCTTCTGGATGAATAAGTATAAATTCTTCATGAGTATGTGTTCTTTATGAATAAGTATTCTACTTGCCCACGGATGTTTTTCCCAGTCTCCGCTCATTTCTGAAGGCTCAGAGGATGTACATATTTCTCTTTTTGAGGGTATACAAAGTTATTGGCAAGACTGCTCTGGACATGGCCTTCCTGTTGAAAAGTGAATGGGAAACAGTCCACTCAACAGCGGGGATACGAGATGAAAGCTCAGAGCCCCGTGAGCCCAGAGACTGACATTTCTTGGGGGAGCTAGCTGAGCATAATGGGGAGAGTCCGCTTTTTATGTTTCTTCTCTAAACTTCTAAGATAAATCTGGCAATTTTATACTTTTTAAAAACCACTTTTTACATATAAGCAATATCATTTGTATCATTTTTTTAGATTCCACATATAAGCGATATCATGTGGAATCTATAAACAACGATACAAATGAAATTATTTACAAAACAGAAACAGACTCACAGGCATAGAAAACAAATTTATGGTTACCAAAGGGGAAAGGGGCGGAGGAGGGATAAATTAGGAGTTTGGGATTAACATATACACACTACTATATATAAAATAGATAACCAACAGGGACCTACTAGCACAGGGAACTATACTCAGCATCTTGTAATAACCTATAATGGAAAAGAATCTGAAAAAGAATATATATATGTACGAATCACTTTGCTGTACACCTGAAACTAACACAACATGGTAAAACCAGCAAACAAACAAAAACAATACCACTTATGTAAAAAAAAGATTAAACAAAAACCAACTTTTATTTTTTGGCTGCGCCATGCGGCACATGGGCTCTTAGTTCCCCAACCAGGGATCGGAACCCACGCCCCCTGCATTGGAAGCCCAGAGTCTTAACCACTGGACTGCCAGGGAAGTCCCCCAAACTGACTTTTTATTTTACTTAATGTTGTAGTTTAACCTCTCAAGCCAACATTACCCCAACTAACTCAATTTCCTTCTATGAACTTGTACCTCTTCTTGTTTTATGGTATTCTATTATAGCTACCCGGTTGACCAAGCTTAAAACTAATATTATAGACATTTCCTTTGTCTTCATTCCTTCATTCAGTCCTCAAGTTGAGAATGTTCCACCTTCTAAATATCTCTGGAATCTGTGCCCTGTTGTCTACCTACACTGCTCAGGCCCTCAGCATTTCTCACTTGTTTACAGCAGCAGTCTTTTAATCGGTCTCCTAGTTTATAGCATTACCACCCCCTAGGCCTTTGCCTAACCTACATTCCACACTGGAGAGTAGTTGATCTATATAAAATCTTCCTAAAACATAAATCACATCTAGTCTCCGCCTTCTCAACCCCAAGCAAAGTCCTTCCTTGTCTCTCCATTGGCTCAAGAGTAATCTTGAAAGTGCCAGATCTGGGGAGGTAAGGATCTTGTGCTGCAACGCTTCCATCATTGAGATGGGTTTGCTACAAACCAAATAAACCAAATAAAATAGTCTGTTGAACCCAATAACGTCTTAGTGATATAGGTGGCATATTTCAGCCCAAGCTTTTTATATGGATGTGAACCTATAAAAGAAACTTTTTTTGGATCATGAGCTGGTCCAAAAAGACTCGTGAGCATGAGTTTGACTTTTACTAGAGTAATGGGTCCAAACACCTCAGCACGAAGCACCACAATTTCCATGATCGGACCCCTGACTAAATCTCCAGATTCCCTGGATTCAACATTCCAGCACCAACTGAAACCAGTTCCCCGTCCCCTGGCTCCCTCACAAAGTCTGCTCTCCAATGCTCTTCCCTTCTGAAATGTCCTTCCACACCTCCTGCAGATCCTTTAAAAGTCACACCAATCTTCTAAAAAAAAAAAAGTCACACCAATCGACATCATCTTTGTAAAAGTTCCTTTGACTTTCACTGGGGAGAATTACTCAGGCCTCAATTCTGTCACTTAATCACAACACACTTCTGTTGTTTGCAGGTGTTATACTGTTAAGAAAATTAATCTGTTGTTCTGGTCTGTTTCCAGGGCAGGATATTAACCTTCTTCATTTTGGTATCACTAGTGTTCAGCACAGCATGCAATACACAGTAAATGCTCAAAAAACCAAGACACTGAATCAAAGATGAAGAAAGAGAGTAAATGGAAAAGTCCTAAAATTGAATGAAACTGCTATTTTCAGACACTGTGCTAGATACTTTACATATATTATTTCCTTTTAGTCCTTTCAACAATGTTCTCCTTGGGGTACACGTAGTATTGGTCTCCTTTAATAGAGGTGAAACCTGAGGTTGAAAATCTGAAAGATCTTGCTGCTGGTCACATAACCATGTAATGGCAAAACCAAGCCTCCAATCCAGATCCCATCATAGTTTGTGTTCTTTCTGCCATGACCGAGTATGCTTTTGAGGCTAACGTTGAGATTATGTGGCTGATCTTTGTAACAAAATTAGCTAGAGTATAGAATTTTAGTATTGACAGCTCACTTTTAAATTTAGGGGGAAACCCAAGTAGAATCCAGTCTTATTTTCAACTTTAATTATGCCTCAGAATTTCTTGGAAGCCACAGAGAATTTTAAGTGGAAATGTCATTTAAAGGGACTCTTAAAAATAGACCTACTTTTATAATGTTTCCCATGTTTGTTGAATAAATAATGAATAAATAGCTCTATTGCATTCTGAAATTTGATATGAAATCTTTCCACTTGGTCTATTTTGGGTATTACACTGTCATGTAAGATACTGAACACTGGAGAGTTACAACAAATACGAGTTCAGGATGATTAAATATATATATATATTTAATTAAATATATACATACATTTGGGTATCCTGAACTCTTTTATACACACACACACACACACACACACACTGGTGTACACACATTATGTGTGGTTTTCATAGCTGTTCGTCTAAAGATAAAGGCAATCACATTCAGTGGATCCATCAGAGCACTTAACGGCACTAAAAGTGAGAGGCCTTGCTTTTCTACATTACCGTCAATTTATATTTCTTAGTATTCTTACCTGAAATAAAGACTAATTTTCTATATCTCATAGTACACCAACTTATAATCATGGTTTTATACATGCAAATTGAACAACTACCCAAGACAGAACTTTATTTTCTTGGCTTATTCATTTAGTGAATCATACTTTCTAAATGTTCAGAACTTGTATCTCTCTGAGTGTTATCCTAGAGTTTTAAATTCATCTTTTGTTGAAAGACAATTTCTCAAAGCCATGAGCCTCACCCCTGAGAAAAATACTCTTTGTTAATTCAGCATCCCTTACAGACACATAGTTCAATCACAGAGCTTTGGGTTTTGCCAGTGCTTAAGAAGTTTGTGCCCATGTTCCTTTAATATTTAGACCCCTCAGCTATGCAGTGAAAATCTTCGTAAGAATTCACATGTCCACTCTAGTTACAGTGTTTTGCAGGGTTTACACAAGCCAGTGCAAGTTTCAAGCCTACGCCAAAAAATGGGATTTATTTCATAGTGTGAAAAGAAAATTCCAACAACTGTATTTGCCTGAAATTGTGAGCACTGAAAGCAGAGAAACTGAAGCTGGAAGTTGCTGCCTCGTTTCTGGATGCCTAACAAGCCAGGTGAATAACCAAGGCTCCTTTGTAGGGCAAGATGTGTGTGTGAGTGGAGAATAGCCACCACCAGGACCAGGACACGGGGAAAGGGGCAATTTCAGCACTTCCTCTTGGTGTTATTTTCTTAATAAGTGAATTATCAACAGAAACCTCTTTCCCCTCCTATTACTTTTAGGAGGGGCCCCATCTGGATGGAGGACTTTAGCCAGAAACACACTTCCCATCATGGCAGCGTCTGAGTGCGGGATCCCATTCTCGCTAATAAATACGATGAAATGGACAGCAGTAAGGAAACTTTGTTTCCCTCCTTTTGAAAGAAAAAGCAGAGCATCATACTTACAAAAGTCGCCTTCAGAATCTTCCCTGGAGAACAAGCTCTGGGAACTGGGAGCTTGCGGAGGAGCAGAGATAAGGTGGGAGCGGGGCTTCCTTCCTCCTTCTGGGGGCGAGAGTCATTGTTCCTTATCTCCCTGACCTCCGGGCGCAAGGGGCCGGGAAGGCCCGGCCTCTGACCCCCTCTGCCCTCCCTCCTGGTCTCGGCGCCTCGGGTCGGGGTTTCTTATTAGCCGCTCCAGCCGCCCAGCCTGACACGGGCCCCGGGATGCGTTAGGGCCAGTCTGCGAAGTGCTTGCAAGATGCGGAGGGTTATATAAGCCCGCGTATTATCATCATCACACACCCCCATAGAACCAAGGCTGCCAGACAAACAAAAGGCAGTTCCAAGAAGGGGAGGAGCAGAGGCAGAAGTTACGCTGGGGGTGAATTTCGGGACACTGCTGAACTGGCTGGAAAAAAAGGCAACTCAATATGTGTGTGCAAACCTCGGCAAACAAACTGCGCTGCAGCTGGCTGGCCGGCCACGCGGAGAGGCTCCTCGGAGGGAGGGGGGGTAGGGGGCGTAGGCAGGGCTTCCAGGCTGCGGTCCCGGCTCCCCCTTCCCCGGCACCCGGCACAGTAGCCGCCCGTGGCGGGATGGAGTGGATGAGGAAGATGTGGTATTTGGAGAGGCAGACGTTCCAGAGACCAAGTGCTTAGTAAACACGGATGTTTCTTAGACTCAGACCAGGTGCTTCTGCTGCTTTGCTTTCGTCCTGGTCTCTTGTTTTCCTAATGATGGTTTGCAGGGAGTTCCCTGGGCCGGGGCCGAACCCTCAATGTTCATCCTCTATTTTCAATCTCCGTGGGCCCCTGCTTTTTTTTCTCTGTGGGAGCAAGACACCCAGCCAGACTGTTCTTTAGGCCAGAGCTTGGGTCTGAGAAAGTTCTGGTTCACTCTGAGCACCCATCCTCCCTGCGCCCCTCCCTCCCCCATCCTGCTACCTCCAGTTTTCTTAGATTATTATTTTCCTGCCCTGTTCCTGGCCCTGCTGCCCAACATGTGAGGAGCTTCAACCTCCTGGCATTCGTGGCTTCCACGTGTCACCCCACTAATTACCCGCTTCCCATCCTACCGCCCCTCACCTACTCCAGCTCATGAGAATATGAATCATTCCCTAAAGAAGGCCTTTCCGTTCCTTCCCCTACCGCCCTTCCTCACATCCTCCCCCTCAGCCTGGAATGTCCTCACTCCCATTTCCTTCAAAGCACAGCTCAGATCCCATCTTCCCCACAAGATTTCCCCGATTTCCCTTCTTTTCTCCCCATTGACCCGGCACGTAATTCTTCATGTGCGTCTGGTTTCATAAGTCTGGGGTCTTGGGTGGTTCTCCGGGGTGGCCTAGGAAAGGCACTTCATGAGTGTTGATGAAATTCAGCTGACAGCCAACGTGATGTCACCTGGGCCATCAGTCTTAGAGTGGAGGGGCCCCGTGTAACCTCCATGGGCTCAGGTGAAAGCCCATGTTGATGGGCTCTTGAAGCTGTGCAGTGGGCCCAGGAGGGTTTGTGATAGCCTTTACTTTTGGGTATTGGAAATTTTCATAAATTTAAAAAAAAATAAAAGAAAGAAAGCTTTATAAAAAGTGGAGAGGAATGTCTAACCTTGAGTCACATTCCTCTAGGACATGTGTTCATGAGGGTACCAGGAATTCCGGCCTTTACTGAGTTCCTGCTACTGCACATCAGGAGACCTCTGAAGTGGAACTTACTTCCTAGAAGGCCAGAAAAGTTCCCGAAAGGTGAGATTTTCAGAAATCACAGACTTCTGGGATGTGTTTTATGAGAGAACTTCTCCACTGTGGCAAGAATGCAGACTATCACAACAGCAGCTCGACATGAGAACGATAGCTCTCTGGTGATTTATGATATGGGGTGAAGTACAGAACGCGAGCTGTTAGGTGTTGAATTTCCGTGGCTAAGCGTTCAAGCGTTCTTCAGGACGTTCCCCTGTTAGTCTCTGGTGAAAGCAGGGTGCTGTCAGTGCCATCTGTGGTGGGTGGATGGACCGTGATGTCATATAAGAGACTTGGGGTGTGTCGACATGCTCTCCCATGCGCACAGAATGTTCAGTGAGTTAGAAGAATTTCCCTGCTTCCACTAATTTGGCACAATAAAAACTGATTCAGGTTCTAAAGAGGAATTTTGGCCTCCAGTTCTTGAGGTTTGGGCTTCAGGAAGGACAGCGGTCCCATTGCAATTCAGTTGTTCACATGTAAGATCTCTCTTTTTGTTCTGCTCAAGTCAGAGCCATGACCATTGTTATTGCTACCACGTGTGAGTCCCGGCTAGGTGTCAGGCACTGGCTCGATGCTTTACATGCATTCTTAACATAGCGATTGTCCTAAAATAGAGCTGTTTAAAAAAAAAAAAATCTTCATTTTACAGATGGGAAAATTGGTCACACAGCTTAGGAAGTGACAGAACTAGTATTTGAATCTAAGTCTGTCTGTGATTTTTCCATTCTGCTGAAAGCTGGAAGAAACCTTAGAATCTTATCTGCTAGTTTTCAGACTGGGTTCCAAGGAGCACTAGACTTCCAAGGAAGTGCTTCAGGAATCTTGGGTTGGGGGGGGGTGGTGTGGATAGGGAGGGAGCAAATGTGAGGAGACCACCAAGCAAGTCAACAGGGCTTGGGCGCCATTCACTGGATTCAAACAAAGAAGCTTCATCTCCGTCTGTTTTATAGAGTGACTTTAGACTTTGTTTAAAACAAGGGTCTTGCTACTAAAAAAAAATTATTTTGAAACTCTAGAACTAGTTTAAATTCTTCATTAAAAAGGTATACAGCTTGAGGTTCAGAGAGATTAAATGCTTTGCCCAAGATTTTATAACAGGCCCAGCATTAACTTCAGATGTCCAAGCTCTGCCTGGAACCCCAGGTCTCCCTGAGTCCTTTATCTCCCCAGTGGTTAAATTGCAGGGAAAGTGAGAGAATGTCTGACCTGACTGTGTTTCCCGACAGTATTCTTCTTGAAAACTGAAGGCAGGCATACTCTCGACTTTGGCTCGATAGACGATTTTTCGTCTCTTTGGCTCCGTGTCTACATTTGTCAACATTCACCTCGTGGCAAATGAAAATCAAGTGAGGAGTAAATATGTAATTTGTCTGGATGATTTAGGGCTCTCGTCCTCTTTTCATTCAAATCAAAGCAAGTAGCAGAGGTTACTTCCGCGTGCATCATCTAGCTGATTATATAGCCTTGGCCTGAGAGTACTCTTGCTAGAAAACTGCTTATGCCCCCATGGTTATCAGTCCAATCAAAAGTGACTCTTTTCACAGGAGACGCCATAGGTGTGGCGAAGACATTACTCATAGATGTGGCGAAGACATTACTCTTAAAGGGGTCAGTATAGCCAAGGGGAAGTGAGTCTCCCGTAAGTCCACATAGCTTGCATGGCTTGTACAGTCTAAGATTTCACATGCTGCTTTGACATCTTTGAGCCTCACGGGGCCCCAAAGGGCTGTGAGTCCCCCTACTTTTACCTGCAATGCTCCCACCGAAGTGGGAAAGGCTCCCCCACTGGTTAGGTCCCCGATAGCTGGGCATCATCACTCCACCTGGTCCTCATCCTAATAGGTTTCACTTCCCTGCCAGCCCACACAGTCATTGCAACAGGCCAATCACATCGTCCCTGGGAACCAGGGTACCACTTACCATCTTGTTACTACAGAGCCTGCTCCCCACAGCTCCTTCTTTTTTTTTAAACTAATTTTTATTGGAGCATAGTTGCTTTACAATGTTGTGTTAGTTTCTTGCTGTACAGCAAGGTGAATCAGTCATACATATACATATATCCCCTCTTTTTTGGATTTCCTTCCCATTTAGGTCACCACAGATCATTGAGTAGAGTTCCCTGTGCTATATAGTAGGTTCTCATTAGTTATCTCTTTTATACATAGTAGTGTATATATGTCAATCCCAATCTCCCAATTCAACCCACCCCCGCTCTTGATAACCATAAGTTTGTTCTCTACATCTGTGACTCTATTTCTGCTTTGCAGATAAGTTCATCTCTACCATTTTTCCAGATTCCACATATAGGGGATATTATACGATATTTGTTTTTCTCTTTTAGACTTACTTCACTCTGTATGACAATCTCTAGGTCCATCCACGTCTCTGCAAATGGCACTATTTTGTTCCTTTTTATGGCTGAGTAATATTCCATTGTATATATGTGCCACATCTTCTTTATCCATTCCTCTGTCGATGGACATTTAAGTTGCTTCCATGTCCTGGCTGTTGTAAATAGTGCCCCCCAGCTCCTTCTTGTTCCCTCTGTTCCTGAATGTGCCTTTGTGTTGCCCCATGTGGCACGAAGTGTCCGCTTCCCCTGGGTCATTAGTGTATGTGACTTGTAAACTGCTCTTGATCCCCTGTGTCCCAAGTCAGATGTCCTGTGTTTGGTGATCCCAGAACCCTAGGGCAGGACTCCCTCCCTCCCCCACGGGGTGAAGAGGAGGAGGACAAAACAATGACCAGACATTAATGCTAATACGAAATGGAATTTTCAGAGAACTAGTGCCAAATATCACATCCTTGGGAGTTTTGCTAAGCATTAGGCTATTGGCAAATAGAAATGACTTTTAACTGAAATTAGCCGGAACTGACCTAATAAACTGACCTTTATTAATTTCAAGGCCCCTGAGCTTTCCCATCTGCTCTTGTTAATTTTTACGATTCTCACCTGGAGATTTTTGCGAGCAACAGCATTGTTCTCTCTCCTGAGATGGCTTAACTTTAGTCCTGCCCAAAGGCAAAGGAATCAAAAGATGACCCTGCCATGCCTGTCATTTAAATCTTTACTAACAGCATTCTTTCAGAACAATGTAGCAGAAAGAATTTTTCGCATCTCTACAGACAAGAGATTATAATAAGCAGATGTTTTTTTCCGACTGAAACATCGCAATATTAATGTACAATATTCTCAGCCCCAGAAACAAAGCCTTCGATGTAATTTCTTTCCCTGTTCATGAGATTTACAATAGGAAGGTCGTGTTTGTACTAGATTTCGGCTTGAAATTAATCTTCTTTTCTCCTCAGCATTTCTATAGAATCCACGCACTTCATTATTTAGTCATTTCCAAATATTAAATGCTTGTCATTTTTGAACAACGATCTAATCTTCCCTTTATGGGTGGAGAAACTGAGTTGTGGAACTTGCAAATCATCGCCAGGACACAGATCGTTCTAAAGTTTGTGGCTACTCGTGGAAATGCTTTCTTCCACACATCTTAGATTACAAAATAAAATTGTAAATTGTCTCATAAGCAGCAAGTATGACATCCTCCAGTTATTAGAAAGGATTCATTAAAGGCTCATTTGCATTTTACCTTATCAGAGAAGCTTTATGGAGTAAATAAATACATTCAAACTCCACCACCAACCTCAACACAGGCTGTGATAGAATCACTTCCCCCGTCTCTGGACTGTGCCTCATACAGATCAAAATATATTCTTAGTTCAGTTGGACAAGGGTTCATTTGAAGCACATCTGGTGCTCATCAAACCTCTATTTTAGGAGTGGGGAATTCTTTTTCAGAGATAGATTATGTCTGGAAGGTCTATGGCAGCAAACAGTCCTCATTAAATTTCACAACATTTTACCGACATATATACAGTACTCGCTTTTATGTGATTACGGAACCCAGGCAAAACCCTGCACGGCCACTTCAAAGAATTCCTCACTTGACTAATTCTAAAGAGTAAATTGATTTTCTCATCATTTGTTGTGTTTGACAATAGAAAGGCTGACACAGCAACATTGCTAAAATGACAGCTCCTTTCTACTCAAGGGGAAGGAATTCGTGTTAATATTCTTAATGACTGGCATCTTTATGAGAAATGTGAAATCATTTATCCTCAGCAATAACCTGCCGAGGATTAAAAAGTACTTGGTACTTAGAACGGAAGTCATCTGTCAGGAAAAATTATTTAGACGGATGCAAATGAACTGAATAAGTTGGCTTCCTAATTATGGTGTGTATATTCAAGTTTGTTAAAATTGGTTCGAGCTGAAGAATTTGGAGAGGATCTTTCAAGAAGTGGTCTGACATTCTGCTGGAGGAAAAGGTAACACGTTCATTTGATAAAATCCTTTCATATTTCCTAAGGATTTCTGGAAATGATTTAAGAAGCAAGGCCATGTAAATCAAGAGAAAACGCATTAAGTAAGCGCACATATGTCTTGCTAATTTGGAACAACAGTAATAATGCCTGATGGAAAACACCAAACAGCGTGTTCATCGTGATGCCCTAGATTCTAAATAACCAATAGTGTTTTCCATGGGTGTTTGTTTCAACCCTCTCAGGGCCGGCTTGGGAGTTAACCCAACGGAACAAGTCTAAGCCAGCCCTTAATGAACGATGTAGAGACCAGTCTGTATTCTGTAGGAGTTGTTCCACTCTTAATGGGCCTGGTGTTGCACACCAGTTAGCAAGTTTTTATTGGAATCTCAGTCTTCTCTGCCTCGCTAGCTTGATAGCAAACCTTCATTTAGCTCTTTACCAAAAAGCCTAGTAAATTGTGGGAAGAAGCACTTTCCTGGCATTGGCAGTTTAATTAGTCTGGAAAAAAAGGGTGTAAATTTCAGGCAAAAGTAAACTCCCTCATGTAATTAATGATGAGGTTTTACTGTTTAGCATTTATGTAGAACTTTCTTTTGAGAAAAAAAAAATCGGCATTGATTTTTGAAGACAAACTGACTTGGGTCCAAATCCTAGCTCTACAGGTGTGTAATTTTTTTTTTTTTAATTTTTAGTCTAGGTCCTTTTCTTCTAACTAGAATGAGTAGTACAGGAATAATGAAGTCAGAAAGTGAATAGCAGTGTCCAGCACGTGGCCGGTACTCAGTATCATTCAGTTTCTCCCTCCTTTTCTGGCTCTTTTAGGGTGTTCGTGTCCTAATCACTAGTTCAGTATTATTTGCCCTGAGTCAGTAAAAAAAATTCCTTTCTTCAGTGAGCACGAACTAAGCGGTGACCCTGGCAACAGCTGCTTAGGTTTCTGTATTTAAATATAAATATTAAATGATATAAAGAGATAACAGTAAGGGTCTCTTTAAAAAGACAATGACTGATAATTATTAATAATAACCTGAATGTTATTGTTGTGACTTCAGCCCTGGAGACAAACAGGTATTCAGGGCATCAGGTCAACTCAAGCTGTTAGGGTTGGTGTCAGAAATCCAAAGAAAGCTTTTGCTAGAAAACAGTGGATTAGAGAGACATATAGAAAGAAAATGAACCGAGGGAATATCATCCGAGATATTTAGTGATGCCGAATCCAGTTTGCCCCCCTCCAGTCTTTTTGTGAGCAGGTGGAGGGAAAAATGGCAAATGCAAAAACATATATGCTAGAGAGCAGGGGCTGGGCAAAGCATAGGAGCACAGACTGGGCGGAGAAGATGAGGAGAAAGCAGAGGCGTGGGGGACATAGCTGACCGCAGGGGCTGAAGTCTCTGAGGGATGCTGATAGAGGATGTGCTGAGCCCAAGACAGGAGAAAGCCTCGTTCTGCAGAATCTGCAAGTACCCGTGTCTGGGGCTGGCAAGTGCATTAGTAAGAAGAACCAGAGATTACAGAGCCCAAGCCTGAGGCAAGGCTGATGGACAGCAGGAGGAGTGATAATGGGCCACGCCTGAAAGGAATTGCTTTAATGCTATAAACCGGTGCCAAGTGGAGAAACCTGAGACCCGATGTGTGATTGACTTCCACGAATGCACTTTTTACCCTGAAATTCCCTGACATTGCAATCAAGTTAAGCTGTGCACTTAAGGTGCCTGTGCGCTGGGGGGCGAGGCACGGGGTAGGACAAAGGTCATATTACTAAAGCAGGAAAGAGGAGAATGTGGTCCTCTTGGCTCACCTAACTATTCTTGTTTGAGGAAAAATGGATACAAGTGAATATTATTGGAAACTTTGGCGTGGGAAGAAACCACAAAAGGGACAGCTGGAATCGTGGGTTGGAAGAAAGGAGGTGGAAAAGTATATCCCCTGTATCCTGCCACTTACCGTGACCTCACGTCTTCCCTGACTGGTCCCTTCCTGCATCGTCAGCCGGCACCTGCGAGGGCACCTTACATAGTAAGTCAGCTGTGTTCACCTTTTATCCTGACTGGTTATAGCAAAGGGAAAAATCATGGACTCCCAGCAGTAAGACTGAGTATGACTTTGGTCATAGAGACAGGAGATTATCCAAAAAAGGTTATCCAGACAGTCGAAATCTGTCAGATTATTGATAGAGCAGTTCAAGTTTCCAAGAGCTGGCTTAAAAAAAATTTTAAGTGAAATTTGGTTTCTTCTTTACATTTTTTTTTCCTGGCTTTGAAACTGTGTGTTTTGCTGTAAAGCCGAGGTTTGGCAATTTGAACCAACTCAATTTTTAGGTCTTGTATTTAAGTATTTAGATCATGACGTCTTAGAAGCTTTTTAATAGAGAACTCCAAACATCATTTATTCATTTAACAAACATTTACTGAATGTTTAATGTGCCCCAGGGGTTGCTGCTGATACAAATAGGATGTGGTACCTGCTTTTTCAAACATACGCTTTTCCATACAAACTGTGTTCCTGGAAAGAATTCTCTCGATTGCAGAATTGAAAGATCACTGAATATATGGAAAAGAAATTGGCTAAAATATCAACTGAGCTTAAAGCAAAAAAGGGAAAATGTGGAATAGGACAGTTTAATTAATGGTAGGAGTTTGGAGGGGTCCAGGTCCTGCCTTAACCCCTATAGTTCTACACATCAGTCAAGTTAGTCAGACTCTCAGACATGTTTCCTTGTTTGTATGATGGGGACCATGAGAACTGCATGTCATAGAGATGTTGAACAAATTAAATTAGATAATGTATATAAAGCACTTACTTGCACACAGCAGGTAGGTATTCAATAAACCTTAGCTGTTATTATGTATAATATTAGTAAATAAAACACAGACATCTTTTTCAGTCATTTAGTTTTGTTCTTTAAGAGAATGTTATTTTTTTCTATTACTAAATAAAGCATGAGCCCTAGAATTTTTAGATATGGTCATTAGGAGTATAAAAGGCATTGGAATGTCAAGGGCATACATTGGAAAGAGTACTGGTTCTGGAATTTTAGGACCTGAGTATCTCTCTGCAGAATATGACTGCCAGTTAATAGCTATGAACAATAATGATACAGGTAACCTCCACAGCCTGTTTCTTAATCTGTAAAATGGGTCCAATAATGCCTGTGCTATCTACTTCATCCAGAGAGTTATGAGGATCAAATAGGATTGTAAAAATGATTTGAAATGGGTAGTATGATATATAAATAAAAGTTATAGCTAAATAATAATTATGAGTTTTCCCTGAGCTATGGTACTGATTACTGCTGACTGGCAAAAAATGTAATTGTGGTTTATAAATATTTTAAATGGAAATTACTTTTCAGTTTATACAGGAATAGATTATAGGTTTGGAGGAAGTGTAGAGAACTAGAAGACCTGGATTCTAATCAGCTCTATTAGCATATGCAAATTATTTAACTCCTGTGTCTCTGTATCTTTTATAAAAAAGTTTGTATTTGAAAATAATTACAAAGAAAAAATCTGAGGTGTGGAGAATTGATCTAACTTACAGAAAAGTTGCACAAATAATAGAAAAAACACTTGCATACCATTTACTCAGATCCGTGTATTGCTAATAGTTTGCCCCAATCTTTTTATCAATTGGTCACTCACTTTCTCTTTCTATGAATTTATGTATGTTTGCATGTATATATTTTGTTTGTTTGTTCTTCCTTGAATTCAATGAAAGTTGCATACCTCATGGTCTTATAACCCTAAATATCTTTCAATGACACAGATACGTAGTTGGGTGACATGCTCCACAGGGTGGTACAAATCAAATGAAATGTTGGAAAGCACTTTGGAACGTATAAATTGTTATATAAAATTAAAAGTTTCATAAATTGGGAAAAATCAAATTTCATAAAACATCAGAGGAATTACTAAGGAAGGACAAACTAAGGAAGTCCATTTTCAATGTGTATAAGAAGCTAAAGATCGAGCAAACTTAGGAGTCTCTGTGATGGGTGAGGGAAACGAGAAAGATGCTCTCAAGTTATATTACTTCTGGAAGGACCTGCATCTTTTTTTGTGTTGTTTTTTTATTTTTAACAGTTTGCCATTTTATGTGGTCTCTTTGGTGGAGATTGTGAGCATGTTTGAGAAAAAATCATAGAAACTCAAGGGCAGTTGCTGCTCAGAGGCAGAACAAAAGAGCTGTAAAGAGTTTGGGAAGAGTTCAGCTTTATTTCTTCTGGTCCTCCCTTTGAGTAGTGAAAATGACCTGCTTTATTTTCATTATAAACAACAGTTGAGATACAAATAAGAAATAGGAAAGCATGTTTTATAGAAGTGGTCAATGTATAGGCTTAGTTGAAAATAGTATGAACAAAGTATTCTTAAGGACCAAAGACATAATTTTTCATAGAATCCGTTTCCAGCACTCTCTGTGATTAAGGTTTAGCTATATGAAAAACATAATTATTCTGCCAAATTACCTCTACATTGACAATAGAATTCTCCCTTTCATCAGCAGATGTAATACTGGTAAGCCTGATTTCTTTATAATAATAACCAGGTTTCCAGTCACACCCTCCAGTGAACTGAAATATAGCCAATAACTTAAAAATCTGAATGCAAATACTCTTTTTCCTGTGGCATATTTCTTTCATTGCTCTGAAAATTATAATGGCTTTCTTTAGGTACTTATAACAACAAAAAGAAATCTAGGACATGTTTTAAAAACAAAACTATTTTTTCAAAAAAATCAAAACCACACTTAAGGATTCTAAGTTAATCTTTTATTTTGAATTATTAAGTTGTTCTCAATAGTGCAAGATGAAAAATGTAAGTTAATGGTTATGAAAGACATTTATAATCCAACAATGATTAATTTTACTTCCTTTACAAATAGATCAGTTTTAGACATAAATTATGTAGGTATATAATGGTATATACACTCACATAATTTATAAAGCTGTGAAGAATATGGCTCTTATACTTCTCTTGGGAAAAGTCCAGTACCTGGGGACGTATTTAAATGTTTATTTCTCAATGAGGTGACATCACTGAGGGACAGCCCAACTGATGTAAGGCAACAGGTTTCCCTACTGTAATATATTTGTAATCACTTGAAGCGTGAAGCAGTGAAGTAGGAGCTAGAAGCCATGAGTTCTAACACTGATTACTCCACTCACTAGCTCTCTAGAATCCTCTGTCAGATTCAGTTTTCTGGTGTGCAGAAATGACATATTTGCTTTGCTTACCCAAAGATTGCAAGTTCCAATGATTTCACTCAAGGGAAAATGTTTTGAGGGAGTGATGGTAAATACTGTCATCATCGCCTGGGTAGCATTCTTTCGGCAAAGGTTAAAAGTGCCTTCACAAACAAGGCTCTTGATAACAAAGCTACAAACTTTCGAATCAGTGCTTGGGCATTTCTGGTAGAATGGATTTTCCGCAAAGAATCCATCTAAACAGTAAATGCTTTTGCTGGTATTTGTTCTAGTTCCAAGAATTCTCTGCAGTCCCTGATTTTTCATCATGGCACTAGCAAGAGGGGCCATGGGAGAGCTGGGTTCATACCTCCATGTCCTCCTTAGTTCTAGTGTACAACTGACGCATGAACTCCGGTTAATCCTGGTAGAATTTTACTGCCTTATACTTTTTGATAAGGCCTGGCCTATAGAACTATCTCTGGTAAGAATGAGTTTTAGGATTCTTAGGCAGGCTTCAGTTTCCTCAGATGTAAAATGAGGGATTTTACATAGATGATCTCTAAGGAATATCTCTAATATTCTGTACTTCTATGATATTTTCCGTGCCTTTCCTGGGAAATCTAGCCTTAATTCTGATTATTTAAGAAAACTACACGACATAATATCTGGTAGCTTTGACAGAATGTGTGATAATTTCCTCTTTCTTCTAAGTGATTTAAAGCCTCTCATCTCACTGGCAAATTGTCCTACAAATGAGAATGTGATTTTGAGCCAATGAATTTTTACAGTCAAATCCCATGACAAAAAACAAACAAACAAACAAAAAACACCCCCCAAAAACAGTATGATTTACTGTGGAGTTTACAGGGCATTTTAATTTATGATATGCAGCAGATAGTGGATACTTTCATTCAGGTGGGACGGGTCTATCTAGCACTGTCCTTAAAATTCCGGTCTCGCTGTAGTTTTACATGTCCTTAAAAATGGAATTGTCACAATCACCTCAGTTCAGCTCTCAAGAGAAATTAATTGATAGCATAGACTCCTGCGTGGCTGGTGTGTGAGTGACACCCAGCTCTACAATTTCGCATCTAATCAAGGAAGATGGGAATTCTAGTTGGCCTATTGTCTATTTGAATCTGTTTCTGGATGGAATCCAGCTGGCTCAAATGTAGCCCTGGGACAGTGATGTGGGCAGAAGAAGGAAAAAAATTAAGCCAGAAGACTGGTGCATGAGACAGTGCTTTCCACATTGTCAAAAGAATTGCCTGGTGTAGCTGTGAATTTACTTTTGATTAGTTTCCTAAAATTTCTCAGTGACTAAAATGCAATTTTCTATCCCAATTATCGTTGACTATTCTGGCTATGACTATATAATGAAGACCTATATATCAGATATACCATCTTGAAGCTATACTTGATGGATGCAGAGGTTTAAAACTCAACTTCTACCTTATTGTTTCTAAGAGTAAAGAGAGAAAGCAATATTAAAAATCTATGAAGAATAGTAAGAAGTGCACAATTGTACCTAATTAAGAGCTAAAATTATACGGCAACATTTTAAGTGGTAAGAGATCACCTATGAGAAGGACATTATTAACGGTTGGTATAGCTAGGAAAAGAAAGTTCCGTGGAGGTAAGGGGGTAATTTTTCTTCAAGGATGGGTGAGATGTGGACATTCACAACCATAATGGGAGGGCAGCCCGAGCCCAGAAAACAGTATGTGCAAATCCTTAGTAGTAGAAGTAAGTGATGTAAATTTAGGAGATGCTGGACCAGCTTAGGAAAGAGCAGAAAGCACATTGGGGAAAGGGGATGGTTGTAGTGGAAAAGATGATGTGGGTCCTTAAAGGCTGGTGTTTCATTTAGGCTGGATGCTGTAGGAAACTGGAAGATGGCTATTTTAGAGTAATGGAAGGGCAGGATGAAAAGTGCTAAAGGAAGATGAGTTTAACAGTGATATGTAAGATGAATGGAAGAAGAAAGATAAAGTGTAAGCTCCATTTAGAAGCAAGAGGTGACGCAGAACTGGATTAAAGTCCTTCCCTGTTCCCCCCACCATCGTTTTTAGTTTTTAGGAGAATGTTTTATTTATTTAGACTGGTCTTAAGGGAAGAGCAGAGTTTTCCAGTTAAGGAGAATAATGTAATCTAGATGGAGAGAACAGCAGAATAAAGGTAAAAACGTAGTGGGTGGCATGCTCCTGAAAGGTTAATTTGCTCAATATCTCATTATTAACGGTAGCCAAGTTCTAGAATCCAGGTTTCCAATGTTTTTCCACTTTACTACCCTGCTTCTTTTTCCCAGCTATAACACTACTGCCACTATTTAGCAAATTTTATTTCATTGCTAGTCACATTTTAACTTACTACTTGCCCAGCATGAAATGTGATTTACCTGAAGCCAATGAGGCAGTCCAGTGGGGTTTTCTAAGCTTCCAAAGGGGTTAGAACAGTGGCAGAAGCAAGTGGAAAAACATCTCCAATTCCACTTCTGAGATAACTGTAGTGGTTGACCAGAATGGTGGCTCAATGGGTCTCTGATTTTCGAGCAAAACAACTGAGAATAACAATCGCCATGCATGAAGTGTTTCATAAAGCTTATTTCCTCTCTGTTTTCTGTCCTTTTTTTTGTGTCAAAAAAACATGACTCTTGGACAGAACATGTTTTGACTGGTATTTTTTCCCCCTTCCTCTCCATTTATTCATTTTTCTTTTCTTACAAAGACCACGCTTCTCCCATTGAAGAAGTCTTTGTACCCCTGAGACAGGTCGACAAGCTGAACACGTAGGAGTAGAATCCTGAATTGAAATCTGAGTTTAGACAGTCTGAGATGAAGGAGGTTAGGCGTATCAGTCCATATACCATGCCTTCATCTCCAAATATGCACAAGAGCCCATTGACCTACGTGGACACCAGCTGAAGAGACCTAGTGTTAAACTTGACAGCTAAATCCAGCTTTCGTGCTCGCTGCAGATGATGTTTATTGCTCTAATGATGGCACTTGTGTATTCTATCTTTTCCCCTTGGTTCCTTGCACTGGATGTCTCAAGAATGACCAATTCAGTCATTAGCCATTACTAGTTTCCGAGTGTATGCTGACTCATGCCAATTCAACCCCCATGCAACCCTAAATGAGAACGAGATTTACAGGTGCTGATACTTAGGCTGGCATCTCTCCCATAGGAACCAGGGAACATGGTTCAGAAAACTCAGTTGAGTAAAATAAAGTGGGCCAAAGTCTTCATTAGAAACTTGAACAGAACCCAAGTCTCTTTTGAGGAATCAAAATGCTGTCAGGTCTCCACAGGTCAATGTTATTCCCACAAATTTCTAGCAACAGGACTACATTTTAAATTCCAAATCTGGCAGACTCAAGCAGTGTATTCTTTAATCGTGCTGCTCCCCAACATCTAGTGCAAGACTGTGAAATGGCAAATATAATCCTCTACCTCTAATAAAATTATACCTAATCCTGAAAACTATTCATTGATTTAGTATCAAGAATGGCTCTCCTGTTTTGGAGAGAAGCTTAAAATGAACTGTGGCTGAAACAAAATAAAAGGGTGGAACAAGAGGAGATAGAAAGCAAAGCAGCAGGGTGGGGTGGGAAAACCTTTCCCAAACCTTAAAATTAAAAATGATTTGTCTTTGTAGTTAGTGAAAAAGAGAGTATCAATATCACTTGTAAAATGTCATTCGTACATTCTGCAAAAGGATGTCAACCAAGGTAGAAGCTGAAAGTTCTGAGCAGAAGCAACTTAAATATTTCATCTCTTCTTGCCTCTAGACTCTTTAAAGTATATGTCCCTCTCCAGCAACATTTTCTTAGTTGAAAGAAGAGAATTATAGGTATTTTGCAGAAGTAGTTTGTTGTTCTTGACTTGAAAATCCCTTACTACCCTAAAGTTTAAAAACACTAGAATAGTTATCAGGTCAACTATTTTCTTAATCTGAGAAAAGATTCTTTTTATCTAAGGAGGAATATGTCATAAAAAACATCAGTTGTGTATATCTTATGTCCATTGATGATCAGAAAGTTAGATTTTATCTGTTTAAAATTCTACTGCTAAACATTTATATGCATATATATTTACCTGTGTTTGCATTATAAAGTTATCCCAACCATAGCTTGGGATATTTATGGTGTTGCAAAATGAAATTACACTTCCAGCATCCCCATTTTCCTTAGGTGGTGTCACCATTCCCTGTCTACCTGGGCTTGAAGCCTCAGTGTCTTCTCTGTCACTTGTCTTTCCTTTGTCCTCTATATGACCAATTACCAAGTTGTTGAGATGGTCATTTAGTTCTTCACAATGTTTCTTACACCCAGCCTTTCCTCATTCCCAATGTCACTGATGAGAATAGGCAACCCTTTTTTTCTTTTTTTGGACTTGTGGTACTCTCCCAATTGTATGTTCTCTCTCTCTGTCTCTCTATATCTCTGTCTCTCTCTCTCTCTCCCCATTCCTGAAAAATCTACTGCTTAAACTTCCTAAGGCATCTATTTCAACTATGAAATCCAACCTCTCTACCTGGTGTCCTGATGTGTCACCACACTCTAGAGTCTGGCCTAATTTAGCTGACATGACATGCTTAAAATAGAAAAGAGTACAGAGGAGAGGCAACCAAGGACCACACTCTTTCTCCTCCTCCTTTCTCATCTTCTCTCTCTTCCTCCATCACCCCTCTTCCCTCCCTCTTCCCCTTCCTTTCCACCCTCTCCTCTGCCGAGTGCCTCTCTTCACTGTATTCCCAAACTGTATCTACACAAATCCTCTGACTCAAAAATACTATGTCTTGGCTTGAAAATGACATACACAGTTTAACTCCAAGCCTTAACTCAAGTGGTTCCTTCTGCCATCTTGGAAAAAGAATACAGCTGTTTGAATCCTGACTAAGTTCTAGGCGCTTAATTTTATTATCTCATTGAACCTTGATAACCACACTTTGTGATCACCATATCCCCGTAGAGAAGGAAACTGAGTAAAAGAGGGTAAATGAATTGTCCCCATGGAGTTTGTAAAGAATGGAGATGAATCACAGCTCTGATTCATCCTTAACGATATGGAGAAAAGTCTTGCCCGGCTCCGATTCCAGCTCCTCCAGTAGGGGGCTCTGTGGACATCCCTTTTAATTAGTATTAATAATTGATACTTAACCACAAAATTCCTTCCATTGCTACTAGAAATTTTTTTTTGTGGGGGGTGCATTTTCCGCTCACAGCTCAACTAGAGATTCCTTCAGGGCAAGGATGGTGTCCTATATTATTTTGTACTCCTCTCAGCACTAGGATAGAAATACATACACAGGAAGTTCTTGAGTACACACGGACTAAATGAATTAGCACATTGACGCAGCTTTCTTAAGCCTGTTCCTTTTGACTCCATTTAGAAGGCACCTATGGCTCTTCCTTAGACATCAGATCAACTGCCAAAAAGTAATTGAAACTGTTCGATATTGAGCCTATCCCTCAAATCTTTTACTAAATTTAGATGTCATATATGAAAAGAATGGGATAACACACGTGAATCCTCTAGGTGTCTCAAATAAAAAATATTACATACCCCATGCTTTTATTCATTTGCTATATCCAGAACATTTTCTTTTTTCTTGCCAGCATGAAGCTCTCAAGAGGAAAAAAAAGGGACATGTGATTTGTAGGGGCCTCTTTTTTGCGGGGGATGCACTCCTTATAGATGAAAGTTAAAAGCTGAAGTTTCTAGAATTTCTGGATGCAACGCCAAGCACATCTGTGTACTAGGACGTTCTACTCAGGGGAAGATTGATTATTGGCAGGTGAAGGGTAAGGGGGAGGCATTAAACTGGCAGGAAGTCTATTCAGAGGACGTGTTATAGAAAGGTGATTTTGATGCTAAGCCATATTAGTGATAGGAGTTTGAGGCTAATATCCACAGGTGCACACTTCTAAATTAACTTATCAATAAATGCACATTCTGTATGCATTTCATCGGTTCCCCCCATGACCCTGGTATAGCTAATATCTCAAAATAGGCTAACCTTCAGTTTTATTTTAAGTTAATACAGCAGGTGTTGCCTGTGAGTTATAACACCATGCCACAAAACGGGACAATAAACAGAACCCCCTGTAATTCAGATTTCCATTTTGTTTATTAAGAATGTGCTCTTATTGTTCAGAAAAATGGGAGAATGCTTAGATTGGTGTATCTGGGGCCTCCATCAAGGCAATGAATACAGGAGGATTTTCCCGAGTTCTTGAAATAAACTTGTTTCAGGCCTATTACATATTCCATGAAGTGGAAAAGCTGCATATATCAGTAGCTCTATTTGCAGATGGGAAAAAACCATAGAACAAAGTGATAAAAAAACTAGTTCAGGGTTTCAGTTAATTGTAGCAATAGACCTTCTTTCTAGCAACCACAGTTTGTAGCTGAGCTGAAGATTTGGACAAAGCCAACAACAGAATAGAGATGAAAACTGAGGAGAATTAAAAAAAAACAAAAAAACCGAGGAGAATAAAACAAAAGCAAAAATACATGAAGGTAGATGAACATCTGCTTCAGAGTCAATTGCTTTGAAACAGAAAATTCAATTATTGTAGTTTTATAACATGATTGGATATGGGATAAAGCAAGTCCCCTTCTTACTGTGGTTCTTCTCTTACACAAGTGTCCTGTCTTGCCCATGAGTTTACCACCCATGTGAACTTTCGAATCTTTATTTTACGTTCAACCGGAGCCATCTGGGCTCTTGCCTGTTCCCAAACGCTGCTCCCACTGTCAGCCATCTAACTCTCTTGTGTGAGAATTTGTTTATTATTTTCTGAAATTTGTAGATTAATTTGGGGAGACTCTACCTTTTCACCAAGAAACACGTGTCTGCTCATTTGTTCAGCATAGCCATTCAATATCAACCTCACCCACTACAGTTAATGAACAGTGGCATGGCCAAGTTTCTTAGATTCACAATTTCAAATATGCAGGAGTAGTTTCTTACAGATTTCTAGCTGTGTAGTAAAAAAGGAGATCAGCATATAAGAAAAGGTTTTACCTTTGAAGGTCAAGAGGAGAGCTGCATTTTTTTTTTTAATTAACAAAGGTTTAACACACTATCGTGCAGTAGTACGTGGATCCCATATTTTGAGCAGCTAGTTGATCTGCTACAGCTAAAGATGAGGTCAAGCCATGTAACTGTTAATGCTTCGCTTTGAAAGTTCTATAGTCGTGTTTGCTAGGAAGAGAGAGGCATCTCCAGATATATTGCCTTGCCCTTCATCTAGAGGAGTTCCAGTCTCTTTCCTCTCCCTGGACAGGGGCAGGTGCAGACCAGATGATCGGGATTGGAAAGAACATCCTTTGATCTGTCCCAAGATCCTGAAAACTGAAGCTGAATGACCAGTGTCCAAGGACGTATCTGCTAGGTGGCATTTAGTGCTTTGTGAGATCATTTCTCGGTCAGCTGCCCTTCTGGGGAAAGGGTGCAGATAGACAGCTCAGTGTGTGATGGTGGGCGCAGAGTTTGGGAACAGGCCAGAGCTCAAGCTGATTGCTTTCAGCTTTTTGTTCACTTTGGTTTAAGGGTGAAGGACAGCAAGGGTCCAAGCCCCTTGTTTTGTCTAAATGGTATCTTCCTTTACCAATTACTTCTGGAAGTCTGACCTGACTCTCTACAGTGTTTTGCCAAGTTATTATTTCTTTCTGAACAGTGGGCCAGGAGGAAGGAAGAGGAGCACATGACCCTTTGGTGAATTCAGCTCCCTGCTGGGGTCCACTGTTCGGGCCCTTTGTTCCCCCAGCCCTGTGGCCCAGCGCCTGCATTCTTTCTTATCCTTTAAGGCAGGACCCAGGACTCCCTCCTTCCTGCAAAGGGTATTCAACTGTCACCATTGTCCCTACGGGTCCATTAACTCAGTTGCTCCACATCCCTAAATGCCAAAAGCAGCTCCTCTGGCGCTCTCTCTACCCCCGCCCCCTTCCCCACCCCCCTGCCTTTGGTGGCAGAGAAAAAAGCTAAAAGAAGACACACTTTAAATAAACAGATAGAATGAATGATTGACATGACTGAGATGAACACAGTCATGCATCGTAGACCTATATCTGCCTATGCATCTACCCACCTTCTCTCTCCCCCATTCATTGCACATGTGCTGAACTAGGTGCTTTGTGGTTTTCTCTCTCTTCATAACATCCCCAAAGAAAGTATTCCTATCTTCATTTTACAGAGGAGGGAGCTGAACGGTTAAGTCACCTGTCCAAGGCCATGCAGCTAGTGAGAGGGGGTACCTGGATTAGAACACAAGTCTGTCTGAACCCAAAAACTGTACTCTCCTGCTTCCAAAGTCATGTTTGAAATTTCACACCATAGCGGGGCAGCTAATAGATGTGATTCCTACCACGGTTATAGAAAGCTGAAATAGGAGGGGATTTTTCAGAAAATACTCAAGCTTAATTTTGGACAATCATTTCACACATTCTGCCCAAGTGGCATTTTTCCTAAGCTGCCCCCAAATACAACCAATCAAGTTTTATCGTTTTTTTTCCCGTTTCTCTTATGAATGGAGAGGAGACTATTAGAGCCAGTAAATGGCTCTAAAGTGGGGTAACTAGAGAGGAAAGTGCCTTGGATGTTTGAATGTCCCTGTGAGCTAGCCAACACCCATTTACTAGTAAGGCATAAAAGTGAACCAGGCGAGTTCCTGTCTTAGGAGTCTTCACCGTACCTGAGGAGTCAAGTGATAAGAAGGCAAAGTAGAAAGTAGGGCTAAAAAAAACAAGGTAATTGTGCTAATTGCAACCCACAGATAACCAATAGCCTCAGTGGAAAGAAAACATCACTGGGAGATGTAGTCAGGGGAGGCTTCCTGGAGGAGGTGGAACTTAAGCGGAAGCTTTGAAGAATGAGTATACAGAGGTGATGAGGATGTCCTACACACAGGCTTATAAACGTAGAACTAGAAGGAATGTCTCACATGATGATAAACTCTCATTTTGCAGACAACAAGATGGAAAACTAGAGTGATTACGGGTAAGAGAAGAGACCAGAAAGTGGGGGACATTGAGCTGGCCACTTGAGCCACAGGGAAGGGTAGACTTCTGCTGCTGTAGGGATTTGGTGGGAGATACAGTTGGAAAGTTGGGGCTGAATAACAGAGAGGTAACATGTCGGACTGAGAAATTCAAACTTTATTCTTTGGACAGTGAGGGTCCATGTGGTAATTCTCAGCTGAGAAATGCTTTGATGGAAGCCGTGTTTTAGGAAGCTCAGCCCACAACTGGTGGACAGGAGGGAAGTAGAGGCAAGAGGACCCGTTAGCAGGTTGCTGTAATGACCCCCATGTGACTGGATCATTGCACTGGAGCGGTAGCTGTGGGCCAGATGTGGGTGATGCTTTAAAGGGAGGACTCACAGAATTTGATGACAGATTGGCTATGGGGGCGAGGGGAATATTAGGGAGAAAAAAAAGCTAACAGGCTTATACCCCTCCTCCCCAGCATACTGAATTTGAATTGAAAATATTTTAAATAGGAAACATATTTCAGGACAAACTTTTCCCATAAAATATCTTCTTTCAAATATCTTTTTCCGCCCATGGATCTAACATAAAGGAAAGGTAAATTCACCATATGACCATAGACTTAATTTCATACATGAGCCTCCTTTTCTTCAAAGTCAATAATGATGATTAAAAATAAAAATCTATTTAGAGTCAGCTCCTTAAACATTTTAATACCCTTAAATTTACTCCATGCTCTCCCCACAAAAAATATTGCAGAGGGAAAAAAGAACCAGATGTCCTGACCTGACCCATTGGCTGGCCTCATCCACCTGGCAACGGTTGGTGAAATCTCAGTACTCAGTATTAGAAATCCTGCTTTCTGGATTCCTAAAGGATAAACCATTTAAAATCTAAAACACAAAAGAACCAAGCCCCTATCCTTTCCCATATGGGTACATAATTAAGACAGTAAATGCAAAGTGTCACATGTGCCACTCGTCTCTGCTATTACAATGGAAATGACCACAGCAATCTGCTTGAAGTCACATAAATTTCCTTAGAAGGAAAGAGTAGAGCCCTTTTAGTTCTTTGATGAAGCTTCCTGCTTATCATCTACCACGAGTTCAATGATTATCTGCATTCATGTATTTTAGTGTTCCACGCCACTGTCAAAGTGGGTTTTGTAAGTTAATGGATCAAGCTTTCAGATTGCTTTTCGCCTCTGAGATTTGTCACCTTACTGCGTGCCTAGATCACAGGATGCAGCCACAGGGCAAGTCAAGATCTCCCTCAGCCCCACCCCCCAGTGATTTTTCACCTCGCTGGGAGGGATACCCAGGGCGCTCAAACACTTTCACAGCTGTTAGAATACTGATGGGAACTTCATGTGTGTTACCAGCACAAGTGCTGTCAGGAAGAAACCAAATGTCAAACTGAGGTATGTAGAAGTCACCATAAATATGCCTCTGAATGTTTACCATCTGGAACAGTGGATTTAGATTTTGACAAGAAACTGGGATTGCCCTGTGGGCAGTGTCTTGAAACAGACCCTCTGGGTTCCTTAAGTAACTTCACGTTACCTAAGCCTTGTTAGGGGGAGTAACACACAGCCTTGCCTTCTCAAGGTGTGAATTTATTATTTCTCAACACTTCCTTTCTTGTTTTCATCCTGCCTAAATCCTGCGGACAGTTGACTTTTCGGGGGGTGGAGGGGGTTCTCCCATATTGCCAAAATCCTGGGCAGGCAGCCTGGTGGTCAGTCTGCAACATTAGCAACATATGCTTGTGGCAGGGGAGGGGGATTGGGGCTCCCATGACTAAACAGGGACTTGCCTTTGTTAGATGCCATCACGCCAGATCTCCTGGAGGAAGAGCCCATTGGTGAGGAGGGACTTTACTTTCTCCTGAAATAGCTCTGCTATCGTGAAAAATGGCATCGGTAGCCAGCACTGTACCTGCTCCAGGCTGTGCCTGTAACCCTAGTCCTGACACAATGCCAGATATTAGTTCGCCTTTTCTGTCTTTATTTTTTTAAACCCCAGTTCCATTGTAAAGCTAAAATGGAATGACTGGAATTCCAAAAGACTGCAGCTTATGAACTTAGTCCTGTTAGGGTTATGTAATATTGGGAATCGGATCTTAACTCAGTTGTAATAACTGCCTGGTTATTTATGAGGATATTTTCTCATTGAAGAAGATTTCTGAGACTATTTCAGAGAACACTCTGAATAACAACTAGATACTATAATAACAAATGCTTGTAATCTTAATTTTTTAAAAAGAGGATTAATAAACAATAATGGAAAAGAAACAAATTTTTAAAAAGAGGATTAAGAAAATCAACTCTCTTGTTGCCAAAAATATATGTAATGCAACTTGAAACATAATTTTTCAAGCATCTTTTTGCAGCTGAATACAAAAATCACAGAGCATTAGCCATAAATTCCTGTTATGCAACCTACAAAACAGCTCCTATTTCAGAATAGCTTATATACAGTATTATTCATAGACTCTCTCACCTGCCAAGGGTGAGGACAGTGTCGGGTTTCTCTATGCAATGTGGAAGTCCAATAGGAGCGGGAAGTTTTAAGCACCACAGGTATCTGAACACTGACGTGGGAGCGCAAGCCTGTCAGGGTGCAAAAGAAGTAACTCATGGACCCACCTTGCTGGATCACAAACTTGAAAAATGGAAATGTTATGTCTTTGATCCCTGTAAAAATAGGGCACCAACTTGAAAGGCCTTTGTTATACCACAGATTAAGCATCAGATATAAACCCCATTGCTATGTTCAGTTCAATCTAATTTTCATGGTGCTTTTGTCAGTGGTTAAATCAATGGCTACTCACAGATACGATGACAACTCATTTTGTGTTACCCGATGACCATTCACTTCCAGTGACTAATTTGTAATTAAAACCTTTTTTTTTTTTAACGTTTGTTTAGAACCAAGCCAGAAAATCTATTTACATTTAATTAACACTTCAGAGAGCCTGTTTAAAAACCCATAAATGTAGGGACTTTAACGATCCATTACAGAGATGCTCCTTCACTTTTCAGTGACTTGTAAAACTTTCACAAACAGATCTGCAAATGAATTACCTCCATCTGCTCCCCTGCAGCTGCAGAAGGGCCGTGTTAAAAAGCATTTTCCTACTTCTTCCTTTTCTGCTTTTCTTCTAGCTCTAAGCATTTTGGTTTTAAAGACGCTCTCTCAGCTGCTCGGAAGGCAGCCCCTTCTCTTAAGGAGTTTCCCAATTTAGAGTCCATCTCCAAATTGTTTTCGAAACACTTTGGTCCCTCACAAATCAGACAGGATCTACATTGCAAAAATCGGGGAAGAAAGCTTTTCCATCTCTGCCAGCAACTCATCAAAGAATCTTGATCAATTGGGTAGTAAAATGCAACAGTTTGAAAGTGACTTTTAATTTTGAAAGCTAAGATACATGCATTCTTGGACTTACCCATCCTTTATGAACAATTTAGAGCTCCTGTTTTGAGTATGCAACGAGGATATGAAAGGGTGGGGACCAGCACCGCTTCCAAAGACATTTTCTGAGCTACACCTTCCAGAGCAAGGCTTGAGGAGTGTTAGTTTTATAAAGACAGCCAAGCACCAAGCTATGTTCACTGTTATCTGTCAGCCATACAATAGCAGCATTGATAGGAGAGCCACAACTGGGTTTGACAAGTGTGCTGTGCTAGCATTCCATTCAAAAGTATGTTGAGAGAGAGAGAGAGAGAGAGAGGGAGACAGGCGCATTCAATGTCTTTTACTTTACCTGAAAAAACTGCTTTTCTTGTGGCTGCAGAAAACGAATTCCTCCTCTTCTTCCCCAAGGAAGTAGTTCTCTTGCCTGCAACTCTCGCTTGGAGAAGACCACACAGCTCCAGCGAGGCAGCCTTCCTGCTCCTAATCCCCACTCAAATGTGATGACACACACTAACCCCAACCATCTGGTGAAACACGTCCTCAAGCACTCAGCACAGTGGTGTGTCAAGACGGGCTGCCCAATCCATTTGCTGGGGCTGGGTGTCTCTCGCTGACTGCAGGCTGAGGGCAGGGCTGAAACTGGAGGTCTGAGAACTCCCAGTCAAGTAACCTGAGATTTTCCGAGAGAAAGAACTGCTATAAAAAGAGAAGACGTGGGAGGTGCTAAAGAGAAGGTGGAGGGAATTAATTATGCCGGTGGCCAGTTGTGCGGTACTTTTCACAACTCCTTGTGCGCCCCCGGGGGACCGTGGGGACCGTGGGGACCCTCCGTAGGATGCACAGAAACACTAAAAATCTTTTCGTGCCAATCTAGGGAGCGCAATCTACTCAACGAGCACCCATCCCCCCCCCGCCCCGCCCGGGAGATAAAAAAATTCATCTTGACATACTGATAAAGTGTTCATGTGGGAGTTGTTTGCACTGAAATGTGACATCTACATTTTGAAATCTACACTCCTACCTTCCTGTGATGAGATTGCGGCTGTCTCCAGCATTCCTGGGAGGAGGAGGGTGGGGAGTGCAGCTGAGAGCAGAAACTTCTCTCTTCCCACAGAAAGCTCTTCACGGTTTGTCAGGGGCTGAACTTCAGAAACAGTCAATGAAAATCATTTTCGTTTCTACGCGTGTAAAATAGCACGCGCTCCCATAGATAAAGGCGGCTGTTTGAATCACTCGCTGCCTTCACAGACATCTCTTTGTAAAAAGCGCCGGGTACCAGAGGGCTGCACTCTGTCATTGATTATTTTTATTGGCTTCTAGTTAATTGCACTTTTAATGTCCGTATAGCTCAAACAGCTCGTTAACAATTTTGCTTTGAAATGTTTTCAATTTGGGGCCATTTCAATACCCCCTTCTTCTGTGCATTTCTTTCTTTTTTTTTTTTTTTTGAGTTGTCTGAACTGTTTTATAGAAGTAATTACTTTGATAGCAATTTGAATGAGAAAATGGCTATACTTGTTACGGTACTTTTAAAGAGCTATCTGGAAATAAATTAATTGCCTCAAATCTTACCACTTAAAAAAATTCCATCAGACTTCTAAGGAATTTTGATAATCTGAAATAGAAAACAGGAATTTGAAATATTAACAACTCCCTGACCGTCTGTGGGAAGCCAACATTTTAAATATTGTACTTTTTGAATTTCTTTGGACTGGGAGGGGGGATCACTGGGGAAAAAAAAAAAAACCCTTTAAACTTGCCTAAAGCATGAAAATCTAGATTACAAATAGATATCTAATATTCAGAATGCCCACATCACCAAGAGAATTATTTCAATATCTAGCAAAATTGACTAACTTTTTTTTTCAGGAATTTTTGTGTGATATTAAGATACTTAAAAATGACTTCTGGTACAATTTTCTGAACCACAGGATTAGAGAACCATTATTTTCAGACAATTAATTTTTCCTATAACTGGGCTGTAGGGAAGAAGGAAAAAAAAAACAGTATTGGAAGTTGGAGTCCTGATTCATTTGCTCAGTTTCTTCCCAGAAGTGATTATGAGGTGTCCGTTTCACAATATGCAGTATATTCACTAAACCATTACTCCTAATCAGCTAAATCCAGATACATAATCAACACTGGAACATTCAACAATGGCAAGTGGCCCCATGGGGTTAAAACTTCCCTTGGGCACCATAAAATTTTTAATAGTGCCAATTATTGCAAAGCAATTTTTTCATTAAAAAATTTTTTTTTCTTTTGGTTAATCCAACCAGACCCACGTCTGGAAATCTGGATTACCTCAGCTGCATAGATTTTGAAGACCCTGGAGACGTTATTAAGGTAGTTTGCCTTCTCTTAAACTGTTAAATTGAGTAACAAAAGTAAAACCTAAGAAACTGTAAAGGTGTTGAATCACGTTTTATCAACCCTGTGCTGGTAACACACCTTCTGTGAGACATTTCCCCAGTGACCCTGACTCTGATCCACACTATTGTGGAGAAAGCTTTTTAACAGAAACATTTCTCTTCTCTTCTCAACTGTAAATCTTTTCCTAAACTCTCAGTCACTACTTCTCTTTTATTGATAACTTCCGTTATTATGCTACCTAAAACTTGCTCTAAAATTAAAAATACAAGTGGAACAACAGATCTTGCCTGTTCGCTATGATCTTAATTCTTGTCCTGTGCAGTGCCTGTAAACATTACCTTTCACAAGTATTCTAAAATGAGTCCACAATGACACATTTTGGGGTTGATGTTCTGCCATGCTTTTGTTAAGGAAAATCAACTCAAACAAAGACCTGAAGCTGGTGCTGCAGGATAAGATCCGGGCTCCCCTTCCCTCTGTAACCAGCTCCAGCGCTCAGCAGTGTCAGTTTAGAAGTTAAGAATTTTCCATTACCTCTCTTCCCTTCCCCTTGCCATCTGCAAACAGTTTATTTTTTAAGAAAAAAAAAAAAAAGTGAAATTGATTCTATCTTGAAAGATCGAAACCTAAAGTATGACACGTTCTAAAAGATGATATTCAGCTTTTGAATGTCATGTTGATCAGGGCGAGGTTGTGTGCAGAGGCTTCATCACAGCAATTAAGTAGGGACACTCCTAAAATGAAAGATTAGTTGTAGGTAACGGTGATATTGAAAAATAGCCCTTCCTATTCTGTTCCCACAGTTAAAATGTCCCTTTACTTATTAGCGCCAATTAGTTTCCATGGTAACCGACCAGCCCTTGTAAACCCCTACTCTGAGCTTCGCTCATCTTTGTCTAGACTGAGCTCACCACCCTTCTTCCTCCACAGATGGCAGTTTAGCTGGGTCTATATCTATACCCATATCTTTTGCACACATGTAACAGGCACATAAGTGCCCACATCCACATTATTACTAGTACAATGGTGGCCAAGGGAGAATGGAAGTGGCATTTAATCCCTGAGCTACAACGCGTGCATCTGCTGCCACACTAATTTTTCCCCCTCTTGGTTATTGTTTCTTCCAGCCTTGTTCTATTATCAGCTGTTTGCTGCTTGTAATTCCTTTTCAGGGAAGCCAATACAGTATAATAAAAACCTCATTAAACAGAAACACCTATCAGCCTCGGAGAAAGCCCTGAACTGACTCCTTTTTGTCTAAAGAATCATTAACGTGAAAAAGAAAAACCACTTGTTTGTCATGCTGGGGAAAAAGAGAACAAAGCCAGCAGAAAGGTTTACCAAGCCAGGGAGCTAATATAAAGATTTAATGCACTTAAGACACCATGGTTCTTTGCCCCTTGTGCTGCCAGTTGGCCAAGAATCCCAACTTGGGCTCAGTAAACAAATAATCAGGGAGGGCGAGTGAGCTTGCCGCTCCAGACTCCTGGTGGGGAGGGAGGGAGCCAGGATCTGCAGCATCCTGGCTGTCACAGGCGGCGCTGTGCACCAGGGCCACGGGCAGGTGATGGTGCTGGGGTGCCTGAATGTTAGTGTGACTACAGAAGAATCCCATGGAAGGTGGGGGAGGACCGTCAGCAAAAGCTTGAAGTTGCGAGAACTTAGCAAGACAAGGGCTCTCATAATTTGTGCTGACTTTACTTCTTTGGACACAACTCTACTTTATTTTATTGTTATTTTTTTGGCCACGCTGCGCGGCATGTGGGATGTTAGTTCCCTGGCCAGGGATCGAACCCCTGCACCACGCAGTGGAAGCACAGGGTCTTAACCACTGGTCCGCCAGGGAAGTCCCACAGCTCAATTTTAAATTAGTGTTATTTTGCGGTAAACCATTCCCTATAAGAATTGAGATGATGCCGGGCTTCCCTGGTGACGTAGTGGTTGAGAATCTGCCTGCCAATGCAGGGGACACGGGTTCGAGCCCTGGTCTGGGAAGATCCCACATGCCGCAGAGCAACTAGGCCCGTGAGCCACAACTACTGAGCCTGCGCGTCTGGAGCCTGTGCTCCGCAACAAGAGAGGCCACGATAGTGAGAGGTCTGCGCACCGCGATGAAGAGTGGCCCCCGCTTGCTGCAACTAGAGAATGCCCTCGCACAGAAACAAAGACCCAACACAGCCATAAATAAATAAATAAATAAATAAATAAATAAATAAATAAATAAAAGAATTGAGATGATGCCTACAGCTTGGAAGCCAATTCTTTCATTAGGGCTGTGTTTAATCTTGATAAGAGTAAGTCAAAATGGTAGCCTTAGATTTCTCCTCTTCGTATAACCTCGGCTACCACTGCTTTTCCAATACCTGTTTTGACATAACTAAGATCCAGATTCCCCCAATTCTGCTGCTGAAATGTTTTACTCTTAAAATAAGTTTCTGAGGTTGGCTCTGAGGTCATCTTAATCTATGTATTAGAAAAGAAAAAAGTTCTGATCACCAATGTTTTATCTGATAGGATATGGGAATCTGGGGCACTCCTTATCCAGATGAATTTTTTTCTTTCATGGTAACATCCCTTTAGGTTTTTTCTTTTAAAACAAACGGCAAATGTCTTCTAAAGTACCATGACGCTAGAAATATGTGTAATAATTAGCCCATTGCTATTCATATCATGTAAAGTGTCTGTATATGCCCAATATATCTTATAATTTGGAACATCCTGCACTTCTAAATTACTCAGGGCTACACAGACATTCACTTACTCTCCTTCAGCTAAACTTTACTGTCTTTATTCACATTGAACCAAATCATTCTCAGAGAGGGGAAATTATTGCCAGTTAAATGAAGTCACATGGTACTCAACAAGCATTAGGCTTGTTCGTGTTGTCAATGACTGCAGAGCTATAGGGGAGGTGACACTGGAGCCAGTGATGACTTTCATGTCAGATGGATGGTTTTATCACTGAAGTTAAGTTTCCTCCAGGAAGCACAAGCTTAAGTTTGCTGAAAAGGGGTAGGTAGCTGTGCACTGTAAATAATTTTGGGAGGATAAAGGGGAGGGTGCTGAACCACTTAGGACAAAACAGTGACCCACAAATGGGGTAATTTAATAAAAGACACTGGATTCAATAGAATATGGCAAATAGGCTAATCAAAAATTTAAAAACCTATTTGAAATCCATATTTGTGGAAATCAGTGTTTGAGGCATTGGGTAGTCTCATTTGAGCAGAGAGTTAAATTTATGAGACATTATATTAGAAAGTATAGATATCAGGTAAGAGAAAAATATGAATTTTGGCTGTAAGAACTTGAGGTTTTATTGGATTCACTTGGAGGTAGGATTGGGATATTTGAGATGGGGTGTATATCTGAGACCTAAAGAGTCACGTGATTGTCTTTCATTTGTATTATGTGTATTTCCCAGTTAAGGTAAACAGTGTGAATGAAGGAAGAAAACTGGATGCAGGGATGGGCGTCACTCGTGTCCAGAGAATAGACCAGAATTTTGCTTTCGGAAGAAATAGTAGATAAAATTGAATCCCCGTATTTTAGAGATAAGAAAAGTGAGGCCAACCATCTAAGTCATTGGTGGGACGAGGAATAACCCGAGGGTTCAGTCTATTAGCTCACCTCTTTTGCTCTCAACAGCATCATGCACTTTTATTAGAAAGACAATTCAAAACTGCAAAAATTCTCTTAAACTGGAGTAAGTATGATTATTGGTGTTAAATAATTTGAGAAATTACTGGGAATTCAGATGTACGAAATACCTTTAGTTCTGCAGTAGTTCTTCTTTAAGTCATTAGGGTGCTTAAAGCCATGGGATTTGGTAGCAGGTGCAATCATAAATGCCACAGAGCTTTCCTTAGTAATTATTGGGTAAAATGATTTTTCTTGTGGCTATCCTTTATTGCAAAAAGTGGGATAGATTCCAGGGGACACATCATCAACCTTTCTTACTTTCATGTATTTTTTTCAATATACAGGATTAGAGATTTGGGGATATCTCACTAAGATTAATGCTATATTGATTTAGGGAGAAATGGATATCAGATCCTGAACTGAAAGTTTTCCTTGCTGGGGCCATAAGAATTGGGAAATAGGGCAGGAATATGTCCCGGTTATTTGCCTAATGCCTGGGAAATTAACAAAGGTATATTGCCCGATATACCAACCAGAATCATGGTTTTAAAAGTAGAGTTCACTGCTTTTCTGACATTTATTTGAAAAATTTAAAATATAGAGCTGGGCCTTAGGCAAGTGGAAGATATAAAAAGTTTAGTGACAAAAACAATAATCACTGAATGCCACAACAGGGCACCACAGAAGAATGGATACATACGGCAGAAGTATTCCATAAAATAAATAAATAACTTGTCAGTAAACAAAGAAAAAAGAGGGAGAGTTTCCTTCTCTTGGGCTCACAAGCCAATCCATTTTAAAATTACGAACTCTTTAAGAGCAAAAACTGTCTTACCTTTGCATCTCTTCTCTTTAGAATTTAGTACAGTGCATTTACAAAACAGATTTTCAATATAAGTTTCCAGTGCTGGGGGTTGCTTGTCTTGGTTGAATTTACAAATGCTGCTTCTTGAATGACCTAGCTCAGTTTTTTGGGGGAGATTAAGTAGTTAGTTTGAAGGCCCTTACTTCTGAGTATATAACCGACCTGCTGAATACATAGCTGTTCAAAAGCAGAATATAGTCCCTTGACATATTTTTCTTTCTCATTTTCTGGAAGGTAATATGGTTCTAGTACTCAACACTACTGGGAAATAAGTACCTTTGTAAAAGTTTCTGAGTAACTGATGGAAAACAGCTGCAGACTCACACTTGTTACTATTACAGTCTTTATCAAGAAACTGAAGCTAACAGATGTTAATAAAAAAAGGTTCATTTCCATAAAATATAGAGTTTGTTAAATGAGCAGCCATCTTCGGTTGCTTACTTAATAGGCTAATGGAATTTCTGCAAGCTAAATAAAAGCTTGGATTTTGTTAGATTCTTTTAGAAAGATATTTGACAGATTGACATTATTATCCTATACTTTTGCTGGTCTTTCTTAGTCATCACACACCAGGATATGCAAAAAAACGCAACTGTATAAAATAGAAAACTCTGCTTCTTTTTCTGTTGCTAGTTGTAGTTTGCTTATTATTTTGACAATCACGATTTCTTTCGCATCAGTTGCTTCCTAGGAAGGCTGTTAAAAGAGTAGTCACAATATTTTTGCTGATTTTAAAGGCAGATTTATCAAGTATTTTCCAACAGACCTCTTTTTTAAAAATAGGACATCCCTAAGCCAGTGTTAACTCTTACTTATGCTAAATAGCTCTTTCTGGTCTAATTTAACAAAAGCTTTGATGTCAAGTGTGAATATGTTAGAAGCTAAAGATGAAGTAGTTTATTTCCTCTATGCTTTGCATCGGTGAAGATTTCTAATTAATGGGTTAGTTGCCTCTAATGTCATCAATGACAATATTCAAGCCAGAAGCTATAAAATAGTACACTTTTAGAGGTTCATTACTATGATTCTTAATTTATTTTTAAAACAAACATAATTAATTTTTTAAAAGTCTATTCTCTGAAAGGATTTTTTCTGTATTTTATTTTAAGAATTTAATTTTCTCCTGCTAAAGTAAACCTTGCCAGCATTGATAAAGCTCTTCATTTAAAGATATTACTCTTTAGTCCGGCCTTTTATCCCCCTGACCTATCCCATGAAAAGGACTGTTTCTTCTTCTAAAGTCTATCATCATAATCATGTAATACCTAATAGTCTTGGAATACTCACTATCAGCGAGGCTTTTTAATATATTCACCCAGGCTAGTTTAATTAACCATCACAATACTCCGATGAGGAAGATCCTATTATTATCCGTATTTTACAGACAAGAGTATTGAAGTTTAGGGATAGAAAGTGCTCTACTTGAGGTCAAACATCCAGTAAGAAGCAAATCCTGGGTTTGAACTCCGACCTTCAGGGTGTATGTCACTAATGAATTTGTTCTTGTTTCAACTCTCTAACTTCTATTTATGAGACTTTTAAGGTGGTCATTCCTCAAGAGTGTCTATCACTTTGCTAAAGCCCAGTTGTACTCAACGTTTACATATGTGTTCAGGAAGTATAAGAATACCTTCCAGAAGGAAACGTTTCAACAAATTGGAGAAATAACTCCCCACTTTTGCTCTGAAATGAGAGGCACAAGTGAACCCTGTTAGAAACCAGACAACAGGCCCAAAATGGAGTCACTTATGCTAAGCCCCACATCACCAAACCAAGACATAATTAGTTTCGACTCTCCCAGAAATGGAATCTTAAACCAATCAGGAATCACCTGATTAGCACTAGTGAGATGCTTTGCCTGGCAGACCCTGCCATGCCCTAAAGGAAAGTGACCTTGCAATAACCAGCCTTCTTTTTCTGTCTAACAGAACTTCCTTGTTCCTGCTGCCTTTTGCCTATAAGTCTTTCATTTTGTACAGCTCCTTGGAGCTCCTTTTTATCTGCTAGATGGGATGTTGCCCAATCATGAATTCTTGAATAGAGCCAATAAGATCTTAAAAATGTACTCAGTTGGATTTTGTTTCTTAACACCTAAGGAAGGGTTTTCCTACAATGCATGATCTGTCTCTGGCATTTGACTGGCAGGATCTCATTCCCGCACCTAGCCAATGCAAGGACACCGGAGCACTTAGGACCCAGAAGGTGCTATTTGAGGTGATATTAAGTAGCGGTGAGGCAGGTACATGCACCTATTTACACCTGCATTCTCTATATCAGATCCTTGGTCGTCTTTCATTTTTGTAAGCCTCTACATCTTTTGCAGGGCTTAATAGCCACATGCATTTGATTTTTTAAAAAAATATGACTGCCCCAGGGCAGTCATTAAATACCATTCTTAATCCATCATTTCCAATTCTTTTAATTAATCCCAGGGGAATTTTAATTGACAGGCATTACTTTCTCAGGACAACCCCATGCATGCTTTTCTGTTGCTTCATTTGGACCAGAAGTGAGTCCTAATCCCCTAAAGATGTTTGATAACAGTTTAAACCACTGTGAGCTCAATTATGGGATTAGAAATTAGATTTTGAAGTAGCCAAGGGGTAAACGTAAAGGGTTCTAGCATTTTTAAAAAAGACTATGGCTTTTAATACCCCAGAGATATTTTTTAAATGGTTTGTCAAAATATGTTAAAAAAGAAAATTTGATATCATATGGTATCTTCTAATTTTATTACCTTGCTGGCTAAGTTGCCTAGGAAATTGATTAAACTTTCTTATTGGTTATAAAGATCTCCTGAGTAAAATACTTCATGTATCTCAGGCTCCTTTATTGACTAAATAAAAAAATAAGTTTTTCCTAGAGAAAATATATCAGGGCCTTGATTTTCAAAGTATGTCAATAGGTTTAGGAAGGTACTTTTTAACCTTTGATGATAAAGTCATTAATAAGACATTTTCTGGAAAGAGTCACTTGAATAAATTCAAGGCACTTTTCTGAGGAGGTGATTTAAAGTTAAATAAATGGGAAGACCTGAATTCAAAGGAAATTTGTTTTTAGAGAAATGCCCCTATAGGGCATCAACTGGCAGAACATTCCATATGTCACACCTATGGAGAGTAACAGAGGGAAGGGTTCCAAAGCCCTATCTTCTGATCATCTTTCAGAACAGAAGTGGCAATCAAGCATTTGTATTTTGTTACCCTGGAAAGTGAAGCCTTTAAAAGGGACAGTTTAAAGTGTTTTATTATTGCCTTAAATGCTACTGTTCTCTGATATTCATGGTGTTACGTGATCATGAGTATTAGACACCAAGTCCAAATTGTCAGGATACTTTCCTCGTGGTTGCAATGGTTGCAAGGGAAAGAAAGAAAGAAAGAAAGAAAGAAAGAAAGAAAGAAAGAAAGAAAGAAAGAAAGAAAGAAAGAAAGAAAGAAAGAAAGAAAGAAAGAAAGAAAGAAAGAAAGAAAGAAAGAAAGAAAGAAAGAAAGGAAGGAAGGAAGGAAGGAAGGAAGGAAGGAAGGAAGGAAGGAAGGAAGGAAGGAAGGAAGGAAGGAAGGAAGGAAGGAAGGAAGGAAGGAGAAAGAAAGAAAGAAAAAGAGAGGGGGAGGGAGGGAGGGAAGGAAAAAAGAAAGGAAAGAAAGAAAGAGAGGAAGGAAGGAAGGGAGGGAGAAAGAAAGAAAGAAAATAAAGAAAAAAGAAGAAAGAAAGAAAAGAAGGAAGGAAGGAAGGAAGGACGGAAACTCATCAGGGCTCTACCTCGGCTGTTTTGGGCCTCATTAAAATGAACTCAGTATAATATCAGACTCAACACAGAAGCCCAGTCTTCTGGGAGATGGGAAGAGGATTGCTTACACAATCTTTAACATAGGAACATTGGGGGTCTAAAATGGAGCCGATGCTTCTTCTAACCCTGAAAGTCTCCCAACTCACATAGCCACGAGAATCATTGCAGAAACCTTGGAATTATCCATATCCTGAGAGCTACAAAGTGGAAGTTTAGGGAAACTGATCCTCACAGAAAACTCTAACCCTGTTGACCTCTCTCATATCTGAAATTCCTCTGATGGAGATTTATCTGGTTTAATAGGTGTAGTTTTAAAAACAAAAACCATCTGCCCTTAATTCTTCAGAGAAGAAATTTGCCAACTCATGGTGAGGATATTGGACTTTGCATGGGAGGGTGATGTGGGAGGGATGGCAGAGAAGACAGAAAGAGGGGTGGGAAGACATCAAATAAAATCTGTGCCTAGAATTGACCTTTCACTAAGCTAGGGAGTGAGATTCCTCCATACTGCATGATTTAGTCGAACTGCAGATCAATTAGGCTTCTGCTCCTTGCCTCAAAGATAACCACGTTTATAGCATCGTGTCATCAGGAAAAATGTTTTCTTAGGTTTCCAGACATCAGGAATCCAAGTGAGTTGGACACTGTGTTTTCTGTATTATTTAGAGGAAGTTTAGAAATGCAAATTAATCTAAAGCTGGAGTTAGCAATAAACTTATTTTGTAAGCATCCAGGCAGCCCCCAAATTCCTATATACCTTTGGAAATTAATGTGCCCTCCCATCTCCCTTCTTTCACCCTCACCTCTGCAGTGGCTTTGGGAGACCAAATTCTGCAGACCCTTGCTAGAGATAATGTTGTCTAGGAGAATATAAGGCTGGAGGGAAGTTTCTAGCATATTTAAAAAAAAAGTGATTCTGCTATAACTTAATACAGCCTTGTGGTATACATTAAGTGTGGTATACATTTACATTTGAAACTTTATGCTTGTAACCCACAAATATATAATGCAATATAATTGTGCCCTTCATACTGTGATTATAAGATATATCAAAAATAGTAATTCCTAGTACACAACAGAGAGCACGGGCTGGAAATAGGACACGCATTTAAGTTGAATGACAAACATCTTTCTTCAATCCTTTTAGAGTACTTCTGGGTCTATAAATGTAATCAAATTTGAAGATACTATCAAAAGTCTGACTTGGGGTCTCTCTGTGTATGCTCTGTGCAGACCAAGGCCATGTGCAGTCAAGGAAAAGGACGTATGGGAAGAGTCAAGATGGGGAGGAAGGCTTAGCGAGTGGGGTCATGACGCAGAAACAGGAAGGGAAAGGGAAGGGGAGAGAGAGAGATCAGAGTTTGAAGTACCACTAACTGGAGAAGGTTCAGAATTCAAGTGGATTGGCAAGAGGTCAGGCATCACGGCAACAGAGAGGTCTGAGCTAGGCAGAGGGAATGCAGTCATAGTGCAGAGGCTTGGATTGGATTTAGGAGTTCGTGACGATGGATAGAAAAAAAGTTTCAGGCCAGGAGAACAGAAAACCATTGCAGAATCTGGAAGAGGTGTGTACATTTGCCAAATTAATATGTGATAGTTGCCAAGCCAGAGGCTTTCTTCTCTCTTCCCTGATTTTAAACAGTCACCTAGAAATAGCAGATCAGGATTAAGAGGATGGGAAATTTTTGTACAGACTGAAGCAGCGTTCCTGGACCGGAGCTTGTGATGAGAGTAACAAACAGTATTCTCCAGTAAGCCTGACTCCAACAGCTGGGAGTGAGGTCCAAAGGCAAAACACTGGTGTGTATCCAGAACATACACACTTTCCTGTCCTCTATCTGCACAACTTCTATTTATCCTGGAAAGTCCTGCTCAGGTGTCACTTCTGCAAATATTTTCTACCCTCACAGACAGAGACAATCATGCCTTTCTTTTTCCTGCTTTCCCGCTTCATTTGTACCTCTGTGATCGTACTTAAGGAGGCACTAATGTAATGATCTCCGGACATCGTGGTCTCCTTTACTAAGACAGTGAGCTCAGGATGGATCTTACATGTCCGGGCATTTCGGTGCGGTTGGCAGTTGATGCCCATGGTACCCACCCTCTGAGGATCATAAGATTAAAAGTGTGGCAGCCCCCAGCTGTCTCACCCTTGGGATTGGCAGGAGTGGAGTTTGTGGAAGGCAGAAAACTGTGAATAATGTTGCTGCTTTGATCGTTTTCAAATGTTACCCTATTAGGAGTACTACCCTATTTAGGGGAGGTTGATGTCAGGCATAAAGGAAAGAAAGTGAGTGCTAATTTGGGAGGCGGATCATCTTAGTTCCATGTTGGCTCTGCTCCCCATTGTTTGAGCATCATGGATGGGTTGCTGTGCACTCTTGGGATTCGGTTCTCCCATCCGTGAAATGGGATGTTGGAAGGCTCCAAGGTCCACCTTAAAGTCTTCTGTTGCCCCTGTGTCCCTCCAGGACCCTGCTCTAGGCAGCCACATACCATCAAAATGTGGCTCCCAAGTTCCCTCAAAATAATCCTGGGACCCGGGACTTCCCTGGTGGCGCAGTGGTTAAGAATCCACCTGCTAATGCAGGGGACACGGGTTCGAGCCCTAGTCCGGGAAGATCCCACATGCTGCGGAGCAACTAAGCCCATGCGCCACAACTACTGAGCCCACGTGCCACAACTACTGAAGCCTGTGCACCTAGAGCCTGTGCTCCGCAACAAGAGAAGCCACCGCAGTGAGAAGCCCGCACACTGCAATGAAGAGTAACCCCTGCTTGCCGCAACTAGAGAAAGCCTGCGCGCAGCAACGAAGACCCAACGCAGCCAAAAATAAATAAATAAAAATATATTAAAAAAAATTAATCCTGGGACGCTTCACTTTTGGCCAAATCCCATATTTCCTCTTTTCTGATATTGCGGACCTACCGGGTCTGAGGAGGAAGGACAGTACCTGGGTTGTGCCGTTCTTCAAACCCCACACAGTGTTGTGCTTCTTCTCCCTGTGGTGAGAGTCTAAGAGCATCTACCCCTGTTTGGTCCCTTCATGCACAAGACTAGCCCTGCTGACAGTCTGGCGGGGGGCGGGGGGACATGATTATCTTAAAGTTCATCCTATATTGCTTTCTTCGTGGACCTAGACAAGATCTGGAGGTTCATACTAGCTCACACATTCTCCCTGCTTAGTGCAACAGATTTGATGATCTCCTAAAACCTTTCTGTGCAAACTTTCTGTGGATTCAGGCACGCTCCCTAAGCTGCTGTGCAGGATGGGTTTGCAGAGACCCGCCGGGAGGTCACCACAGGATTGAGGCGAGAGGTACTGAAAAGCTGAATCTGGGGGTTGGCAGTGGGGATGGAAGGGTGCAGGTGGATACAAAGACCATTTGAAGAAAAGGTCAACACAACTTACTGACTAATGGGAGATCCCGGATGAAGGAAAATTCTGAGTGAGAGAAGACTGTAACCTTTCAGAGTCGTGACTCACTCACTTCTCTTTGGTTTTGGAGTCTATAAATTCAGAGGATTGGGCAAAAGGGTACAGGAGAAAAGCAGGAGATGGGGGATGTATTCAGGGTGGAATTATGAATATGTTAAGTATGAAATGATGGTTTGAGAGCTGGAAATACCCGTCCCTGAGCTCAGGAGAGAAGTGACGACTAAAAATACCAGCTGGATCATCGCATCTGGAAAGTTGAAGCTCGGGAGGGAGAAAAGATATAAACAGCAGATCTGTGCCCAGGGACTAAGTTTGGAAGAAGCACTTCTTTTTGACATGGGAGAATCCAGGAAAATTTTAAGAAGACCCGGTTACCAACAGTATCAAATATTAAATATCATCAAAAAAAAAAAAAAAAAAAAGAGGATGGTTGGGTTTCACAGTAAATAAGCAATCTTTTTAAAGGAATCCTCTTTTATCTGGGTCTCTTTTTCTTTAACTCTTTGTTTTTATTTATCTCCCAGCTTGTTTCTTTTCTTTTCCTTCTGCTTCTTCCTCTTTTCTTTTTTAAAAATTAATTTTGGTATACTATTCATAACAAAATTCATTTTAACCATCTTAAATTGTACAATTCAGTGGCATTAACTACATTCATAATGTTCTGCAACCATCATCACCATCTAGGTCTGGAATATTCTTATCACTCCCAATGGTAACCCCACACCCATGAAGCAAAATACCATGAAGCAGTCACTCTCCATGGCCCCCTCTCCACAGCCCCTCGCAATCACTAATCTGCTTTCTTGTCTCTAAGGATTTGCTTACCCTGGATATTTCACATAAATGGAATCATAAAGTAAGCAGTCTTTCCTATTTGGCTTATTTTACTTAACATAATGTTCTCAAGATTCATCCATTTGTAGTCTGTATCAGCACTATATTCCTTTTTATGGCCAATTAATATTGCATTGTATGGATATACCACATTTATCTATTCATATATTGGTGGACCTTTGTATTGTTTCCACCTTCTAGTTATTGTGCATCATGCTGCCCTGAATTTTTGTGTACAGGTTTTTGTGTGGACATAAGTCTTTATTTCTCTCAGGAGTGGAATTGGGGAGTGGGTTGTATGGCAAATCAATGTTTAATTTATTGAAGAACCACCAAACTGGTTTTCTGCTGTGGCTGCACCATTTTATATTCTTGCCAGCAATGTATGAGGGTTCCAATTTCTCTACATTCTCACCAATGCTTGGTATCTATCTATCTATCTATGTATTGACATCTATCTATCTATCTATCTATCCATCCTAGCCACCCTAGTGGGTGTGAAGTGGTGTGTCATTGTGGTTTTGATTTGCATTTTCTCGATAACTAATGACATTGAGCATCTTTCCATATATTTGTTGGACAACTATATATCTTCTTTGGAGAAATGTCTGTTCATGTCCTTTGCTCATTTTTAAATTGATTTGCTTTATTTTCTGTTGTTGATTTATAAGAGTTCTTTATATATTCAGGATATTAGACCTGCCCCTCGCCCCCTCTCCTTTTAACTGGGCTCTGAAAGGAGTTATTTTGGTAAAGAGTCATGAGAAGATATTTCTGGGCAGAGAGCACAGTGTATACCTGTTGTCTTAGTCTGCTCAGGCTGCCACAGACTGATACCATAGACCGGGTGGCTTAAACGACAGAAATATATTTTCTCATAGTGTTGGAGGGCTGGAAGTTTGAGGTCAGAGTGGCGGCATGGTCAAGTGCTGGTGAGAGCTCTCTTCCTAGCTTCCAGAAGACCTCCTTCTCTTTGTGTTTTCTGAGAGAGGGAGAGAGAGAGATACAGAGACAGAGACAGAGAGAGAGGGAGAGAGAGAGAGAGAGACAGAGAGAGAGAGAGAGAGAGAGAGAGAAAGAACGCTCTCTGTTATCTCTTCTTATAAAAGCACTAATCCTGTCATGAGGGCTCCAACCTCAAGACTTCATCTAAACCTAATTATCTCCAAAGGCCCCATCTCCAAATATCATCACACAGAGATGGGGGGTTTAGGGCTTCAAAGTATGAATCTTGGGGCACACAAACCTTCAGTCTGTATCACCCGCAAAGGCTCTATGGGGGAAAGGGCATGGTGAGTTAGGTACTGAGGGTACGTCTCTGCTGCTGGATCACTGGGAGCCCTGGGGAGGCTGGTCCCACTGAGGCTAGTGCAGTGACAGGAGAGCCAGATCATGAAGACCAACCCTTCCCAATCCTAATATGCATAGGAATCACTCAAGATCTTATAAAAATGCAGATTCTGATTCAGTAGTTCTGGGAGGAGGTAGAGATTCTACATTTTGAAGTCCCCATGTGAGAGTGATGTAGAAGCAAGAACGTACCCCCAAGAGCCTGCTAAGGATAGTGATCTTTTCTATGAGCAATGATAAGTTGTTGAATGATTTAAAAAAGGCGAGTAACAAGATCAACTTTGACTTTTAAATGCTCACTCTTAGTTGTCCAGTAAATATATTGGAATAGGAGAAAGGAAAGGAGAAAGAGTTGTTGAATTAATCAAGTTAAGTAAATTAAGGACTGTGTATTCATACAACAGAATGTTCTATAAGCATTAACAACAGTGGTTATGAAGACGTTTTCATAACATAGAAAAATACTTAGGATATAATCCTAACTAAAAAGGCAGAAATCAGAGTTATATATACTGATAAAATCAATAAAACTAAAAGCTGGTTCTTTGAGAAGATAAAAAAAATTGATAAACCATTAGCCAGACTCATCAAGAAAAAAAGGGAGAAGACTCAAATCAACAGAATTAGAAATGAAAAAGGAGAATTACAATGGACACCACAGAAATACAAAGCAACATAAGAGACTACTACAAGCAACTCTATGCCAATAAAATGGACAACCTGTAAGAAATGGACAAATTTGTAGAAAAGCACAACCTTCTGAGACTGAACCAGGAAGAAATAGAACATATAAACAGACCAATTACAAGCACTGAAATTGAAACTGTAATTAAAAATCTTCCAACAAACAAAAGCCCAGGACCAGATGGATTCACAGGCAAATTCTAACAACATTTAGAGAAGAGCTAACACCTATCCTTCTCAAACTGTTCCAAAATATAGTAGAGGGAGGAACACTCCGAAACTCATTCTATGAGGCCACCACCACCCTGATACCAAAACCAGACAAAGATGTCACAAAAAAAGAAAACTGCAGGCCAATATCACTGATGAATATAGATGCAAAAATCCTCAACAAAATACTAGCAAACAGAATCCAACAACACATTAAAAGGATCATACACCATGATCAAGTGGAATTTATCCCAGGGATGCAAGACTTCTTCAGTATATGCAAATCAATCAATATGATACACCATATTAACAAATTGAAGAATAAAAACCATATGATCATCTCAATAGATGCAGAAAAAGCTTTCAACAAAATTCAACACCCATTTATGATAAAAACTCTCCAGAAAGTAGGCATGCAGGGAACTTACCTCAACATAATAAAGGCCATATATGACGAACCCACAGCCAATATCGTTCTCAGTGGTGAAAAACTGAAACCATTTCCACTAAGATCAGGAACAAGACAAGGTTGCCCACTCTGACCACTATTAGTCAACATAGTTTTGGAAGTTTTAGCCACAGCAATCAGAGAAGAAAACAGAAATAAAAGGAATCCAAATCAGAAAAGAAGAAGTAAAACTGTCACTGTCTGCAGATGACATGATACTATACATAGAGAATCCTAAAGATGCTACCAGAAAACTACTAGAGCTAATCAATGAATCTGGTAAAGTAGCAGGATACAAAATTAATGCACAGAAATCTCTTTCATTCCTATACACTAATGATGAAAAATCTGAAAGAGAAATTAAGGAAACACTCCCATTTACCATTGCAACAAAAAGAATAAAATGCCTAGGAATAAACCTACCTAAGGAGACAAACGACCTGTATGCAGAAAACTATAAGACACCGATGAAAGAAATTAAAGATGATACAAACAGATGGAGAGATATACCATGTTCTTGGATTGGAAGAATCAACATTGTGAAAATGACTCTACTACCCAAAGCAATCTACAGATTCAATGCAATCCCTATCAAACTACCACTGGCATTTTTCACAGAACTAGAACAAAAAATTTCACACTTTTTATGGAAACACAAAAGACCCCGAATAGCCAAAGCAATCTTGAAAAACAAAAGAAAAACAGAGCTGGAGGAATCAGGCGCCCTGATTTCAGACTATACTACAAAGCTACAGTAATCACGACAGTATGGTACTGGCACAAAAACAGAAATATAGATCAATGGAACAGGATAGAAAGCCCAGAGATAAACCCACGCACATATGGTCACCTTATCTTTGATAAAGGAGGCAAGAATATACAGTGGAGAAAAGACAGTCTCTTCAATAAGTGGTGCTGGGAAAACTGGACAGCTACATGTAAAAAAATGAAATTAGAACACTCCCTAACACCATAGACAAAAATAAACTGAAAATGGATTAAAGACCTAAATGTAAGGCCAGACACTGTAAAATCTTAGAGGAAAACATAGGCAGAACACTCTATGACATAAATCACAGCAAGATCCTTTTTGACCCGCCTCCTAGAGAAATGGAAATAAAAGCAAAAATAAGCAAATGGAACTTAATGAAACTTAAAAGCTTTTGCACAGCAAAGGAAACCATAAACAAGACGAAAAGACAACCCTCAGAATGGGAGAAAATATTTGCCAATGAAGCAAATGACAAAGGATTAATCTCCAAAATGTATAAGCAGCTCATGCAGCTCAATATCAAAAAAACAAACAACCCAATCCCAAAATGGGCAGAAGACCTAAATAGCCATTTCTCCAAAGAAGATATACAGATTGCCAACAAACACATGAAAGAATGCTCCATATCACTAATCATTAGAGAAATGCAAATCAAAACTACAATGAGGTATCACCTCACACTTGTTAGAATGGGCATCATCAGAAAAGCTACAAACAACAAATGCTGGAGAGGGTGTGGAGAAAAGGGAACCCTCTTGCACCTTTGGTGGGAATGTAAATTGATACAGCCACTACGGAGAACATTATGGAGATTCCTTAAAAAACTAAAAACAGAACTACCATATGACCCAGCAATCCTACTACTGGGCATATACCCTGATAAAACCATAATTCAAAAAGCGTCATGTACCACAATGTTCATTGCAGCTCTAGTTACAATAGCCAGGACATGGAAGCAACCTAGGTGTCCATCGACAGATGAATGGATAAAGAAGATGTGGCACATATATACAATGGAATATTACTCGGTCACAAAAAGAAATGAAATTGAGTTATTTGTAGTGAGGTGGATGGACCTAGAGACTGTCATACAGACTGAAAGTAAGTCAGAAAGAGAAAAACAAATACCGTATGCTAACACAGATATATGGAATCTTAAAAAAAAAAAAAGGTCCTGAAGAACCTAGGGGCAGGACAGGAATAAAGACGCAGATCCAGAGAATGGACTTGAGGACACAGGGAAGAGTAAGGGTAAGCTGGGGCGAAGTGAGAGAGCAGCAGTGACATATACACACTACCAAATGTAAAATAGCAGTGGGAAGCAGCCACATAGCACAGGGAGATCAGCTCGGTGCTTTGTGACCACCTAGAGGGGTGGGGTAGGGAGGGTTGGAGGGAGATGCAAGAGGGAGGGGGTATGGGGATACATGTATACGTATAGCTGATTCACTTTGTTATAAGCAGATACTAACACATCATTGTAAAGCAATTATACTCCAATAAAGATGTTATAAAAGAAAAAAAAACCCCATGGAGCTGCAGTAAGACAAAAATAAACACTTTAAAGATAAAAAAGACTTTAAAGATAAAAAAACAAAAACAATGCCTCTTGAGAGGTTGGATGATGGGTGATTTTTGTTCTTTATTTTTTCTTCTGAATCATTTTTCTACCATTCTCACCGTGATATTTATTTGTTTAAATTCCTTTCTAAACAACAACCAAATATTACCAAAGTTATCAAAGACCCAGACATTTCTCTTTATGAATCTTAAATAAGCCACCACAGAACTGCAGCTCTAATACAGTAAATAGGAATGCTGGTAGAATTCATTTCCTGGCCCTTCATACGGCGCCATGCTGTTGCTGCTTGTCAATTTCACACATGCTATTTCTATCCATTCAGAGCTGACAGCTTGGATTTCCCCCTCCATTGTAATAGCTGTTCTCTCTTCTGGCTTCCCCAGGCTTGCATTTGGTAACCTTTGTCCTTTTATTTGGTACAAGCCAAAATGCCATCTTTGGAAAACTAATGTACCAGAGAAAATGGTAGCATGAAGCCACATAACCTACTGTTCTTTTCCTTTCTGCTTGTAAAGGTTATTATTAGAGCTCATTTTAGAGAATTTCAAATCCATTCAGAGTATCATGGATGTAAAATTTTCTAACGAAAGCAAAGCTTTTGATGTTTGGGTTTAGAAAGCTGCCCAGCCTCTTTAGAGTTCAAATTTTCATACATTGGCACAATTGATCAAAGACTTTAAGATACAGAGAAAAGGCAATTTACCTATAGCTGTTTTGCAATCTCAACATTATTATTATACTCTTTATTTTTTCTGACCCATCTCCCTGTTTGAAGGTCTACCTTTTTACTAACATATATTGGCCTCACGTTGTTTCTGATCAGCCTGAGAAACATCTGGAAATGATTGAGAGTGACGTCACAAATCCAGCATTATGATTTCAATGTAGGATAAAAGAATAGGAGGAAAAAAATCCAGGAATGGAGAAGCTTGATTTAACCTTTAAGCACAAACATCTAACAGGGTAGGAAGAGGCAAGAAAACATGATAAAATGAAACATTATTCGTGGGCATTAAATAGGGTAGTTGGTTTACCTTGAGGTTCACCTTAGTTAATGCACTGGCACCCACTTTTTATATTTATTGTGGGAAAAAGAGAAAAATAGTCATTCAGGGTAGGTCTGACAAGTGATGCCAAAGTTAAAAGACTTTGTCCTGTTGCGTTTGGCACAGTGTCCTGAAGCTAAACGCAGATGACTACAGAAAAAGTCTTCAACTGGGGCTAAAGGTCATGAGCAAGGACAATAGAGCTGGGATTTGGAGGAATTTATACTCTACTGAAGAATTCCTAGACCATTCATGAAAGTAACAGATTGCCTGGTCACCAGGAAAAACGAAAATGAAAATGAAAACCAAAGCTAAAAGAAAGCCACCCCTAGAGAGTCAGCAAATGATTAGAAGGGGGAGATTTCAGGAGTATGAAAGGGTGAGAACCTCGAATTTTGATGTGAATGACCCTGAAATTACAACTAATATAAGAAGTGGCATCCTTATGTCTCTAGAAACTGAACTCTCAGAACCTGAGTTTGCTCTTAAGAATATTAACTCATTCTGGAGAGAAATGTATGTTTCTAGCTGACAAGAACAGTTGATCTCCTACTTAACGGATTTCAGGCAGAAGCTAAAGGAGGTGAATGAATTTCAGGGAGGTGATGTGTCTGGCAAGGTGGAAGGACTTTTCTTTGAAGCAATCAGAGAGCAGCAGCTCCAGAATTTTTTTCCCTGCTATTTAAATCAACAGTCCTGCATTTTCCAAGACCATTCCCAAATATAATGTATTTGTATATCTTTTAAATATCACTTTTAATATAAATGTGATTTATTGAACACATCCTTAAACGTTATTTAATTTTAATGTCTTTGCAAAATATCTTTATACCATTAAATGTAGTCATTCATTTAAAACAACAGTATGGAATTGTTTGTTCTGATTTAGGTTTAGAAAATATGGTCACTATACTAGTTCATAGACTCTCTTTGGCTACCCAACTTGCCCAAAGAGATGTTCCTCTAAAGTGATCTTGTTACTCTTATCATCATAGAAGTTATCCAACTATTCTATTGAAGGCATTTTAATTTAATATAACATTGACCCTTATAATAATATTTATTTACCCTTGATTTTCTTATTGTTCTTTATTTAACTACAACATACCCTAAATAAAACATGAATAGATTCTTATTTTTTTAAGTGAAAAAACAAACAAGTGGGCATACCTATGGAAAACTAACATTTAGAAGGAACACATACAAACACATTCTACTGTCTGTAATTTGATGTGAGAATTTTTTAAACCCTCAGGAAAGGCAAAAACATGTCTTTCGTGCCCCTTTCCCACACCAGTAGAAGTTCATAAACAGATCGCTGCAATCTTCTTCCGAATCTGGTCAAGGCTTCACAATAATCTGTGGAATACTGAACACAATATTCCAGAAGTCACTAACATTTAACTAAAGTTTGCACTTGAGTTCAAAAAGCATTTGCCTATCTGGCTTTAGATGAAGAACATTTCACGTCTGTTGATAATTTTGGAGAAGCATATATGTGATTTTATTTAGAAATGGAATGAGTTCATATTTTTGCTTAAGTGCAGTTATAAATGTATAGACAAGACGTTCCCAATTTACAAATGTTCTGTTCGTAGGTTGTTTAAGACTCATAACCTATGAAAACAGCAGTGGGGAGTGGGAGGGCTCGGAAAGGAGGCAGAGTGTGTTTTCCTGATTTCTATCAGCACAGCAGTGCACTTAAGAACTGCGTCTTGTACAGTGAGATTCTTCTGGCTTCAACTTTCTTATTCACCATGTGTCACATTGTTTAAATTCTTATCTTTAAGCTTTAGTTCCCTCATTTGTAAAATGGGGCTGTTTTTAAAATATAATATGGTAGCTCAGGCATAGCACTTAAGTTGGTACATAGTAAGACCTCCATAAGCATTATCTTTGATTAACAGAGAGATTGAATGTCTCTTCTCAGTAAAATGAAGACAATCCTAGTCAATTCTAAACTTGTTTTTCAATAGGGTCCTTGGTAAATTTTTTGAATTAGACACCTCCTGGATCACAGCGTATGCTGACATGATGCAGGTGGCACAAAAGGCAGTGTCCGAAGAACTGTAAACCATAGGCCCTGGGTCCTGCTTGGTCTTTAGCAATCGTTGAGCAAGTGATTTAACTTTACTGGACTCTCAGTTTCCCACATAATGTTATGATTCTAAGATGCTATGATATTAGGTGGTATTATTTTAGAGGGATTTGGAAATTGGGAAATCAGTGAACTAAGTCCCATCCACTTACTCTTTCATGTTCTTCTTTGATTCCCTCTCCTCACGCTTCTCAGGCACCCACCCACTCACCTACTCAGAGTATCTACCCAGGTAATTCAAAAGCAAGTCCACTCTACATCAAGTCAAAATTTATATGTGAACCCAAGAGAAATGAAAACATATGTCCACACAAACACTTGGATACAAACGTTCAGAGCAGCATTATGCATAATAACCAAAGGTGGAAACAATCCAACCGTCCATGAACCAATGAATGGATGAATCAAATATGGTATATGCATGTAATGCAATATTATTTGGCTATAGAGAGGAACGAAGTACTGATACACGCTACAATATGGTTGAACCTTGAAAACAGTATGCGAAGTGAAATAAGCCAGCTACAAAAGACCACATAGTGCATGATTCCATTTAACAAAATATCCAGAATAGGCAAATCCATAGAGACAGAAAGTACATTCGTGGTTGCCAGCAGTGGGGAGTGACTGCTAATAGGAATGCTGTTTGTTTTGGGGGTGATGATAATGTTCGAAAATTATTGTGACGATGGTTGCCCCACTCAGCCAGTAGACTAAAGGTCTTTAAAGTGTACACTTAATTTATTTTTGAACTAAAATTTTTAAACTAACAGACTTTATTTTTAAAAGCAGTTTTAGGTTCCTAGCAAATTGAACAGAAGGTACCCCCTTCAGTACCCCATATAACCCTCCCCCCACATGCCTAAATCCCCCATTATCAACATCCCCCAGCAGAGTGGGATGTTTGTTACAGTTGATGAGCCTACATGACACATCACTATCACTCAATGTCCAAAAGTACAGATTTTAAATGGGTGAATTGTAAAGTATATGGATTATATCTCAATAAAGCTGTTATTTTCAAATATTCTATTTGAAAAAGATACAGAGGACAAAATAGTGACTCATTCCTCTTCCAGGTAGTTTCTAAGGAGCTTCCTGTGATACAAAACAAGCTTGTCTAAAAATGTCGGTAAGCCATCATTGAGTCAGGAATACATCTTGGTGTCTTCTATTCAGGACAAAAGGAATCATTTCGGAGGGAATGGAGACAAAAGTAAAGCAGAGATTCAGCACCTGCATTTTGTAATAGGATAGGTGGCAAATTGAAACTTTCACTCTAAAAATTAAGGTGAATAGCCAAAGAAATCTGTATTGTGTTAGGTTTTCCTTAGAGATAAATGAAAATAAATCTGGTTTGAGGATTCTGATCATTTACATTTGCTCTTCACTCAATTTAAATTTTCAAAATACTTTATTGTAATTCCTAAACATAAAATTCTAACCAATAGGACCAGTCAAGTAATCCACGAGCTTATAAGGCAATGGTTAGTCACCTTCTCCCTCCCTTGCCTAATGCTGGGACATCTGACTTCTGTGTTAGAATATATTTTTTGTCTTGCAAACTTGCTCTAGACGCTCATTTTTAACCTGATGTTATCTATTTGTGTGTAGCAGGTAACTGCAAATCATCTATCTGTTCATTAATGTTAAGTTCCTAAAGATCCTTCTGTAATTCTTATCACTAGTTTAGTTCTCATTATTAGGCACCGTGAAAAATCTTCTGCACGGTGGTTAAGAAAAACCCCCCACAAAACCCCCTCAGAAACAAAATAGGTCTCACCCAATCCGCATATAAAAGCAAACAGAAATAGAGAGTCACAGGGTAGTTTTTCTGTCATTTTACTTAAGAAAACTAGAGGTGGGGATAGGTGGGGAGTTCCACGCCTGGTTGCCAGCTCGGATGTACTATTAACTCCCAATAATTGAGGAAAGCTGCTTCTTTCTTCCACTTCTGCTGGCAACATGTAAGAAATCACTCATCCTTAGGAGTCTTGCCCCTGGACTTTCTGCCTCGCTGCTCATCCTGATGAAGACACGTGAGTCCAGGAGCACACAGAGCCGTGCAGATCATTTCCTCTTCCCAAAGCAAGATGCACGAGGGGCTCCAAGCGCAGGGGGTGTGCGTGTGCGTGTGTGTGTTTGTGCGCGCGCGCGCGCTTGGACTCGAAGTCAGAGACTGAACTGGAGTGGGATTGCCGTTGTCTACACTTGAGGAGCAATTTTAATAGAAACTGTGAAAGATTTCAGCAAAGTGACAAGAGAAGAATAAGATCAGATGGAGGGATGGGATCGAGTGGATTTTCTAAGGCCATTTCCTTTCAACTATCCAGGCCCGGTAAGCTCTGCTGTAAAATAGGCTGCTTTGGGCATTTTCTTCCTACAGTTTCAAGCAAAGGCCCAGTGCTGCCCAGAGTCAAAGCTTTGCCTGAGTAAAGGTGGGAAGAGGAAGTTGCCTGGGCGAGTGAGAAGTGGTGGGAGGGAGAAGTTGCCAGAGACAAGAAAAAGTGAGCTGCTCCTTCACCTTACTGTAAAATACACACCCTATAACATGTACTATTTTAGGTGCACAATTCAGTGGCATTAAGTATATTCACAGTGTTGTAGAATCGCAGTGTTAGTCTCAGATATTTGTCATCACCCCAAAAGGAATGCATTAAACAATGGCTCCCCACTCTCCAGCCCCTGGCAACCACTCATCTGATTCTGTCTCTAGGGAAACTTGTACATGAATGTTCCTAGCACTATTCACAGTAGCTAAAATGTAAAAACAAACCAGACGTCCATCAACAGATGAGTAAATAGGCAAAATGTGATATAGCCATGCAGTGGAATATTATTCAGCCATGAAAAGGAACAGAGGACTGATACATGCTACAACACAGATGAACTTGAAATACTGAACTTACCATTTCTGTCCTTAGAAAGAATGAAGGCGTCAGCAGGGGGTGGCAGACTATCACACAAGGGTCCATAGACCAGGCTCTGGGAAGGGTTTCTCTACTCTAGGGCTCCAATGAGGTCATCCATCAGCGCCCTTCAGGATGTCAGATGCTCCTGCTGTAAAACAGAGAAGCAACCTTGCTTCTGCATAGGTTCATTTTTAAGAACTTGAATTGTTTCTTTGAAGTGCTTTAAAAATGCCTTAAAACTGGCAGTGAGTAATTTAGGGGTTAGAGAGCATTGGGAAAATAAATCAAGAGGGGTAGAATTACCAAACAGCCTAGCCTTCCTTTCCTAATTTTTGGACTCACTTTCCTGTGTTACGTCTCCTCTGTTCCCTGCTGGTTCCCTACCCATCTCCCTCCTATACACTTACCTGGTTGGGCTTGTCTCCTTTCTTTGAAGCTGTTTGGTGATCTGTTCCCTCACCTATGCTCAGGGACACCTTGTGTGCTCAGTACTTAGCCCGATGTCAGGTGTATAGAAGACAGTGCTCCATAAATGGTAGCTGAATGAATCAAAGAATAGCGTTCTTCTCCTGGAATTCAACGGGACAGATAGACATTGAAGCAGGACCCATCTCCTGAATGCCACTTTCCTCAAACTCCAGATCCCTCATCTGGAACAACTCTCTGAACTTTCCTATCAATAGTAACCCTACTCCTTATATTTTGTGCCTCCTGGGTATAAAAATATTGTCCTTACTAACCTTCATAGTTCCTATAGCCCCCGGTAGAGTGATTCACACAAAGATGTATACCATAACACTATGTTGAATTATTTAGAAAACCTACAAAATAAATTAAAACCCTTTCAGACCTAGCTAAAATACCTCTGGGAAGCTTTCTGAGACAGTCCTAGGTAGATCTATCCCTGTCCTGTACTCTGATAGCCCTGTTTATGCAATTTTTCTACAGCAGCCAAAGATTTTTGGTTTAATGTTCTCCCGAGGAGTTGTGAGGTCCTTTAAGACAGAGACACCTTAATAGATATTGATTGATTGCATAAATAAGTGGATGAATTCTACTAATTCTAATTTTTCTTTTATGAAAGAGGACAGGCTCCATCAATAATAAAAGGATTTGATAATGAAATAAATTATGGAAGTAAGCTTTGAAGATGTGTCCATTATGTCATTTGGGAATTTATAATTTTAAAATGTAGTTTAGTAATCCTATTTTCATAAAAGTGATTTTTAGTTCCTTATACTTTTAGCACCATTGTGTATACCTATAGTTGAAAGAACTTGATAGTTTTACAATTTATGTTATGAACAATAGCAATTCTCTCTGCCTTGCCCCAGATTTCTCTTCCCAGAGGCAAACACTTTCTTTTAAGCTGATTTTTATATTGAACTCCGTATCTCTAAATTCTACAATGTTCTTGCTCGTTCTGACTTTTAGCTAAGGTATGATCCATCTTCCCCTATGGATGATATTTAGTTCCCTTTCATCTTCCTCCCCTGCCCACATACATGTGCTTTTCATCCTCCCAACATTGTTGTATCATGGTTTTGATGCCATCGACAGTCAAAGTTTATATTATCATGACAGCATAAATGTAAATGCTAGTCACAGTGGAGCCCTGTACTAAGTAATTCTTACTTTTTCTATCAGCATGTTGTGTTTTCTCTGAAGATAATTACCTTTTTAAAAAAAATTGTCATGAATGCTATATATTATTATTTTATATAGTTGTAAAAAAAGTTAATTCTGACGTGGTGTGAATGTTGATCTGTTACATGAAATATTTTCATGTCTCTCATAATTCAACCTTATGGAATATGAATTAAATATTTTACAATTATCCTGTTTTTATTTGCTTCATTTTCTTACCATTAATAGTTTAACTCCAATGGCAGTCATCTGTCTAAATGCCATGGTACGTGGAATTAGTCAACCTGAACATGCAGAAGAGTTAGCGACACAGGAAGGGCATGAGGGTATGAACCACGCCCTAAAGACCTTCAGGCTGATCAGCAATTCTCTTCTTTTTATCTTCTGGAGGAAATCCCGGCCAGAACCTTCCGAGCTGCATACACGCAGCCTCCTTGACTCGTGTGCCAGGTCAGAGTCGCCAGTTTGGGTCTGCCTCTTCATCCTCTTGCCAATTCCTTCACCTCTCTTCAGAGTGGGAGCTCCTGTTTCCTGTATTCCATTTCTTCCTTTTTCTTAGTTTATGACCTCATTTTTCAGGAATGTATTTTGCAAGAGCTTTCAGAGAAAGGATGAAAGCAATGTGCAATTTTTGAGACCTGGCTTGTCTGAAAATGTCTTTATTAGCCCTCTGACTTGATCTGAAATTTGGCTGCGGGTGGAGTTCGAAGTAGGGAATACTTTTCCTTCAGAAGTTTGAAGGAATTGCTCCATTGTAATTTTTTGTTTGCTGCCTACAGGAATGCATCTTTCTCCTTTATTGATATATAATTGACAAATAAAATTGTAGTAAAGCATACATAATGATTTGATATGTGTATATGTTGTGAAAAGACTGTTGCCATTGAGTTAATCAATATACCCATCACCTAACATATTTACTTCTTTTTTTCTAGTAACACTTAAGTTCTACTCTTTTAGCAAATTTCAATTATAGAATACAGTATTATCTGAGAAAGACAAATACTGCATGATCTCACTTATATGTGGAATCTAAAAAAAACTGAACTCATAATTACAGAGAACAGAGAGGTGGTCGCCAGAGGTGGTGAAGGGGGGGGTGAGCAAAATGGGTGAAAGGGGTCAAAAAAAACCACTTCTGTTTATAAGATAAATATGTTCTGGGGATGTAATGTACAGCATAGTGACTATAGTTAACAATACTGTATTGTATATTTGAAATCTGCTAAGAGAGTAGATCTAAAAGTTCTCATCACAAGGAAAAATACTGTAACTATGTGCAGTGATGGGTGTTAACTAAACTTACTGTAGAAATGACTCTGCAATATACCCGTATATCAAATCATGTTGTACATCTTAAACTGATACATGTTATATGTCAATTGTATCTCAATAAAATTGGAGAAAATAATAAAGTATCATCAACTATAATCACTGTGTTATGCATTAGATCATTAAACGGTATTCATCTGACAACTGAAAGTATGTATGCACTGTACCAGTCTTTCCCTACTTCCTCCATCCCTCAGCCCCTGGCAACCGCCACTCTACCTCTGTTTCTATGAGTTAACCCATTTTGTTCCAGATGCTACATATAAATGATACCATGCAGTATTTGTCTTTCTCTGTCTGGCTTACTTCACTTAGCATAATGCCCTACAGTTTCATCCATGTTGTTGCAAATGGCAGAGTTTCCTTCTTTTTTAAGGCTGAAGAATATTTTATTGGACATGTATGTACACCGTATTTTCTTTATTCATTTATCCGCTGATGAACACTTTGGTTGTTTCCATACCTTAGCTATTGGGAATAATGCTGCAGTGAACAGGGGAGTACAGGTATGTCCTCAAGATAGTGATTTCGTTTTCTTTGGAAATATACTCAGAAGTGGCATTGCTGAATCATGTGGTAGTTCTATTTTAAGTTTTTTGAGAAACCTCCATACTGCTTTTCTAGTGGCTATACCAACTTACATTGCTGCCAACGTATTCAAGAGTTTCCCCTTCTTCACATCCTTGAAAGCATTTGTTATCTCTTGTCTTTTTGATAATAGACATCCTAACAGGTGTGAGGTGGTATCTCATTGTGCTTTCGATTTGCATTTCCCTGATGATTAGTGACGTTGAGCACGTTTTCATGTACCTGTTGGCTATTTGTATGTCTTCTTTGGAAAAATGTCTATTCAGGTCATTTGCTCATTTTTAAATTGGGTTATTTGGGGTTTTTTTGGGGGGGTTTGTTTGTTTTTGCTATTGAGTTGTATGTATTCCTTGTATATTTTGGATATTAATTCCTTATTTTATATGTGGTTTGCAAATATTTTCTCCCGTAGGATTCTCTTATATTCTGTAGCTTGCCTTTTTATTGTTCATTGTTAATTGTTTCCTTTGCAGTGCAGAAGATTTTTAGTTTGAAGTAGCCCCACGTGTTTATTTTTCTTTCGTTGCCCTTGCTTTTGGTGTCAAGTCCAAAAAAATCGTTGCTAAGGCCAATGTCAAGGAGCTTACTCCCTTTGTTTTCTTCTGGAGGTTTGATATTTTCAGGTCTTACATTCAAGTCTTTAATCCATTTTAAGTTAACTTTTGTGTATGGTATAAAAAAGGGGTCCATGTTTCATTCTTTGCATAATTAAGCATATATGCATGGGATTATTTCTGGGCTTTCTATTCTGCTCCATTGATCTACGTGTGTGTGTTTATACTCAAACCATACTGTTCTGATTACTCTAGCTGTGTAATCAGGAAGTGTTATGCCTCCAACTTTGTTCCTCTTTCTCAGGATTGCTTTGGCTATTTGGGGTCTTCTGTGCTTCCACACAAATTTTAGGATTGTTTTTTCTATTTCTGTGAAGAATGCCTTTGAAATTTGGATAGGAATTATATTGAATTTGTAGACTGCTTTGGATAGTATTAACATTTTAACAATATTAATTCTTCCAATCCATGAGCATGGAATAGCTTTCCATTTATTTGTGTCTTTTTCAAATTTTTTCATTAATGTTTTATAGTTTTTGGTGTACAGATTTTCCATTTCCTTGGTTAAATTTATTCCTAAGTACTTTGTTGTTTTTGATGCTATTGTAAATGGGATTGTTTTATTGATTTCTCTTCCTGATAGTTTGTTGCTAGTGTGTAAAAATGCAACTGGGGGACTTCTCTGGCGGTCCAGTGGTTAACACTCCACACTTCCACTGCAGGGGGCGTGGGCCAAAAAAAAAAAACAACAACTGGTTTTTGCATATTGACTTTGTATCCTATAACATTACTGAATTCATTTATTAGTTCTAACAGTTGTCACAACTGTGTGATTTATAATGAATATATTAAATAATTATAAAATATCTTGTGATTTATAATAAAAAATATATATTTGCTCTTCATTCCCATTCCTGACACAGAGCTCCTAAAACCCTTGGAATTTTCTAAGTTATGAGAGTGGTAAAGGTGTCTTTGATATCCATAACAAACCCCTTTCAACCACACCTTAGTGTATTGTAATATGACTTTTGAACAGCACCTAAGGATGGAGATGGTTGCCTGGGGAACCAAACATGTGATTGGAGGGTTGAAACTTTCAGTTCCCCCCTTCCACCACCCCCACCCCTGACCTCCAGGGAGGGGAGAGGGGCTGGAGGTAGAATCAATTGCCAACAGTCAATGATTTCATCAGTGTCTTATAGTTTTCTGAGTACAGGTCTTTTACCTCCTTAGGTGGGTTTATTCCTAGGTATTTTATTCATTTTGTTGCAGTGGCAAATGGGATTGTTTCCTTAATTTCTCTTTCTGATCTTTTGTTGTTAGTGTATAGGAATGCAAGAGATTTCTGTGCATTAATTTTGTATCCTGTAACTTTACCAAATTCATTGATTAGCTCTAGTAGTTTTCTGGTGGCATCTTTAGTATTATCATATAGTATCATGTCATCTGCAAATAGTGACAGTTTTACTTCTTTTTTTCTTATTTGGATTCTCTGAATAAGAGTGGTGAGAGTGGACATCCTTGTCTTGTTCCTGATCTTAGAGGAAATGCTTTCAGTTCTTCACCATTGAGAATGATGTTTGCTGTGGGTTTGTCATGTATGGCCTTTATTACATTGAGGTAGGTTCCCTCTATGCCCATTTTCTGGAGAGTTTTTATCATAAATGGGTGTTAAATTTTGTTAAAAGCTTTTTCTGTATCTATTGAGATGATCATATGGTTTTTATCCTTCAATTTGTTAATATGGTGTATCACACTGATTGATTTGCGTGTATTGAAGAATCCTTGCGTCCCTGGGATAAATCCCACTTGATCATGGTGTATGATCCTTTAAATATGTTGTTGGATTCTGTTTGCTAGTATTTTGTTGAGGATTTTTGCATCTATATTCATCAGTGATATTGGCCTGTAGCTTTCTCTTTTAGTGACATCTTTGTCTGGTTTTGGTATCAGGGTGATGATGGCCTCATAGAATGAGTTTGGGAGTGTTCCTTCCTCTGCAAATTTTTGGAAGAGTTTGAGAAGGATAGGTGTTAGCTCTTCTCTAAATGTTTGATAGAATTCACCTGTGAATCCATCTGGTCCTGGGCTTTTGTTTGTTGGAAGATTTTTAATCACAGTTTCAATTTCATTACTTGTGATTGGTCTATTCATATTTTCTGTTTCTTCCCAGTTCAGTCTTGGAAGGTTATACGTTTCTAAGAATTTGTCCATTTCTTCCAGGTTGTCCATTTTATTGGCATAGAGTTGCTTGTAGTAGTCTCTTAGGATGCTTTGTATTTCTGCAGTGTCTGTTGTAACTTCTCCTTTTTCATTTCTAATTTTATTGATTTGAGTCCTCTCCCTCTTTTTCTTGATGAGTCTGGCTAAAGGTTTGTCAATTTTGTTTATCTTCTCAAAGAACCAGCTTTTAGTTTTATTGATCTTTGCTATTGTTTTCTTTGTTTCTATTTCATTTATTTCTGCTCTGATGTTTATGATTTCTTTCCTTCTACTAACTTTGGGTTTTGTTTGTTCTTCTTTCTCTAGTTCCTTTAGGTGTAAGGTTAGATTGTTTATTTGAGATTTGTCTTGTTTCTTGAGGTAGGCTTGTAGAGCTATAAACTTCCCTCTTAGAACTGCTTTTGCTGCATCCCAAAGGTTTTGGATCATCGTGTTTTCACTGTCATTTGTCTCTAGGTATTTTTGATTTCCTCTTTGACTTCTTCAGTGTTCTCTTGGTTGTTTAGTAGCATATTGTTTAGCCTCCATGTGTTTGTGTTTGTTACTTTTTTTCCCTGTAATTTATTTCTAATCTCATAGCATTGTGGTCAGGAAAGATGCTTGATATGATTTCAATTTTCTTAAATTTACTGAGGCTTGATTTGTGACCCAAGATGTGATCTATCCTGGAGAATGTTTTATGTGCACTTGAGAAGAAAGTGTAATCTGCTATTTTCGGATGCAGTGTCCTATAAATATCAATTAAATCTATCTGGTCTATTGTGTCATTTAAAGCCTGTGTTTCCTTATTAATTTTCTGTCTGGATGATCTGTCCATCGGTGTAAGTGAGGTGGTAAATCCCCCACTATTATTATGTTACTGTCGATTTCCTCTTTTATAGCTGTTAGCGTTTGCCTATGTTGGGTGCATATATATTTATAATTGTTATGTCTTCTTCTTGGATTGATCCCTTGATCATTATGTATTGTCTTTCCTTGTCTCTTGTAATATTCTTTATTTTAACGTCTATTTTATCTGATATGAGTATTGCTACTCCAGCTATTTTCTGATTTCCATTTGCGTGGAATATCTTTTTCCATCCCCTCACTTTCAGTCTGTATGTGTCCTTAGGTCTGAAGTGGGTCTCTTGTAGACAGCATATATATGGGTCTTGTTTTTGTACCCATTCAGCAAGCCTGTGTCTTTTGGTTGGAGCATTTAATCCATTCATATTTAAGGGAATTATCGATATATGTGTTCCTATTACCATTTTCTTAATTGTTTTGGGTTTATTTTTCTAGGTCCTTTTCTTCTCTTGTGTTTCCACTTAGAGAAGTTCCTTTAGCGTTTGTTGTAGAGCTGGTTGGATGGTGCTGAATTCTCTTAGCTTTTGCTTGTCTGTAAAGCTTTTGATTTTTCCATCGAATCTGAATGAGATCCTGGCTGGTTAGAGTAAGCTTGGATGTAGGTTCTCCCCTTTCATCCCTTTAAATATATCATGCCACTCCCTTCTGGCTTGTAGAGTTTCTGCTGAGAAATCAGCTGTTAACCTTGCAGGAGTTCCCTTTTATGTTATTTGTCATTTTCCCCTTGTTGCTTTTAAAAATTTTTCTTTGTCCTTAATTTTTGTCAATTTGATTACTATGTGTCTCGGCATGTTTCTCCTTGGGTTTATCCTGCCTGGGACTCTCTGTGCTTCCTGGACTTGGGTGGCTATTTCCTTTCCCATGTTAGGGAAGTTTTCGACTATAATCTCTTTGTATATTTTCTTGGGTCCTTTCTCTCTCTCTTCTCCTTCTGGGACCCCTATAACGTGAATGTTGGTGCGTTTAATGTTGTCCCAGAGGTCTTTTAGGCTGTCTTCATTTCTTTTCATTCTTTTTTCTTTATTCTGTTCCATGGCAGTGGTTTCCACCACCCTGTCTTCCAGGTCACTTACCCGTTTTTTTGCCTCAGTTATTCTGCTATTGATTCCTTCTAGTGTATTTTTCATTTCAGTTATTGTATTGTTCCTCTCTGTTTGTTTGTTCTTTAATTCTTCTAGGCCTTTGTTAAACATGTCTTGCATCTTCTCGATCTTTGCCTCCATTCTTTTTCCAAGGTCCTGAATCATCTTCACTATCTTTATTCTGAATTCTTCTTCTGGAAGGTTGCCTATCTCCATGTCATTTAGTTGTTTTCCGGGGTTTTATCTTGTTCCTTCATCTGGTACATAGTCCTCTGCCTTTTCATTTTGTCTATCTTTCTGTGAGTGTGCTTTTCATTCCACAGGCTGCAGGATTGTAGTTCTTCTTGCTTCTACTGTCTGCCCTCTTGTGGATGACGCTAAGAGGCTTGTGCAAGTTTCCTGATGGGAGGGACTGGTGGTGGATAGAGCTAGGTGTGCAGGGCTCAGTAAAACTTTAATCTGCTTGTCTGCTGATGGGTGGGAGTGAGTTCCCTCCCTGTTGGTTGTTTGGCCTGAGGCGACCCAGCACTGGAGCCTACAGGCTCTTTGGTGGGGCTAATGGCGGACTCTGGGAGGGCTCATGCCGAGGATTCCTTCCCAGAACTTCTGCTGCCATTGTCCTTGTCCCTGTGGTGAGCCATAGCACCCCCTGCCTCTGCAGGAGACCCTCCAACAGTAGCAGGTAGGTCTGGTTCAGTCTCCTATGGGGTCACTGCTCCTTCCCCCTGGGTCCTGGTGTGCACACTGCTTTGTGTGTGCTCTCCAAGAGTGGAGTCTCTGTTTCCCTCAGTCCTGTCAAAGTCTTGCAATCAAATCCCGCTAGCCTTCAAAGTCTGATTCTCTGGGAATTCTTACTCCTGTTGCTGGACCCCCAGGTTGGGAAGCCCAACATGGGACTCAGAATCTTCACTCCAGTGGGTGGACTTCTGTGGTAAACTGTTCTCCAGTTTGTGAGACACCCACCCAGCGGTTATGGGATTTGATTTTATTGTGATTGCGCCCCTCCTACTGTCTCATTGCAGCTTCTCCTTTGTCTTTGGATGTGGGGTATCTTTTTTGGTGAGTTCCAGTGTCTAACTGTTGATGATTGTTCAGCAGTTAGTTGTGATTCTGGTGCTCTCGCAAGAGGGAGTGAGCACATGTCCTTCTACTCCGCCATCTTGAACCAATCTCCTTACCTAAGTTCTTATGGTTATATTGAGTTGCAGAGCTAAGGTTAGAAATGTGCCCAAAAAGGAAAGGAAAATAAGGATATTGATGAGCAGTCATATTTCCACTACAAATAACACCAACATTTATGCCGAAGATTTTTGTTTGTTTGTTTTGTATCTTTCAAAATTTTTATTTTTTTCAGGCTTTATTGAGATATAATTGATATATAATACTGTGTAAGTTTAAGATATACAACATTAATCGCTGTTAATATCACAAAAAGAGACCACCAGACGTGTGCCTTTGGGGGAAATATACAACCCTATGTATGAATTATCCCGGCCAAAAAATCCAGATTGTGGGATTGTGAGGAAGTCTGTGACCAACAACCTGTCTTTCCCCCCCGCCCCAGAATAAGCTGCAGAGACAGAGAGAAAGAGAGGGAGGAAGAAAGAGAGGGAGGAAGAAAGAGAGGGAGGAAGAAAGAAGGGAAGCCTATAAATTAAAAGAGATGTAGGGACATATTGATTTATTGCAATGTTTGGGTCTTATTTGGATCCTAATTCAAACAAAGAAACTAATAAAAGAGAGAAAAATGCATTTATGAGAAAACAGTGGAAATTTGGATAGTGATTGAATATTATTTTTTAAGATTGTTTAGAAGTATTATGCTCATGTTCAAATTTTTTTCATTATTTAAAGATACGTCTTAGACATTTATGGATGAACATATATGATGTCTAAATTTGCTTCAGAATTTTTGAGTAAGGAGAGTGAGATAAAATATTTTCCTTCAGTTGCTTATTGTTTAAGCTGGGTGATTAGTTCATGGGTATTCATTATACTAAACTGTCTGCTTTTGTATATTTTTGAAATTTTGTACAGTTAAAGTTAAAAAATTATAACTAAAATCTTACATGAATTTATGTGATGAATTTTCAAAATGAAAAGAGCAATTTGCAAAAAAAATAAAATAAAATTATTTTTCATTAAAAATAATCACTCTCTAATCTCTGTATATATGCCCATATAAGATAAATGGACTTAGCAGCATGAATGGATATATCCAAGGGTGTTGTATTGGTTAACTCAATGGGATAAGATGGTGGTAGGTGGATGAGGTGAGGGATGGGAGTGTATGGGAAATGATTATTTTTGCATTTCTACATTGGGTCTTCGTTTCTGTGCGAGGGCTTTCTCTAGTTGCGGCAAGTGGGGGCCACTCTTCATCGCGGTGCGTGGGCCTCTTCACTATCGCGGCCTCTCTTGTTGCGGAGCACAGGCTCCAGATGCACAGGCTCAGTAGTTGTGGCTCACGGGCCTAGTTGCTCCGTGGCATGTGGGATCTTCCCAGACCAGGGCTCGAACCCGTGTCCCCTGCATTAGCAGGCAGATTCTCAACCACTGCGCCACCAGGGAAGCCCCAAATAAAGAACTTTTTAAGAATAAAAACAATATATGTATAAAGAGCATAGCTTATTCTTTTTTAATTTTTAAATGAAAAATGTATATATTTATTGACCTATTTATTGCTTTTTAAAAACTAAAAACCCCTAAATTTCTTTTGAATGAGGTTTTCAAGGACAATGAAACATCAGCAATCTGAATTTAAAGAGTGAAATGAAAAGAAAGGCACAACTATGTATGTATGTATATGTATGTTTACATATGTAAGTATATATTATGAACCTATGCCACTGAAGAAGAACTAGAGAAAAGTGCATAAAACAAAAAGGTCCAAGTAAAAATCAGCAATGAATTCAGCAGTAGGCACTCAGTGTCACTGATTCTGAAGTCTCTCCTTTCGCAAAGTCACTTTAATGAGTACAAAACCAACCATTTTCATTTTCTCCAGTGTATCCACTCTGTTGATAGAACTGTGATTAGGAAATTTTCCCTTTTTCTTCATTTTCTTTTATCACCAAACACCCTGAAAATAAGAGAGCAGCATGTCCTGAGGCATGGGTCTCTCCCATCACCCTGAAATTATTTCCATTTCGTTTGTGTTTTTTTTAAAAAAACTCCTTCTTACAAAAGAACAATAGAGGGACCTAAATTTCTGTCTTAGCACTAAATGCATCTCAGCGCTGCGGAAACATTTCATTTTCTAGTGATTTCAGGGTCTGCATGTTGCCCGCTGTTATAGTCTTTATTAAAAGAAAAAGAAAGGAGAAAAGAACAGGAGAAAGAAAAGAAAGAAAAGAAGAAACTCTACAAGACAAGAACACTAAACCCCAAGGGTGGTTCATTTCAATTTGGAAGTCTTTCTTTACTACTCCAGGGACACTTATGTCAATGTCTTAATAAGGGAAGTAAAGCTGTTTATACGCCTCAGAGCACGTGCGTTCAGACCAGAAAATTGGCCTGAAGGGGAGAAGGCCAGCCCTGCCTTGGACCAATGACAGCCACATAGTAAACGGCCTCTTTTGGGGAGGACCAGATGACACAGTTTGCAGAGGGCAGGCTTCATGTTGTCACTATTAGGTCTGGAAGGAAAACATCTTTGAAGAAACTTTTGTTTTACCCCCTTGCTCCCAAATCTTGAAGTCATCTCATACATATGTTGGAAATAATCCTACCGAAATTCAGTTAAACTCTGTTTTTATAATGTTCAAATAATCTTGCACTGTGAATCAAACTGCTATATCAGGATTATATTTCAATTTTGATATCATGAAATATTTCTGTATATAAACTCATAAATTATACAATATGATGTATCAAAGACTTGGTTCCATTTGCATTTTGATAAACATAAAAGCACATGGAAAACAGAGAGCTATCATTTTATTTGAATTTTTAAATGTTCTATAAGTAATATTTAATGATATTGAATTTATATTACCCCATTTGCTTTATATTACTTAGGCTTTGAGGTTCTTAGTTGTGATTTGCCAAAACAAGGCAGAAGTGTGAAAATAAAAGAGAGAGATTTATCCAAATATTTTAAAATGTATATTTCATATAAAGATCTTTTTTTCCCCCCCTTTTTCTTTTTTATTACAAAATCTGCCTCAGTGAAAGGGCCCAGAAGTTTAGGGGTAGGTCACTTAGGTTCAGACTTTTATGTGGATTTCCCCTTGTGGGTTATAATTAGTGACAATTTCTTTAAAAATTTCAACTTACATATCTTTGGATTGACAGAAGATCTTCAATAGCCAAGTTCAAATAAAATTTTGAAACCAATTTTATAAATTTTAATGAAAGTCAACTTAGATGTATTAGCCTGCATTCTTTCAGTTGCAAGTGATAGAAACAAACTGAAACTGACATTAGTATGAAAAAGAAGTGCATTTTTTTCTTTTCATAACTATGAAGTCCAGAGGTCCATATATTGGCTTCATATATTGCAAGCTGTAGAAACTTTCTTTCCTCCACTTTCTCTTCTTTTTTTTGTTATGTGTATTGGTTTTAATCTTAGACTTTTCCCAGTGGTGGCAGAAAAGGCCATCAGCAACTCTGCGCTCATGTCTTAAAATCTTAGCAATCTCAGGAGAAATCTTCTTTGCCAACATTTCTAGTCATTTATTCTGATTCGTATGATTTGGAACATAGGACAATCCCTGAATTAATCACCATGTCCAGAGAAATGGAATATTCTAATTGGCCAAGTCTGGAACATGTGCTCATCTCTGAAGCTAGGACATAGGCTCAGTTCCTTTCAAACCATGAAGATTGGGATAGAGGAGAAAAAAAAAAAAATTCCAATGCATAGTATAGAAGACTGCATCAGTGAGTTTTATGGTCAATGCCTTTTATCATTGATCAAGATTACTAGCATATTTATGGTTTCCTTTGCTGTGCAAAAGCTTTGAAGTTTCATTAGGTCCCATTTTTTTTGTTGTTGTTTTTATTTCCATTTCTCTAGGAGGTGGGTCAAAAAGGATCTTGCTGTGACAAATTTATTCTAAGAACAGGTGGGCCACAGTGCCAGGGCACTGGCTCCTTTGCCATCTTCCAATCTATACCCATTCCTCATGAGGTTTTCCCTAAGGCCAGTTGACTAGTGGTACATGATGGGCCAATGCTAGCTGGAACAAGGCTGCTGCAGAATTGCAGTGCCCATCCTGGCTCTGAGGGATGTTGTCAAAGCCAAATCCTCCAAGTAAAGAACACTGAGAGTTATATCCGCTTCTCCACTTTCCTGGAAGGAAATTTTGCTTTTGATTTGAAGTTCCACTGATTCTTGGGTAGTGATTAGTGGTTTGATCAAATGGTCAGGGACTTGGGGAGACCACAATTGGAAGACTGGTGAAAAGAAAGTTTGGGGAACAGGTATGTAAATTGGCCTCTTAGACTGGGTGGATATTTATGCCCCAAATGAATATTCATCATAAGTGTTCCCTGTTGAAGAGGTTCTGAAAAATCTAGTGCACAAAATTTCCTACTCTGTGGTTGGTAGCCTCTTTCTTGGTCACCTCAAGGCTATCAATGGGCATATGAACAAGGGGGCTTAGGCAGCAGGGATAGAAACCTGAGAATCTGGATTCCTCCTCCCAAAGGTGGATCAAACTACTGCTAACTAATGCTCAATTGGTCTATTGCAAATATGCAAGCTAAGTCCCCAGTAGGGCATCATGTTCTAGCAGAAGGTGGCTTATGTTAGGTCTATTCTGTTTGGTCGAACTGTATTCAATGGAATAAGTGCTTATTTTCGATATACACTTGTTTTCCCTGCTTGCTATACCTGACTTTAAAGTCACTGCTTATCTTATTCACTGTCTTGGTGAATAAGACACCAAATGAGTAAGACACGTTGATGAATCACTTAACATTGATTCTGAACAAGAAATATATTTTATAGAAAATGAACATGGAATGAATAGTGGAGGAAAGATTTATAAAATTATAAAATATCAGCTATATCCTCATGAATATTTGAAGATGTGAAGCTACAGTGTTACATTTTCTTCCTTGGTTTGGTATATGTGTGTGTGTGTGTGACTGTGTGAGTATGTATGTGTGTGTGTGTGTGTGTGTGTGTTTCCCTCTTTCACTTTCCTTTCTACTTTATATGGGGTTAAATGTGAGCTGGTTTATTTGGCAGGTATGGTTTCCAGGTATGAAGATGGGATATTATAACAGGAATAGAATGGAAGTGAGTCGAGATTTGGAAGAAAGATTTTTTTTGATGCTCAGTTTTAATCTTTTAAAATTTTGTTTAAAGAACTAGTTGTTTCCCCATAAATTTGAAAAACAAAATACAGTAATACAGTTCATGGAAGCAAAATGTGAATAGTTCATATAGCTTTAATAGATGCATCTGAGTACAACCGTGTAACTAGATGTTTTCTGTACTCCTGTGTTTCTTCATTTTAAAATAAATTTCAAGTTCAAGCTTGTTAATAGACAACAAGTATTTGCAAAGTTATACTTTCATTGATTGGGATATGAACCATAGCTCACAATGAAAGTATGCCTTTAGCTCAGGTTTAAATGTCATGTTTCTATTTTTTTTTTTTTTTTTTTGAGTTTCCTTCTGAGGTATTTATTGCACGAGGGCCTGACCAATGGTGTGTTTCAGGTCTCAACAGCTGAGGAAATTAAAGAACAATGGTCCTCACAATCACTAACCATTTAAGCCATAGTTTTTGTTGGTTTTACCAAAGGACCGAATGATTAGATCTACCAGGGCTACCAAATAGTTCTAAGTACATATTTGAGGCACAAGCAACATAATTATTGGTAGGGAGCACTGCAATTTTTTCCTAGTCACTTGCCAATTTTAGAAAGTCTCCATACTTTGTACTTTGCTCTGAGACAGTCATTCTTCTTTTATAAATATTAGCTTAGTGATTAGAAAGCACACTGCATATACAAAGTATCTAACAAATTGATGATAATTATATTTATTGTGAATAGTAATAGGCCACATAAATGGTAATGAACTTTAAGATCTCAAATGTAATGATTAACATTGCTGATTTCTTTTGCCCTCTTCAACTATTTTTTTCATGTACCCCCTTCCTTTGCAGAAATGTATTTTTTTTTAGCTATGTAACATGGATCATGCATCAAATTAACATACATTATTTCTGATCTATAGTTTAGGTAGGCAATCAGATAGCATTTTGACTTGTTGAGCATTAAATAAATTACAAAACTGCCATTATTTGATTTCTAGTTTTCTTTTTAAAACTTTCATTTAATAATTTTACGAACTAGATTTTGAAGATAAAAGTAATGCACACTCATAGGAAAAGAAATTCCAACAGTATATGAAGAGATGTATGCTAAAAGTGAAGTCTTTTTACCCGAATTTCTATTCCTCATCCAAGAGATAATCACATTTATATTTTCTTGTATATCTTCCTGGAGATTGGTACGCATTATAAAAAATATACCTGGGACTTCTGCTTCTGTCAATTGCAAACTAGGTAGTTTGGACAAAACCTCCCATTCTGAAGACCTACAGAAGTTGGACAAATTTTGAAAACTCTCTTTAAAGGCACTGGAGAGCTACCAAAATGGTGAGGGATTTTGCAGCCAAGACTCTGGAGAAGAAGGATTTCAAAGAGTTGAACATGGCATTTGTGCCCTAGAAGTGCCATCAGTTCTGAAAGTATGCTTCAGTAGATACATGGGCTAAAGGGATGAAAACAAGTTCAGGTTCCACTAAGGAGAATTATCCCACTCAAGCTTTGGACCAGGATTCAAAATGACTACGTTCCATAAGTAATGATAAATGGAAATAGATCAGTCCTCAAATGGAGGAGACCCAGGTTTGAATCATCCCAATTCTTGACTGGATAGTTGATTTGGGATTGCTAGTGACTCTAGCATACCTGCCTGTCTGAAGCAAGTTATCATTTCAGGAAGAAGATGGCATTCTCCAAAGCCTCATATTATTGCTATAATTTTTCATATATAACCTCCAGCATTAAAAAAAAAAGCATATGAAGAGATAAGATCATGTGACTAAAAACCAAGAGAAGGAACAGATAGTAGAAACAGATTTACAGGAGATCCAGATAATGTACATATCAGAAACCAAATTTAAAATATCTATGTTTATGTTTAAGAAACTACATAATGAAATTGAAAATTTGGCATAGACTCGGGAAGTATAAAAAAGAAACAAGCAGAAAGTCTAGAAGTAAAAAATATAATAAATGAAATAAAGAATTGAATCAATAGATTTCACAGCAGATTAAACAAAGATGAATGGAGAATAAATGAACTGTAAGATAGATCAGAAGAAAATATCCAAATATCCACATTATACAGAATAAAGAATGTAAATAAGAAAAGAGAAGAAGAAACATTAAAATATGGTGAAAATGTCTGACTCTAGAAGGGTCGGAAACAATATTTGAAGGATAATTGCTTTGAGTTTTCTCAAATTATGTGTGTGTATATATATATATATATATATATATATATGATACATAAATATAATTTTTTCAGCAATGGAATCAGACTATATGCACTGTTCTGCACCTGAATTTTATTTTACTTAACAATGTGTGTTAGACCTCTTTATTAGTTTTTATAGAACTACCTCATTTATTTTTTATGACTGCCTAGTATCCAATTGTAAGATAGAATTGGTTCCTTAAATTCTAGGTAAAGATGAAAAAATACATAGAGTTTGGTGTGAAAATTCTGTTTAAAACCACTAACACTGTAAAATTCAGAACTCTGAAACAGAGTTTTGCAGAAGGGCCCTTTTCCCCTTATGCACACCGAGAAATGCCCAGGTTAAGGATTCACACTAGAACACACAGAGGACCCAAATTGTCTCTCTCCAGGGATTCTGTTAAAACATAATTAGGACAGTGTAGGACCTTGGATTAAACATTTTAATCTCTGGTTTTCCGCTTTGGGTCTTCTCTGACTGCTCCTTTCCTGTCCAACGATCTAAGATGTAGATCTTACTGTCATTGAACATGATAATTTTGGAATTTTATAATGAAAGGAACTTACCAGTCTTCTAACAAATGAGGAAATCCAGGCCCAGAAAGATGAGATGTCTTGATAAGGATCAGAGAGTGAGTCAGTGGTAAAGATGGGATTAGAACCTGAACCCTGTGTTCTTTTAATCCAGACAGAGTTTGCCTGATCCCCAATCCTTTCCACCTCTGTTACAATTGAAATACATTTTAATAATGGTTATATATCATTTGACTATAGAAGCTAATTCATGCCACTCTATTACTTGGGGATATAGAATAAATAAGATACTTCTGCAGAGGCTAAATAGATTGAAGATTTAAAATGATTCTGGTAAAACTTGTGAATGTAGTACTGCGTAATTGAAAGTGCTTACAAGGCATAGCGTTTATTAACAAAAGACAACATATCGATAATTCTATCATTAAATTAGATTAATTTTGCTATAGATTTTATTTTATGATATCAGTAAATTATATACACAATAAGGTATAACTCTAAAGTAGAGTCTTATTTTTAACCCAGAAGTGAATATTTTTTGTGCCATTTCTTTATACTCTGTGGCTCATGTGTCTGTTTGAGGAAGAAATATATTATAGTGGTTAGCCATATGAGTTTTGGAATTCTACAACCACATTCACATCTCGACTCACTCCCCTTACTAGTTGTGTGACCTTATTCAAGTCTTTTAACTTCCCTAAGGCTCTTATGCTGAGGCAGAGATTTCTATTGTACTAATAGCCATTTTATTTTTCATTCTTAGTAACAGAATCATGAGTTTATTTGAGGCAGCAAAACATCCAGATAAAGCAACACATTTTCCAACCTCCTTTATTGCTAAATGAGGCAATGAAGATAAGATAGTTGATTTATCTGTAAGGCATACCTTTTGTCCTTTCTGCCAGAAGTGTGGTCTTGATGGAGAGATGTTTCTTGGCTTCAGTTTGGAACATAAGCCTTTACATCATTCTGAAATGAAATTGAGAAAGAAAGGAAAATAAGAATATGTTTTATTTTATTAAATGTACTTCTTCTAATGGATGTCAATGAAATAGTCTTCCTGCTCTCATTTTTACTGGGATTTCAGGAAGTCACATTGATTTGGCAATATTTGATCTCATCATATGTACATATTTTAAATATTAGCCTTTTTTGGTGGCTTATTCATTTGGCAGGCTATAAAACTCCGCATTTTTTTTTTTTTTTTTGGTCAAAATTAAATCTGTGAAATAAGTGTTGTTATCCCATGCAGGGTGTATGCAGTAAGAGCACTTCTGACCTGTATAAATCTGGTGACTCTGAAGGTAAGTTAAAAGAATGGAAAAGTTGAAAAATATCAAATAATAATAGTTTACACTGATTTACCAATAAGTGGCTGTTTTGTATGTAAACACAAGCAGCCACTAATGTGGCAGCTTGAAACACACACACCATGAATGCTTTGTTGCAGGCTCACATCAACGGAAACCCTGGGTCAGGAAAGTAATGAAGCACAATGAAAACAATAGCGCTGCCCCCAGCCAGTACATCCGTATTACCAGACTTCAAAGCTCATTATAGATGCTGGGGTATTTGATCATCCCACCTCTATATGGTAAGGCTATAATTCCCAACCAGAAACTGAGGAAGAGGGATTAAGTGATTTGTTCAGACTTCAGGGAGCCAAGCTAAATCCCGGAGATTTTGTAGTAAGAAAAGAATTTTCTTTGCATACTTTCCACGAAAGAGATTTAGGACTTAATTAAAATTATACACATCTTGAAATACATGAAATTCTAAATGCCAATCAAGGCTGACCTTGACCTTGGCGGCTTGAATACTTGCAGCATAAATCAATTCTGTGGGTTATTGTTGTAAGTTTTTCAAGATTTCCCAGATGCTTCTTCCCTTAAAAATCTAAGAGGTTATTTTCGTTTACTTATGTGTATATGCAATTGATTGGGGAAACCTGTAAATGTCATTTTCACCGATTGCTTGAGTGTGGGTGTACATGCATGTGTGTATTAAAATATACAAGATAAATTGTGGTAAGAAAATGAGAAGATAGGGTTATGTGCCCAGCAGGTGTACTTTTTCTTTCAATGATGTCTCCTATGTGTACTTGAACTCTTTGGGAAATAAAGTAGATTAGAATAGTTTCCCAACTTTCTTGATAAATGAATTCCTGTTGTAATACGTAATTTCACAGACCTCCTTTATGAATGCTTATAATCATTTTACCATTTTATGAGGTGATTTATAAAGAAACTATTTCATGTAAAAATTATCTCATCACATTATTGAAATTATATGTATAAATTTTATTTAATAGACTATTTAATACTGTTCATAAAATAGAGGTAAATTTCAAAATTTCTCCATTTATCAAGTGACCCATGTTATTTAATTTAAATATGAAAGAAAAAGAATGATTTGTCAATAAACATAATATGGCATAATAAAAATTCTGCACAATCACCCCAATATACTATCCATCAGACCCATATAATTTTCAGAAGTTTTAAAAAAGATTAATATATGCAAGTGTGGTATTTGCAAGCACCTATCCAAAATTATATACTGTGCACATGTATCATTTTTATTACAATAAATGTAAAGTCAATTTAGATATATTAATCACTATATTTACTCTTTTAATCCTAGTTCTGAAGTACCAGAGGCAACTTGGTATAAAAAAAGTTGCTTAGATGAATGCATTGTAAGGGTCTGGTGAATAGTATATTGGGGTGATTGTGCAGAGTTTTTATTATTTTTATGGTCTTCATTAAGGTTCTATATTTGAACACGTGTTCCTTGCAGTTCTTATATTTATTCCCTAGTCCATTATGGATATAAATTGAACTATATATGCCATGAACCAGAACAATAAAACCTTGCATCATCATCAAAAGCTCCTTGGTAGATAATGGCACACAGGTGGGTGGTAAATCAAAAGAGAGACTAAAACATAAGCAGGTTTTAAAATTTCCCTTCACTAATTCACTACGCATTCTCACTCAGTATGTACTGGATACTCTGAAATTGTTCCTCCTTAAGGTAGAAATTATTTAAATATTTTTAATGTCATTTCAGTTTTTAAGAATATAAACCCCCTTGAACTCTTTGCCAAGTTCCAATGTTTCTCACATCTTCATTTAGAGTACACATCTAAATCTTGGGAAGGTGATGAAATGCACTGATCTTAGCTTGGTTATTCAATATTTGAGCTATTTAAAAATAAAAGTTAAATTAAATAGCAAAGACAAAAACACACAAGGAAAGGAAAATCAAAAGAGAAAAAGGTAAAGAGAAAGCTAACCAGTTAAATAAAAATGCACAGCAAAGACTCTTTCCTCATCCTCTGTGTCCCCCTCACAGCCATCCTTCTGTGCTCTAGACACCATGTGCTCTTACCCCCCAAGCCCTGGTTCTCCACCCAGCCTCCTCCTGGTTCTTGCCCTTGGGCCCCAAGTTCACGTCAATCCATGTCCTATATAACATAATGTAGGCTTCTGCTCCACAGCACTTATCAGCACTGTTCATCATTAATGTTATTTATGGGCTTATTTAATCAGTGCCAGTCTCTACTCTATATTGTAAGTTCCAAGAGAAGAGGAAAATTACCTGCTAAAAACTATACTCTTGAGGCTCAGTGTGGTCTCTGGCATGTAATAGGTGCTCAAATAAATATATGTTGAAGGAGGAAGAAAGGGAGAAAAAGGAAAGAAGGCAGGAAAGGAGAGAATAACAAACAAAAGGAAGAAAATAATACTAGAAGAGGGGATAATAAGGCCAATTAAATTAATTGATCTGATTCAGCAAACATTTGTGTGATGTCTATTATGTAGAAAGGCAAGGGGAATAGGAATAGGATAGAGATAGACCCACACTGGTGGGTGTAGTGAGAAGAATAAGTGAAGAAGTGGAGAATAGGAAGATCACATAGCCCACCCCCAAATGAATGTATGATCTGGTGCCTACTGTCTACTCTCTTTACTCTCTCACTCCAACCTACTTTTTCTCTGTTTTTTTGTTCCTATCACAGTAGATGTCAGCACTTCATCCAAGTGTAGAAAACGCTTTTTGAGAAATTGACAGCACAAGGATGGTGAGAAATAGGGCAGTATCTTAGTGGAGCTATGGGACCACGAGAGGTTTGAGAGGGACTTTATTGCCAATTGGAAATCGTGTTATTTTATCTGAGATTTATCCTAATATTATCAGATAAAACCAAAAGTAGTAATTGCTGTATCAAGTTCTGAGTTGGGAATGTAGGACCAGTGTTTGGTAGAAGTTGATTCAGGCAAGTGTGTTGGCTATTTGATATACGTTTATTTATTCATCCATTTACTCATTCAGAAACACTTCTTTACTATCTCTGTTCAAAGCACTAATTTAAGATGCTTATCAGGGATACAGTCATAGGTTAAAATCTGGTCTTTAGTCTCAAGAAAATTATAACGTAGGAGGAGAGATATGAAATAGACACAAAATTCAAAAGTATCTTGGAATATAAGCCCCATAAAAGATGTATCAAAAAGTGATTTGACAGCTTGGTCATTCATTGATTATTTAAGAAATAGAGGGCACCCACTATGAGCAGGGTACCATCTCAGTGGAAGGGAGAATTCCCCGGCCTCACTACGGCTGGGTCAGGTCTATCTGTCGCTAGAGCCTTCTGCTAATGTGCTGCATCTTCTCCACCACCTGTGCTTCTCCTGTGAAGCCATGGAACCCATCTTTCAAGGGCACAGAGACCCAAGAGCAGGTGGGAGTTCAGACCATCTTCCTCCCGGACACCCTACCCATCTCTTCTTGTCCTGCAGCAGTCAGTTGTCCAGCAAGCCTCTTGTTTCCAGAAATGCTAAGATGAGAAGCAAAAAAAGGTCAGGTTCTAAGGCTTAGTGAGCATCCGGGTGGGAGCAGATGCCAGTGTTCCCTTTTATAGGCATTTCAGCCTGTACCAGAGATTTCCTCCAGTGCCCTGCCTCCCTCTGGGGAAAGACAATCTCATTTCATGAACTTTGCAACTTCATGAGGCTGATGACCCAGATGATCCTTTTCTCTGTCCTAGTTCTTTCCTTAGATCGGCTGGGGTGGGCGTGGAGGGGCAGGGAGAGGCGGGGCTGCGATGTTTGATTGTGGTTGGGTGGCTTTCGCCACTTTTTAGTAAAGGTGGCAGTGGTGGGGCTTGTCTGAACTCAGCTGTAGTGGTTCTCATTCAAATGCTGGTATTCTTGCCACTTTTCTTCTTTTCTTTTGTGTGTGTGATTTTATTTTATTTTTTAATTGAAGTATAATTGATATATATATATACACATGCACCCCAGTGTTCATTGCAGCACTGTTTACAATAGTCAAGACATGGGAGCAACCTAAATGTCCATCGACAGATGAATGGATAAAGAAGATTTGGTACATATATACAATGGAATATTACTCAGCCATAAAAAAGAATGAAATAATGCCATTTGCGTTAGACCTAGAGGTTATATCATACTAAGTGAAGTAAGCCAGACAAAGACAAATATATGATATCGCTTATATGTGGAATCTAATTTTAAAAAAAGATACAAATGAACTTCTTTACAAAATAGAAACAGATTTACAGATATTGAAAACAACTTATGGTTACCAAAGTGGAAACATAGGGGGGAGGGATAAATCAGGGGCTTGGGATGAACATACACACACTACTATAAATAAAATAGATAACCAGCGAGGACCTACTGTGTAGCACAGGGAACTATACTCAATATTTTGTAATAACCTATAAGGGAAAAGAATCTGGAAAAGGATTTGGGAACTGCTAAACTCTTGAAGTCAGCTTGCTAGTACCTAGATGTATCGTCCATGTTATAAACATGCTTTCTTTGGTTGATATTTGCTTGATTTGTTTGACCGAATATTTATTTTTCTTAAATTGAAGTATAGTTGATTTACAATGTTGTGTTAGTTTCTTGTGTAGAGCAAAGTGATTTCAGTTATATATTCTTTTTCAGGTTCTTTTCCATTATAGTTTATTACAAGATAATGAAGATAGTTCCCTGTGCTATACAGTAGAACCTTGTTGTTTATCTATTTTATATATAGTAGTTTGTATCGGCTAATCCCAAACTCTTAATTTATCTCCTTTCCCCTTTGGTAACCATAAGTTTGTTTTCTATGTTTGTGAGTCTGTTTCTGTTTTGTAAATAAGTTCATATATATAATTTTTTAGAGTCCACATATAAGTGATATCATGATATTTGTCTTTCTCTTTCTGACTTACTTCACTTGGTATGATAATCTCTAGGTCCATCCATGTTGCTGCTAATGGCATTATTTCATTCTTTTTTATAGCTGAGTAGTATTTCATTGTGTAAAATCTTCTTTATTCATTCATCTGTCCATGGACACTTAGGTTGCTTCCATGTCTTGGCTATTGTAAATAGTGCTGCTGTGAACATTGGGGTGCATGTATCTTTTCAAATTTTCTATGGTAATTAGTTTATCTTATAAAGGGAATAACTAGATTTTAAAAAATAGGACTTAGTTGAGACTTTGCTTTTTAAATGATTTATAATAATTACAGGGATTAATATTTTTGTTCTTCATTTTACAGTCACATGGGAAATTACCCTTGTGTGACAATACCTCAAAATATATTAACCAGGCAAATTCAAACTATCCCAATGGTCATGGAACAGAGAAGCTCACAGGCCAAATTAAAATGCTCAAATTACGTGGTTTATGAAATCATTTAAAAACACATAGGAGAAGTAAGGAGAAAAAGAAGGGAGAGATTAGCACAGAGCAGGGTACAGGCAGGGTGGAAGGGCCACACTGACTGATTCCTGATCCTTTCTCTCAGACTCATAAGTCCTCCCAGCTGATGGTGTGGTTCTGAATAAGCCCAACAATTGAAACATACCCAGAGTCAACTCACTCACTTGCTGTATCCAAGAGAAGCAGGTAAATGTGCCTGATTCCTGCTGTGATTTGCCAATTAGCCTCCCGAGCTCTGGGTTTTATCTGAATTTCTTGAGCAAAGCACATGTAGGGCCAGAATGAGGCCATGATGGGTGTTATCAATGGGTGGCCAATTTATAGATGGCATGGCTGTCAGCGTAGAAGTGACATGATCTATAATTATTCCTTGGTCTTTCCATCCCTTTCTATATGTAAGTATCATTCTTGTCTGTTCCATCATATGTTCTATTTATTTTATGTATCTTTAACTTGTCTGAGGGGTTACTCACTTACTCTGTATTTAATAAATCTTGTCTATGCCACCCATGTCTCTCAAGCTTCCTGCTTACTCACTATCAACAATTAATACATCCTATGAGTTTCATCTATGTCTCAGAAACCGCTTGCTTAATGTCTATGCTTAACCATTCTAAGGGTTTTATTCATCCCATTTATTTTGCTTGTTTTCTATAGCAGAGTTGAATATTTTCAAACAGGATAGCAAACACACATTACCTTGGCATTTGGCAATGACCTGAAAATTAAAGAATCTTAACCCTGCATTTCTTTAATAACCAAGGCCAAGAATATATCTGTAATGTTTGGAAAATTATTTGGCTTGCTTTTACTTTGCTATCCTTCTTCCTAACTCCAGTAGTTTAGCAATGTTTAATTTATTAAAGACACTGACAATTGCTACTAAATAATTAACTTAATCTAATTTTATCTTGCATTCCTTTCAAGGTTTATTACTAGCATTTGCATTTGATTTTGTTTCTGCAGGTATAACGTGTTTTTAAACTTAGCATTATATATGTTATATGAAGTTAATACATCTGAGCAAAAGTACACCAATTCCTCTTGCCACCATTGGATGCTGTTCACAATTGTTCATGGCTGTCGTTTTGGACTAGCAAACATTTGGGCTAGTGAACAACTATTTGGAAGTGAATCTGTTCTCAAGTAGAGGAGCTCCTGAACTTTTAGATGATACATTTATCTTTCAGGAAAGCAAAAAAAAAAAAATCAATTAAAACTATTTGAGCTATGTGATGATTTTAACAATGTGGCCTTTTTCAAAATGGATACACCAATATCCATTATTATAATCAGAAAAACAACAGGATAAAATTCCACTTAACAATAGCATCAAATTTATAACTGGAATAAACTTAATAAATGGACAAGGAGATGCAAACTTTCACTCATGCATAAAGACAGAAGGAAAAAAATCAGAGATATGGCAAGGTCTCAGAAAATATGTATCACTCTGAAAAAGTTACTTAGAAATATAATTTAGCCAAAACAAAGAAAGATGAAAGTTCAGAATTCAAGAATAAGTTACGATGTGAAAGAACTGTGATGGACACATGAACCCAGTAGCATCTCAAAATGAGAACATGACCGCCCAGGATACACAGTATTCTAGTTCTGTACCGTTAGCAGTGTGTGTTCTGAGACAAGAACTGCAAAGAACACTTGAACTTAAGCAGGTTTGTTGTTGGCATTGAAATTAACTGATTTTATATGTATTGTAGAATCCAGTGAATGAGTAAATAATGTTGATATTATTGGGAACCTGGGTTTGGGAGGATATACAGATAAGCAATGGAAAGAGGAAAAATCCTGTGGTGCAGGATTTGAATTGGAGATGTAAGTATCAACTCATTTGAACAAAATGTATTTCACAGCTTGGTTCTTTGAAAGAAACTAAAGCAATGACACTCAAGAAGCAATGAACATAGCTAGCACTTACATCTTGGTCTCTAATACCATTCCCCAGCAAGGGGATCAAGGCTTCAAGGCAAGGTGACAGATTTCAGTTCTGGGATAAGGAAATGCAAGGTGTGCCTAGAACATTTTGTGGTTTAAAAAGAAAGTGCTCAAAAAATGGGAATATGTTATGTCAAAAGGCTCCAGGAATTGGCTTAATGGAGAGCTTTCACTGACCAAATTTGGAATAATTCAAGCATCAGCATGAGTAATAGTGGTAAGGGATGATAACACATTCAATAAACCTTCATCCGTGAATCCATTATGATATTTACAAAAAGGTGAGGAGGCAGGGACAAAAACCTTTTCTCTGCAGAAAAATTCTAGCTAATAAAATTAGAAAAATTACTCTTTTACAATAGTAAAATAATTGATTGATTATGCAATCAATTATACTGATAATTATGCAAATTATCAGTATAATAATTGATTCAGGCAAGGATTAGCAATTAACACTAAAAGTACTTATTAATTATAAAACAATAAATGTACCTTTTAATAGGAGAGCTGATAGAAACTACATTAACCAAGTGATCAAATTTAGTATCACCACTATCGAACAAATGGAATTATATGCTTCCTGATGTAACAGAGGGGAAAGCATGTAATATCACCTATGCTGTATTCTTGCCGAAAAGTTTACTCTGAGTCTAATCATGAGGAAATGATAGACAAATCCAGACACTTTACAAGACCACTATCCTGGAACTTTCAAAGGTGTTAATGCTAAGAAAGCAAAACAGATAGAGGGAATATGTTCTGCCTAGATTCTTCAGAGATACTGAAGTATCCAGAGGTGAAGCGTTATGACACTGGCAACTTTCTTTTTTTTTCTTTCTTATCTTTTTAAAAAAATTTATTTTATTGGAGTATAGTTGATTTACAATGTTGTGTTAATTTCTACTGTACAGCAAATACATATATATACTCTTTTTCATATTCTCTTTCATTATGGTTTATCATAGGATATTGACTATAGTTCCCGGTGCTATGCAGTAGGACCTTGTTGTTTATCCATCCTATATATAATAGTGTGCATCTGCTAATCCCAAACTCCCAATCCTTCCCTCCCACCCCCACTTGGCAACCACAAGTCTGTTCTCTACGTCTCTGAGTCTGTTTCTCTTTCGTAGATAAATTCACTTGTGTCATATTTTAGATTCCACATATAAGTGATATCATATGGCATTTGTCTTTCTCTTTCTGACTTACTTAACTTAGTATGATATCTCTAGGTCCATCCATGTTGCTGCAAATGGCATTATTTCATTCTTTTTTATGCCTGAGTAATATTTCTTTGTATATATGTACCACATCTTCTTTATCCATTCATTTTTTGATGGACATTTAGGTTGTTTTCATGTCTTGGCTATTGTAAATAGTGCTGTTATGAACCTTGGGGTTCATGTATCTTTTTCAATTATAGTCTTCTCAGGATATATGCCCAGGGGTGGGATTCCTGCAACTTACTTTCAAATGGCTTAGCATTTATCTATCTATCTATCTATCTATCTATCTATCTATCTATCATGAAAATGAGCAAATATATCAAAATTGGTAAATCCAGATGAAGGGTATACCAATTTTTTGTTGTCCTATTCTTTCAACTTCTCTTTAGGTTGAAAATTTGTCAAAATAAAATGTGGAGGTGGAGAGGAAAGAAATATTCTTGTTTAGAAAGGGATAATGCACAGTTGGTGATTTAAAAAACTAGACTCTGAAGTAATTCCTGTATTTAAATCTTGGTGCAAATTTAAATTTACTACCCATGTGAACTTAGCAAATTATTAAGGCAGTAACTCCTTACTAAGCAAGTAATATAAGGCAAATGTAATAAAATCTCTTATATTCCTGCCAGTGTTGAGAAAAAGAAAATACCAAATAATTGCTGATTTATTGATTCTCACTATATGTGATACAGGATTTTGGAGGCAAGGGAAAAATGGCTGGACTCCTTGGAAATTCTGGGATTTGTTCACAGCCTTTTCCTTTGTTGGTATTGTGCCTAAGAGTAAATGAAAATAAACACCAACGTCAAAGAATTTGTTTCCATTTTAAGCAGAGTTCTCTTATTTTCAAAATCTCTGTTACTTAGGATTTAGCACAAGTGTATTAATTATGTTTGTTTTAGTTGTAAGTGACAGAAAGCCATCTTTTGAAGTAGCTTAGTCAGGCGGAGAGATTTACTGAAGGGCAGGGTGAAGAGATAAAACACAAGAAGGGTGGAGATGTGACTGGGTGTCAGGGACAACTGGAACTTGAGGCATGAACGCTGACAGTTGCCTTTCATTTTCTCCCTTTTTGATTTCTCTAATGTTCGTTTCATCCCCTCTAATGGCTGATCATGTTCCTCTATGGGGCTTATAATTTTCTTACTCATAATGGTGTCACAGTCTATTCCTCTGTGGGGCAGGGAACATGATCATTAAAAATAACTGTTTCTCATTGTGTGGCTTCTACTGCTAGAGATAGACCAACTCTCTACATTGAATTCAATTCAAAAGACCTGAGGAAGGAATGTGATTGGCCATTTTGGGTCAGGTGTCCACTTTTGGACCAATCAACTGTGGTCCTGTGTTTGAGGGGAGTAGGTAGAATTGTGTAAGATCACCATTGCTCATGGTTGGAGTTGGGTAAGGTAGGGAAGGAATGTGATTGGCCATTTTGGGTCAGGGGCCCACTTCTGGATCAATCAACTGTGGCCCTGTATTTGAGGGGAGTGGGTAGAATCCTTTAAGATCACCTTGCTCATGCTTAGAATTGGGGAAGGCTCAGTTCCAGAAGAAGAACAGTGCTGGCCAGACAGTGATGTGGATGTCTGCAACACCAGAGTCTCAAGGTTTATGTCTAATTTTGATCACCAAGAAACATAGAATAAAATTCAAGATTTTATAAAACAAGTACCTTATTAATGCATCCTTTTTCAGAAAAAGTAAAACTTGGAGGGTCTGAATAACTCATAGAATTTCCAGAGAAGATATAAAAATCAAGGACATCAAGTTAAGATAAAAAGTAAGCAAAATAATTATTCTGTTTTTCGTAAATGAGGTATCGTTTGGGTGCTTCCAGGGTGGAGAGAGAAGGAGTGTAGTTTAATTATGCATCCAGGTCTGATAATTCAGAGCAAAAATAGACTGTGACACCATTATGAGTAAGAACATTGTAAGTCACACACAGCAAAGAGGTTAAGAGAGGTTAAACTGAAGAGTTCCCACTGTCCCTGTAAAGACCAGCTAACTCAAATCCACAGCCACGATATTTGCTTTTGAACTGTACTTGACTTCTACAACTGAATGTCTTTAACTCCTATATACCTGGAATTTTACCAAAAACTTCTGGGAATTCTTTCCATATTATTAACTTTCTTAACCAGTGAACATGTCCACAACAAACAAGGGAAAATAGACTTTCCCTCTGAAATGTTTCCATGCTTTACAGTGTTTGGCATTCCCTACCTCTGGCGTTCCCCAGATGACAGCAAAAAGCAAAAATCATGCCTCATGATGTGACAGATGGCATATACTACTTTCAAAAAGTAGTTAAGGGTAATTGTCCAATTATGAGGGAATGGAGTTGTGGGTAGCAGAAGGAGCCAAAATTGCTCAGTCTAAGTAGATGATGTTGAGTGTAAGATTCAGCTGGCCTGGTTTGCTGCAGTTTGTCTCGTTCCAGAATCTCATGCCAGGCGCTTGGATGCACTAGGGTAACTATTTGTGCTGTTTTAAACAACTCTTGACAAAGTGAATAGATTCAATGTTATTATCCCCAGTTTGGTTCCCGATGAGAGAATAAGGGAGTAAAAGAGTGCAAGGAAAGAACAAATACGTCCAAAAGGCACGCATTAGGAAGCCACTTTCATAGAATAACCTATGGCTTCACGTCATTAAATATTACATGCAATGAATATTAACTAGAGCAGATCAACACTGGGTTCCCACAGCCAAAGTATTTCTTCTTAGAGGTGACACTCATATTGCTCTGTAAAAGGAAGATGCAAGAATTCATTGCACTTATAAATGCTGTGATCTTGAGTCTAGAGCCAGAAATATGACAAGCATATGTTCTTGCAGATATCAGAATTTAAAAAACATGTTGCTTTGTTTGCTGAAAATGACCAGGGCAAAAAAATTAAAAAAATAAAAGCAAGTATTAAAATCAGTTGGAACTTGCTACCCTGGCCTGGTAACCTGGTATTTGCAAAATGTACCATGTTTTTAATTTAAAAAAGAATAAAGCAAAAAGAAAAGTGCTTTTGGCAAATTCTGTAATACCTCTCAACTTCAGAGTGATAGGTGTGTGAAGATACCTAAATATCAGAATCATAGTAGATACAATGTCTGAATTAGACACTCACAGTATAGGTATTAGATTCAATAATAGGTATTTTTACAAGTTACATATAAATCCTAGTGGAATCCCTAATAATCTGGTGGTGTATGGAAAATTCACAAGCCAGTGTTAATCGAGACAGAGCCCAGAGAGGGGGAGAGCTCAGGACAGTTAAGTCCGAGGGGTCACCAGTGCTGGATCTGAACCTGATGTTGGTTTCTTGGTGTTTATATTCAAGTTGGCCACAAAATTCTGTTTGTTTTAATTATTTCCCTCAGTGAAATGGTGAGACCAACTTCTCACATATGGAAACATTTCCACACCACAAAAGAGGAAGAATGAGATTTCAAAATAATGTCATATGGAATATACAGTTCCTACGGAGAATACTAGATAACATTTCATATAGCAAAAGTAATAGTCGATCAAGTTTGTATCTCTTCCCTTTTTCTTCTCAAATCCATTTCTTAAAAAGAAAGTGCTTTCTGAATCCATTTGACACTATGGGCTACATTTAAAAATATTGATTCTTCTCCTTTATAATCTTGGCCTGCTTCTCATATTCCAGAAAAAGTTAAGTAAGAAAGAAGTGTTGGATTCCATAAAGTTCAACAGCATGAGCTTCTATTTATCAAAAAAAAAGGAATTCCAGAAATAACTTTTATATTACCTGATAAGGTTTATTTTAAAATTTAATATATATAATAAATATGATAATTTTGTGAGCAAACCAATTTTTACATAATATAGGTAATATTCATAAGGTAGCACAGTTATCTTAGATCTAAGAAAATCTGCTTGACTATTTGCATGATTTTAATATTCCCACTAGGTTTCTTTTATTCTTTTACCTTTTGAGGAAAGAACAAAAAGATGGAAAACCATTTTTTCCCCTCATGGCTTCAAAATTTCCAGAAATGTTATATCTCTCTTTAGGATGTCACTGATGTTAGTTGCAATTATCTATAAGAGTTGGAATTTTCCTACACTAATGAAAACTTGGCAGGCTGGTAAGTTTTGAGACTCTGGATGAAAGGATTTACATTCACTTGTGTGAGAGCATTGTGCCCATTTTATAATTGTTTCAATTATTTAATTTTTAAACATCTAACTCCAAATTTCTTTCTCTTACAGCACTCAGTTTTGGCAGGTAGTTGCTTAGGTTAACATCACTGAGTAGCCCCTGTTGCTTGCACAATATTCCTTTGAAACTGTTGTGTTCAGACAGCCTTTAATAACTGTGTTGCATAGCAATGAAAACCATTGTTCAACTAAAACTCTTTGGCCCTCATACCACTAATGGGGGAAATAAAAGTTCCATCCTGTTTTTAATTAGTGTTTGGCCATATAGCACATAACTATAAAAATACTTATTTTATTGTATCATATAAAATTTGTGCCACATTTGTGAATGCAAGCCCAGTGCCATGCTTTAGTATGGCTTCTTAAGTCTATGTCAGTGAAAATGAGGAAAACTCGACAAAGAGAAATTGAGAACTTGTTCAATGAATACAGACTAGAAAAAAAAAATTCAAGTGGACCACGTATGGAGTTATGGTTAAAAAAAAAGGAGTATCAAGAGGGTAATATTTTGCATGAACCCTCCAACTTTCCACTGTGAAATATTCCATAGGGTGGTTTTTAGAGCTTTGTGGCTAATAGGTACAATCTCACAAACTACGGGCTACATCATTTTGAAATCAGAGTCTTGGCAGAAAGACACAATCAGCCCCTCGCCATAGGATACCATTTTCAATAATAAAGGGAAAATAATCAGTGAAGCAACCAGTTAGTTGAAACAAAATAGGGAGGGAATAACTATCAGTTCGTAATCGCTGTGACCATTACCCTCGAATCTAGTCTCCTCTTGAGCAAGGCCCCTGCACCTGGCACTCGTGCACGGAGGCAGCTGACATAACACAGAGGCCAGGCCCTAATGGCCTGCTTCCCAGTCCTCCGAGCCGGTCACCAGCAATGGCTGCAGATGTGTGTGAAGAATGATCACTCTTAGGTAACCTCCTTCAGTCATAATCCTGGAGTCCTTAGAGCAGCCAGCAGCTTGAGTTCTTTTAACATAAAGGCCAGGCCTGAATGAAGGGTCTTGGGAAACCTTTGGTAGGCCGGGCTTTAGATGTTCTAAGCAGATTGTGCAAATAATTTACAACAAAAGGCCAGGTTAATTTAAAAAGAGTTTTGGGTTTTTTTTTTAACATTAAATCCATGTTATGCTGCTTCTGATAGTTTCTCTAAGTTGATAAGCTTGTCTGATGTCGAATTCTGAATTTTAAGCACATAGGCATAAGCTGGCTAGACTATCACTGGTTCTTATTAAGCTATTGAAAGAGAAAACTGAAAGGGAGCTGTAAATCAGGTGCATTTAAGAAAACTCTGAGGTGGCACAGAGGCAATTGTGTATGTTTTCTAGTGGAGCTCGTGCTGGAAGTTTATCACCTGTATTACCTATAGTTAAATGCTATTTCGCTTCCATAAAATACCATTATAATTTCTATCAACTATCATTACAGTATATGCATAGTTGATGAATTATCTTGATGTTAAGAGGCAAGTAATATAGCCATTAGATTTACTGTATTTTAGTAGTGATTTATGTTTGTCGATTAGCCATAACTTGCAGGAGGAGGAAAAGGAGTTCAAAGAGGGCTCCTTAGGGCAGAATAAGTGCTCCATTTAAACTAATAGATTAAACATGTTTATTACCATTATCAATATTGTCCAGCTGAGACAAGAAACAATTCTCAATAAAGAAGACAGTTAACATACTATTTTAAAGGCCTAATTTTTGTTCTCTTTAGGATTCTAACTGAAAGGGAATATTTTCTTTATCGTTCATGGAATGTTTTTGAAATTTGGCTTAAGCTGGAATCATTGACTTTTTATTGTAGGCCCTTCAATGCAACCTGTCTTCTTCTGGGAAAACACTTGTCCTCCCTGGAATTTGTTAGCACTTATTTGGATTGGCCAGTAGGAGTTGGCAAGAGGCAAACTGGGCTATGTGAAATGTAAAGATTTAAAGAACGGCATCATGGTTTCCTCAGCACATACACTGCAGCCCCTGCACCAACAAAACAGCATATGCAGTGAGCTGTGTTCTAGGCATAGCTCAGATCATTCTTATTCAACATAATATGAATTCTGTCTAGGGTATACATGTTCACTTCCTGGAGAGACTAGTTTATCTAAATTCAATGCCTTCCTAACAGAATAGGACAACTGAGCCCCACTGGATGTTAATTCTGCGTAGTAAATACTATTTTTTTTTTTTAAATTTATTTATTTATTTGTTTGTTTTTGGCTGCGTTGGGTCTTTGTTGCTGCTCGCGGGCTTTCTCTAGTTGCGGCGAGCGGGGGCTACTCTTCGTTGCGGTGTGTGGGTTTCTCATTGCGGTGGCTTCTCTTGTTGTGGAGCATGGGCTCTAGGCGCGCGGGCTTCAGTAGCTGTGGCTCGTGGGCTCTAGAGCACAGGCTCAGTAGTTGTGGCGCACGGGCTTAGTTGCTCCGCGGCATGTGGGATCTTCCAGGACCAGGGCTCGAACCCATAGTCTCCTGCACTGGCAGGTGGATTCTTAACCACTGCGCCACCAGGGAAGCCCCTGTAAATACGATTTTTAAAGCCAACGACCTCCCTCCTCCCACAGTTTTTTGAGAGATGGTGGCTATGGTGTCCTCTTCTGGTACCTCTGTGACAGTACGCTAGCAATGCATCCCCAGACACACATCTATTTCTGAGATAATGAAATAAAACTAGATCTCAAAATTGTGTTCATTATTTGGAAAAAGATTGTTATGAGGTTTTAATTAGAAGTTATGTGCACTGAGAGATTTATGGCTGTAAATTTCTCCGTACACATGGTTTTCATTATGACGGCAGTGAACCAATAACTTTTACGGGATTCCCGCCGCCTGCCCCTCCCTCTGCCCCCTGTGAAATTGAAATCATATTAGAGGTCACCCAGGTTTTCGAAAGAGAAGTGAACATTTATAGATTTTCTTGAAACAGGAACCCTTCTGTTTAAGAAATAAGCCAGAAATATAGGAAAAGATGAGCAAAATTATTCTTTGTCATGTAAGTGTGGGAAAATAAAAACTATTTGAAACTTGGGCTTGTTCTAACAGTAATACTTTTCCTTTCGGAAATGAATATTTTCTGTAAAGAATATCTTAACTCAGGGTTGGGTTGGCGTTCACAGACTGATTACAATGTGCCCCAGTCATTTTACCATCATATCATATATTGTTATGTCAAAAATCTGCACAAAGACACAACTATTGTCCTCTATGAAACACACACACAGACACACACAGACGCACACACACACACACACACACCAGTTGGATTGCTGCTTTATAATGTGGCCTAGGTTATGAAATAACTTGTATTTTCCCTTGGTGAAAATTATGACTATTATGTATAGTTAAGCAACTTCATATTAGAAGCTGTAATTCTAAAATCTCCTTTAGTTCCCTGGGGTGGTCGTCTGAATCCATCACCCTCAGTACCAGAAGGAGAAGATGGGTAGAAGTGACACTTGACTTTTTTTAAGCAGAAGGACCCTTTTAACATGGAGAATATTTTCTGTATTCCCATATTATAGTTATTATACTTTTAAGAGCCATTGATTAAGAAAGTAAATTTTGCTAAAAATAATATGAATGAATTCAGTAGTGTATAAAATAAATTGATAATTATAATTGTATGTACATACATATGCATATAATAGTATGTACATACATACGAACAATATGCAATATTGTTTGCAATATGTCATTTATTCAATCTAAAACTTTGAGGGACCTGTAGATTCAAGAATTCCCCTTCCTTGATTTCCTCAGGGGTTAGTGACTATAGATTTGAAACTATTGTTTTAAAATTATATTTAAATAGTTATGGTCCCTTTTAAAACAACAGCAATAATTCCTTCAGGACCCCGATAACATGTCTGTGGCCTTCTGGGCCCCTATAGGAGAAATATCATTTGAAGAAAGTAAAATCAACTTTATGAAAAAATTTCTGAATTTTGCATTAACACTGCAAAAGAATTTTATTTATAAGATTATCATAACCCTGAAAATGCAATATTTAAAATTTTGGCAAACTTTGGGCTCCTGAAAATAATGTCTGAAGACCCTCTCAGCCAGGTTAAAAAAAAAATTATTCAGATCGAATATTATAGGTGACATATGTGTCCTATTGACCCCACAAAATAATCCTATAGTGTAGTTGTAACTATCCCCCAAATATAGCCAAAGACGGGCAGTGAGATGGGAACTGCTGTGGAGGCAACATGCTGGACAAGTAAACTACTGGGAAGAGAGTTTCCCCATCTGGACCAAATGGCAACCAGGAAGCTTAGGCATTAACTCAGAATAATAGGTGAAGAATCCCATCATTGCTGAAGGGTGGACCCAACCTTAGCAACTGCATAGCTATTGTGCTGCAGACAAACGACACTTTATACAGAGAGAACTGGGCCAAGGCTTTCTGAGGACTGAAGCCAAGCTGACTTATAGCAGGAGCAGAGGAGACAGCTACAAGCCCTCTGAAGACCAGGAAGAGAATATTTCAGGTTTCCATAGGAAAGATCCAGGAGACCTGGGTAGAGACTGAAAATGTACGTTAAGCACGTAATAGGAAATCAATAAGTTTAAAACAAAAATGGATGAATGGTTGTTTTAGTAACTATTGCTACATTATGAATGCCCCTAAAACTCAGTGGTATAAAGCAATCATTTTATTACATTTCTGGATTGTGAGGATTAGGAATCTGGACAGGTCGCAATGGGGGTGGCTCATCAAAGGCTGGGTAAATCAAGGTGAAGAGCCTGGAATCATCTGAAAGTGTTTTCACTTACATATCTAGAAATGGCTGTTGGCTGGGACCTCACCTGGGGCTGTCCACTGGAACGTTCCATCTGGCCTCTCCAGGTGATCTGTCCAAGGGGGCCACTTTGGGCTGCCCCATGGCATGGCTCCTAAGAGCAAGGAACCCAAAGACCCAAGCAAAGCTCTATCGCCTCTTATGACCTAGTCCCCGAAGTCACATGCCATCACTTCTACCATAATCACAAATTCAAGGGAAGGGAACACAGACCCCTCCTGGCACAAGAGTCAGACTCATGTTGTAAGAAGAACATGTAGGATAGGAAGTATTGTTGCAGCCGTTGTTGGAAAATAACAGTGGTCATAATTCCAAGTGCTAGGGAGGCGTGAGACAGGAGTCTCTAAAGTTGGTCTGGAAAGGACTGAAGCACAAGAGAAGAATCTTTGGAGTGAGGAAAGAGAGTACTTTCTTTTTCCAGGTTATCATTGCCAGTCTTAACATTATCCTTCTATGCTCTGGGTTGGAGATGAGTGTAAGCAGCTCAGCCCCAGATCCAGCCTCCATGGAGAGAAGGTTCTAGCTGAGAGGGGCTACTGGGTAGCAGCTAATAAATGAAGTTTCAGGTATTAGCAAATAGAGACGATGCTGAAGCAAACTTATTAAGAACCTAGAAACTTGTCATTTTCTCTTGCTATAATGATAAGAGGCGCTAATCTTTTGAAGATTAGTTTGTCTAGTATTGGGGACGGCAAAGAAATGTCAGGTTGGGAGACTGTTCTACTCATTCATTCATTCATTCATTCATTAATCAACAAACATTTGAGTGCAATTCTGTGCCAGTCTCAGGGAAGGAGAGAACTTAAAGAAAAAGTGTAGTTAGTGCCTAAACTGGCAGGTGAAGGGAAGCAGCTGAATCGGGAGATCAGTGGGAATAAGAAGAGAGGGCCAAGCCTCGTCTAAGGAAAGAACCTGGGGGCTCAGCTAGCAGGAGGCCTAACACCTGACATATTTATAGTCTGGTCGAAATGACCAGTCAAGGGACTTCCCTGGTGGTCCAGTGGTTAAGACTTCACGCTTCCAGTGCAGGGGGCTTGGGTTCGATCCCTGGTCAGGGAACTAAGATCCCACATGCGGTATAGACAGGAAAAAAACCACAAAAAACAAAAAACAAAGCCAGTCACGACTCACAGAAAAGCAAAGATAGGCTAGATCCCAGTTGGCTGATGCTTCGAGCTGGAACTCCAATTAGTTCCACTGCAAGCATTTTTGACCCAATGTTGTGACTCAGATTCAAATATCCCTTCATGGCCCTTTGTCCCTCTTTTTTTCTTTATGCTTTAAAAAGTCTATTGAGAAATTTATTTTAAACTATTTTACTCAAAAGCCTCAACATTTTTTATGCTTTGGGTGTCTTTTTTCCATTTTCTTAACTATTTTATTGTTGATGTAAACATCACAGTGCGGAAACAGTCAGCCAATGCTCAGTTTTTCCTTGGCTGATTATCCAATAAATGAGTGACTAAGTATTTTGTTTTTCTTCCTGACAGCTGTCTTCCTTTTAGCTCTTTTACTACTTATTAGTGCACTATGGGTGGAGGCATGCAGAAGCAAAAATGAAACTCAAGACACTTTGCCAGTTATTGAATACCATCTCCACTAAAATGATCAAAGAAAGGAGGTAAGTTCTAGTTAAAATAATTTCCCCCCAATTACCTACAGACTTCAGTTATCCATGCCGCCTTGTTTTAGCTCTCCACACAAATAAATGACATTCTTTTGTGATAGATGTAAATTTGCAAGTCATATCTTTTACATAGGATTTCTCATTTTATATAGTCCAACCTCCTTCCAGATGCTCTTCAGCTAGGATTCTGGATGTCATTTAGGTTTATCAATCAGATGCTCAGATGCCCTTAAGTTAGAAGCAAGGCAACACCTATATTTCCCCTGTTTCTGCTATTTTCTCTTAGTTGACCTTGAATGACATTGATCTTTGGCAGCTTTATGATTGTGGCAGTAGTGGCGTGATTCTAGAGTTGTCCAGTCTTTCAGGTGCCTTCTTGATCATAGAGAACAGCTTCTCCCTTTGTGGTGTAATTCTGAGGAATATCTGTCTGTCTAGACCCATGTTTCTTTAGCCTTTCCAGAAATTCCATAAACCATTAAATAACCATTAATCAATCTTTCAGTAAGCCTTTAATAAACTAGCTAGAATAGATTCTGTTCTCTGAAATAGGTGGGAAGTTTGGCTGGCTGATGTAGGGAAATAAACTTCCTACAGTGTCCTGGATATACAATAGTATTAACGTAGGATTACATCTGGTATTCAGAAAATGGATTTTAATGCTAGTTTTCTAGAAAATATCAGCCTACACATCATTCTACAGAGGTTCATGGTCCTTTAGAATCTGTGATGGGGTTGACTCCAAGGACTTGTTCTCCTCCAGAGTGAAAAAGCCTGACTTGTTTTCAGGCAACCATGTAACCTGCATTTCCTGGTCTCCCCTTGGAGCTAGGCATGGACATGTGACTAAGTGCCATACAGTGAGATGTAAATAGAAGTTATTTTGTGTGTCCTCTGGGAAATTATTTTTAAAAGATGGCTTTCTTACAGCTGCCTGTAAGAATAGAGCCAACAGGATGTGCCAACAGATTCGTTGTCAGGTGTGAGAAAAAGAGAGCCAAGGAAAACTGTATGGATTTTGGTCAGGGCTACTGCAGGGATAGATACGTTATCAACTGAAATACCTTATGAGCTGAAGGCTGTGGATGGAGGTTTGGAGAAGCATCAGTTCAGTTTTGGACACGTTGAGTTAGAATTGTATATTTGGGATCCGGGTGGATATAACAAGTACGCAATTTGATATATAAGCCTGGAGTTCAAGAGAGAGGTCTGGGCTGAGGCCGGGGATAGTTTTGAGAGTCTTTGACATTTAGATGGTATTTAAAGTGAAGAAATCACATGAGATCATCATGGGATTGAGTATAAAGACAGTAGAGAAGAACAAAGACTGAGCCCTGGGAACTAGACATTAGAGGCAGGGAGAGGAGGGGAAACTAGCTAAGGAGACACATAGCGGAGAAAATAGTGACCTCAGAGGAAAGCCTAGAGAATACGGTGTCCTGAAAGCCAAGTAGAGAGAGAAAGAAGGAGTGATGATCTAGGTCAGATGTTGCTGATAGGTCCCTAAGGTGAATACTGAGCATTGGCCACTGGATTTCCCAGTGCCGAGGGAGTGATGAAATGACAAGAACAATTTAGGTAGAATGGTGGGGATAAAATCCTGTTTGGAATGAGATTACAAGGATTCCCATCCTTGCCTCATGGGTTTTCTACTGACTTGTGTCTATCTAAAATGTGGGAGGATGTCATGGGTCAATAATTCCTGTGCTCCCCTTTTTTTGTGTGTGCATTGTATTTGTCTGTTATGGTTGTTTTTCTATGAGACTCTGCTATTGCATAGGACACTCTGTTTCACAGGGTTTCCTTTGTTTTTGTCCAACCCAACCCTACTAGATAAGCACTTGTTATCTCCATTTAAAATGGAGAATCTAGAATGCAAAGCCTTGTCCAAGCTCATACAGCTCGGAAGGGGCAGAGCTAACATTTGAACCCAGGCAGTTCGGCTGCTGAACCCAGGATGAAAAACTCCACTCTCAGAGGCACCTCTGATGATGAATATGACACATTCCCAACAACCAGAGGAGAGGAGACGTTAGTAGGAACAGAGAAGTAAACAGATAACTACCATGTGGCTGGAAAGAGAATTTCGGCAGGAGCCTCTAAATCAGCCCCTGGATGTTCTAACTAGTCTTTCTCTAGAAGGATGGGCTGACCTGGGTCCTGAAGAGCAAGTAAGAATTAGTCAGATGAAGAAGGGACCATGAAGGAAGTCCCTTCCAATAGGGGCAGTCAGTGATGCAAATGTCCAGGGCACATTCAAACAAGGGTCTCATCAACAAAGGTCTCTTAAGCTCTTTTAAAGATTCTAGATCTTTTCTTGAGACAAATGGAAAATCATTAAAGGATTTAAGTAGGAGAATGATATGTTCAGATTTGTAGACCAAAAAGATCACTCTCAAACGCTTTTGGGTAGAAGATAGTTGTTTACTGCAGTTTCTCCTACAACTAGAGGAATCAAACAAATATAAAATCAGTTTCAAAGACGGCAGAGAGATGAAGAAGCAACAAGTGATGGATGAATTGACATTCCTGAGGGAGGGGTCCCACTGCAATTGGCTGAAGATGGCCAGGCATTTTCTTTCCTGGAGACATTTGCTAGTTCTAGGTTCATGTAGGAGAATGCTACAAAGGGTAAGAAGAGGCATTTCAGCTTTTGCCAGTCGCATCTCATCGATATGATAGACTGGAAATTTAGAGTCCCAAATGCATGGGGATACACACAAGAGGCCAGGAACTTGGCAAAGGGCTTCCAAAAGATAGAGTGAAATCTTCCATAATCTGGTGGAGTTTAAGAAACAAAGCCAAACTCATGGGAGTGGGCCTGCCTCAAACACACGTAAGGGTCTTCCTTTAATAAATTTGCCTGATTCCGAAGCTGTGGGATTAGGAGGCTACAGAGACGTGATGGTTAAAGGCAGCAGGAGGGAGGGGGCTACAGGGTGTGTGATCAGCTTGTGCACAATTCCCAGATTGGTTGGCATCAAGGTGAAGTTTTGAGCGTCACCAATCTTCTGGTTTGTCTCCGTGCTTGCGGTCGGCAGTTTTCATCTGGTGGGTTGGCTTCCTGTAAAAACAACTTAGGAATGTGGGTCAGACCTTTATCTATATGCTTCAGGGAACTGGGAGTTCGGGGGACTCTGCTGCGTGCTTGGGTGGTTTATAGTCTAAATTGTTACCAGTCTCCCGGCCCAACAGCTATTTGTTTCTATATCTTCACATTTCCTAATCATTAACTCTTGAGCCAGCCTTTGGAGACTCAAAGGAGGCCTGAGAGATGAAAGCAAAAGCCTTCTACTTCAAAGGACAGGGCACAGTGGCTTGTATGCATGTTCAGTTATCTGCAGAAGATGTCAGGGCTTTGCTCCGAAATCCTAAAGGTCTGCGCTGTGATTCACCACTAGGGGCTTGTCAACACTTCCATGTAGCTTTCCTCTCTGCCACTGCCACTTCAAGCCCCTCTGGATCTGCTGGGTCACGTGGCCCGAGTGGCAGGGTGGCTGGAACAGCAGCCTGGACCTGTTGCAGGGTCCTCTCTTGCTCTGGACTCCACTCAAAACTAGCAACTTTGGGGGTCACTCAGTCAATGGGTCAGAGCAACACATCTAATGAGGAATATGTCCCCCCCCCCAAATCCCAAGAGGCCCCCTAGGTGTTGTTCCTCTTCCGTGGCTGTAGGAGGGACCAGAGGCAACAGCTGATCTTTTACTGTAAAAAGACTGCCTTGACAAATCCCACACCATTGGACCCCTAGAAATTTCACCGAGGTAGAAGGCCTCTGAATTTTAGTTTGATTTGTTTCTCACCCTCTGACACACAAACGTTTTACCAGTAAGTCTAGAGTACTTGCTGCTTCTCACTCACTGGGTCCAATCAGCACCATGCCATCGATATAATGAAGCACCGTGACAGCTTGTGGAAGGGAAAGGTGATCAAGGGCCCTGTGATCTCAGTTTTGCCGCGGGGCAGGAGAGTTGATATGTCCCTGAAGTGGGACAGTGAACGTGTATTTTTGGCCTTGTCAGCTGAGAGCAAACTGCTTCTGGTGGGCCTTTTCCACAAGTGTGGAGAGAAGTGGTCTGCATCTTTCAAATGTCTGCCATCACTCCAGGGATGCAGAATTGCTTTTGATTTGCTATTTCCTAGGTAAAGGCAGGTCCAATGGCTTCCACTTGGCATTTCCCACTGTAATAGCCCTTAGTACACAGGTCAGGAAACCAATGTAGGGATTCTGCCAGCAGCTAAGTATGTCTGTTCCAATTACACATTCTGGAGCTGGGGAAATAGCCACGGGATGGGCTTAGGGACCACTGGACCCACTGTGAGACGGACCTGAGCGAACTCCATTGATCACCTGACCTCCATAAGCCCCTACTCCGACTGAAGAGCTACCGTAACGTTTTGAGTCTCCTGGAATAAGTGTTGGTTCAGAGCCAGTGTCCAGTAATCCAATAAAGGTCTGATTATTTTCATTTTCCCAAAGTACCCTGGCAAAAGGCTGCAGGTCTCTTTGGGGAAGACTAGGAGAAAGATTAACATTGTAAACTCTGGGTAGTGTACTGGGGTCCTTCCTCAAGAGGACCCAGCCTTCTCTTTTTTTAAAATATTTATTTATTTATTTATTTTTGGCTGTGTTGGGTCTTCGTTTCTGTGCGAGGGCTTTCCCTAGTTGCGGCGAGCGGGGGCCACTCTTCATCGCGGTGCGCGGGCCTCTCACTATCACGGCCTCTCTTGTTGTGGAGCACAAACTCCAGACGTGCAGGCTCAGTAGTTGTGGCTCACGGGCCTAGTTGCTCCGTGGCATGTGGGATCTTCCCGGACCAGGGCTCGAACCCGTGTCCCCTGCATTGGCAGGCAGACTCTCAACCACTGCGCCACCAGGGAAGCCCCCCCAGCCTTCTCTTGATTCAAGGGGTTCTGGGTCTGTAAACTGGCTCATGTCTGGGAATTGATTGAGGCGCTGTTGACTCTTTGTTTTTATGAATCAAGTTAGATTTTTTTCACTTACTCTTGAAATTTTATGTTTATACAGATCAAGTAAGAATTTAGTAAGCTTCCTGTCTATTTCACTTTTAGGAACACCATAGGTCTGTAGGAGTCAGACTATTCTGACTGCCGCTTTGACTCAGGTGTTCATTATAGTAACCGCATCCACCCATCCTCCTTACTTTTGGAAGCTGACTCCAAACTGAGGAATCAGCTCATAGTTTTGCATACAATCCCTTTCATTACTCCAGAAAGAAATCATGCTCATCATCTTACATCCAGTGTCCAGTAGAAGCATGGCATAGAGCAGGCCCCTAATAAATATTTGTGGGCTAAATGAATATAAGGATTTACAGAGAGTGAGGTCAACACAGAGGAAAGTGGAGATGAGAGAGCGAGACAGAGAGAGAAGGAATGTAACTGTTGATATTTGAATCCTTGGATCTAGCCTCAAACTCTGGGGAGTGATTTCTGTGAACCAGTAAATTCCATTTCAGTCTAAACCAGGTTGGTTTGGGATTTTGTCCCTTGAAGCTAAGGAGTCTTAAATGATAGAGTCAGATTTGTGTTTTAGACACAATTCTCTTCCAGCTTGAAGAGAGGATAGATTTGAGGAGGGAAAAACCGGAGCCAGGTTGATGGTGCAGCGCTCCGAGTGAAGGGTCCTGAGGATTCAGGAATCAGCTCTGGTGCTAACAAGGTGACTTTGAGCTGTCACTTAACCTCTCTGAGCTTGCTTCCTCTTAAGTCAGTGAGAAGTAATAATATCTCGCTGGATGGGAGTGCTGTAAGGATGAAATGAGATCACATACGTGAACGCCAGAAAGTGTCTTGTGCTCCGCAGCTGCTCAGGAAACACCCTGTCTGTCCCTCGTTTGACATCAGGAGGAACTAGGTTTTCTCTTCAGGCTCCTTTTAATGCTTCAGTTTTTACTCTATGAAGCCAGGGGGTTCCAGCCTTGTCTGAACACTGGAATCCCTGGGGAGCTTTAGGAAATGCCCGTGCTAGTTCACACCTCAGATCAATCGCATCAGACTTTCTGAGGGTGGGGCCCAGGCATCAGCATTTTCTGAGTCCCTCCAATTTGAACTTTTAGGCTTTTAACTGCCCCGATGCCTCTCTCTCTAGCCCCCAGGGTCAGTGCTCCAAATGAAATTCTTTTGAGTCACATGTGCTTTTTTGGAGGGGGAGGGGGCTAATATTATTTATTTCTATATCATTCACCTACCAGGATATTCATCTATTTCAAGTGTACAGTGCAATGGTTTTTAGTATATTCAAGAGTTGTGCATCCATCACCACCATCAATTTTAAAATTAGAAACCCCCTGTTCCATCAGCAATCACTTCTCATGCCTTCCCCTCAACTACCCTCTGGCAACTACTAATCTACTTTCTGTCCGTATGGATTTGCCTGAAATGGAATCGTATAATATGTAGTCTTTCATGTCTGGTTTCTTTCACTTAACATCATGTGTTCAAGATTCACCCATTTATCAGCACTTCATTCCTTTTTATTGTGAAGTAATAGTTCACTGTGTGCATATAGCACATTACATTTATCCATTCACTATTTGTTAGTTATTTGGGTTGTTTCCACTGTGGGGCTATTATGAACAATGCTGTTAATGAACAGGGATGTACAAGTTTTTCTGTGGACATATATTTTCATTTCTCTTGGGTACATACCTAGGAGTGGAGTTGATGCATCACATGATAACTCTATGTTTAACATTTTAAGAAACTACCAAACTATTTTCTAAAGTGGCTGCACCGTTTTACTTTTCACCAGCAATGTATGAAGGCTCCAATTTCTCTACGCCCTGATCAACAGTTTTTGTTGTGTCTTTTTGATTATAGTCATCCCAGGTGGGTGTGTAAGCGTGTCTCATGGTAAACTTGATTTGCATTTCCCTAATGGCTAATGATGTTGAGGAACTTTTCATGTGTTCTCAGATTTTTAAATAATCTCTGATGTTCATGGGGAGGGTTCTTTAAACCATTTTATGTTAATTTGATCCTACTTTTTCAGAAAACTTAAAAAATTGTATTTCTTTAATGCTGTTATTCTTATTATATTTCTACCTTGAGAATTCGTTTTGCAGCTATTGATAATTTATTGTTTCATGGTTAGTGGGTATCTGTCAACGTTAAGGCATTTTGTACATTCCCAACTGCACTGATCACCTTGAATGAAAGTCAACTTAGGGGAAAAAAATTAGTCCAAAGAGATTTGGGACATTGTATAAAAGAAACAAAAACAACCTCTGATTGAGATTTTCATCAGTGTTTTTCCTTTTTGCACTGATGTCATTTTAGAGAGCATGGTCTATAACTAAAATTGTGTGTTTTTTAACACATTATTGAACAGTACTGTGTACATAGTAGACACTTAATAGAAGACTTATTTGTGGCTATGGAGGTTTTTTAAAAAATAAGTAACCTTTATTTTTTGTAGCAGTTTTAGGTTCACAGCAAAACTGAGCAGAAAGTGCAGAGCATTTCCATGTACCCCCATCCTCTCCCCCACCCTCAGTCATCACGCATACCCGAGTGGACATTTGTTACACTTAATGAAGCTACTCGGGCACATCATCAGCCAGAATTCATAGTTTACATTAGGGTTCACTCTTGGCATTGTATGTTCCATAGGTTTGGACAAGTGTATAATGACATGTATCCACCATTATCTTATTGTACCGGATAGTTTCACTGCCCCCAAATCCTCTGTGCTCTGCCTATCCATCCTTCCATTCCCTGCAACCCCTGCTAACAGCTTATCTTTTTACTGTTAGTTGACTATATTTATGTGTTGACTTAAAGAAAAACACACACAACATAAGAGTCATGAGTTTGTTTTATTCAGGGACTTACTGAGGACTATAGCCCGGGAGACAGCCTCTCAGTACCTCTGAAGAAACTGCTCTGAAGAGGCAGGGGAGAAGGCAGTTTATGTATAATTTTTGGCTGGGGAACACGTGCAGTCAAGCATACATCTTGGTAAAAGCATACATCTTTGATCACAAAGAACGGATATTTCAAGTGAATGATTTTCGCGTTTTTTATATATGGGAAGATGCAAGAATCTGGGTTCACAAAAATTCTTCCTGAGATGGGGCTTCCCTGGTGGCGCAGTGGTTAAGAATCCACTTGCCAATGCAGGGGACACGGGCTTGAGCCCTGGTCCGGGAAGATCCCACGTGCCATGGAGCAACTAAATCCGTGCGCCACAACTACTGAGCCTGTGCACTAGAGCCTGCAAGCCACAACTACTGAAGCTCGCGTGCCTAGAGCCCGTGCTCCACAAGAGAAGCCACCGCAGTGAGAAGCCCGCACACTGTAACGAGGAGTAGCCCCCTCTCGCCGCAACTAGAGAAAGCCCACGTGCAGCAGCGAAGACCCAATGCAGCCAAAAGTAAATAAATAAAATAAAATAATTAAAAACAAAAAAAATATTAAAAAAAAAATTCTTCCTGAGGTGTACATCTAACTGTCCCAGGGGCCTGTTTGTCCAAAGCACAGAATGCCTTATCCTGTTATTGTCTTAATTTCCTCTCAGAATGCACTGTAGGTCAGCGACTGCAGTGGTTGACAACTTAATCCTTGTAGAACTGAGTGATGAGCGATGCCCTTTGTTCTTTGTTTACATAGGCGAATTTATTTCTGGGTTCTCTATTATGTTCCATTGATCTGTTTGTCTCTTGTCAGTACCACATTATCTTGATTACTATAGCTTTAAAACTAAGTAATTCTTGAAATCAGGTAGTATCGGTCCTCTAACTTTGTTCTTCAATATTGAATTGGCTATTCTAGGTCTTTTGCCTCTCTACATAAACTTCAGAATGAGTTTACTGATATCCACAAAATAACTTGCTGGGATTTGATTGAGATTGCATTGCATCTATAGAGCAATTTGGGAAAAACTGACATCTTGGTAATATTGAGTCTTCCTATCCATGACCATGAAATATCTTTCAATTTATTTAGTTCTTCTTTAATTTTTTCTCAGAGTTTTATAGTTTTCTTCATGTCTATTTGTACATATTTTGTTAAATTTATACTTAAATATTTCATTGTTGTGGGACTAATGCAAATGGTATTGTGTTTGTAATTTCAAATTCTACTTGTTTATTGCTGATATATAAGGAAACAATCGACTTTTTTATATTAACTTTGTATCCTGCAGCCTTACTATAATCACTTATTAGTTCCAGGATATTTTGTTGATTCATTTGGATTTTTCTACATAGATAGTCATATCAACTGTTAACAAAGGCAGTTTCATTTTTTCTTTCCCAATCTGTATACCTTTATTTCCTTTTTTTGTCTTATTTTATTAGCTTGAATTTCCAGTATGATGTTGAAAAGAGTGGTAGAGGGGACACTCTTGCCTTGTTCCTAATCTTAGTGGAAAAGCTTTTAATTTCTCAGTGGAAACCTTTTAAATGAAAGAGCACTAACTTTATCTGAGATATTTATGAAGCTTCATCTGAGCTCTGTAAAGATTTCCCACTGACCTAAGAGGACATTTTTAATCCCCCTATAAGTAACACTGCATAAAAAGTTATCAATCCTTGGCACTTCATTTACTTTGTTTTTAAGAACTGGAATAGATACCAGAAAACAATGCCATTTTGGCTCCTTAAGGAAAAAAAAATGTTTCTCTCCTTTACCACTGCGAAAAATTATAGGATAAACATATCAAAAGTGATACCTCTCTGGGTAATTAGAAAGCAGCCACCTGTATCTTAGCAAAGGCCTTGTCAAACGTGAACATGCTCTCGTCAACCACAGAAACACCCCAAAACTGGGGCTTCCCAGGTAAGGAGCACTTCCTGTTGCAACTGTTAAAAACTAACTTGTTAAATTTAAAATTAATAGGAGGAACTGATGATGAAACTTTGGTACATATCAAAGACCAAAGACTTCTTTTTGTTGTTTTTGATGATTCATGATATTTTCCTAAGAAGAGAGTAGTAGCAGGGGAGGTTTAATGGGAAGAAGACTTGTCTGCTCTGGGAGACAAGGATAAAAAAGGATAAAAATTCACTTTGGAATAAAGTGAAGCCATTCAGAGAGCTGGGTGCAAACCACAATGGCCAGAAAGCTATCCAAAGTGCAGCTGGAAGGCAGCTCTGGGTTCAGCTTACACAGATTTGCTGCTCAATCATGCTGCTCTAAGATGTGATAAATATACTTGTAATAAATATCCTGTTTTAACTATTAATCTTACAAACACTGTTAATTCTTAATTTGGGCCTGTGTAGTGTTGCCCTGATTCTTAGAAAATACTCTTGGTTTTTATAAATGCTTTTGAAAATCCAAGCAAGATGTAGGTTTTCACAATAAATCAAATGCCCTCCACATACAAACCTCACTTAAAAACTGCATCAGAAGGTAAGACTTCCTATCCACAGGTCCAAATGTTGGACATCCCCTTCGGTTTATTGTTAAGGCTAATACAAAGTCAGAACTGATAGTGTTTATAGCAAATATTTAAAAAATGGTAGACATAAAGACCATTTAGATTTGGATTCATTTCAAACTTGCTGATTTTAAACCAAAAGAAATGGAAGATGTTATCATCTTAGGTAAGAATGATTCATTTAATTAACCTCCATTTGTTCATTAAATTCCTACTTGGTTAAGTTCTGAGGAAGTGCAAAAATATAGTTTATGTAAGAATCTAACATAAAGGAGTTTACAATCTAATGGGAGGGGTATACGTGAAAACATGTAACCTCCGATTTTTTAAAAAATTGAAGTATAATTGATATACAATGTTGTGGTAGTTTCTGGTGTACAGCAAAGTGATTCAGTTATATATATATACACACACACACATATATATGTACATATATTGATATATATAACTGAATATATTCAGATTCTTTTCCATTTAGCTTATTACAAGATATTGACTATAGTTCCCTGTGCTATATAGTAGGTCCTTGTCGTTTTCTATTTTTTTTTAAAGTATTTGTTTATTTATTTATTTATGGCTGTGTTGGGTCTTCGTTTCTATGTGAGGGCTTTCTCTAGTTGTGGCAAGCGGGGGCCACTCTTCATCGCGGTGCGCGGGTCTCTCACTATCGCGGCCTCTCTTGTTGCGGAGCACAGGCTCCATATGCGCAGGCTCAGTAGTTGTGGCTCACGGGCCTAGTTGCTCCACGGCATGTGGGCTCTTCCCAGACCAGGGCTCGAACCCGTGTCCCCTGCATTGGCAGGCAGATTCTCAACCACTGCGCCACCAGGGAAGCCCTGGGCAGCCTTGTCTTGTTCCTGATCTTAGTGAAAATGGTTTCAGTTTTCCACCATTGAGGACGATATTGGCTGTGGGTTTGTCATATATGGCCTTTATTATGTTGCGATAAGTTCCCTCTATGCCTACTTTCTGGAGGGTTTTTATCATAAATGGGTGTTGGATTTTGTTGAAAGCTTTCTCTGCATCTATTGAGATGATCATATGGTTTTTATTCTTCAATTTGTTAATATGACATATCACGTTGATTGATTTGCGTATATTGAAGAATCCTTGCATTCCTGGGATAAACCCCACTTGATCATAGTGTATGATGCTTTTAATGTGCTGTTGGATTCTGTTTGCTAGTATTTTGTTGACAGCCTTAGTTTCTTTATTTGTAAAATAGAGATTCCTACGTCTGGGGGTTGTTCTGAAAGTTAAATCGGATGGTATGTACAAAGTAACTCAGATAGTGTGAAGTCCACACAAAATCTCCACAAATGTTTTATTTCTGTCCGTTGATATGACCACAGGCTTGGAGATGGAAAGACAATAGCATATGTTAGGAGCAAGGGAGAGGAACAAACAGACACCCCGGGGCTCTGTGGAGGACGATGAGGTTAAGCGGAAGCCCGCCCATATGACACTTTTCTAGTCCCTAAAATCAGTATCTTCCTAACATCAAAAAAATTGTAAAGTTACACCAAACAGATGAGGCTTAAATCAGCCTTAAAAAAAATCCTGTTCAACCTATCAGCAGCTTAAATCAGCAGTAAAAAAAAAAAAAAAAAGTGTTATTATTACTCTTTACCATGTGAATACTTCCTGTTGAAAATCTACAACTGATTTTTTTTTAAGGTTAAAAGAATCAGATGCTCATTTTTTGACCATAAGTTTTACCATTTGTAAATGTAATCATGGAAAAAAGAAAATAAAATGTTGTAGTTTGGGAATCTGAAGACATTGAGAAAAAAAATTTTTATGTTTAGAAGAGTATCCAGAAATGTTTAAAATTAATTTATTACTGATTTTGATCATCTTGTTTCAAATCATTTAAATTTCATGTTTAGCTTCATCGAACTCTGTGCAAAAATTTTGTTTCTAGCCAGAGATGCTCATGAATGAAAAGTAGTTAATAGATACATTTATAGGTATGAAAACCATAAAGTAGCATAAGGAATGCTCTGTTCAGGTCTGGTCAATGTAGACATTGTAATGGAGGGAATATGCCGTAAGTAAGTGAAATTTCAATTGCTTGGAGCCCACAGACATCCTGTAGTCAGAAGAATGTCAGTTGATATCTGTGCAGCAGTCACTGTATACTTGAAACTTTACTTGTTATTTTCACTCTTTATCCAAAAAAGAAAAAATAAGAAGAGCAAGGAAAAGAAAAGAAGAAAACAAATTACCCTTTTTTCCATGCTAGAAGCTCAGAGAACAGTTCATGCTCTCAGACTGCAAAGATGGCGGGTACACCCTCTTGAGGAGAGATTGTGGATTAAGGGACCTAAAACTGAACAGAATGACACAGTTGGGCTACCTCCGAATCTCTTAACCATCTTCTTTAGATGGAAATCTAGCCCTTTCCTCAAAGACCAAGCTGTTGTGATATATTTTGACCCACCATCATTAAATACACGTGCTTATACACAAACCAGACAAGGAATCTTTTTCCTTATCCTTCATGAAACCATCCTGCATTGAAATAAAAAGGAATCATTCAAAAAAACAGAGCTTTGTTAAGACCTATTGTTCCCACTTGGAGAGTCTAAGCCAAGGGCCCCTGCCTTTTTAATTTCCCTAAAGAGGATCACAGTAAAGGTCCTAACTCTGCAACGGGATTAATCTGTAAACTCCACGGGATGGAGAAAGGCAGGAATTTGATTTAGGTGTTAATTATAGGAGCATATTCACAAATGGTACACGTCAATCAACATTCCTAGTGGGTTTAAAACATCCACAAGAAAATTCACTCCAGAGAACTCCCAGTTCTTGCCTTAAAGTATGTATATCAAAAAACTTAAAAAAAAAAAATCAGTTTCTTGTGGGATTGATACACGCTTGAAGCAGCTGGCTGGGACCTATAGCATTGCCCTGTGATGGTGTTTCTTTCAGGGAGGGAGAGAAAATGGGGAGTTTTTCATGCTTTTCTGAATTTACAACATCCGATTCAGGGCTGTCATGGCCCAGTTAGGGTCCTGAAAAACAAATGGTGCCCTGACAGCCGAGGATATTTCTGGAGAAGAGGGGAAAAATCTCTGTGAGGACTCAGCATTTTAGAGCGGCAGCCTCTAGAATCCCAGAAGTGCAGTAATGTTTTTCAGCAAGAAAACTAGGAAAATAGATTCATTAAGTTATGGTGATGTCTCTTTTACTGTATCAACAGTCTTTTAATCTGACAAAAGACTCAAGGCAGGAAAAGTGGTACCCGAGTGTTTTGATCTATTGCAGCTAGAATTGTAATTAGTAGTTCTCTTTGCTCGAAGTCCCCTAAAAAGGCAAGGAAAAAGGATGGGCAAAGATACTGGCAGAGAGAAGATGGTATGTGGAGCTGTCTCTTCTTTGTAAACCTGTTGCTGTCGTATAACCAAGAATGGCTGGTAGAGAAATGCTGATTTATCAGAGGCTGCACACTTCCCCCCATGATGACTGAATACTGAGCTGGAAAAAGAATTAGCCTAATTTTTAATTCCTAAGTAGTAAACTAACTCAAAAGAGCTAGCTTCAGGAAAATTGTTGATATACTGACCAAGTCTCTTTCTCAAAGTACTGATGAAAATATGAAGGAAAGAGCAGACCAAGTTTTACTTTTAAATATAATTTCAATATATGTGGAGGAGTGGGGATGGGTGAGTGAAATAGGTGACAGAGATTAAGAGGTACAAACCTCCAGTATATAATAAATGTCACGGGAAGGTAATATACAGCATAAAGAATATGGTCAATAATAATCATAATAACTTCATGTGGAGACAGATGGTTACTAGACTGATCGTGGTAATCATTTCATAATGTGTGCAAATATCAAATCACTAGATAGTACACCTGAAACTAACATAACATTGTACGACAACTATATTTCAATTTGAAAAATTTTAAGCAGTAACTAAATATATGTGGGTCACATAGTTTACAGAAGGGTGAAAAATCCAACTGGAATCTGAAAAATGCATTCTCCCCTTATCTCCTTACAGTTTTAATAAGCCCCTAAATGTTAATAAAACATGGTTATCTCAAAATATACTTTTCAAAAGACATATTCTGTGTCAGTTAAAGAGTTTAGCCCATGAGCACTTTAAAGAGATTTATCAGAATTTTATAGTTAAAAAAAAAAAAAGGCCACGCTTATCAGTTCTGCACCTGTGATGAGAAAGGCCTTTGTTCTACGAAAACCCACAGTCTCAGGCGCAGAGATGGGCCACAGCCAAGGATGCTGTGCTGCCAGCCACCTTTGCTTGCCTCCAGGTACCCAAAAGCTCCATGTGGAAATGGCAGGACAGACTCTTTCCCTATGAGGGAACTCCAGAAAATGTGAAACCTACCTCAAGTTAATACCGGAATTTTTTTTTTTTAAACTAATTATGACAAGATTAATACAGAAAATTCAAACAAGAAAAAACACAGGGTCTGGCTCATTCCCCTGAAGTAATAGAGGGGAAATTTCTAGGGAGATCGGGTTTCGTCTTTGTATAATTACACACTCCATTGAATTTAATTATTTCGTAGTTAAATGCCTAAAAGACAAATGTCTCCTCAGTATCTACCTTCATTTTCTTTCTGGTGTAATCACATTTTTCTGGATTGTTTGGATGAGAAAGTGGGTTTTAGGTAATGTTCGAAGTCTGGTATGAAATGAGAGCTCTATTTGCAAAGTGTTTTCGTCATCTATTATTTAGCTAAGCTCATTTTATGTGAAAAATTAAAAATTGGTTAAGGATCTTTATTTGAAGGCCACAAGTCCTTATTCTCATCTTATCCAGCTTTCCGAGGCTAGTGTTGGACTTTTCCAGGTCTGATCATTAGGCCATTTAAAGGGTCAACTCCTGCCTGAGCCACCCCACTGGGCTGGTCACATACTGGAAAGAGGATGAGGTTTTGAAAGATTTATCTCCGAGGCCAGAGATTTCAACCCAGCGTCAGACATTCTGTAACTTTTCTCCATGTGAGTTAGACAACGTCGTCTGTCTAAATTAGGTCCAGAGTAGATTTTTGCCAAGTGTGGTCATGGGAAGAATGTTGGTGGAAAGACCTGCTTTCTTTCTAAGTCTAGCTCTGCCACTAATTTGCCACTGGACTCATACTTTCATTCTACATTTATTCAACCTTTGTGAATGCCTCTCGCATGGCCGACTGATGGTGTGTGGTTGGTTTTCTTCTTAAATGTCAGAAAGAACTATAGCTGACTAACTATGAGCAGGTCTCTGGACTCAGATAGTCCCCGCTTTGTGACTAATGTGTCCTTGTGTATTTGCTTCCTCTCTCCAGGCGTCAGTTTCCTCATTTACAAAAGGGGGATAATAATTTATATTTCACAGATTTGACTGGGATTCAGAAGAGCCACTGAAGGCAAAATGTGTGCTATAACACCGGGCCAACTATAGGTGTCCTTCAAACAGCAGCTGTTGCTGTCACCTCGAGAAGGAGAAGCCAGTAGGGGCCAGTGGATTCTCAGTGGAATGAGAATCAGAAGATCTGGTGAGAGTCCTTGGTTTACCACTTGGCCTTGGGCAAGTAATTGAAACTTTTTCAGCCTGAGGCCATATCTGTACAGAGAAGACAAGGGAGTCATGCCTACTTCAGGGTCCTCTAGTGGATTAAAATAGATGAGTGTGAAAACATTGCCTTTCGTCTACCTCTACCGCCCATCCCTCAGCATCTAGAAAGAATGTTGTACAACACAATTTTGGTCTCACTGAACATTTGTCAGGACTCCCAACTTCCTCCAGAATTAAGTCCAGATTTACGAGCATGGCGTGCTAAGCTGTGTGTCTCTTGCTTAGGCTACAATTGCTATTCCAACCCACCTTTCTATTATCTCTAACTAATTTCTTTTTAATTAATTTTTTAAATTGGAGTATAGTTCATTTACAATGTTGTGTTAGTTTTTGCTGTACAGCAAAGTGAGTCAGTTATACATACACATATATCCACTCTTTTTTAGATTCTGTTCCCATATAGGTCATTGCAGAGGATTGAATAGAGTTCCCTGTGCTATTCAGCAGGTTCTTTTATTAGTTATCTATTTTATATATAGTAGTGTGTATATGTCAACCCCAATCTCCCAATTAACCGCCCCCCTGCTTTCCCCCTTGGTAACACAAGTTTGTTTTCTACATCTGTGATTCAATTTCTGTTTTGTAAGTAGGTTCATTTGTACCATTTCTTTAGATTCCACATATAAGCGATATCATATGATATTTGTCTTTCTCTGCCTGAATTCACGCAGTCTGATAATCTCTAGATCCATCCATGTCGCTGCAAGTGGCATTATTTCATTCTTTTTCATGGCTGAGTAATATTCCATTGTATATATGTACCACATCTTCTTTATCCATTCATCTGTTGATGGACATTTAGGTTGCTTCTATGTCCTGGCTATTGTAAATAGTGCTGCAGTGAACATTTGGGTGCATTCTAACTAATTTCTAATCACATGGAACCAACACACATCTCCTCCAGCATGCTTTGCCTTTGCACAGACTATTCCTCCTACTTAAATGTCCTTTTCCTTTTTTACGTAGCAAACCCCTCTCATCATTTAGGGTTAGGCTCTCGTGTATTTTCTGCCGACTTTCCTGACTACTCAGTGGGGAGTGAGCTCATCCCTCTCTCCTCTGATCTAGCAATTTGTCAATGCCTTCATTCTGGAACAAACAAATGGCCTTGGGTTTTTATCAACATATATATTTTCTTAAGAATAAGAATAGTGTTTTATTCATCTTTGCATTGCAAGAGGCTAGGACAATGCCTGACATGTCTTTGGCATTCAGTAAATTATTTTTAAATAAAGGAAAGGAGGAAAGAAAGAAAGAGTTAAAGTTATTATTGTTTAATTCAGTTTTACTGTAACAGGCAAACCCATAGTTTTTTAAGTTAAAAAAGGAAAAGGCCGTAGGCACTTGGAACACATTACTCCAAAGAGCCAGTCTGAGCTGAGCTGGCCCTCCAGGCAAGAGGAATCTCTCAACTACTTTTAACAATTGTAATTTCAAGATTTCTTGGTATTAAAACAATAAAGGGGTCAACCTTTTCTTTCTTCTAGTACATATCAATAATACAGAGGTATTCCTAAGGAAAATTTATTAACTAATTTTAAAATGAATTACATGTGCCTACGTAATCAATATAAGGATTTTTCTTGGTTTGGATCTTTATAGAAAAATTATAACTGGTCTTAATAGGAATTGGAAATAAATCCTAGTCAGGTGTCATAAAATTTCAACATAAATGACTAAAAAGTAATTACCAACCCAAGACAGAAAAAAGAAATGGTAGAAGGGGAGGGAAATAGATAGATATAAGAAAAAAACAAGATTTGGAGGCTTTGAAACTTCCTCAATATGGTGGTCAACTGGGTCTAGGCTGACTTCCTGACTCCTTCACAAGATATCACTACGTTTAGGGGTAAGATTAAGTTTGCGATGGGACTATGTCCAGTTCCCTTTCTTATCTTTTCCTTCACATCCAAGTGTCCAGGTATTTTTGCTGTTGGTCTCTCCATCCTCCCCTGGTCTCAACCTTTCTGTGAGCCTCTGAAGTGACCCAGGCCCGCAAGTCTCCTTTTCTCCACATTACAGCATTACAAACCCGTGGCTTTCCAGAAGCTCTCATCTAAAGCAAACTGCTAAGCAAATCCACACTAGGGTGCAGCCCTCCCAGGGGGTTTCACATTTGAAAAGAGGTCAGCAAGTTAACCAAAATACATTTCTAAGGGATAGAATTTCAAGGGGTGTGAGAAAGTGAAGTGTGAAATTTCATGCCTCTGGAGGGAAGCAACGTTAGCCTTGGAAGTCTTCTCAGTTCAGGCACTTCTCAGCCATGGGTTTTTGCCGCCAGGTTTCCTGTCACCCGGGGAAATGGAAGGGACTGGAGGAAATAGTGCTGCTGGAGCTGGTGGGGCAAGACCTGGCCGCAGATGGTTACAGACACGTGGTAAAAAATGGTAGCACACAGTGAAGCGTGCAGCGCTTAAATCGGCTCGATGTTGGTATCTAAGCATTTCGTCTACAGTTATAAATAATATTCCCTGAAGCCCATCTTTTAAAAATGGTTATTGGAGTATAGTTGATTTACAATGTTGTGTTAGTTTCTGTTGTACAACGAAGTGCATCGGTTATACATATACATATAACCACTCTTTTAGATTCTTTCCCATATAGGTCATCACAGGGTATTGAGTAGAGTTCCCTGTGCTATACAGTAGGTCCTTATTAGTTATCTATTTTATATGTAGTAGTGGGTATATGTCCATTCCAGTCTCCCAGTTTATGCTCCCACCCTCTTCAGCCCTGGTAACCATAACTTTGGTTTCTACCTCTGTGACTCTATTTCTGTTTTGTAAATAAGTTCATTTGTATCATTTTTTGTAAGAGTCCACATACAAGTGATATTCTGATTGTTGCTGTGAAGCAGAAGACATAGGGGAAAGGTCATACGTTCTCAGTGAGCCACGAGTTTTTATTTCAACTGGAGTGTAAACTATGCCTTTTTCAATGCCAAGCAAGTCTCTTAAAAGAGGGATGCAAAATCACTGTAAAAAGACCTCGAGATGTTGACTAGGATAAAATCATAGAATCTGGTGTTGGGGGCAACTTAAGATCATCCTCCCTCTGACTTTTACAAGTTGCTATCACTTGAAGAAATGAGAGCACAGGGTAAAGGCAAGAATTTTGTCTTAGGAACCAAAAAACCTCAGTTATTCTCTAGGTCGCACTCCTGTTTGCATGATGTCAGGCAAGTCACTTTTTTTCTATAAGGGGTGGTAAACTGGTAGTGAAAAGCCAAGATTCAGGGCAAACATATGTTTTGGTTTTCCTACAGCATTTCCTCCTAAAAATCTGGATATCCAGTTTCTGTTGGAAAAAAAAAAACTGTGTGTGTGTGGGGGGGTGATAATCATTTGATCTTGGGCCTGCATTTTCTGTGACACTTGACCAGAGCTGGGTAGTACCATCCCTTTGAGCTTTGTGCCATCTTGGTGGCCACTGTCCTCACCACTCTCTACTCTTATCCTGGCCCATCGCTTTCATTCATTATCTGTATTTGGAAGGCGCGGAGATCGCTGAATTAGACATCATGTATCAACATTACTGTCTGTAAAATGGGCAGTGGGGAGGGTGACAAATGATGCTAGTAAAGTAGTTTCCAAATTTAGTTGATGATAGAAATAATGGAACATCTCGATAAAAATACAAATTCTTGAGCCCAACACGTGTAGATTCTCAGTGGATATGGGATGCAGGGAGGGGGATCTCTGATTTTTTTTTTTTTTTTCCAAAGTTCTGCAGTTTACGCCAGCAATTAGCTAGGGTTAGAATCCTGACTTAAACGATCTCTAAAATTCTATCAATCCAACTCACCCCAGAATTCTAGTTTGATAAGTCCTTTTCAGGTCAATGGACTTCAATGCACTTAAGGCTCTGGTGTAATTATTAAATCCAATTAGCCACTGAGTTAAATTATTTTCAATTAGCCTTAGGCTATTTACCAGAACATCCCCCAACCTGAGATCTGAATAGGAACAAAGGGACCTGGGAAGTGAATACCACTCATCTATCACTGCCACATTGAAGTGACTCATTCACACAGCAGGTAAAAATTCCCACAGCCTGCTCCCTCTTCTGAGGATATACATATTAAAAAAAAAGTCAGGGAAGAGAGGAACTTCTTATCAATGCACCATTTGAGTGTAAATAACAGAAGGGATATTCAGGATTAAGGGTACTCTGATAAAAGGCACATTTTTACACAGGCCTTTTTAACTTGTGTTCAGGACAGTTTCCTAGAAACTTCAAAATAACAGGAAGGATTTAAATTTGATGCAGTGGGGTCTTTAAAAATTCGGCACAAGTCTTTCTGTTCTTTCAACTCGCCCTTCAAGGTATCACAATGTGAGAGAACGCAGACTTTGAGTTCAGACTGCCTAATATCAGAAAACTGTGGACTGATGTCTGTAGACAAGAGGCTTGGGGAGCTAAGTGGTTTCTATGGAGATGGGAATTAGTGAGGGAGTGCTTTCCTTTTGATTATTCTCCATCTTAATAGGGACCATTTATCTTTTTCTGAAGGAATAAGGACATCTTTGGGAACAATAGCAAGGCTTGAGTGAGACTGTTCCATGTTAACTATCTTAAAATATCAAACCCCTGCTTCTTTCAATAATAAATCATGAGGTCTTGGATGGTGGCCTTTGCCCAAGTAGTCTGACTTGATTTTGTCTCATGACAAAATCAGGAAATCCATCTGAGTTTGGTATGATTTATAATATTTCAAATATTAGTGTATTATTTTAAAGCTGAGATGTATACTCAGTATTTGTAATGATAATAGCTTGAATTCATATTTAGTCTCTGGACAACACATAATGCTTTCAGTTATATCTGAGAAGTAAGAGATATGAACCAACATTCCTATTTTTTCAAATGGAGAAACTAAAACATAAACAACAGACGTGATGTTTTTCATAATCTGTGGAAAACGAATATGAGGATATATATAATGTTTCTGGAATCCAAATTTAATGACTTTTCTTTTTGCATTCCCATGAACATTTTTTCTTTTCTTATTCTTTGCTAATACATAACTGTAACACAGTTGAATTAAATAAAAATGTATAAAGTAAAAAGTGAAAGTTACACAAATTCCACTACCCAGAGTTAGCAACTGTTGTCTCTTTAACTGATATCTTCCCCAATTTTTTTCGTAGCCTATATATATATACACAGATATATGGATGATTTATTTCCTTACATTTTATAAAAATGAGCTCCTATACAGTTCGGAAACTTTTTATCTTGACAATATATCATGGACTCTTTTTTTTTTCTTCTGTGTCAGCACATCTAGGTCTACATCTTTCTGCCTTTTTTTTTTTTTTTAAATGGGTGCCTGATAATTCATTACACGGTTGTACCATTATTTATTTAATCATTTTCTTATTTGGGACATTTAAGTTGTTTTCTCTTTTTTTTTTTTTTCCTTCTCTTCCTCCTCCTCCTCTTCTTCTTTTTTTTTTCTAAGAATATATTTTTTAAAAATTTTAAAAATTTTAATTGGGGTATAGTTGATTTACAATGTTGTGTTAGTTTCAGGTGCACAGCAAAGTGAATCTGTTATACAAATACATATACACTCTTTTTTAGATTCTTTTCCCATATAGGCCATTACAGAGTATTGAGTAGAGTTCCCTGTGCTATACAGCAGGTCCTTATTGGCAATCTCTCCTCCTCTTCTTTTTCACAAATAATGTTGCTTTAATTTACATTTAGAAGTTTGATAAGTCTATCAATATGTCCTTTAAACAGGAACCAGTTTTCATTGCAGCAAAACCTCTAAGAAGGTGCATTCTCAACACGCTGATGTAACAATACACTGGATGGTTTTAATGAAAAAAAAAATCCTTTTAATGCTATAGTGAAAAGTGGTAACTCATGGTCCCAATATATACTTCTTTGAATATTAGTGAGTTCTTTGATTCACTTTGAACCCTTTTTTTCCCCACTTTAAAAAAAAATTGAAATATAGTTGATTTACAATGTGTTAATTTCTGCTGTACAGCAAAGTAATTCAGTTACATGTATATATACATTCCTTTTAATATTCTTTTCCATTACGGTTTATCGCAGGATATTGAATATAGTTGCCTGTGCTATACAGTAGGATCTTGTTGTTTATCCATTCTACATATAATAGTTTGCATTTGAATGCTGGAACCTTTTAATCCTAGGGGTTCTTAACCTTCCTTTCACATTGAATCTCTTAGAGGATTTGTAAAATTTCTGATGTTCAGGCCAAGGCTACAATTAAATCACAACCTCTAGAGTCAACTGCCAGGCATCAGTATGTTTCAGAGCTCCCCAAATGAGTCCAGTGTGCGTAGCTGGCTTCAGGACCCAGTGCTCAGAAGGCACCCAGGCCTGATTCAAGGCTCTGCTGTCACTGTCTTGAAATTCATAATAATTTTATCTTTGACATTGTGTTTTTTATGTTAAGTTTGATGGGACCAGAGAGCATGCCATTCATGTATAACCTCCCTGATGCCCCATGAGCACTGAACTGTGGTGGACCCACGATGTATGGGAATTCAGTGAGGTGTGAGATACAAAGTGAGTACAAGTTAAGCGTGTTACATCTACTCCTGAGTAAGTGGGGGAGATGACAGCCCAGGGAAGCTTCTCTCTCCAATCAAACCAGAACTTGCTTCCAATGCAGAAGGAGGACAATGATTTCTTAAGAACTACAAGGAACCCTATCACACCATCTCTTACTTACATCACTTCCCTATATTAGCCATTTCATTTACACTGCAACTTTCTCTTGCTTGGAAGGAAAGGGACTGCTAAGGCAAAACTTTTCTTTTTAGACCTTCCTTATTCATCAGGAGATAGAGAGTGTTGGTAATAAAAATAAAATATGTGCTATGAAATACAAATTGTGTATTTTTGGTGATTCTACGTATGCGCTGAATGCTCTTATATTTGCTTTTAAGCCTAGCGTTGTACAATATAAAGAAAATGACAAAATTTTATAATAATTTGAGGTTTAAAATTTTCTTTACTTAGAACATCCTTAAATACCAAATAAAACACACTTTTACCAGTCAAGAGAGAGAATGTGGAAAAAAACCTCAGTGCTTTAGTACCCTTTTTCCTATGTTTGAACAACGAGCCCTACATTTTACTTTGCATTGAGCTCCACAAATTATGTAGCCAGTCCTGCCAATGTATAGTCAAGTTTGAGAATCCATTTAGGACCTAATCCTTACCTTACATTGTATAAAGTTCTCTTCCCCTTCTACTTGGTCTCCAGTGCTGTTGTGTTTTGTTGTACTTCAGTTGCTTATGGTTTACTTTACAGGAATGTAAATTTTTCCACCCTACAAGGCACCTAGAAATCTAGGAGCTGTGAAGAGTCTAGAAACATATGTGTATAATTGCTTTTCTGATAGAAAGATAAATTGTAGAATTCAAAGTAATTCAGTTTATATTTTTTAATATGGTTATAGGAGATATCGTATCACTCTCAATAGATTATAAACTCCGTAAAGGCATGATTTTTGTCCCCATCCCAAGAATTACTAGCATGCCAAACATATAGCAGATGCTCCAGAAATATTGCTGAATTCATTAATCACCAAGTTTGCAAAATCTAGTTTTTTAATATTTAAGGTTACTCTTCTCACACATTTGTGCATTCCAGTGATAACCTAACTGCTATCTGATCACCAATTCATCTTGACTAGTGCTTTTGCTGTGCGTTCTTAGTTCTCACTCTGTATCTTGAAGTAGCTTTATTATCTCTTATTGACACTTCATTTCATGGCTCACCTCCTGTCCTTTGTGGTCATGGTAAAGTCATCTTTGAGGAGTATTTTTAAAAGATCTTATTGGTAAAATCTAGTTGTTTATTTGGAGATTTGTGATGAGCTTGCAGATCTCCAGCAGAGGAGGAGAATCAGATGTATACAATGAACATTAGGAGTGTTGTCCCAGGGAGAAGTCATGGGCCATGCACCACAGGTGACCTTGTCCTCAAGCTGACCCCTTTGCTGGGAAGACCTAGAGTGGAAGCAGCAAGGTAGGACTCCCCCCCTCCTGCACCTGGGCCTGCACCTGTTTCAATAGACTTGTAGCTGGTGAGAGTAAGGATAGCAGAAGAAGCTTCTCTGGGAAAAGGTGATAAGGATCTAAAGCTGATTCACTTCATTATAAAGCAGAAACTAACACACCATTGTAAAGCAATTATACTCCAGTAAAGATGTTAAAAATAAAGTGAAGGAAATTGGTAGGAAGTGTGGGAATCTATCAAACAAAATGATAGACCAAATATATATATATATATATATATAAAAAACACACACACATATATATATGATATATCTATCTATCTATATATGAGTAATTTCCAAAATTCTGAAGTAACAAAATTAAAATGTCTGTCCATTAAGATCTTTTGGGCTGCCTGTCCCTAAGCATATTTTCAGAACCTTCTTAAAGAGATGGAAGTTGAATTATTGCCTAAGACTCTGTCAGCATCAGGACATGGAGGCCCTATGCACTTAGACAGTAAACTTGAGATTTTGGCATTACATAATCAGATCAAGTGGTGCTGGCCTCATGGAAATTAAAGAGAAGAGGATTATATTTAGCTTATTTTCCGACTAGTCTTAGTGAGCATCACAGACAAGGATATTAATTTTTAAAATGAAAAGTAGACTGTTTACCATGCACAAAAGATCATTTGTGCTACCCAAATCTATGCTAATCTCCATTCCAAATCCCTTAGCAACTGTTACTTGGTTGGAAAGGTTTAATTTTCATGAAAGGAAGAAAAGTTTCAGAAGTTGTTGCAGTGAAATGTAGTTTGGGAGAATTGAGTTGTTATTAAAGATATTAAAAATTACATAAAGAGATAAAATGGTTGTTTAACATGAGTTTGAATTATTCTTGAAATGCACCAAAATCTTCCTAAATCTGCTACTCAAATTAGGTGCTTTAATTCCTGCATTGTCACACAACATAGTAAATAATAGAAAGAGAAAAGTATAGCAGAACAGCATGTGAATTGGAGATAGAAAAGGCTTCCCAGAGTTTTCTTTAAGTAAACATTTATTCATTCATTTTCTCACTCAACAAGTGGTACATGAGTATCTCTCTTGTACTAGATTCCAGGCATAGAGAGGAGAATAGATCTAGTGCCTGGCCTGAAGAGCGTTTATAATCTAGTGGGAATATGAATTTATAAACTGATAAATGTATGAAATATAATCATTGTTATGATGGAGTTACGAGGAATTTTACACAGCTGAAAACTTAAGTGGAACTGGGCATACACCCAGAGAAAACCATAATTCAAAAAGACACATGCACTCCAAAGTTCATTGCAGCACTATTTACAATAGCCAGGTCATGGAAGCAAACTAAATACCCATCGACAGACAAATGGATAAAGATGTGGTACATATATACAATGGAATATTTCTCAGCCATAAAAAGGAATGAACTTGGGTCATTTGTAGAGACATGGATGGATCTAGAGACTGTCATACAGAGTCAAGTAAGTCAGAAAGAGAAAAACCAATGTTGTATATTAACGCATACATGTGGAATCTAGAAAAATGGTACAGATGAACTGGTTTGCAAGGCAGAAATAGAGATACAGATGTAGAGAACAAACGTATGGACACCAAGGGGGGAAAGCGGTGGGGGAGGGGGTGATGGGATGAATTGGGAGATTGGGATTGACGTGTATACACTGATGTGTATAAAATGGATAACTAATAAGAACCTGCTGTATTTTAAAGAATAAAATAAAATTCAAAAAAAAAACCCAAGTGGAATGGAAAATTTCTAGGAAAAAAATATAACATACTATTATTGAATCAAGAAGAAACAAACCATATTGTATCAGCAGTTAAAAATATAACAACAACAACAAGAAAAACAAAGAAAAAAAACCCATGCAAGATCCAGGCCATTTATAGGCACATTTTCCCAAACATTTCAGGAATAGATAATTCCTATATTTTGCAGCATGTTATAAATAAGTCTTTGTTATATATATTCATTAGTGAATAAATAAAGAGAATAAGCAAAGAGGGAATGCATCCCATCTCTTTTTATGAGGCTAATATAATCTTGATAATAAAACCAGACAAGAACAGAACAAGAAAGGAAAATTACGATCTAATACCATTTATGAAATAGATGTTCATATTAGATTCATATATATATGTTTGTGTATGGATGTGTATCTGAGTATGTGTGTATAATATAATGCTTCATAATCAAGTTGGGTTTAGTCTGGGAATATAAAGAAGGCTTAAAATGAAAGAATTTATTGATGTAATTCTCTACATTAAATACTCAATGACACTAAACAATGGATTATCTCAGTAGATGCAGAAAAATCATCTGATAAAACTCTGCTTCCTTTCATTATAAAAACTCTCTGTGGGGGACTTCCCTGGCGGTCCAGTAGTTAGCACCCCGCGCTTCCAATGCAGGGGGCGCGGGTTCGATCCCTGGTCGGGGAACTAGGATCCCACATGCTGCACGGGGCAACAAAAAAAAAAAAGAAAAATTAGAAAAAAAACTCTCTGCAAAATAGAAATAGCAGTGAATTTCTTTTACTTGATAAAAAGTATTCATCAAAATTCTGTAGCACACTGAACGATGAACAGAAGAATTTCCTTTGAAGTCAGGAACAAGAGCAGCAACCTTGCTCATCATTGTATGGAGGTATAAGCTAGTTGTAGTAAAACCAGGAAAAAAAGGCATGAAGGTTGAAAAAACAAGCCAACACTTTCAATATTTACATATTTGTGATTAAAACCCAAGAGGATCAGAGAGAATCTTATTAGAACTAATAAGCAAATTTGACAAAGATTCTGAATAAAATACCAGTATACAAAAACCATTTATATTAACATACCACAGCCACAAATAAACAGAAAATATAATTTATAATGTTCTTTTTTATAATCGCAATAAAAACTCTGATGGGCCTAGGAATAAATCTAACAAAAGACATGGAGTAGTTTCAGCTGCGAGAAAAAGAAAATCATATCTAAATCATGAGGACATTTATTGTTTAGTGAAGAAAATGTCTGAACGTTTGCTTTGGCAGCTCAGCGCCGTTGGCCATGTTCTGGGCCCTTTGCACTGGTTTTGCTCGGCCATCAGGGCTGGCTTTGTGGGCATGAGATCTGTCAAATCAAACCGGGGTCCACACTCAGAAGGTCTCTGTGCTTGGTTTAGTGCTCTGCTGTTTGGAAAGTCTTGATAATTTTATATTTGAATTTGTGTTTAGTAAATGGCATCCAATGGGACCGTGGCACAAGTGTGTGAGCAGAGGAGGTATGTATAAGTTGCGTGTTTCATTCCTTGCATCATCTCTGTGATATCCCGCAAGCACAGAATTCCGGTGGACCCACAATGCATGGGAATTCAGTGAGACTCAAAGTGAGGACCAGTTAGGCGTGTTCCATCTGACTGAAGCAGGGAGATTACAGCCCAGGGAGGCTATATTTTTCCATTCAAACCAGAACTTGCTTCAGATCCAGAAAGGAGGCAGTGACATTCTGAGAGACACGGACAACCAAGGGTCCCTATCATATCCTCTCTTACTTCCATCACTTCCCTGTATATTAGCCATTTCATTTATACTGAAAAAGATGACATAGGAGAAAAGTGAAAGATAGGGCTACCCACTGTATCTTTTCCTTTCAGTCCTTCCTTACTTATCAGTAAGTCCAAGGTAGAGAGTGTTGGTTGAATGTGTGCAAATAGAGACATGAAATAAAGACAACTGAGTTAGTCTTGTGCAGAATTTCTACTGTTCTGGTAAGAATGAAATACGTATGCATGTCCAAGCTATGAAATACAAATTACGTAATTTCGGGTTTCTGCAAATCAGTTGAATACTCTTATATTTGCATTTAAAACTGGCATTGCATGATATAGAGAAAATGGTAAAATTCATGCTAACCATTTGAGGTTTTAATTTTTCTTTACTGAGAACTCTATTAAACTGCAAATAAAAAAATATCATAGCAAAGCAAGAGAGAGTAGTACCTTTAACAGCGCTTTATCCCTGCTCTTTGGACAAGGGGCCCTGTATTTTCAGTTTTGTATCGGGCCCTGCAAATTATGTAGCTGGCTCTGTCTGCCATCCTTAGCTGATTGCTTGCCCTCCATCTTCCCCCCTGTAAGAGTTGTCCCATAATTGCCAGACTGCTTTCAAAGGTCCAGGCATCAAGTCTACAGCTGAGGCAGAAAAAAGATGGAAGAGTTGGTGACAGCAAGCTTTTCTATTATAGTCATTGCCTTTATCAGGAAGTTAAAAGTCTTTCCAGAAGAGTTCAGCTAACTCTGGACCCCATGGATACTTTAAGTTGCAAAATGAATGGAACAGTCAACATCTGGAAAATAGGATAGAAACAGCCAAGCTGATATCTGGCTACAAATACTGCCGAAGCCAGGGGTTGGTAGACATTTTTTGTAAAAAAGCTAGGTATGCTTCGGTGGCCATCTCTCTGGTCAGACACGTGATGCAACGAGTCACGTTTGCTGCTCTAGTGTGCAAGTAGATATAGACAACATGTAAATAAATGGGCGTGGCTGTGTTCCAAGAAAAGCTTCTCTACATAAACAGGAAGTGGACAGATCTGGCCTGTGGGCTGTAATTTGCCAACTCCTGCATAGAGCTTCGTTTTGCTTTGGTTGCTAAATGATGGACCACGGGGTGACGATAGTAAGTAGGTGCCATTTACTGACTATCTACCGCATGTTCATCACCTGAGGCTAGGCTTGTTGCCATCTCTAAAAAATATTTGTATTTTGTTATCAAGGAAGAAAAGATAGAAGTTTGCTGGGAAGGCAAGTAGCAGAATCTGCTACAACATAAATGAAGACTTGATTGAAAGGAAATTTACAAATGCATAGATGGAAAGGCTTAATATTATGAAGATGTCACTTTTCTCCAAATTTATCCATCAATGTCATGCAATTCCAATTAAAATTCATGCAGATTTTTCATGGAATATGACCAGCTGACCTTAAAATTCATATGGAAAAACAAAGGATTAAGAATAGCCTATACAGTTTTGAAAATGGGTAATAGAATTAACAGGGGAATTTGCCCTACCAAATGTCGATACTTGTTATAAAGCTGAACTAATTAAGATAGTGGTATTGTTTCTGGTCTAGAAAAACAAACTCATCGGCAGAAGAGAAGGTTCAGGAACAGATCTGTGCCTGTTTGGTAGAGGAAGCATTACAAACAGGGAAAGGATGGAGGATTCACTACATAATGCTGGGGAGAATTAGTTATTTCATCAGAAAATAATTAGATTCCTACCTTATCCTAATCACAAAAATAAACTCCAGGTCACGTAAAGACATATATGTAAAAAGCAAAATGTTAATGATCTTGGTAGAAATTTAAACTTGAGGTTAAGAAAGATTTTAAAAATAAGAAAGAAAAAGGAGTATTTTGATGAATCTGTTTGCATTAATATGAAAAACTTTCATAGAACGAAAGACATCAGAATCAAAGTAAAAAGACATTCCAGGGAGTGGTGGACTTTAGTAAAGCATAGAATGAAAAAACGGTTAGGTCTGGAATATATAAAAACAATTGGAGAAAAGTGGGTGAATGATGTGAACCAGAAATTCTCCAGAAGAAGGACCCTGAGAGGCCCACAAACATATGAAATTGATTCCCAGTCTTGCTAGTATCAGGGAAATGGAAATTAAACAACAATCAGAGTTCATGTCATACCCATTAGATAGGCAGTCAGTTTTTAAAAAGTGACAATTCAGGAGTTGGCAAGCACGTGGAACAAAGTTCTCAACCACTGCTGGTGGGATTATAAACTAGCACAACTAATGGTGGTGATCGTTTTGTAATGTATAGAAATGGCGAATGACTATGTTAGGCAACAGGAGCTAAAATAGGGTTGTAGGTCAACTATACCTCAGCAAACAACAGATAAATTCATAGAAAAAGAGATCAGATTTGTGGTCATCAGAGGAAGGGTGTAGGGGGAAGAGAGATTGGATGAAGGTAGTCAAAAGGTACAAATTTCCAGTTATAAGATAAATAAGTTACTAGGGAAGTAATGTACAACATGATTAATACAATGAACACTGCTGTATGTTATATATGAAAATTGCTGAGAGTAACTCCTAAGAGTTCTCATCACAAGGAAAAAGGATTTTCTTTTATTTTGTATCTGTATGAGAAGATGAATCTTCATTAAACTTCATCATGCTTATTCATTAAACTTATGCAGTGCTGTATGTCAACTATATCTCAATACAACCGGAGGGAATAAAGAGTAAAAAAAAAAAAAAAAAAACTAGCATAACTACTCTAGAAGGAAAATTGGTAAAGATAGTAATGTTAAGGATGTACTTGCTGGTTGACGTATGTATGTAGTACACACACACACACACACACACACACACACACACACACACACACACACACACTAGGGTAATAATTCTCTGTCTGACACATCCAACAGTCCCTTTTTATAACAACATCACCCTCTTTTTGATTCCGGACAGAAGTCAGTATAATGCCATTACCTAAATATAAAGGAGAAATAACATCATAAAATACGTATTTCAATATGTAGGTGCTTGGGAATAATGAGGAAGTACATGCCTGCATAGATCATGTGAATGGGATTTTTAAAAGTACAGGCTTGCTTTGGTCACTCAAAAGTTCCATTACTATTGGTGATGAAATTTTCCAAAATGGCAAACGACTATTAATGAAGCTGTGAACAAAATATAATCTTGCCTCAATTTACATAGTAGTTATATTGAACATCCAGGGTACATGAACAATAGTTTGTGTTCATATGTATAAGAAGGAATAAGGTTCTAGGCTTGGATTACTTATAGACAGGTTTTTCATTTACACAAAACTCTTACTGTAGGATACGTGACAGGTCTTTGTGCTGTTGGCTTCAGCACAGGAAATGCCAGGAGTGCCACCCAATCATTGTGACAACCAAACTCTCCCTGACAAAATGCTGAATTGTTTCCTAAGGGGTGATCCTGCCCCACTGGAAACTACTGTTCAAGAAAACCTCTTATGTGGACGCAGGGAGAAACGTGAAGGCATTTTCGTTGCTATTAATACATTCTTAGTAATAGCAAATAATTGGAAACAATCTAAACATCCATTGACACAACAATAGTTTATCTATCTATCTATCTATCTATCTATCTATCTATCTATCTATCATCTATCTGTATCTATCATCTATCTCTCATCTATGTGTGTGTGTGTGTGTGTGTGTGTGTGTGTGTGTGTGTAGTTTTGGTATACTCATATAATGAAATTTCACATTTTGAAGTTATTATTTCATTAGCACAATGGATATAGCTCAAAAACATAATGTGGTAAGAAAAAACAAGTTGCAGAGTACTACAAATAATATGGCACCATTTATATAGAGCTTTAAAACATTTATAACAATAGTGTATTTTAACGTATAACTGATATTTAGCAAAACCATAAAAAATGTGCATGGGAATGGAAACATCCAATTCTGGGTAGTGGTTACATCTGGGGAGGGAGGAAAAGAAATGTAATGGGTTAGGGGTGGATAAACAGTGGAATTTAGCTGCATTCCCTAATGTTTTAGTTCTTAAAAACAAATAAGAGGTTTAAAGCAAATATTGCAAAATATATCTCTGTATATTTGGCAGAACTGATTGATGTTATTTTTTCTCTAGGATTTTTTGTTTGTTTGAAAATCGTTCATAATACCAATTTTAACTGCCCTTTGATGGTAGCCTTTGACATTTTACAGGATGTATCCACGTCTTGTTATTTCTATGGGTGCAAAATGATATAATTGTGAGTCTCTTCCAGGCATTCTTCCTTTTTGAGCCTCCAGCTTGAGAACGAGGCTCATTTAGACCCGGCAAATAGAGCGCTAAGAATCGCACTGCTTCCCATAACTGGGTGAGGTTTGGGACAGTTTGACTGTCTTAAGCTGTATGATGGTTCCTCTTGGGACAGCGACACTTGGGTGTCCCGTGACTGGGACCGCACTTCCTCTCTGGTTCCCTGACTGCTGCTGGGGTGGCAGCCTGTCCTGAATCGAGCTTTCTTGGCCAGACCCTGATGTTGCAATGTCTGTTCTCTCTGCTCTGCACTGTATTACACCAAACCAGATGGCTCTCCTGCCGTCCCATCTTCATAGCTAACTCTCCTTAGGAGCTCTTTTGCCCCACCATGAAGGTAGACCATCTCGTGCTGCAAAACCAGCCAGGATCAAGTGTGATTTGTCACACTCCGCAGCCCTCTGCCACAGATCACCCTTTTGGAACCTACTTACCACTTTGTTAGTGTCTGTGTCTATTCTTATCACGCTCCACAGCCAGACTGCCTGGACCATCCGTTATTAAAACAAGAGCTTAAAATAAGCTTGCATTTGGGGAACACGGAGGGCTCATTTATTCTTTAGGTCTCCAAACAAAGTACATGCAGAAAGATCTGAATGTGGTGTTATGTACATTGGGATTACAACTATCAATTGTGAGTAATGTTACATGTACTTTATTGTTTAGTGGTCAAGAAATAAAAACTTTAAAATATTATTTTCTTTTATAAATTAGAATTAACTACAGGTTGTCCACTATCATCATAGAAAATGCTCACTTGCTTTACAATGTCATTTCTTGATAAAGGAGGAGAAGTTGTAGAATTACAGTAGTTGGCGATTCTATTCTTCTAGCTCTTTGGGTTAAAAACTTGGAATCATCCTTGACAGTTCTCTTTCACCCATACCTCAAATCTAATTCATTAGAGAGTCCATCATATTACATCCCAAATCCGACCACACCTCACCATGGCCACGCTGCTGCCCTGGTGCAGGCTGCCATCATCTTTCTCCTGGGCTATTGTAGCAGCCTTCTCCTAGGGGCACCCCTGCCTCAGCCCTTGGCCTCCTAGAGCTATTGCTCCTGGGTGGATAGATCACACCACTCCTTGCTGTGAATACTCCATTGGATTCTTACCTTAATCACAATTAAAAGAAATCTCAAACCTCATCTCCTCCTTCTGTTCTGTAGGGCCACTGGCTTCCTCATTCTTTCTCAGACACATGAAGCTCCTGCTTCAGAGCCTGTGCTCTTGTTTCCTCTGAGCTCATCCCCCCAGATGTCTGTGTGGCTACTTCTTCTCTTCCTTCTGGTCTCTTCTCAAATGTCACCCCATCAGAGTGGGTGTGCATGGTGACTCTACCTAAAGTAGCACCCCGCCACCCATAGTCCCCTCTAACTCCCATCCCTGTTTAATTTTTTATAACACTTTCAACTCCTGCCATGTTACATTTCTATATATTTATGTCTTGTCCCCTTAGACCAGGGACTTTAGCTCCTAAAGCAGAACCAACACACAATAGCAGTGGGTGAGGTTGGCGAATTGAGTATAGTCCTGGTTATATCCTTGAGTCAGGTCTCCCACATGAGTGACATCTAATTTGTGTGTGTGTGTGTGCATGTGTGTTCCAAACCAATATTATAAGGTAGTATGCAGCAGGTGCTTTATTTGATGCCAGAAAATCCATGACTCTTTCTTTGTTTTTAAGTGACAATACAGCAGGTGGATTTATTGGCTCCGAAGGCAGCTAGCTGATGTGCCCTTCCTGCCACTCCCACTGAATACTCTTGGAAGCATAAAAACTGATGTAGAGTTCCAGCAACACTGGAAACTAGGAATATCAAATAATGAATTACCAGACACTGGGAAGAATTTCAGTAACCACAACACAGATGGGGCTGAATTGACAAACCATTAGTGGCTGACACGTACTTTGAAAGTGCTGAAATAGAACAGCAGGGTGAGACAGGAAAAGGTCAGGGTACCCAGGTGTCCAGCTTGGAAGCTGATAGTCCGTATGCGCTTTCTGCCAATGGAATAAAGATGAGATATAAAAATGCCCATTAAAAAAATTAAGACGGTTTCATTATCATATGATTTACATTCATTGCCATGCAGCATATTGTTTTATTTTGTCTGATACTTATAAGTATAGAAGATATACTTATAATATGTAACATATAGTATTTTATGCAGAAGCTGTAACATGGGCTGCTCTTAACATAGTTTGTAGATTGTGTATTTTTGATCTATACCTTTTGTGGATGTGTTTCAGTCTACACATCTTTATCAGGTGTGCCTGGTATTTTTGCTGAAACCACACGGCAATTCTAAGAAAGATGGGAAAAGATTTCCCACTATGCCAGGTCTTTGGCCAATTCAGAGCTGAGGCAAAGCAGAGGCACCTTCACTGTACCACACGGCCAGTGCTGTCTGTGGGTGGCCGCATCTGTGTTCAAGGCCAGCTTCATGAGTATGCGACCTGTACAATTACACGGGGCCTCACGCTCAGAAGCTCTTGGTTTGCTGCTCTGCTGGTGTCATCTTGAAATTCTTAAGACTTTTACATTTGAACTTGTGTTTTATAAGAAACAATGGAGCATGTGTGTGAAGAGAGGAGATACAAGCGATGTGTCCGCTATTTACTGCCACGCCATCCTCATACAGCCTTCTTCATGCCCCAGGAGCACAGAACTCCAGCGGACTCACAGTGTGTAAGAGTTCAGTGAGACTCAAAGAGCACAAGTAAGTGTGTTATGTTGAGTAAGTGAAGAAGATGACAGCCCCAAGAGGACACTCTCTCCGCTGGAACTTGCTTTGAATGAAGAGAGAAGCAATGCTGTCCTAAGAAGTATGAACACCTAGGGACCACTAGCATATCCTTTCTTACTGTTAATGGGCTGCCTTGTGTGCCTCCCAAATTCATATGTTGAAGTCCTAACCCCCAGTACTGCAAAATGTGACTGTATTTGGAGATAGGGTCTTTGAAGAGGTAATTAAGTTAGATGAGGCCATCAGTGTGGGCCCTAATCCAAGCACATTACAAGAAGAGAAATTTTGACACAGACGTGGAAAGACATAGGGAAGACTGTCTAAAGACCTAGGGAGAAAGCACCTGCAAGCCACGGAGAGAGGACTGAGAAGAAGCCAACTCTGACATCTTGATCTTAGACTTCCGCCTCCAGAACTGTGAGAAAAGTATCAGTTGTTGAAGCCACCCGGCCTTCAGTGCTTCGTTATGGCAGCCCGAGCAAACTGATATACTCACCATGTTACTTCCCTGTATTCGCCAGTCACTTATGCTGAAAATGATGATATAGAGGAAAGGGAAAGATAAAGCAACCCATAGTTCCTTTTCCTTTAAGTTCGTTTTCACTCATCGGTAAGCCAAAGGGAGAGAGTGTTAGTTGAATGTGCATGAATCAAAGAGTGAAATTAAAACGGCTGAGTTAATTTTTTGCTGCACTTCCATTGTTCTGATTAAGATACACACACATGCATGTATTGCTTTGTTAATATTAAGCATTCAATGATGCAGTAAATGTAAAATGCTTCCTTCAGCGTCTATACAAAATTGATGATAACTAAAACCATTTTAATTTGGGCTTGGGTCTAATCAATAAAAACGAATGAAAATAGAAAAAGTCTCCCTTAAAAGCAAATACAGATAATGTTAAGTGATGCAATATTAAGTTTAAAGTCATATATCATATTAACAGAAATCTCGAAGTTAATGGAAGGAGTAGGTTAAGGACAGGTTCTAACATTTTTCCTCTTGTATGGGGACTATCAAAGATATTTTTTTCAACCTTGATTCAGATAAACAGAGAATTTGATTACCTCTTTTGCTCTGGATCCAAACCCTCTTGCCTTTCTAAGTACGTTACTTTATTTCCCTCTCTCCTAAGCTATTGTGTGTTCTTTCTACCGGATAATTTCCATCAGCAGGCACGTACATTCTAGTGCCTCCATTCAGAAAGCAGACACAAAATCAAAACAAAGCAAGTGCTGTCTTGACCCAGCATCCTCATCAGTTTCCTTTGATGGCTTTTCCACCTTTACCAACCTTTAAAGTTTAAGGCCCCTCGACATCTGGGCCCGATCCCTCTTATCTTCCCTCCTTTCCCCCGGCTCTCCTCCCTTATCCTTTCTTTTCCTTTCGGTTTCTTCTCTCTAGATGATTTCAGATAGTATGAGGGCTTTGAATGGCATCTAAAGGCTGATGATTCCCAAGTTTTATACCTACCGTGTGGGCTTCATCCCTGATATCTGACTGACCATGGGTAAGTACACTTGTGTGTCGCGTGGGCATGTCAAGGTAATGTGTTCATTGCGGAGCTCTGCATCCCATCCCTGCCTTTACCTCTCCCTCTTCCAGTGGTCTCCACAATAAATAATGGCACCAGGCCACAAAACTAGCTTTCATCTTTCTTTTTCCTCTCATTTGTCGTCTTGAAAACCCTCCCCTTTCTTTCCATTTTCACTGTCACCGTTTTAATCAAAGCCACTATCATCACTTAACTGATAACTTGAAAGTCTCAGATCTGGTTTTCCTCTTTCACTCTTGCCTCTCCCCGCTGCGTAAGAATAACCTTTTAAAATAGAAATTAGATGATGTTATCTTTACTTAAAACACTTTGGTGCCTTTCTATCATACACAGAAAGATCCAGACTGCTTACGTTGGTTTGTGAGTGAGGTGACCTGCATCCTAGCTGCCTGATTTAATCCTGGTTTATCTGTCAGTCACCCAGCATAATTATCAGCAGCTCCCCCTTTTCATTCTCAGAAGTGTCCCTGTTTGGATGATAAAGTATATGGTCACTGTATTGATCTGGCTTTGCCTTCCTTTCCAGCCTCATCGTGTACCACTTTTGCCTTACCTTTTACCTTTGCTGTCTTAATTTCTCCTGAAGACGCTGAGACTTCTCTCTTCTGTCTTTTTTATTCTGCATGCAATGTTCTTCCCCCAGCTCGTCTCATACTTTAGTTCCCAGTTCAAAAGTCAACTTCTCAGAGACTTGCTTATGAGTGCCATATAACATAGCTTCCCCTATTTACTTACTTTCTAGCTCATTACTTTGTTTGCTTCCTGTAGCACTTAGCACAGTAAGCGTCTTGTTCACTTTTTCACTTGTTTAGTACATGTTCATGTATATCCCTTCCTCAAAGGCAAGTTTCATAGGGTAGAACTTTGTCTTATTCCCTCTTGTACCTCCAACCTGGCATTAACATATAAAAGAGAGAAATATAGTTAATATGTGGATTCTAAAACCAAAAGTTGATAGCAAGCAAAATTTAAAACTGTTAAGTATACATACTATTTCACTAAAGAAAATTAAATAAAGAACGTAGTTACAGTAAGGTACAGGAGATAAAGGTAAGGATAAATGAGAATAAAAACAAAAAGCATGGGCTTCCCTGGTGGCGCAGTGGTTGAGAATCTGCCTGCCAATGCAGGGGACACGGGTTCGAGCCCTGGTCTCGGAAGATCCCACATGCCGCGGAGCAACTAGGCCCGTGAGCCACAACTACTGAGCCTGCGTGTCTGGAGCCTGTGCTCCGCAACATGAGAGGCCGCGATAGTGAGAGGCCTGCGCACCGTGATGAAGAGTGGCCCCGCTCGCCGCAGCTAGAGAAAGCCCTCGCACAGAAACGAAGACCCAACACAGCCATAAATTAATTAATTAATTAATTTAAAAATATATATATATATATAAAAGAGAGCAGGTTAAGAAAAAAAAAACAAAAAGCATAAAAAATAAGACACATTTGTAACTAAACAAATTAGTCATCACAATGAGCATAAATGGGTTAAATTACCTAAGATTCAGAATGTGTTTTAAAACTTTCCAGTTATATTTGATTATAAGAGATATACGTAAAACTAAATGATGTGTCTGATTACTTCCTGTGATTCAGGTTATAAGGTTTTTCACTTGATAGGCATTTTGAAAAGGTCCAAATAATTCCCCTTTGAAGTAATGCTCTCCAAATAAATATTTTATACCAGAAATATTTTTCATTTGCTATCAAACTGCTTCCTAAAATATCCGAAGCCACTAGGCCATAAGAAGAATGGGTTATATTAAATATAAATTCACACCTGAATGCATTGTTTGATGTGCAGTGGTGTGACTGCTTTTCAGGTGTATAATTTCAAAGGCTTAGTAGCGGCTTGTGAATTGGCAGCCCATCCCTCTTTCCTGCTCACTCTCAAGTAGCTCTGAGGAGCCCGCCATCAGCATCAAGCCTGTGGCTCAGATGAAAAGCCTGATAACAAGACCGGCCTCTAACCCATGCAGTGTGTTAGTCCTGCTTGTACTCACAGGGAATATTTCCACCAATCCCTTGAACAACAAGCGGACCCAGGAATGTTTCAGGAATGAGCGGGGTGATACCTCCCGCTCATCCCCATACTGATGAAATGGAACCTGTGACCCTCTACTCTTCCTTGAAGTAGGGATCCTGGTCTTCCTCCACAACTAGATCTGTGATTAGGAGGTGTCCTTGATCTTGCTTTTCTTTTACCCTGAACTGGTTTTCTTTGTGGGGACACACTCAGAGGAAAAGAAGGTATTTTAGTTGCTCTTTTAGAAAGACTAGTAGGAGAATAATGCCCATTCCCCCACTTCTCCAAAGGTATCCATGCCCTAATCCCAGAACCTGTAAATATGATAGGTTACATGGCACAGGGGAGTTAAAGTTGCAGATGGAATTCAGGTTGCTATTTGGCTGATCTTAAATGGGGAGATTTTCCTGGGTTATCTGGGTGGGCCCCATAAGGGTCTTTAAAAGTAAAAGATGGAGGGGAAGAGAAAACAGAGTCAGAAGATGTGACAATGGAAGAAGGTCCCATATAAGGTTCCACGTAAGGACTGCACTCACGGTTGCTGCCTTTGAAGATGGAGGAAGGGGCCACAAGTGTTTCTAGAAGCTGGAAAGGGCAAGGAAGTGGATTCTCCCCCAGAGCCTTCAGAAAGGAATGCAGTCTGGCTGACATGTTGATTTTAGTCCAGTGAAAGCGGTTTTTGACTTCCAACCCACACAACTGTTAAATAATAAATTTGTGTTGTTTCAAGTCACTAAGTTTGTAGTAATTTGTTACTGCGGTAATAGGAAATGAATACAGCCTAGAATCAGAAAATAGAGAATGCCCATGTTCATTAGGAAACATTCCAGACCCAAGGCTTAACTTTTCACAATAAAAACTACTCTTTAGTTTTCACGTGCATTTATAGACATGTCATCCTTTTGCAAAGACTGATGTGACTTTCCTGTAAGAAAACCTGGTTTTGTGGAGGGCTTCCTTTTGTACTTTTTGATTTCTCATATGTGAAGAGGAAGTGTTAAATGAGGTAGTTATCGGTAGGTTTCAATTTTCACCTGGAGTCTCTTGAAAACTGAGAAAAAGGTAACTCCTTGGGGGCTTGAATGGTCAGCATAAACACTCTTGCTTTAATTCTTTATTTTCTCTTCTTGGGTAGATAGTCTCCGGAAGGATAGAAAAAAGTGAAGGGAGCAGATATTATGCAAATTGTCTCCAGAGAACATATTATGTGCATATCATTTTTGGAGCAAGAAGGAAAACTGGATACCCTGCCCCCCAGGACCACACCTGACCATGGACCAGCTAGAACTCTCTTTGAAGAGTTCCACAGAGGAAAATCACATAGCTCCTCTTGTAACTCAGGGGATTCTATCCTAATGTGCCTTTCCTGCTGCAAAGTGTGAGTAAACATATTTTAAATTGCTCCTAGGTACCATAAATTGCACCCCAGGGGGCTTCTATCAATGAAAGGTCATGCTTAATTAGAGTAACACAGAACTGCTACTAGATGTGGTCCATTGGAAAAAAAGAGAGAAAATAATTCACTTGCAATTTTTAAAAATTGAAGTCTAGTTGATTTACAATGTTGTGTTAGCTTCAGGTGTACAGCAAAGTGATTCAGTTTTATATATATATATATATATAGATAGATAGATAGATAGATAACTTTTTCAGATTCTTTTCCATTATAGGTTATTACAAGATATTGAATATAGTTCCCTGTGCCATACAGTAGGTCCTTGTTGCTTATCTATCTTATAAACAGTAGTATGTATCTGTTAATCCCAAACTCCTAATTTATCCCTCTCCCCAACCTCCTTTCCCCTTGGGTCACCTGCAATTTTTTACAAACAGGCACAATGTAGTGTATATAATGACACATTGCCTCTACTTTCAAAACTACACATTATCTATTAGAACTGATCTATCCATAGTCTCAGCCTCCTCTCTTCTCCTGAGATATCTGGGTTTACCCACCGATACTGTTCTCAAACTCTTATAAGTGTTAACTTCTTCCCAGCTTAATCCTGAATCCAGGTTACCTTCTCCCCCATACCTGTGCCTTTCCGGGCAGCAAGCATGGGAGATGATGCAGTCAACAGCCCTGGCCTTGGCCCCAGGTTCCCATTGCTGTGACTGGGGCTTTGGCTCCTCCAGTGTGGGTCCCCCTGTCCCCCTTGCCTGGCCTGATTCTCATGCTTAGGCCTGCTGACTACTCCCTGTTTCCTGACCATTAGACATAACTTTATCCTTTGTCTTGACCTTCTGGAGAGATCAATTTACCCTACCTTCTGCAGCCTTGATTGCCCCCTCGCCCTGGTGTTACTGATTCCTGCCTGGTGGTGCTACTCCGCAGGCCACCTATGTGCTGGATTGACAATGCCACAGCTCAAGGATGCCATAGCACAGGACGCCCGACGCTCTCCCAGCCTGTGACTATGACTAGGGTAGCCAGTACTTTGTCACATTGTGAAGGATTTTGAAAATGTTCAGCCTCTTGAAATCAACAAAGTTTCCTTGGGTCCTAGAAATTTTTACTGGCTTTTAGCAAAAGACAGTTTAAAACCATTAAAAACCAGTTGAGGGGATTAAGAGGTACAAACTATTAGGTATAAAATAAGCTACAAGGCTATATTGTACAACATGGGGAATATAGCCAATACTTTAAAATAACTATAAATAGAGTATAACCTTTAAAAATTGTAAATCACTATATTGTGCACCTGTAACACATATTGTACACCAACTGCACTTCAATAAAAAATAAAAATAAAAAAGATAATCAATCACTTACTAAAAAAACAAAAAACAAAAAACAGTTGTTTTTCCACACACATACAACTTTAATTGCTTAATGTCATAGTAAAACTATGCTCCTTTTCTAGGTTACATACATTTATCTGCCTTGACCCTGATATTGTATGAAGCAAAGTCTATAAATACAAGAAAGCATGTTCCTCTGGTCCAGCCTGTACCAACAGGGCCCTTGCCATAGATCAGGCCACTCTTCCCAGTAGGGAACTGATGTAGCTTTCTATTTGCATCCAGCACTGTAGACAGTCATTGCCAGACCACTGGAATTAGTACTCTTCTGAGTAGTCGGTATTATGGACTCTTAAAGATAATAATTAGCATCCTTTATTTGTACAGTGCTTTATAGTGTAGCAAGTGTGTTCATATTTATTTTATTTGAACTTCATAGAAACTGTGAAATTGGCAGAATAGTTATGATCTCTGTTTTACTGGTGGAAATAGAGCCTCAAAGAGTGACTTTTCCAAGTCAGTCGTGAGTATGTGTCACAATTGGGAGCAGAAACCAGTTTTATAAACTCTGACTTGAGTGTTCTAACTACTACACCATTGCCCTCATAAACATACTTGGTAACTAAGTCAGGGAAGAAACCCCAAGTGTCCAGTGATGTCTGCTGGGAAGAAAGGAGTGCTTGTCTTCCATGAAGCCCTTCATGACCTTTTACATAAGAAAGTTGGCCCGGCTGTGGTGATGCCCCAGGCTCTGCATGGAATCCCCACACCCAGGACACATTACTTCCTGCATTTGTGGATGCATCTGTGCTTTCTGATTAGACTGTGCACTCCATGAAGGCTATGTCCATATTTCTTTAGGATTTGGCACACAGCAGGTGCTCAATAAGTAAATCACAGCAGTAGCTAACATTTATTGAGGGCTTCATATGTGGTATGAACTGTTTGAAGTACTTTTGCTTAATTCCTCTATTCCTTACAAACACCCTATGCGAATCTATACGCCCCTCAATTTTAAAAATAGGGAAAATGAGTCACAGAAAAGCAAATAACTGTCCCAGAGGACATTACTAAGGATACAGTGTTACTTTAGAGTCCCTGCTCTTAACCACACATTGATATTGCCAATCAGTAAAGATTTGCTGAGCAAATGATGAATGGTTTGCAAGAAGGCAGGTCTCCTTGGGTATAATGAGGTCCATTTTGCATTAGACGGCTCTGCATGACAATCTTCTGGAATTGTCCTATAATCTTTGTTGATGTCTCCACTAAAGACCTAAATTTTCTGCTGGTGAATTGAATGTAAGTAAATCAGGCTTGCCGAGAAAGGTGAGTCTGGAGAAGTGTTGGATTTGGATTGGTAGAGGAAAGACAAGGGCACATAAGAGAAATTGGCAAAATCCAAGTATAGATGAGGACCGAATTTGGCTGCCAGAGATAGACTAAGGTCAAATCCTGCCACTGAATCTCACCATTGCAGGTGCAGATACTCAAACTAATCTGGAAGCTAAATATGAAAAGCTTGCTGCTTCACTTAGTGGGCAACTCATCAAGTGAAACTTGCACTCAAAGATGGTTCTCAACTCTCCTGCTCCACCAAGCTGTCCACATGCTGCCTTCATGCCACCGCTTCTCAAGTATCCCAACAGTCTGGCTGGACTCTGTTGGCCCTGTTTGGGCAAGTCTCAGTACTCTCCCTGCCCACAGATTCAGGAGTACTTTTCTGAGACCCAGATTTGCCTTGCTTTGTCTTTTTGTTTCCCAAACTTTCTTGCATTGGTTTCAGATTTCTTATTTGTAAAATAAATATCATAACAGTCCCTACCTTTGTTACGGAGGTCAAGGGCTAAACTGCTATAACAAAGGGACCCCCTAAAATACGGTGACTCCAGCATGATAATGTTTACTTCTGTCTCGTTTAGCAGGCTAGAGGTAGGAGGTAGTCCAGGTTAGGTAGAAGCTCTGCTCCACAAGGACATCCCAGGGAACCAGGTTTCTTCTCTCTTGTTGCTTTGCCATCATCATGAATGTTGCCCTCATTTGACCAACTATAACCATGTCATGCTCCAGCCCACTGGAGATGGTGGGAGAGGAAGTAAGGAGCAAAGAATTTCTTTATAAAGGATGTGACCAGGAAGTTGTTCATATCACTTCTGTTTATATTCCTTTGGCTGGAATTTAGTTACATGGCCACAGCTAGCAGCAAGGGAAGTGGGGAAATATGTTCTGAAGCTGGACATACATGTGCCGAGATAATCCTTAGGGTGGGGAGGTTCTTACTCAATGAAAGAGGGGAGAATGGCTACTGGGGATCAATGGGCAGTATTTCCTATGCTACCTTAGGAGGTTGTTTTAAGAATTAATTGGGCTAGTGTACTTGAAGTACTTAACATAGTGCCTGGTATAAAGGGAATGTTTTCAACGTTTGGAATAATCTAATAGTTTTTATTATCACAGAGTGCCTACTATGTTCTTGGAATTTATATTAATGCTCAGAACAACTCTATACAGCTAATATTATTATCTTGATTTTACAGAGGCTACACACACACACACATACACACACACACACAGACATATAGATGTACATATAATCAGGTCTGTCTGACTGTAAACCTTCCGCTCTTCTAGAACAACACATTGTCCTCACTCTGCAATTAATTTCGTCTTTGTCTGCTCACTCCCACCTACGGTCCTTCTCGTCTAATTATTTTCATCTAAGAGGGGTCATGTTAGAGATAAATGAGAAAAGTGATTGGATAAGCAAGGAAGGGACATTTGTTAGTTGGGAGGTTTAAAAATTTAGGTTTGATCTGGTGGGCACAATGTAGCCAGGGGAAGTTCTTAAATGAAGAAGTGATGAAATGGAAGATTTTAAGGGTAATCATCTCACCAGTTAGGTACTGGTCTAAGGGAAAGGAAAACAGCTAACTTTTTTTCATAAGCTAGGCCTGAAAATCTGAAAAGGCAAGGGAAATGACTGTGAGAATGGAAAACTCAACACTTTGGTTAAATTTGAGAGACCTTATGGAAAAATGTAAAGACTTTATTACAGAATTATTTCAAACTATGTGGGAAACCATTTTCAATTTTATTGTGACACTATTATCTGTAACATAATATTTTAGAGACTAAATTTTGCTACTCTTTAAAAATTAAATTGTGCTATGATTCCCCAAATAGTACCACTTTTTTCTTTTTTTAATTGAATGAAAAATTCCTTAAATTCTATAGTGCTTTACAATCTTTGAAAGTTTCACACACATGACTTCATATACAGTAATCCCATAATAACTCTTTCTTTCCTCACTACCTTTATATTGCCCCTCCCCCTCTCCTCTCCCCACTGGTAACCACTGGTTTGTTCTCTATATCCATGAGTCTGCTTCTTGTTTGTTGTATTTTTTTTAGATTCCACATATAAGTGATAACATACAGTATTTGTCTGTCTCTGCCTGACTAATTTCACTTAGCATAATACCCCCCAGGTCCATCCATGTTGTTGCCAATGGCAGAAATCTCATTCTTTTTTTACGGCTGAGTAATATTCCATTGTATATATATACCACATCTTCTTTATCCGTTCATCTGTTGATGGACACTTAGGTTGCTTCCATATCTTGGCAGTTGTAAATAATGCTGCTGTGAACATTGGGGTGCATGTATCTTTTTGAAATAGTGTTTTTGGTTTTTTTTTCAGATATATACCCAGGAGTGGAATTTCTGGGTCATATGAGAGTTCTATTTTTAGATTTTTGAGACCCCCTCCATACTGTTTTCCACAGTGGCTGCACCAGTTTACATTCCCACCAACAGTGTATGAGAGTTCCCTTTTCTCTACGTCCTCACCAACATTTGTTCTTTGCTCTCCTTTTGATGATAGCCATTCTGACTGGTTTGAAGTGATATCTCATGTGGTTTTGATTTTCATTTTCCTGATGACTAGTGATGTTGAACATCTTTTTATGTGCTTCTTGGCCATCAGGCATCAGTTTTCAAGATCTCCAAGTTATGAATTTAAGTGATAAAAATAGCAGTAAAAAGTGGTGGGAAGGAATGCTGACTAGGGAAGTAAAATAATGTTCTGAGTTTTCCACATGCTAGGCTCCATATATTGGTATATACCATTCATTTGAAGTGTGACACAGGTGCAAAAAAAGCATGAGAAATATAGATTTGGAGTGAATGAAAACATCCAGACTTATCTAATCATCTTTGAAGACTTAGAAACAGTTTTCTGACCAGCCTCAGTTAAGTGATAGGAAGATGAAGAGAAGCCAACAGTGGAAAAAGAAGCAGAGTAATCAGAGAAAGACAGCATAGTAAAAAGAAGATTGGATTTTGAGTTACTCCTGATTCTGCCATTTCCTAATTGTTTGACTTTGGGCAGTTCTCTTAGGCTATCAGTAGGAAGTTTTCTTCTAAGGCTGTGGAGTTGGACATGATGAACTTTAGTTCTTTTAGGGCATGAAGATTTGATGTTCCCAGTTAGAAAGTGTGGGAGAGTTTCAAGAATAAAATATTGGTTAAAATTGTCATATACAGACATTCCATCCATCCCCTCCCCATACCCCTGCCTTTGCCACCCACTTCAAAATTCGAGTACACAAAAGAAACACTGATGATCGTGTCACTAAAAGTAACTGCATAACAAATAATATGGGATGCTCCATCAGAATTTAATGAAAGAATTAAGTTTTATAGTCTGACAAATTTTGCCTCTCTCATTTCCTTCCCAAGGTTAAAGTGCATAAGTCACAGATGGGCAGACATAATATTCCAAATGCAAAACTAAATAAGGAACCATGTTTTCTACATACAGGGTACTGTCCACTTGGAGATACAGCAGAAAGTCATAGGTGGGACTTTTGTACTGACTCTGACTTCCTTTGCGAATTTCAGGTAAGACAAAGAATTTCACGTCTCAATACTTTCAGTCAATTACTGTCCTACATATAGCGGTTAATATTAGCAGAATAATTTGTGAGGAGCATCTTTTTAAATACAAAGCTAAGCAATTAATTCTTCATGTGGTGACTACAGATGACTTCTCTTTCTGGGAAGATTTCTTAGTATTTCCTAAGATTTTCTAGGTGGAATTCACAGGGCAGGTTTTCTACTTTAGTTGAAAACACTGTTACTCAACCTAATTTGTTGTTATTCCTCATCACTAAGCTAGTGTGTGGTTGGGAAATTAAAATCAATTAAACTGTTTATTAATTACTATAATATGCCAAGCACTATTTTTTTGAATTTTATTTTATTTATTTTTTATATGGCAGGTTCTTATTAGTTATCCATTTTATACATATTAGTGTATATATGTCAATCCCAATCTCCCAATTCATCACCGCCCCCCCCAACCGCTGCCACTTTCCCCCCTTGGTGTCCATACATTGTTCTCTACATCTGTGCCAAGCACTATTAAAACCATTTTCACATTGTCCTAACCTAAGCCTACTCCACTGGTTTCCCAACTGTCTTCCATGGTCAAATCAACTGGTAAACATCCTCTATAACCTATGTCTCCAGCCCTGAAGATGTGCAATGCACACTGAAGTATTAAATGCTTTTATAAATATTTATTTAAAAAACTGGTTTAACTTGGGGTTTCCCAAGCTTAATAAAGAAACAACTTTCAAAGAAAAGCTATTAATGTATTATTGGACTCTGGGCTTTTGTGGAATAGAATCTGGATACTCTTGCTAAAGAAAAACAGTGCAAAAATAGCTATCCTCCAAAGTCAAACATAAATGACCTTTGGAAAACATGCCATTCTATAATATGGGCATTCCTGCCCTTCATGGTTGCAATTAATCAAATTGAAAGACGCATATTCCAGTAGAAATAGTAATGTAGCTTCAGACCAAGGAGCAGGTTATCTGTGTTACCAGGAGGCTGGTCGAACCCTACCAATGGCAAGTTGTTTGAGGGATTTTGTAAAGGAGAAGGAATGTCTATCCACAAGGTGGTTTGCTATGCTTGGTCCTGAGGGAACAATTTATTGTTCAAATGGGCACAGTTTTCAGAGCGAGGGAGCACTGTTACTAATTGCGCAGACCCAGGACTGCCCTGTGCATAAGCACAACCACCCTCCTCTCTCTACCTGTGTGCTACACAGAAGGACCACTGCTTTTCTGGGCCCCTCAGGCAATGAAAAGGGTCAAAAGTGCTCCTGTTCTTTAGTTCCATAAGTTTATTAATGAAAGAAAAACCAAAGAATAAACTATGAAAAGATCATTTATAATTGCATGCCTCTTCTCAGTTCACTCATCTACAGTTTCCAAAGAGAATTCTTCGATACAGTGACAACTTTTTCAGATGAAGAATATGAAAGAGGCATGAAAACAGGGAAGTGAAAAGATGAACAACTAATGGAATAATAAAACAGAGGTTTTTATTTTTTATTTTATTTTTTAAATATTTATTTTATTTATTTACTTTTGGCTGTGTTGGGTCTTCGTTGCAGCTTGCGGGCTTCTCGTTGCGGTGGCTTCTTTTGTTGCGGAGCATGGGCTCTAGGGCGCACGGGCTTCGGTAGTTGTGGCTCATGGGCTCTAGAGCGCAGGCTCAGTAGTTGTGGTGCACGGGCTTAGCTGCTCCGCGGCATGTGGGATGTTCCTGGACCAGGGCTCGAACCTGTGTCCCTTGCGTTGGCAGGTGGATTCTCAACCACTGTGCCACCAGGGAAGCCCAAAACAGAGGTTAAAAAAATTTTTTTTTAATTGAAGTATAGTTGATTTTCAATGTTGTGCTAATTTCTGCTCTACAGCAAAGTGATTCAGTTATACATGTATATATACATTCTTTTTACATATTCTTTTCCATTATGGTTTATCACAGGATATTGAATATAGTTCCCTGTGCTATACAGTAGGACCTTGTTGTTTATCCATCCTGTATATAATAGTTTGCATCTGCTAATCCCAAACTCCCAATCCATCCCTCCCCCACCTCCATTCCCTCTTGGCAACCACAGGTCTGTTCTCTATGTCTGTGAGTCTGTTTCTGCTTAGTAGATAAGTTCATTTATAAAAGAGAGGTTTTAAAGTTGATTTTAAAATGGAAAAGAAAGCCAGGAGCCAAAGATGCTGGGAGCTCCCAAGTTAAAGGATGACTTGGGTTTTCTACATGTGGTATCACAATATGGCAGAAAGTGTGCAGACTGGGAAACGCAGAAGCTAGGCTTGAATCCTATTAGTTGTACTGCTTTAGCCAAATCCCTTCTTCAAATCTCTATTTTCTTCTCCGCGAAATAGAACCTTGATACCTCACAGGGTTGTTGTGAGGACTGAATAAGGCAATGTAAGTGGAAGTGCATTGAGAATCACATAGGCGCTACATCAATACTTGCCATTTTATCTAACATTTTACACTAAGTAATGACACCACCACCTCTGAAGATTCCCTAGTGGCCCTTCTAGATGATCGTCTTTTATGAGGCAAGCAAGGAAGTTGAGAGTAAGTATCCCACCAAGTTCTACATTTCTGCTCCTGGTTATCCCCAGAGAGGAGCTTTTTAAAAGTTTTCTGTGCCTAGGGGCTTGAAACAATCTCTAAAAACTAGGCTATAACAAGGAAGCAAAACAAAGAGAACAGTTCCCTGGGCAGACACTAAGCCGATAAATAGGCTGTGTGTACAGAACAGCCACAGTCTAGATGGCGAACATCGTGGTTTCATTCCAGATGAGAGCTCCATTCAGAGGACTCAGCGTGGTCCTGTTATAAGGCGCTCCACTCTCCGACGACATTGATGTGTCAATTCCTTGCTAAAACTTGGGCTTGTTGTGTAGAGTAAACCAGAGATTGTCTTTAATGACTGCCTTAAATAGCTTGAAAAACAATATCAACGACTTGAAAAACGAAGAAGCAAGCACAGTTTAATATATGAGCTTAAATTAACTGATTTTAAACATGTTGGCCTTTCCTGTAACATGTGTCTAATGGTATCTCCTCCCCCACTCCACCCCCTCCCTGCTTTCTGTTCCGCCCACCGCTTCCTCACCAAGTCAAAGAAGCTGTGCATTAACTTCATTTACTTTTATCATTTTCCACTTAACTTTTGTGATTTTCCAGATCCTGGCAGGTATTCTAAAGCTTGTATTTGTCATCTTCCTGTTTGATTTGCATTTCGATGCAGGATGAGAGTGAGTGTGATGAGTGAGGATGAAGAGTTATTTCCTTTAACTTCTTTTCATGACTCTGGAAGGAAGGAGTCGCATCTAGTGGTCATAGTGTGGGAACAAAAATAAAAGAGTATGAAAGAGTCATTTTGGTTTGAGATACTGGTAGATACTTCCAAAGTGTAATATCTTTTTTTTTTTAATTTCAATATTACCAGCTATGCAAGTTCTGTATGACAGACTCTTTGCAATCATTGTGTGTAAATACCCTAGAGCTAGTTCTCCCAAAATGTTAGCAAAATCTCTTCTTTGCCTCAGTTTTAGTTCTCTACCAGCCTCTGGCACTATGCCCTCAGATCCCCAAAGAGAACAAATTTTTTTTTTCTTAAGATCTTAGGATTACTGTGTAATAAAAGAAGACCAAAGCAAGGAAATCTCAAAGTGATTAAATTCTACTGATGGAATGTGAGACATTGTGGAATTGGGAGTTTTTAAAAACTGGATTGCTTCACATCACATCACATAGGTAAACACTTACTCTGCCTACACGTAGGTTGAGGTTTCACATTTCACAACACAAAACATATGGTGTAACCTTTATGTTTTAGGAGTTGACATTGGCCAACACTGGGAAATGTACTTAGCCCCAAGTTTAGGGTTAGAGATTGAAAAATGAATGAGGCATAGTCTCTGTCTTCCATGGATCAAAATCTAATTAAATAGTAACATGAGACTATAAAAATGTGCTAAATGATTGCCGTAGAAACTATATTCTACAGAGGGGAAGGCAAGAAACATTTAGTGAAGGTCCAGCTTGTGTTATATGCTGCAGTGTGTCGTCTTGCAAAACACCAAAAAAATACAACGTAAGTATGATATGTATGTGCTGTCCTTAATTCTTATTTGAAATAAGATATTTAAGACTCAGCGAGGTTCAATTATTCAATTTGAGTTTTATAGCACACTCATGAATGACTTAGGTTCAATTAAGAAAATCCATAGTCTTTGGACAAAACAATGTTTCAAGAGAGAAGAGTTGGGCTTTCAGAAAACCTACGAAGGGAATAAAATACTGCTTACTGCTTTCAAAATCTTTAATCTGGTTCCATATATCTAAATGTTGTCCGTGTAAATGCTTAAATGACTGCATTTATAGTCAATAACTATGCTTAATTATTGTGAGGGGGAAAAACTTGCTTTAAAAACTCAAATCCAAATTTTTAATCCATACTTCCACAATACTTGATAAGGATTAACTTGTGGTCCTTTTGCATAGCAAATGTAATATTGAATGTGACAATATTGGAAAACAATTTCACAAATACCATAGCTAATTAATTAGCAATGTCCAAAAATTTAAAGTTATGAATCAAGTTGTTAATCTGTTAAATAAAGTATATTCTAGCTTTCTACCTTAACAAATAGGACTTAATATAACAAAATAAAATATATGTGTGATGTTACATTATTAATATGAAATTTGGCAAAATGATGACAATTTATTCTTGTACTTGACTAAATGTTCTGTTGATGGGCTAGTGATAACTGGATAAGTGACCAAATACAAACATACACAACTCACAAAGTATTAAAACTTAATGCATGATTTGTTTCTGAGTAAAATCACTGATTTATGTTATTTTTGCTCAAACTATGAAATTTCCTTATGCAAGAATCTATTGCGTTTGAGTTATCAGAGAGGAAGAATTTGACAAATTAATTAATTTGTCCTTTTTCTTACCTAAAAGTTTCTACCTCTCAAATCTTGCGCACACTCTAAGTCAAGGTCAAATCTGACACCATCAGAAACCCAACACAGAAAACTTCATGGCATTTGGACGGAGTCATCTTTTGTTTAGTAGACAGAGGGCAAGAGATATAGAGATAAGCTTGGCAGTATTAGTCACAGGAGGGTATGGTCAGAGGCACAGACGATGCTGGGCTGAAGCCAGCTCATATGGGCTTGAGAGAATCCATTAACGGCATCTTTCCCAGTTCTGGGGTCAATGACGTCACATTGGGAGTCTGAAACCTGCCATGGGTGGGAGTATTTACACCTTGAGGATCAGCACATACTACAAATCAGGTTCCCTCTACCACCGTGAGCTGGTTCTTAAACATCATACAGCACTGGTTATGATTGCTCTGAGCACTGGTTTGTGAGTGACAGATGTGCATGTGCCCTTTAATAAATTTATTTTGTGTGTAAGTTTGGGATATACAGAGCCCTCTAAAATGCTCCTACTTCTCTTGCTTGGGTCTAATGGCAACACTGATTTTACTAGGTTGTTCTTCTCTTTGAAGCTGTCATTTTCTATAATTTTCTAAACCAAAAAATAATTTTAGAGAGATCCTGATTTTTTTCCTCTCAAAGGAGACTGTACGTTTTACCCATTTGATACTCATCCTATAACTAAATAAAGCTATGAAGTTTTGAGTTTGGGCACCACATTGTGAAATACGTATCTCTTTTCTTAGTCTAAATTGATATAATGCTCTTAATCTGTTTCTTCTTTTCTTCGTTACTAGAGCAGATTTTATGTTATAAGCATTGATCCAATTAAGAAAATGGAAACTTTCTGGATAAAAAAATAAGGAAGTTGTGTGTTTGTGTATGTGTGTGTGTGTGTACGTATGTCACTAAAGTGGCTTAATTGCTTACCTCTTAGAAAGATGGACTTTAAACTTGAAAAAAATCTTGATTAGTGAAAAGAAAGATATCAATAAAAAGATGGAACATTTTAGGAAAAATAGGACTGGTCAGGTTAATTTTGTTAAATTACACTAAGGTGTAATTAAAAAATTTAAAAAATGAAAAAGTTCACCATATAATTCTTGTTCTAGGTAATATAAAAAAGACACAATAGCTTGGGTTGCCAGGAATTCAGCATGGTAATTAAGAAGCTGATATATAAAGCAGAGAAGGAATTCATGTAACTACCCAACACAAAGCAGATCTTCCAATGTAGAATTATTTCCATCTTGGTCTTTATATGATAAGTATGCTTAGACCAGAGCCCTGTCAACTCTTATAACATACTCAACTATTCATCTATTTCCCTCCAAGGCAAATAGATTAGTAATTCATACTTGGGCTTTATGAAAACACTATCATAAAAATATCCTGCCATCTGTTGACTATCAAAGCCAGATACTGTATCTTTTCCTCTTAGAATGAATTCAACTCGGTTGATTAAATATGTTTAATATATTGTAGGGTTTACATTTATAAATTAATTTAGTTCAGAATGCTTTTCTGCGCATATTTTTGTTTATAAAAATAAGCTTGGATAAGATTATGCTTTATATTTAAAAATTGGATATGAAGTGAGTGTTTTAAAAAATTCCTGTCTTAACAGCTTTAATGAGTTGCTTATAAATTTTTCTTTTGTGAATAATATACATATTAAGATGTATTCTTTTCCCTGAGTCTAGTCCTCTATCTAAATGTTTAATAGTTTTCAGACTTTATGATTCTGGAGTGTTCATATCTATCCCCATCACCCATCCTTCTTTCCTCCCTTATACCACTTTCAGTCTCCGTGGGCTTTGCCTCTGTCAGCTTCCTTCTACACAGCTACCACCTTACCCCATATAAAACATTGGACTTAAGTGCAAGATTTTTTTCTTATTTTCTTTTATGCATCCTAAGGTTTTCATGTAAAATCTCTATTCCTCCACCATATAATTTATCATTTTCCAAACTTCAGTTCTGTTTTTGGAATTATCACCAGTAGAAGTAACTTGCAATTCTAGCAATTTACATATACTGGAACATAACTTCTGGTGAATGTCAAAAAAATGTGAAGAAGTAAATTAATGTACTCTGGTATTTTATAAAGAAGGAATTTTTAAACACATGCATGTTCTTTCTCTTCTTTGTGCACATAGTGTAAATTTTGTGTAAAATACTCTTTCCTATTTGTCCACCTGGCAAATTAAAAACTCACTTATATATGACCACTTCTTTGAAGCTTCTCTCATGCCCTTCTGTTTCCCTGACTCTATTCATGAACTATCTTTGCAATGTGTAGATGTTATTATGATGGCAGCTATCTCTTGCATAATAATAACAGTAACAATAATGATTATTGTTATTATTATTTTACTTATTTATTTTTACTTGTCTTTTCTCCTAATAGACTCTAGGACTCTTGAAATCAAAATCTATGTACTAGTCATCTTTATATTTCTAATCTTTAACCTAGTGCAGAATATAGATAAGATGATCAATGAATATTGTTGAAATCTTAAGTAAAGGCATGTCTAATTAAGGTAGTGAATGAGACTATTTTATATTACCTGGCAATTTTCAAGATGGATTAAATTCTCATGATTACAAAGGGCACATAAATAGGAAGAAATCACTTTGAATTAGTTGATGATAAATACTTTTGTTTAAAAACACCATTCAGAAGCTAGCTGATTGAAAAATGGTAGTTGCACTGTTATAAATAAACCAACATTTTGTACTGCATTTACTATTGGTGACTCCTATCTAAAACAGTGGCTACAGAAAACATCAATTTTGGAAAAGCTACCAAAAAGAGAAATGGAAAATTAGGAGAGACTGGACAAAATTCTAAAAACCCACCCTCCACATAGGATAGTTTTATATTCAGAAGTTACCTAAGAGGGACTGCAATCATATTTTTACAGATGTTAATGTGTTCCTATACCCAGGAGTAATAGATTAGTGCATATAATGGCTCTTGTCTTCTCAGGTTTAGCTCTGTACTCTGCTTTGCTTGGCTTTCCTGCTCTTTCAAAAGGAAGACTGCTCACAGCAGGAGAATTTGTTGCTAAGAAGCTGACAACACGCGCTTGTCTTTCAGTGGAATTCTGTTCCATTAAAAATAAACCAGGGCTGGACTTCCCTGGTGGCGCAGTGGTTGAGAATCTCCCTGCCAATGCAGGGGACATGGGTTCGAGCCCTGGTCTGGGAAGATCCCACATGCTGCGGAGCAACTAGGCTCGTGAGCCACAACTACTGAGCCTGCGCGTCTGGAGCCTGTGCTCCACAACAAGAGAGGCCGCGATAGTGAGAGGCCCGCGCACCGCGATGAAGAGTGGCCCCCGCTTGCCGCAACTAGAGAAAGCCCTCGCACAGAAACGAAGACCCAACACAGCCAGAAATTTAAAATAAATAAATAAATAAATTTTAAAAATAAATAAATAAATAAACCAGGGCTTCATCCTCATTATAATTCTCCCCATGGGCCATAGACCACAGGTACAATCCCGTATTCATCTTTAGTCTTGGTGAGACAGTGTCATTGTAATTTATGGAAAGATTCAGGAGATTCTTTCTTGCCTGCTAAACTTATTCTAACTGGATAAATCAACTTTTTATATCATTAAACTCACTTTCTTGTTTGATGAGCAACCAGAAATCTAAAATGATTTAATAACTGATACAGGGTTGTAGACATGGCACTGATGTCAGTGCTCTTTCTACTACATCAAGTTGACTGGATCATGTAAACTTTTATTTCCCTTTAAGCACTGAGATAGGCTGGATCCTTTGAAATCTAGTGTCTAAATTTAGAAATTATTTCTATTATTTACAAAACAGAAATAGAAATAGAAATAGAAATTATTTCTATTATTTACATTCTTCTGTTGATGGACATTTAGGTTGCTTCCATGTCTTGGCTAATGTAAGTAGTGCTGCAATGAACATTGGGGTACATGTAGCCTTTCGGATTATGGTTTTCTCCTGATATATGCCCAGTAGTGGGATTGCTGGGTCGTATGGTAGTTCTATTTTTAGTATTTTAAGGAACCTCCATACTGTTCTCCATAGTGGCTGCATCAATTTACATTCCCACCAACAGTGCAAGAGGGTTCCCTTTTCTCCACACCCTCTCCAGCATTTATTGTTTGTTGACTTTTTGATGATGGCCATTCTGACTGGTGTGAGGTGGTACCTCATTATAGTTTTGATTTACATTTCTCTAATAATTAGCAATGTTGAGCATATTTTCATGTACTTTTTGGCCATCTGTATGTCTTCTTTGGAGAAATGTCTATTTAGATCTTCTGACCATTTTTTGATTAGGTTGTTTTTTTGATATAGAACTGCATGAGCTGCTTGTGTATTTTGGTGGTTAATCCCTTGTCGGTCGCTTCGTTTACAAATATTTTCTCCCATTATGTGGGTTGTCTTTTCATTTTGTTTATGGTTTCCTTTGCTGTGCCAAAGCTTTTAAGTTTAATTAGGTCCCATTTGTTTATTTTTGTTTTTATTTTCATTACTCTAGGAGGTGGATCCAAAAAGACATTGCTGCGATTTATGTCAAAGAGTGTTCTGCCTATGTTTGCTTCTAAGAGTTTTATAGTAGGTCTTTAATCCATTTTGGGTTTATTTTTGTGTATGGTGTTAGATTTCATGCTTTTACACGTAGCTATCCAGTTTTCCCAGCACCACCTATTGAAGAGACTAAGACTGGAAATATTTAAAACAGAAGTGTTAGGAAGGGTGCCTGTAACTTAAAAGAGAGACAAGTTTGATGTTTTAGGGTGTAAAGTTTAGGATGAGTTAAGTTAAAAACCAAAGAGATTTAGTTTAGTTTTTTTTTTTTTGTTTTTTTTTAACACCCTACCCCATTTTTTAAGTGTTCAGTCCTTACCTCATGTGAAAATATCAAGCCAATAGCTCACTCTCGTTTACTGAGCACTAAGTATGTGGCAGAAAGGCTTAATTTCTTGGTCATTAGTTCACACCATTAGTCAACAAAAGAGCTGGGATTTGGTTCTAATTATTTCTGACATCCAAGTTCATTCATTTTAAACCACTATGCTGTAATTTTGAAGACACGTAGAATGTATATTTATCTTCAGTTAGGATGATTAAAGGCTCACTTATGCCCTAAAATCCTGAGTCTAGGTCTGTGAAGAATTAAGGAAGAAAGGGATTACAGGGTCACGGTCCTACCTCTTGGGCAAAGATGTATAAGGTTCATGGTCAGGACTCCTCCTCTCAGAGATCCAGACCTCATCCTGTCTCTCAACATCTACATGAAATGAAGATGGAGAGCAGGGTGGAGGAGACTGAGAATTGCCACAAATACCCATGCTTTCATTTTTCTTTAGTAATAGAACATCCAGTGCTATTCTGGATGTCAGTGCTGTTCTGGATGTAAAATGCATTTTAGTATTTGTAGCCTCCCTTGCAGCTATGTATGATTATGTTCTAGCCAATGAAATAAAAAAGGGAAGTTGTGTGGAACTTCTAAGAAGGCTCTTAAAGAGCACTGGATCATTAGGAGGCATACCATTTTGGTCCTTCTGCCATTTCTTTTTCCTGCTGCCTGGAGCAGATGGGATGATTGGAGCTCTAGCAGCCATTTTGTTCCATGAGGCAACCTTGTGGATGAAAGCCAGCATTAATTAGGATAGTGGAGCAAAATGATGACTCCTTGGTTATACCAGGACTGGACTTTCTACCACTGGACTTGAGAGAAATAAAATCTGATGATCTTTGAGACAGTGCTATTTTGGGTTTTCTAATATACTTAAGGTGATATAGTCCCAATTGATAACAAGAGCTATATGAATCTGAGTTCTCATAGAAGCAGACATCAAGACAGGATTGGACATGCAAGAGATTTATTTGGGGGGAAGATCAAGGTCAGTGAAGGAAAAAAAGGGGAGGGAGCCAGGGGTGATGAGGAGAGCACTGGAAAGAGGGGGAAGAAAGGGGGTGGGGAGTAGGGTACAGCCAGAAGCTCAGTCTGCAGGGCAGGTTTTGGCCAGGACAAAGCTGCCCATTTGAGGTGCCCTGCATCTCCCAGGCAGGGATCTGCAGGGTGTCCCAGTCTTTGGCTTCGAGCAGTGAGTGCAATTGTGGATGCATTCAGAGCGCAGAAACCGGGCGTTCGTCCTCACACTTCCCACAGCAGAACTGGCTGAGGTGCATTTTCTTGGCCAAAAACCAAATTTTGTTTATGTCTGTTTCTGTGTAGACGCCTCCTCCTCAAAAATATTCTCAGAGATGATGGCCATGGTGGCAAACTGTCCAAAAGCATTTTAACTGGGACACAACCAAAAACGATGTCATCGGTGACATCTTTTTTCTAGTGTCCCTCAGTGGTTGCGGGACCTGTTATAGGCTAAATCCATTTCAGAGGGGAGAGTAACAAAGCACACTTCTGTGATTTCTCCCAGTTTGGAAAATAAATGAGATCTGAGAATTCAACATAGATGAGGCCACAGCCAGCCCAGGCTGGCTGGGGAAGCTTGAGTCTGGGTGGTGGAGGGTGCTGGTCTCACTCTTGCTGCACTGAAGCCCGCCCAGTACCACGACTCAGAGTCACCACTCAAAGCAACACACTGCCAGAAACGTCAGGCCCATGAATGCATTACAAAGGCTATAAATGGAAAATGTGCCTTTCCTATTGACTTGCTTATGTAAATAGCTTAGAGATGTTTTCCAAGTGCAAATCCCTAACACTTAAAAAATTTTACTTCACCCAGTGGGAAGAAAATACTCATTAAAGGAACCACAAACCTCAGCTTCTTGGCAGGAATTTTCAGCTCATTACATGGTAATTAATACTAATCTATATGCTAAAAAAGTTAAAAAAAAAAAAAAGCCTTTTTTCTTTGTTCCAGTTTTTATACTGCTGCTCTGCCAGACAGCCAATAAAGCTAAAACAGAATCCTTCATTTTTTTAAGAGGCTATAATGCAAATGAAAGTTTTCAGGCTTCAGTGAAGAGACCTTTACATTTCTAGGTTCTCGATGATAAAAAGTTATTGTTATTTTTTAAATTACAAACATTGCTACAATACATTGCAACAACTCTATAGACACCACAACCAGTAAAAATAATGCAAAAGTGGTAGGAATCTCAAAGCTCTTTAAACCCACTTTTTTAGATATGGCTTTTTTCTGGATTAGATTACTTAACCATGGGATCTGACTGAGATTATATTTCATATTCTCTATGGTATCAGATACACATGGCTCGTTATGAAATTTAAAAGCATAGTCTCTGAGGATTATTGCAAACTAAACCATACAGAATAAGTGAGAGACAAATAGCCAGTTTCTTAAAAGTGTGAAATACAGAATGTTTTTGCCTGCATTCCTGCCATTATGTATTTTGGAAAAATTGTAATAACTTGGAAGAGAGGAGAGAAAGGATATATCTTTCATTTTCATATAATCTCAGGGAATAATACTGGTGATGACTATGGTGATAAATAAGAAAATGATCAAGAAAGTAAACAAAATATAATGATAGATAGGAGGAGGACTGGTTGGGAAGGAAATAAACACCAAGAACATATTATAAATAAGGTGCTGGATGTGGGCATTGTATTTACTGTGAATTTAAATTATGTAAATTTGAAATGATATGATATACATATTAAATTTCCACTTTATGCAAAATTGAAATGATACAAATTCTCCCAAATTAAAAATTCTTCAAAATATTGTATATTTACAAAAGTTAAGGGGTTGGTAAAATGTATCTATGCTACTGACCCCTTGTCTGGAAACAAAGATACCTGTCATTCTTTGTTAAGATTACTTTGGTTATTATGGCAGCTTTGAGTTATGCCAACTCTTCAGAAATCAGTCTCTTTCATGCATTGTGAGGGCCATCCACTGAGTTTCAGGGAGGCCAACTTGAAACACACATCAGTCAATGCCACTGAGGGTCTCCCAGTCCAGTGAGGGAGATAGAGAAGTATATAGATGAGTGAAAAAAGGTGAGATGTGGAATGACTGAGGCATGAACAGAATGCTTCCAAGCCCAGAGAAAAGATACCTGACCCAACTTTAAAGGCAGGTAAGACATTCTAAAGCAACTGTCACCTGAGTTGATTCACCTAGAAAAGTGGAATTTCTCCTGGCCAATAATTTGAGTGGATATTGAGGCGACTGTAGGAGGAAAAGCAAATTCAGATTTGAGAGAACAGAATATGCAAAGGTATGCAGACAAAGAATCATTGTAGTAGTCAGTCCAGAACACAGTAAGCAATGGGTCTGGAGAGGTAATTGGCAGCCATATTATCCAGGGCTGTGCTAAGGAATGTGGACAAAATGGAGCTACGAATACTCGCTTTATAGGCTTTGAGTAGCAGAATGACCCAGCCAGATTTCTATTTTATAGGAATCATTCTGAAAGCAATATGGAAGATGATTGGGAGGATGCAGAACAGGGACAATATAAGACGTGATGAAGTTCAAAGCTAAGGCAGTGGAGGAGAGAAAGAAAAAAAATGATGAAATTGGGTGACCTTTACGCAAAAAATGAATATGTTTCGGCAGCTGATTAGTTTGGGGTTGGGGTAGAAATCACTGGGGATGAAGATAAAGGTGTGGAGATATGGGTAAATATGGGCAGAATCAGCAGAACTTAGAGACCAGCTGGATATGGATGCCGAGGGGCAGGGAGAGATTATTTACCCAGTAAGTGTTGGGCTGGAATAGTGTGCAGTAAAGGATTAATTCACCAGATCTGAATTGTTCAAACTCTTCGTATTCCAAAGAAAAGTTTGGCCCTCGCTTATCTCCTGGGAGATAACCTCTAAGCCCTTGGACTATCTTGACTGTTCAGAACATCTTTGTTTACCTGAGGCTTTGGGCCATGCTAGATAGTTTATGGTAACAGCTTGATTTATGGTGGGAGCCTTGGACCATGTAGTATATCAGCTCGAGCTCTGGAGGGAACGGACACTAAGTAACTAAGATCAGCTATGTGGGCACTCAGCCTATGTGACCAACCTACAAAAATCGTGGACATGAAGACTCGGGAGCCTCCCTGGCGGGTAATACTTCATGTGTGTTGTCACACAACATCACTAAGAGAATTAAGTGCTGTGTGTTAAGACTTCCCTGGCAAAGAACAATTGGAAGCTCATGCCTGGTCTCTCCTGGTCTCTGCTCTGTGTGTCTTTTACCTTCGAGGATTTGAATCCATATTCTTTCACTACTTTAAACTACAATAAACAGTGAGCATAACAGCTTTTCCAAGTTCTATGAGTCTCTCTAGAGAATCACTGAAGCTGAGGGTGGTCCTTGGGACCTCTGAAAACAAGTAATCAATTGAGTAAATAGTGGCACCATTTATGGAGCTAGGGAATACATGAGGAGAAACAGATTTGGAGTAAAATATGAATTCGCTTTTGAATATGTTGAGTTAAAGTGTTTGGGGAACATCCAGGTGGAAATGTCCAATAAGAATTATATATAAACGTGGATGGAGGAGAGAGGACTAAGTCAGAGCTAGGAATCTGGGAACCGTAACTAGAGATGCTATTTAAATCCGTGGGTAAGGATGAGATTACTCTGGGAATTAAAAAAAAAAGGAGTTACAAAAAGAATTTTGGAAAACTCTGATCTTAGAGGGAAAGAGAAGACACCATCTAAGAACCAGAAAGAAATTGAGAAATCAGCAGTATCTCAAAAACCAACAGTAAAGAATATTCCAAGCAGGAGATTTGTCTTTTTGATATAACAATGTCAAAAGTCACAGAAAGACCAAGTAATACTGGAAGTGAAGAGCATCACCTGGATTTTATTTTACTTATTTATTTTTTTAAACATTCTTTTCAAAATATTCTTTTCCATAATGATTTATCCCAGGAGATTGGATATAGTTCCTTGTGCTATACCATAGGCCCTCATCATTTATCCATTCTAAATGTAGTAGTTTGCATCTACTAACCCCAAATTCCCACTCCATCCCTCTCCCTCCCCCACTCCCCCTTGGCAACCACAAGTCTGATCTCTATGTCTGTGAGTCTGTTTCTGATTTATAGATAGGTTCATTTGTGCCATATTTTAGATTCCACATATAAGTGATATCATATGGTATTTATCTTTCTCTTTCTGACTTACTTCACTTAGTATGATCATCTCTAGTTGCATCCGTGTTGCGGCAAATGGCATTATTTTTTAATTTTTTATGGCTGAATAGTATTCCATTGTAGTAGTTTACACTTGACAGATGAAGAAATGGATGCTCAAAATGATATGGTGATTTGGCAAAAGTCACACAGAGAGTGGCAGAGGGTAGCTTAGAATTTAGGTCTGGGTGACAGCCTACATTGTTCCTACTAAATCCCACTACTGGCCAGTCTCATGAGAGAGAGAGGTCTCTCAAGATCAGATCTGAGTCTCACTTATTCTTCCTGAGTCACTGTGAGCCTGTGTTCTGAATGAAGCATTCTCTAACCATGCCAATGCTCTCTGCTTCCTCCCTCGCCTTCATTTCCTGTATCAGACACACTCCTGCACATCTACTTTGGACGGAGGCATGCTGTCTCCCACAGGGAGATTGTAAGTAGTCAAAGGCAGAGGATTACGTTTCAAAGTACAGCTGAACAAAGCTATGAGTTATGGCATGATTTCTAACTTCCTATCCTTGTGATGTTGCTTTAGATATAAAAAGGTGAATCTTACCCCAGGGGATGTATATTCTGTAAAGGAAAGAAGAATCAGTCTGCAGAGGTTTTATCATGCATCCAACCCGTAGATTATGATAACTTTTTTTTTTTTTTGCCTTGCAGACGTAAGTAGGAATTGTATAGCTAGACAACAAAACTGGTAAGGAAATGAAACAGGGAGTGAAAACTTCACCTCTTTCCTCTGGGGGGGGAAGGGGAGCCTAAAGGGTGGTGAGGGGTTTGTAGGAGGTTAATTTGAAGGAAGTTCATAGGATAATCAAGGTAGACACTGAACAAAGTAGTAGATTAAGATTTTAAAAGATGGTGGTAAAATTATAAATGTCACCTGTGAGATAAGTAGAAAAAATTGGTTACTGGGAAATAAGTTATTTTTCCTTGTTAATTTTCTTTATTGCTGGGAAGCCCGAGTGTTTGCAGCCTGAGCTGGTGAAGCCCCTCACATTTGTAATGAAGACACTTGTTCAGAAGTGGTTCCTAGGATTAAAAATATTCCCTGTTCTTGCTGTCGTATTCTTTTTCATTTCTCTCAGGCTGAGTTTTGAAGTTCTGAATGCATCCAGAGAAAATGGGGAGGTGGAGTTTTTACTCACAAAATGTTATCTGCTGATTAAATGTTTTTGTATTTTCTGTCCTAACGATCACTTTTATTAAATCCCTATCTTGTAAGTGCCTACAGTGTGATGGTGGGTGTAGTGTTCATGGGTGAAGCATGACCATTCAGCTAAGTACTTCTTTCCAGTGGTTTTGAGAAGGAATAGGAACCATTTCTGAAATTAGTGACCTGGCTTCAGTGAAATCATGATTTATAGTCTCAAATATGAGAAGTTGATATTAATGAATACTGATCCATTCAAGGTATCTTCTCCCCTCAAAAGATATTTATAAGCGACTTGGGCAAAACATGAGGGGATTTGAATGCATTACAATAGAAATTCAGAAATCCTCTGCAATTTCTTATGCAAATACTTTAGTAAGTTACAACTGAATCATGAATGATGTAGTCAGACTTCCCAGAAGTGGGAGTTCCTATCCCTGAAAATGATTTATTGGCATGAATTGTACCATTACCAATTTTCCTGTGATTTTAGGAGATAAATTGAGATTGAAGTTTCCCAAAAGATATTAAAATAATTAATTTTAATTCTTTGGTGAACTTTCAATGCAGAGTAAAATTGATGTAACCAAAATCAGTTTCAAGTTTTTGGAGCATTTCTAGAGAAAATTTCTTTTTGAAGTTTATTCCTAAAAATGAAGTAGAATATGATATAACACAATGAAAAATGAATATTTAAATATAATAGTTTTTCACAAAGATCTTATTGCTTAGTGAAACTGGCAAGCCATAAAAACTTTTCTGAGTAAAAATTTTAAGCAAATCGTAAACTCTTAGAGTTATTTACTCTAATCATCTTACCTTACAGATGAGGAAACTGAGGTCCCAAGGCTAAGAAATTTAACCCGGATCATGTAGCAAAGTTCCTGGATATCTAGGGGCCTCAACTCCCAGACTAGAGGTCTTTCAGTTAATTAATTTAAGCCTCCATGTTCCTCAGAAGATTGAGAATTCTTCCCAACTTGAAAGGCTCTGTTTTCCCGTCATCCCAGAGTAGCTCTTTTCCTAAGGCTGGCACAGGTATTTAGCTGCTTGGATCACCTGTGAAACATGGTGTGAATTTTAATCTTTAAACACCAGGTTTCCCTGGGAAAGAATAAAAAATGACCTAGCCTTCTACATTAGTCCCCTGTAGTTGTGCGTATAAATTTTATTCCATGATAGTGGGTAAAAGATATGTCATCTTACCTTTAAATAAATCAAATTTAATTTGTTACAAGCCCCCATCCTCTTGGGCTGGCAAGAAATTAAATATCAGTCATTACTGGGATACTTCCCCAGCAGTCAGGGTCAAGTGAAGGTTTCAACCATCCTAAGTAATGTGGAACATTTATGGAAGTTCCCTTAATTTGCAACCCTCCACCCTCACTCGCTCTCCCCCTCCTTGGTCTCTGAGAAGCCATATACAGTAAGTCCCCTACATATGAACCTTCAAGTTGTGAACTTTCAAAGATGCGAACGTGCATTCCATCAGCGTCAGGTGTGAGTGAAATTGCAGCTTGCCCTTGTCTCCTATTGCTGACAATCCTTCCGCTCTACCATCTCCCACCTCCTCTCCCCCCTCCACTCAGTAACTCTTCTTGCTTGACCACTCGATGCCAGCCACTATATGCCAGCTGTTGTACTGTACTACTGTACTTTTCAAGGTACTGTACTGTAAGATTAAAAATGTTTATTTTTTGTTTTTGTTTTTTTTGGTTTTTTTAGGTTTTGTGTGTGTGTGTGTGTGTGTGTGTGTGGTGTGTGTGTAGGCATCCTTAATTCCCAAGTTAAGGGTCAATTTGTACTTACAATAAAACTTCTGCAGAATATTCAGATGATATTAGGAATAGATATTCCTACAGTGTCATTATTCTAAGGAGAATCTAGGTCTAATACAAGGAAAAAGAGGGGGCATTTATATATTTTTTATAAATTATTATTTTTGAAGTGTACAGAAAACCAGCTTTTTAAACTCAGTTCTCCATTAGCTATATGATTTTAATGGCCTTTTTTCCCCCCTGTTTATCTATCATATTTTATTTAGAAAGTGATGGTAGCTAACTCATGATTATTTTTTGTTTTTTTATGTATTATTTGTGTGAAAAAGTATTATAAACCTATAGTAAACCTATAGTACAGTACTATATAGCCGATTGTGTTAGTTGGGTACCTAGGCTAACTTTGTTGGACTTACGAACAAATTGGACTTACGAATGTGCGCTCGGAACGGAACTCGTTCGTATGTAGGGGACTTCCTGTATTGGGCTGGTTTGGAGAGCAAAGACCTTGAACTTCAACCCCATTACTTGATGATAGTCTTAGCGGGTTGAATGGTGACCACCAAAAGGATATGTCCGTGTCCTAACACTCCAACGCTGTGAATGTGACCTTATTTGGAAAAAGGATCTTTACAAGTATCATTCGGTGAAGGATCTTGGGATGAGAACATCCTGGCCCTAAATTCCATGACAGTGTCCTTAGAAAAAGAGGGGAGGACACAGACAGAGGAGAAGGCCATACTGGATACTGGAAAGCAGATTCTGGAACGATGCAGCCATACTGGATACTGGAAAGCAGATTCTGGAACGATGCAGCCATAAGTCAAGGAACCTTTGGAGCCCCCAGGAGCTGGAAGAAGCAAAGCAGGATTCTTTGATAGAGCCTTCAGAGGGAGTACGGCCCTGCCAACACCTTGATTTCATACTTCTGGCTTTCAGAACTTTGAGAGAATAGATTTCTGTTGTTTGAAGCCTCCAAGCTTATGGTAATTTGTTACAGCAGGCACAGAAAACTAACACAGTGAGGTTACTGGGCAAGTCAATTACCTTCTCTATGTCAATTTTTTCCTCATGTTTAGTGCAAGGATGATATTAGTGCTTACCCCATAGGGTAATGAGGATAAATAAGTCAGTCAACTGCTTAGAACAATACCGCAGCTTGGTAAGACCCCACAGCCATTTGGTCTTGTGTTATTAGTCCGTGCTGATCACCACTGATAAGTTCATTTTCAGACTTTCAGTCCAGGTAAGACTACCTGGACTTTTGAGGGCTTGAGTGTCTGCTTCTGCTATGCAAAGCCTGAGGAAAAGGTAGTCTGTGGACTCCAGGGCCCCATCACCCTGCACCAACCTTCTCTAGGTGCTCCCTGCAGCCCTGCCCATCTAAGCAGGCGGGGTCTTCTCTGGCAATGCACGACAGCAAGCAGAGGGTTGGAGCTTCAAAATTGACATCTTGTTCTCTTATCCCCTGTAAAAACATAGTGCTTTTCTTTCTTTTGGGGGCAAAAATGTTAACATCTGTCAGTTTTTCTTACTAACTCATGATGCTATACATTTTTAATTAACAAATTAACCAGTCCACTGTAAAACTTGGTGATATTTTTACTTCTGATAGAGAAGGGCGATTTCTTTCTAATCTGCCTCATGGCTGTGGATGGCTTATTTAAACTGCCACTTGACTGAGGACAGTGGTTCTGTCATGCATCTTTGTATCCGCTTGCTCTGTGCCTTGTACATGGTAGGTACAATCAGTATGCCATACTGTATTTGATTCGCTGTGGAGCTATTACATTGCAATGCTCCTGGGCTGCGAGACATAAAAAGTTTCAGAGCACTCAAAAAGAGACTGATTTTCCCCTGAAACCCAAAGCAGAAAGTACCCTTACCACTAAAAAAGAAAAAGTTTTAAAGTACCCTTACCACTAAAAAAGAAAAAGTTTTAAGAATCTCTTCTTTTGACCACTAAGTCGTGGCCAGTTTTGCAAGACTCTGAATTTTACCTTTTGACACGTTGTTCCCTCTTCTCACGGAGTTCCTCTCCTCCTTGACCACCCATTCAGCCTTCGTGTCCCAAGTCAAAGGTCACTTGCTCAATGAAGTCTTCTGGGATGTTCTTACTGCCGATTCTTGTCCCCGCCACTATCATGGCACTTGTCACAAGGAACTGTAATTACTGACTTGCATTTCTGTCTTCTAGGCTGGGAGCTTCCAGAGGGTCCCCTGCATTTCCATCTCTGTACTCCTAGGGTAGACCATGGTGCCCGGATGTAGACTTGCTCAGTAAGCATTGGTTGACTGACAGTTTAACTGTCTACATCAATGAATGCGTTGATGAACAGTATTCCAATGGGGTTTGCAATGCCTGCCCATTAATCAGTAGCCACATGACAGACTGGATCAGGGTCAGGGAGACGCCTCTGTGACTGTCACCATTTGGTTGACTCCTCTTATTTTGGTGAAGTTGTTCTGCTTTGTTAGCAGTGATTGAATTACCAATCGCCCATCTTCTCCTTTCGCCTTCTTAATTGTCTTGTATCACAGTGGGATCTCTCGTTCTGCTAATTCACTTTACCAACTGATAATTTAAAAATTTTTATTTTTTTAAATAATTTATTTTATTGAAATATAGTTGATTTACAATGTTGTGTTAATTTCTGCTGTACAGCAAAGTGACTCAGTTTTTCTTATATATACATTCTTTTTTTTTTTTTTTTTAAGAAATTCACGTTCTTTTATTTATTTATTTATGACTGTGTTGAGTCTTCGTTTCTGTGCGAGGGCTTTCTCTAGTTGCGGCAAGTGGGGACCACTCTTCATCGCGGTGCGCGGGCCTCTCACCATCGCGGCCTCTCTTGTTGCGGAGCACAGGCTCCAGACGCGCAGGCTCAGTAATTGTGGCTCACGGGCCCAGTTGCTCCGCGGCACGTGGGATCTTCCCAGACCAGGGCTCGAACCCGTGTCCCCTGCATTGGCAGGCAGATTCTCAACCACTGTGCCACCAGGGAAGCCCCATATATATACATTCTTTTTCATAATCTTTTCCATTATGGTTTATCATTGTTATTTATCCATCCTATATATAATAGTTTGCATCTGCTAATCCCACACTCCCAATCCCTCCCACCCCCATCCCCTCTGCCCCTTGGCAACCACAAGTCTGTTCCCTATGTCTATGAGTCTGTTTCGTAGATAAGTTCATTTGTGTTATATTATAGATTCCGCATGTAAGTGATATCATATGATATTTGTCTTTCTCTTTCTGACTTACTTCACTTAGTATGATAATCTCTAGGTCCATCCATAATGCTGCAAATGGCATTATTTCATTCTTTTATATGGCTGAGTAGTATTCCATTCTATATATGTAACACATCTTTATCCATTCCTCTGTCAATGGACATTTAGGTTGTTTCCATGTCTTGGCTATTGTGAATAGTGTTGCTATGAACATAGGGGTGCATGTGTCTTTTTGAATTATAGTTTTGTCTGGATGTATGCCCAGGAGTGGGATTGCTGGATCCTATGACAACTCTATTTTTAGTTTTTTGAGGAACCTCCATACTGTTTTCTATAGTGGCTGCACCAACTTACATTGCCACCAACAGTGTAGGAGGGTTCCCTTTTTTCCACATCTTATAGAATACTGTCCAAGTCCTTTTCCTTGCACGGAGTACAAGAATAGAAGCAGGAGATCCTCTACGGAGCCAAGGAGCGATAACAATGCTTTGGAATAGGGTCGTAGCAGTGAGAAGGAAGAGAACTGGGACAATTTGGTATATGCTGTAGAGGGAGGGTCAACAGGTCTTGCTGAAAGGCTTATATATGGGAGGTGAGAGAAAGAGAATAATTATGGGGAATTCCTAGGTTTTGATCTGGGCAACTGGGAGGAAGGTGAGATGGGGAAAACCAAGACAGAAACAGCTTTATTTTTATTTTATATTATTGTATTTTATTTTATTTGTGTGTGTGCATGTGCATGTAGTGAAGTTGAAAATCAAAAGTTTTGCTCTGGACAAGTTAACCTTGAGCTACGTGATAAATTAGGCATTAGAGATGTTGGTTGGCAACTGGACACACAAGTTTGGAACTCATAAGGGCTCAGGGGTGGGATATTGAGTTTGGGATTCACTAGCACATACGTGATCTTTGAGGACTGGGAGTGTTTGAGATCACCTGGGGGAAGAGTGTAGACAGAGAGAAGAGGGTCCTGGGACTAAGCCCTGGATAAGTTCCAATGCAGGCAACACTTATTATCAGTTATTTCCAATACATTTCTTTTCGTATTAGCGATCTCTTTACAAAACCTGAAGCTTCTATTTTATAGGATTGCCAGTCTCAGAGAGTATAAAAGAATTATGTGTTCCATATAATTTAGAACTGCTTATTTTGCCAAAAAAAAAAAATTCCATTAAGATGTGCAGTTATTCCTTGCCATTGCTTTATGAGAAGCCTTAACTTCTTAAGAGACCTGTAATTTTCCTTTTAATTTCTGATGTGAAGAGTCTCTCGAGAGATCTTAATCTGGTAATTACTGAAGCTTTATATTGGTTTCAACTTGCTAGAAAAGCAAGTTTCAATTGGATACTATTAGGGGAAATGCTTTATATGTCTTTTTACACTTTCCTGTTCTCAAAGCATTTGTAAACACAGCAACTGAAGTTTCTTATCCAGGGAATAGCAACATTTGATTAAACAAGGTATAACTTGGATTTCCAAACCACTATCAGTACCCCCCAAGAACTGGTGTGGTAGAGCTTAGTAGACCCCAACCATCTTAATCCCACACTGATTTCTTGCTGAGACACGAAAATGCAGTTTATAAAAAGTTGGCAGAACGCTACAATGCTTTTACACACGTTCATTTGACAGAGACCGCCCGGAGAAAACACACACATACACAAAACAAGAACAACATATGCACAAATGGTTAAGTGCTCTCTGCTTCCCATGCCTTTTTTCCCACTACCATGTAATAAGTCTGTTTACAGGACATCTATAGGAAAGAACATACACTTAGTCCATATCCTTGACAGCTAAGCCTACTCTGGAATTTCATCACACCCTCACTGACACCCACAATGTGTAGGAGAAAAAAAGAATTGGATGTGGCTCTAAGTTTTACTCTCAGCTAATACAGAAGTTGCTTAATGCTTAACCGTGCTTTCTCCTTACCAGTAATGAATTCAGGCCTGGCTGGTGCCAGTGCTATTTGCTCCCACTGTAAATCTTCTAATGCCCCTATAATGCTTTATTTTTCAGGTTTCCTCCTGATCTTCTTCTCACTGTGATTTAGCAGAAAAATCCACACACTGCCAAATGATCCTGTACAATTACAGGATTTATGGGGTGCTAAAACAGCCCTTGGGCAAGGCTGTCAAAGGAAAGGAGCTATTCATTTATTCAGTAGTGTGTGGGTCTACAAAAGGAAATGGTCAAAACGGCAACTGTTTATTACCAGATTGAAAGAATTTCAATCTGCTGAGTAGGAGGAAACACAGGACTATATACAAGGGTGAGGCGTGGTGTACGATTTTTCTCTCAGTGGATGGACTCTTTCTAAGACATTTGGCCCATTGAAGCCAGGGTCCCCTTGTTCTGTAGACGAAGAGCTGCTCCTTTGTCCTGTCTCAAATTCTCTACTTGGGAAAAGATGTGAATGAAATGCAGATGTTTAGAAATATAAAAATCTCTTTTGCTGTGAGCACTTAAGCCTGGGAAGAAAGCCAGTGGAATCACTAATTCTGTTTTCTATTTGTTTTGTTTACTGAGAGGTTTTAGAGGTAAGAATATAAAACCTTATTAAAGAAGACTTGATAAATGTTATTTTTGTGAGCAAAAGTGCCTTTTGTTTCACAGTAGAATGGAAAACAGTACTCTTCTTAACCAAATCTAGAGTTGTCTAACTACGTAGGTCAGAATCCATACCGATTAGAAATTGCCCTACTTTTAAAAGTATTTTTCCATCACAACATGAATACTCGGAATCATTTGGTCTGACTTTCATAGTGGTGGGGAAGCTAGCATTTTCACATTTTTTCCCCGATTCATCACAACGATGCATGAAGAATTGCATCATTAAAGCCAAGCCTTGTACCAGGGACATGAAAGAGCACGTTCTGGTCTTGTGGAGATAGGCACGGTTCACTGCTCTTTCAGTGCATGAGCTGTATCTGCTGGCCAATATTCTGCCCAACGATTCTAACCCTACAGCTTACTCCATAACCCTATAACCTGGTGATGTGGAATTTTACAGGCGCTGATACTTTCTGCAAGATTGGTGAGAACATGTCATAAGTCAGTATTTACAATGATCTCTGAGGTGGTTGGCATTACTCTAGCCCACTCTGTTGGTCTCTGTCCCACTGTTTTTTTAAATCAAAGGACACCACAGAAGAGTGGACAGTCGCGTACACCCTAGCCGTCCCTAGTAAAGGCCTGGATAAAGGACAGTTTGGATGGGATCTAAGGCCACACCATCAGCCCAAGGAAGATGTCACGAGTAACGTTTATGGGGTGATGTACTGGAAGGGACACCAAGTAGTAACCCAGTCCTTACTGGATCTTTTCAGGGACCTTTATTCAAACCAGTCCGAAAAGATCTGTGCCTAGCTTTCTTGTCAAAAATCTGTATAGACGGTTATTTAAATTCTTCACCTGTGGAAGCATTCCAACCTCTCCCAATGAGTAGAATGCTAAACACCAACTTTTAATGTCCCATCCAAAGGAAATACTGTATCTGAGAGGCACTCACGTATATCTTACCGTAACCTTACACATTTCTTCCCAGCCTTTGTGGCTAGCGATGGACGGTGGTTGGATCTAAATGCTAAAAGTCCAGGTGTTAGCTTGTGTTCATTCCCAGGATCATAAGTGTCTGCAAAAGCCTGTGAGACTGTGTGAAGGGAATAGCCTTTCATGTAATTTCTATGATTAAAAAAAAAAAAATGTCCTTCTTCAAGCCTAAAACTGAGAGGCTTTTCCAAGGTTTTTAGGTGGTTGTTAGACAGGTGGCTGAAACACGTTCTTTTGTTTCCCATTTAAGTCAACTCAGGCACAAGAAAATGACATTAATTTCAACTTGAATTGAGCAGTACTTAAATCAAGAAATTGAAAAGCTACTTGAGCCTGCGGTGATAATAAGGGCTTTCACGTATTAAGCCAGGCAGCGCGCTTTCCCCCTCACCAGCACTTGCATTTACTCCATTCTATAGACAAGAAAATTGAGGCTCAGAGACTCTCAACCAGGGTTCCAAGGTCAGTAAGTAGCTGAGCCTGCATTTGATACCAGAGCCTGTGTTCTCCTAGGACCTTTTTTCTCTAAGGCTTCCTATCTAACCTAAACTCAAAATGAAATAGAAAATCAAACAAAAAAGTCAATATCTAGATAAATATAGGTAGACAAATGGGATTTTCAGATTACAAGACTCTTTGGCTAGGTTTTTGTTTGTTTGATTATCTATACTATCATCTTAGTTCATTACTTAGCTGTGCCAGTGTAAAATTTAGGGTCTGTGAAAGCATCATCTGCTTCCCTTGAGGGTATTGTGGTTAGCTGTGAGTTCATAATTTAAGCACCTAGTTGGTATTGGTTAGTGGCTCTCTGTAGCACCATTTATGCTGTATATTGGGTATCTTTAGATGACTAATGTTGCAAACTAAAAAGGCTCTCTATCAATATACCAGTACATCTGAATGTATATTTTTGTAGACTTTTTCCTTTCTCTCTCTCTCTCTCTCTTTTTGGTAATGGCTCTTGGAGCTTCCTGCTGAACATCAATATTTTCAGGGATGGTTCCAGCTTCCTTTTGGGTCCCTTGGAGAAATGCACATGTCGGCCATGATGTCAGCTGCTCTCCCTCTAAAGATGGTAACAAGTTTCAGTTGAAAGAAGTTTAGAGTGTGCCTCTTTGCTAAAGAAAACAAATCCAGTATCTCTCTTATGGGTTTGTTTTGCCAAACTTTAAAAGGAAGACTGTACTAAAATTGTGTCTTTCACCTCAAGTTTTCAAACACTGCTAGAATTAAAGGAATGATAAACTTTCCCATTTCTTTGGATCTTATGACTTGTCCGGGTGATATGTGGAGACATGTCTGAAGACTATTCTGTGGTCACCTCAGTGTCACAGACACATGCAGGTATGTCCTCCTCTCCTTCACCGCCCTCTACCCCACCATCTTTTACTCTCAGGAACTTGGTCTTTTAAGGAACAGGTTTTGCTTTTGTGCTCTGAAGTCAAATGCTCTCCATAGGATTCTAACAAATGTTTTAGATGTACCATGGGCAAATCTTCATCTATTTTGGATTATCAATATTTTTGTTTTTATTGTAGTTCTTAGAAGCCAGGGGAATTATTATGAAACCAGAAGAGTTAAAAGAAAAATTTAGGTTTTTAAAATCCATATCCTCCAAGATTTCCATCCACAGTAAAGCCTTCATTGAATGCCCCAAGAGGAATTGGTGGCTCATGTATTTGCTCCTGTTATATGTTTTATTCTTCCTTGTATTGTATATTAGTTTCTTACATTTCTCTATTTCCTTTTTCCTCTACAGTGATCTGTACAAAATAATTCAATAAATGCTTTCTGAATGAATGTATGTTGAATGAATTTTAGGAACGTGAAATAGTGCTTATAAATAAAATTAATGTACTAGTAGTTGATATTATGTGTAACATGAAATTACTTTCTGAAATTTATCAAAAGGGACTTAATTTTTAAAGAAATCACAGAGCTCTTAATATGTGGTCACATCAAGTCAGCATTCATACAAATTAAGAACTCTGTCAACTTTCAGATGTCTACATTGAAGGATCAGGAACTCAGAGTTCAAAACACAAATTTCCAGGCTTCTATGGATTTAAATTATTAAATGAATATTATTTGGAGGTGGTTATAGGGCTGAAAAGTAATCTATGTAATTAAAGCTTTCTTTCTCTAGTAACTGAGTAAGTTTAAATTCCATGTCCTTGTACTGAACAACTGGGGAGTAAAGGGTGGGCTTGAAGCAGTCTTCACAAATAAGCTCAGGATTCAAAATTTGCAAGGAAAATTTTTTTTAAAATTTGCAAAAGACTTATCTGAGACAAAAGACTTTTGTCTTTTACCAGATTTATCTGATATAATAAAAACCCACCTATTATTTTATAAAGGCTACCATGTCTTAAAATTAACAATGGTTAGTAAACTATAACTGTGGAAAGGAAACAACTGTGCATTGAATGCCATCTGTGGACCAGGTACTATGGTAGGTCTTTTACATATTCATAATGAGTATAATAAAAGTTTATTATAACTTTACAAAGGGCCTAACATTTTTCTAACTGTTTTACGTATACTCACTCCTTTAATCTTGACCACAATCCTATTAAGTATCATTGCTGTCATCCCCGTTTCACATTACAAGAGATTGAAGCATAGAGAAGTAAAGGGACTTCCCAGAGTCGCAGTGCTAGGAAGTGACAGAGCCGTGGTTGTGTCAGTCACCCAGAGCTGCTGTAACAAAGAAACACAAACTCCCCGTGGCTTAAAACAGCAGAAACTTACTGCTCACATTCTGAAGGCTGGAAGTCCAAAATCAAGGTGTCCGTAGTGTCTCTGAAACTTGCGGGGAAATTCCTTCCTGGTTTCATCTAGCTTCTGATGTTTGCCTGCAATACTCGTCATCCCTTGGCTTATAGTTGCAACACTCCAATCTCTGCCTTCATTATCACCTGTCTTCTCCTTGTGTGTCTCTCCTTTTCTCATAAGGACATTAGTCATATTGGAGTAAGGACTCATCCAGCTCCGGTATGACCTCATCTTAACTAATTCCATCTGCAATGATCCTCTTTCCAAATCAGGTCTCATTCTGAGGTAGTGGGAGTTTGGACTTCAACACGTCTTCTGGGAGACACAGTTCAACCCATAACACCCCCCATATCTATGTTTATTTGTTTATTTTAAACACTGCATTCTGCTATGTCTTTTTCTGTGAGGTAATGTTTTCCATTTCAATGATTCTTTATTAAACTTTGTTGTATATTGTGCACTATGAAAACAGTTCAGGTGGGTAAATGTTTTAAAAATACATTTTATCCTTAAATGAAATACAAAGTAAGAACATAGTGACTCTATTATAACTTTGTTATTCTTATAAAAAAATTAAATCCATTTTTCCTAGTGCTTCTCTGTACATTTCAAAATAGGTACCAAAGTAGGCTTCATTATTTTTTAATGCCTAGAGGCAGTGGTTATCAACTATTTTCCACCTTAACCCACTTAATGGACATGGCATGCTCCAATGAGTAATAGTGGCTTCAACGATTCACAAGTGGACCAGGGAGATGTGAAGTGTCTGAGTCTCCTGTAGGGGAAGCATATTGAGGAGAAATTTACTCCTTAAGTGATCTGGAGATGCTTCCAGAGGGGAAACCCTGTCTGCCTCACTCATCCCCTAACCCAGGGGAGAACTATTGCCTTAAGCTTGGTGCAGTAGAATACAATTGAATTCTCACTTCATATGAAAAAGAAATGAGGAAAATACTCACTTTTCTTCTTAGAAATGCTTCCTTTTTTTCTTGCATTTAATTACATGAATTGTTTAAAAGCGTACACAATTTTTAGGGAATAGGTTTCAAAAGGAATTTATTTTCTTTCACAAAATTTGAAGTATCAACTATATATAAATGAAAAGGTACCTTGAATAAGGGATGAAATAACAATATTATGTGATGAACACATAAGAAATACTTCTAATTTGGCAAAATGCTTCCAGTTCTCTAGTATACTATATTTCTTCTCCAGTATTTAGCTAATTTTTGGTTGTAATGAAATCTCCTCTCCTGGTTATCCTTCATCCTTTGATGGCTTTCCTGTTTCTGGCCAACAGATAATCATAGGCAGAATCACACTAGGATCCCTTCTCTTCATGGTTTGTATAGTTTCCTTAGGTACTGTCACCCAGCCCCACAGTATAAAATACCTATATGTGCCAATTTCTCCCAAATACTTTTCTTTAGCTTTGATCTCTCTCCTGGTCACCAGACTGGTATCTGATACTCCCTCCTTGGTATTTCTGCTTGTTTAATAGACTTCTCGGACTTAAAGCAGGATTCTTGATTTTCACCTTCTCCCATATGGTTTATCCTTCCAGTTTTCCCATCTCAGAAAATGACACACCCGTTCTCATCTGGACAGCAGCTGTAGCCTCCTAACTGGTCTCCTACTTCCAATAATGATTCCTCTTCAGTACATTTCTCCCTCAACAGCTAAGGAGATCTCTCAAAACCATAAATCAATGATGTTCTTCCCCGGAGTAAAATCTTCCAATGAATCGTTCTCTGTTGTGTTTACAATAAAATTCAGACTTTTACCTTTGCCTCTAAAGTCCTACAGAATGTGATCTCTCTCTACTTACATCTTTGACCTCATTTTCTACCGTATTTCTCTTGTTATTACTCTCTAGGCCATTGATTTTTATTCATTGAACACTAAGCTTCTTCCTGCCTATGAGCATTGTTACTAAGTCTTCAGCATCTTCCTATGGGTGGCTCTTTCTTGTCATTTGATTCTCAGTTCAAGTATGATCTCAGTCAATTCAAAGTAGCCACACAGTTACTCTCTATCTCATCACCAGATTTGGATTCTCCACCAAGAAAATTTAAAACAAAAACTTATGACATTATAGATTCTCTCACCTTATCAAATAGTCCTCTGGAATTTTTTTTTTAACATCTTTATATGCTTCTTAATACCTGATAACTTCTTGTTTATTTACTTAGTGGTGTATGGCCTCTTTTCCCCTTATCCTACCAGAGTGGAATCTTGTCTGACATCTTACTGTAGCCAACCTGCCTACCACAGTGCCTGGCATCAGATAGGCACTCATTAACTCTTCATCCACGAACTTAACAATTCTTCAATGAGTGTCTACCCTCTACCAGGTACTCTGTTGAGAGCTAGGATTCAGTGGTCATCAAGATCTAGTTCCTGCCCTCTCAGAGGGCTAGAGCTTAGTGGGAGAGACAAATGAACATGTAATTATGATGCAGTATAAATGCTATAGTAGACACAAGCACAGGGTGTACACGCCCTTTTCCTAAGTCAAAATTGATAGACTAGAATCTATCATCTTGTCAATGTGATTGGGAACATACATCCCTAAATGCATCACTTTACACTTTTCTGCACTGAAATTTCCTTGGATGATTTGTACCTTTCTAGGTGTTTTGAGTTGCCTTTCCTCCTTCACTATTTAGAACTGTGAATCTCTATTGTGATTATACATTGGAATCACCTTAAAATTTTTTAAAAAATACTTATGCCTGGATCCCATCCCCAGAAAATTTGATTCAATTGTTCTGGGGTGTGGCTTGAACACTGGGATTTAAAAAAATCTCCCCAAGTGCTTCTGATGTACAGCCAGGGTTGAGAACAATTGCTCTAGATGTCTTATTCCTCATTGTATAGTCTGGGGATAATCAGCCTCTGCATCACCTGGGAATTGGTTAGAAATGTAGAATCTCAGACCCCATCCCAGACCCACTGCATCCAACCTGCATTTTAACAAGATAGCTTTCTTTGGTCTAGAAGACCCTAGTGTTTTTCCCCAAACTTGTAGATCTCACTGTACATTTCTTCCTCAAAATCATTTAGAAACATGATAATTGAGAAAAGTCCCCAAATCTGTCTCTAGGAGACCTGGTTGTTAACACTTTTCACCCAAAGAACTGCTCTTTTCTACCATCTATTGCTTATTGTCTTTAAACAAGATCTCTATACATGGCCAACATTTTTTTTTTCACAGTTTCAAAGTATTTATTTTAAAACAAGCTTTCCTGTGGAAACATGTAAGTAACTTTATGAAATTTTAAATAAAATATTTCTGGTATCTTCTCCTCGTGCATAAGCATCCTCACACACACAAAATCAAAGATGCAGAGAAATAATTAAATCTATAAATTAGGAAATAGTAAGTGAATAAGGTAAAGGAATATTACACACATGCTAAGATATAAAGTTTTAAGTTTAAAACAAATAGCTGATTCACTTTGTTATAAAGCAGAAACTAACACACCATTGTAAAGCAATTATACTCCAATAAAGATGTTTAAAAAAAAAATTCCAGAGGACTATTTGGTAAGGTGAGAGAATCTATAATGTCATAAGTTTTTGTTTTAAATTTTCTATTTCTCAAAAAGTTGTATAATAAATTTTATTTCTACAGGACTAAACTTTTGAAATTCATTTTGTGTTTTAATTTGAGCAACTACTCTGTGTTTCTGTTCCTACTATTGCATGTTGAAACCATCAATGAGTTCTCAATTCTGAAGTCCACAGAAGCGTTTTCCTATCCTTCTTATTTATTTACTTAATTTTATTAAAAAAAAAGATTGTATATGTTTAAGGTGCACGACATGATGATTTATACACGTATGCATTGTGAAATGATTACTATAATCAAGCTAATTAACATATCTTCTTACACAGTTACCATTTTGTGTGTGTGTGATCAGAGCACATGAAATCTACTCGGCAAATTTCCAGTATTCAGCACATTTTCTGTCCTTCTTTATGGTCCAGCAAGGAAGATTTAAAAAATGGTTGACTCAAAAGAGATTAAGGTGTTCTTTAATATTTCATCCTCAATAGGAGTCGTTATCCAAGCAAAACTTCTTTCCTTTTTTTCAAGTCACATCCCGTGTGGAAGGTCTGTATACTTACATACACCAATTATAAAAAAATGTAACCACTGAGGTGCAATAAAAAGATATTTCCAGTGTCATCCAAATATCCTCATTAGATTTGCTTCTCCAATTACAGATGAGACTCCAGGAAAGAACATCTGGGAATGGATGGGCGTGATTTCTGAGACTTGCAGAGTGTTAGACTCTATAAATTTTAATTCTGTGTCTGAAGGCAAAGGGATATTTATATTTAAAAAAGAAAACACCTTAAAGAATGGTTCAAACCCATTGACATTAGAAAAGGATATTAAATATTCCAGGGAAAATGATCAATAATGAGGCAGTTAAATAAACTGAAAGAAACTCTGCCTCTGAGGCCTTAGGGAAGAAATTGAAACGACATCTAAAACCCACAGCAAAAAAAAAGTTAGCTGAGAAAAGCACCTGGCCCCAACAATGCTATGACTGAGCTCATAAAAGTGGAGGGCAATTATGTAGCTAGTACCCTGTAAAATTTGTCAGTGCACATGGAAAAACAGAGGAATAGCCAGAAGCCTGGGACAAATCAAGCGGTAAAGACTAAATAAGGGAGAACGGAGAGCAAGAAAGGTTCACAGATCGGGCCCGGGAAAGCTCCCTGATTTCCCATCAATCCAGCTACATGCCACAAATGCTTCAATAAACTATTTTAAGCACAAGATGTACAAGACAGTCCCAGGAGGAGAAAGGAGAAGCAGGGGACGTTTTCAGAAAAGAAAGCCGAACTACCTAATTAACTGCAGCAGTGGAAGTGGAGTCATCTTAACGTCTTGATTATCTTTATATGATTGAGTTGCAAGCTCTCCATCAGGAGGACAGTTTTATAATGAAGAGATTGTTCTGCAACTACACCGTTTACTTAGCCCACTCCTCCTCTCATAATGGAGTCAGCCTAGAAGCTGTGGGTCCTAAGATGTACGGTGGATATTGAAATTGACTTAACGCAGGTTATACCAATCATCACTATCATATGGGAACCCATCACTGTGTCATGAGAAACAACACAGAAGGGGTGGCAAAGAAAGTGACCAAAAAGCAGCGACTGGCACAATTTGCTGATTAAATGGATGAAATTAATAAATTTCCTTTGGTTGGGCACTTAACTCATTTTCAAGTTGACATTATTGTAATTAATGCTACCATAAATTTGCCCTAATGTCTGTTTCCCCACACTTAAGAGCCTGTCTTAAGGCATAAATTTCAAGGAGTGGAATTTATAGACTAAAAGACATTAAACTTTTGGAATCTTTGACTAAATTCTCCTAAGTAGGTCTGTATCTATTGATAACCCCCTAATGTCAGAGAGTTCCCTTTCCCCTGCATCCTTGTAAACATCCTTGTAAACACTGTGTGTAATCATTTGAAAAAACGCATCTTTCTTATGCAAAAAATACATAGTATTACATTTTAATTTACTTTGCATCCCTTTCATTACTTGGGAAGCTGGACATTTATTTTCTATGTCAATTGGCCCATTTTTTTTAAAATATAGGGGCTATTCTTCTTTTCCTTATTCATTTGTAAGTTCTCTTTATATGTACTTGAAGTGCCTGAAATCTGTGAGGACTTCGGTGGGGCTACTGAAACAACAACATAACATTTATGATCTGGGAGTGCACTTCTCACACGCTCATTTGTGGGGATATCACTGTGGCATGGCATAATCATGATGGTAGCTGTTACAATAAAACCCATTGGTTCAAAACACAGTAGCTGAAAATTACTGAAATGCTTGATTACAACATTAATACATTAAATAAATGAATATAGCTGTTTTTTTTCTTCTGAGAAAATGTAGTTGTTAGAATTGCAAAGAATTAGAATTATCAAAGAATTAAAGAAAGACTATGGTCTTTCAAAAATCATCTTCATGGATAAACAAATGAATTTAGATTAGCACATCAAGTTTTAAGTAGGATGAGCTCCATGTTTTATTCTTCTGTTAATTTCCTTAGCAAACTTTTTTCATAGATACCCCAAAGATAAAATTCAGCATTTAGACAGAAGCCTGGATTAGGAAGTGGGGAAGATTGACAGGAATTATTTATGTTTTACCATCCTGATGGAGTGATAATTTGAAATTTAAGTAGTTACAGGAAAAGAAAATTAAGGAAAAGCAATTATTTTTAAAAATTATTACATGATTAATTGTAATTTCATGAGTACCAAAGACATGAGGCTTTCTTTGAATCTTATTACTGTAGCAGATATAGAATAAGTGATGTTGATTTGTCAGCATTCTGTCTCATTCTAGAGTTACTAATGGGTTGAACAGTGTGTTCTATGAGGCAAGGTTTACTTAAAATATCGAAGAAGCGGTGTACCACCAAGCCAAAAGTACCAATGGTTGGATGAGTCAGTGATTGGTAGGACGTGATTTAAAATTTTGGCTCCCTTTAAGAGAAATGATGATAAAAATATCTTATCTTAGAGTTGCGTTATTTTCCTTTTTATTAAAATTAATTTTTATTGGAGTATAGTCGATTTACAATGTTGTGTTAGTTTCTGCTGTACAGCAAAGTGAATCAGTTATGCATACACATATATCCACTCTTTTTTAGATTCTATTCCATATAGGTTATTACAGAGTATTGAGTAGAGTTCCCTGTGCTATACAGCAGGTTATAATTAGTTATCTATTTTATATATAGTAATGTGTATATGTCAATCCCAATCTCCCAGTTTATCCCTCCCCCCCTTTTCCTCTTCGTAACTCTAAGCTTATTTTCTACATCTGTGACTCTATTTCTGTTTTGTAAATAGGTTCATTTACACCATTTTTTTAGATTCCACATATAAGCGATATCTTGTGATATTTGTCTTTCTCTGTCTGACTTACTTCACTTAGTATGATAATCTCTAGGTCCATCCATGTCACTGCAAGTGGCATTATTTTGTTCTTTTTTAAGGCTGAGTAATATTCCATTGTGTGTGTGTGTGTGTGTGTGTGTATATATATATATATATATATATATATATATATATATATATACCACATCTTCTTTGTCCATTCCTCCGTCGATGGACATTTAGGTTGCTTCCACGTCCTGGCTAATGTAAATAGAGCTGCAATGAACATTGTGGTACATGACTCTTTTTGAATTATGGTTTTCTCAGGGTATATGCCCAGTAGTGGGATTGCTGGGTCGTATGGTAGTTCTATTTTTAGTTTTTTAAGGAACCTCCATACTGTTCTCCATAGTGGCTGTACCAATTTACATTCCCACCAACAGTGTAAGAAGGTTCCCTTTTCTCCACACCCTCTCCAGCATTTGTTGTTTGTAGATTTTTTGGTGATGGTCATTCTGACCGTTGTGAGGTGTGATACCTCATTGAATATACTTCATATACTTCCTAAGGATATACTCCTTATCCTAGAGTTAGGTTATTTTCTGGGTCCCTTTTATAGGAGAAAACTGCTGTCTACTTCAAAACACTGATGGGTCTCCATTACCTGTGAAGATTACAGTTAAATTCCTTTTTGATGATCATCAAAAAGCAAATTGACATCCTTTGCTTTTGCTGTCACTTCTGGTACTAACAGAATGAAGTGTTTTTTGTTTTTTTTTAAATTTTATTTATTTTTGGCTGTATTGGGTCTTCGTTTCTGTGCAAGAGCTTTCTCTAGTTGGGGCGAGCGGGGGCCACTCTTCATCGCGGTGCGCGGGCCTCTCACTATCGCGGCCTCTCTTGTTGCGGAGCACAGGCTCCAGACGCGCAGGCTCAGTGGTTGTGGCTCACGGGCCTAGTTGCTCCGCGGCATGTGGGATCTTCCCAGACCAGGGCTCGAACCTGTGTCCCCTGCATTGGCAGGCAGACTCTCAACCACTGCGCCACCAGGGAAGCCCATGAATTGTTTCTGTAACCCGTGGTTGGGTGAGATTGGCTCATCAGCCACATGTACTCGTTAGCCCTGGCAGAAGGACTGTTTTTCTTAGTGCAGTAGTGGAACTAGATATAAGTAACCATTGTTTAAGAGGACTTAGATTTGAGTCCTGATTTATAGAAAAGAGAATTCTCAGATGCCTTCAATAAATGCTTTGGCTTCTTCATGGCCCTGGCCCCATGGTCATTTCAACCAGGTAATGAACTATATCTTTGAAGAATCCCATTCTCTCCTTGGGCATCTTTTATAAACACATCTGACTGTGAATTCCCAATTATTGATTCTCTGTCTACCTCTTGACATTGCAAAAAAATTCCAATCTTTATCGCTGAAGAGATTTTGCATGTCTCTCTGAGTCTTTTCTTGTAAGAACTTATTTATTTAGCCATTTTGTGGAGGGTTTTTAGAGATCCTTACTATTTCAGTGTTTCTCTGAATGCACACTAAATAGTCTTTATGCCTCTCTAAGGTAGCATCCACTACTTTACATAATAGTCTGCCCATTATTTCACCAAAGAGAAACAGCATTCTCACCTATTATAATACACATCATACTTTTAACATAGCTTAATACCATACTACCTTTCTTGGATGTTGTGTTATATTGTTAAAGTTGCTGATAGCTCCAACCCTAAAATTTCTCCTTCTATATTCTGTTACTCTGTAGTTATTACAGTAGTTTTCAACTGGGGACGATTTTGTCCTCCCCCACCAAGGAACATTTGGCAACGTCTAGAGACTTTTTTGATTGTCAAATTGGTATAGGGAGTTCTACTGGCATCTAGTGGGAAGAGGCCAAGGATGTGCTGAATATCCCACAACGCCCTGGAAAGCCCCCATGACAAGGAATTATCTGGTCCAAAATGTTAATAGTGCCGAATTTGAGAAATCCTGAGTTAATATTTTAGATGCAAACACAGACACTTTCAGATAAAAATTCAATTTGATTTGGTCCCCTTTTCATATGTCAAGATTCTGCCTCTCATTTACTGTTTGACCTTGCATAAGAAATTTGCCTTTTCTGAACCTTGATGGTCTCATCTGTAAAATGGGTGCTACAGATCAAATTGTGCCCCCTCCCTAATTCATACATTGAACTCTAACCCCCAGTATCTCAGAATTCGACTGTATTTGAAGACTAGGACTCTAAAGAGATAATTAAATTAAAATGAGGCTGTTAGGGTGGGTCTTAATCCAATCTGACCAGTGCCTTTACATAAAGCGGAGATAAGGACACACAGAAAGATGCCAGGAACACTAGTGCTCAGAGGTACGACCATGTGAAGAGGCAGCAGGAGACTGGCCATGTGCAAGCTGAGGAAAGAGGCCTCAGAGGAAACCAGTCTGGTTGGCCCCTTGATCTTGAACTTCTAGCCTCCAGAACTGTGAGAAAATAAATTTGTTATTTAAGCCACCCAGGCTGTGGTGTTTTGTTATGGCAGCCCCAGCAAACTAATACAACTGGGGTAAAATGATGGCTGTCCTGCCAGTCACACAAGATTATTGTGAGGATATAGTGAGGTAATATTTATGAAAGCACTTTGAAAAAGATGAAGTAATACATCAATTTTGATTCAGTTAATTTTAGTATATTTTTAATGATGAGAATCTTTTCTATAAGGATAAAAAGTAAGCTAAGAAACTAGAAGATACATAAATGTATATATTTTCTGGAATAACTGTCCCTAGGTAGATGTTCTAGGAATGGTAGGATGGCTTTGTTCCAGGGTCATCTATCTTTTTCAGGACTACATGATGATTTTGGGGGTCCTAGGCACTTTTGCTTTTGTGGGTCCCTTCTTCCATAAAAAATATTAAAGACCATATTTTACAATTGCATTGGCATAAAGGTGAATATAATACAGGCTGGACTGATTATATATTCGTTGTTATTATATTGAATTTTTATTTTGGTTTAAAAGAAATTTAAATGAAAACACTATAATGGTCCCCTAGAAGTACTGTATACAGTGCCTACTGAAGTCTACACTGCACTGGTCTTATTGCTCTGAGATCCTCAACATGCAGCATCTACTATGGGGCCTAAAATGGTTGTTTGTCTCTCACCATCATGTCCACATTCCTTTGTGTAAAGGGGGAAGATGGAAGGTCTGTGCCCATGCATTAAATGAGAATACTCCAAGAGTGGCATACATCATTTCTGCACACATCCTATTGACCAAAGTTTAGTCATATTGCCCCACTTTGCTACAAGGGAGGCTGGAAAATATAGTTTTAGCCTGGTATCTATATGTTAAGATCATTAACAGACATCTGGTCATATCTAAAACATCAGTAATACACTCTGTCCATGCCAAAAATCCTTGATATTTGCAGGACCATTTGGTCCTATCCAAAAAATGCTTAAGACACTTGATCCATGTTAAGAGGTCCTTGATATTTGGTCATATTTGGTTCTGTCCAAAATGTTCATGGAGACATTTGGTCCACGCCAAAAGGTCCTTGATATTTGGTCTTGTCCAAAACCATCTGGCATGGACCAAATATGCTTATGGACATTTTGGCTAGGATCAATTTCAAGGATTTTTGTAGTGGACCAAATGTCTTATGGTAAACCTCAACTACTATTAGCTAAATGAGTTAACATATATCAAGTTCTTAGAACAGAGCCTGGAATATAGTAAGCATTGCATAATTGCTAGCTCTAGAATTATTTTTAAGACTATGGGTGAAAAAAAAGAACAGATATTGAGGGATAACATCTGCCACTCATATGAAAATGATAACAGTTTTCAGTAAAATGAACAGCAAATCAGTTGTATGATGGAACTGTCAATATAGGTATAATGTATTGATTTTTGAAAGCATAGATAAACATTAGCCAGTTTTGGACTTTAGTGAATACATTTTTATGCAATTAAATATTAATGTGTGTGAGTGTGTATGTGTGTATATCTGTGTATTTGAGTATTTTTAAAATGAAAGACCATATATTTTTATTTCACTAGAATCATTCAGTGGCACATGGTTAGGAAAAAATGCTTTCCAAATTATTTAAAACCTCTTATAACCCAGGATCAAGAGACATTTTGAGGTAGATACATTTTTTGTTAACTTTGTCAACTTATCTTTCCATTAAGTGCCTCCCCTTCAAAGAATTTCAGAGATCCACCTACTCCAAAATCTTGCTTTTAGCTTTCCAAAACAATAGCTGGCAAATTAGTAGAGTGGTTTTAAGATTGTGCTTTGGGTAATCCCTGGGTTCTATAAAAATAAGTGGAGGTTTGTGATCACAGATAAAGAAATGGTGTTGGCTCAGACTTCCAGCCTAGGTGGTGATGTGTACTTGGGTTGGTGGGCTTTTCCTGGCCCACTGATGCCTGGTCTAGAAAGCCTCACAAGTTGGAGTTTAGCTTACTCAGCTTACTCAACATATTTTACCCAATTTTACACCATTATCAACAGTATGCTCTTAACTCCTTCATACTGATCTCAAGCCCAGGCAGATTAGACTCATTGAAAAATCGCAGGAGAAGGAGTAGCTAGAATTTCTGTAATTGGCTATAGGAAGGGAGACAAACGTCTGTGAATGTTGATGTGTGTGTGTCCAAAACAATTGGAACGGACCTAGGACGGGGTAAGTGTAAAAGGAGATTATACTGAACTTTGCTCATGGTGTCCAATAACATATGCTGAATGAATGAGCATATGGCTTCTGACAGTGTCTTTCAGTCCTGCCAAGCAGAAAGGAGTGAGTTGGATGTGAATGCAATGGAGACAGAGATCAAGGCTTCATCATGTCGTATTCATCTTGGTATCACCAGTTTGTTCAATAGTACCTGACACAGACTTGGTATTCAATAAATATTTCATAGATGACTGGCTAAATGAATAAATAAAGAGTAGTGGAAATTTCCTGATAGGTGGCGTTCATTTGAGGAAAATACATAGGGGCAGGTAACACTGCACTGGGGCTGCCGCCACACTGCATGAAGTGGGAGGATGGTGGACGCCAAAGAATTCCTGTTTGCCTTTGAGGAGTTGGAATCTCTTTAGGAAGTTAGTATAAATACACTGAACACTTGGATAATAAGAGGTGACAAGTTTAAATTTGAGGGCTACTAGTATGCATGCTTAAGGAGCATTAAGAAAATAGTTCTTTACAGACTTGCGGTTGCCGAGGGGGAAGGGAGTGAGGGAGGGATGGATTGGGAGTTTGAGATTAGCAGATGCAAACTATTATATATAGGATGGGTAAACAATAAGGTCCTACTGTATAACACAGGGAACTGAATTCGATATCCTGTAATAAGCCATAATGGAAAAGAATATGAAAAAGAATGTATATATACGTACAACTGAATCACTTTGTTGTACAGTGGCAATGAACACAACATTGTAAATCAACTATACTTCAATGAAATACATTTTAAAACAGAAAATCATTCTTTAAAAGGTGAACTATCTTAAATTCACTTAGACGAGACTGAGATAATCCATATTTCTTATCTGTTATTGAGCAAATCCCAAATGTTTTCTTTTCAGAAATCATTTATTGAAATTTACACATGCATAGAGTTGTAATTCTTGCCAGACAAGAGTTCAATCTATGAATCCATCCATCAGTCAGTAAACTAACAAATAACGACGGTAGAAAGTCTGTTTTTTACCTCTCCTTCTGTGTATTTTTTTGTATCAATTTTTTTAATTGAAGTATAGTTATTTACAATGCTGTCTTAGTTTCTGCTGTACAGCAAAGTGAATCAGTCATACATATACTTATATCCACTTTTTTTTTTAGACTCTTTTCCCATATAGGCCATTACAGAGTAATGAGCAGAGTTCCCTGTGCTATATAGCAGGTTCTTATTAGTTATCTATTTTATAAATAGTGGTGTGCTTGTCAATCCCAATATCCCAATTTATCCCTACCCCCCTTTATCCCCTGGTAACCATAAGTTTGTTTTCTACATCTGCTACTCTGCTTCTGTTTTGTAAATAAGTTCATTTGTACCTTTTTTTTTTTTTAAGATGCCACATATAAGTGATATCATATGATATTTGTCTTTCTGTGTCTGACTTACAACCAGGATATCCGTCAGTGGGCACTGGAACCTGCCCTGCTGTCCCGGGAACACGTGGATAACTCCTCCCACTAGGAAATCCTTCTGTGTATTTTTGAAAATGTCCAGCAAGTCTCTAGATAATGTTCCAACTCTCCACAAAGGAAGAGAGCTCTCGTTTAGGGGGAGAGCTTGTCAGATTGCGCCACTGCAGTTGGCATCGGGTGCTGGCCTCAGGGATGGTGACCCGACCCCTCTGATGATATGGGGGACTCTTGGGTCATACGTATTCTGATAGTGTTTTCGGTCCCGCCAAACAGATAGGAGTGAGTTGGATGTGAACGCCTTGGAGACAAAGATCAGTTAGGTTGGTCTTTTGCGGGGATTCTCAACGGTTGTTTCGTGACAGTGGAGTGGGAAGTGTGTGCAATGGTAGAGGCTTTTTGACTCTTTAGGGAAGAAATATTTTCTTTCAATTTCATATCAAGTATGAATTGTGAGGCAAAGGAAGCCAAAAATGGTTACTCTCGAGGAATGATTTAACTAATGGTGAAATATGTAATTGGTCATTTTCATTCTAACTCCTTAATTAGGGTGATACCAAGAGAAAAATCTATCAATATATCTATGGTTTAAAAATGTTTTTTATCTGTATCATATTTTATTATGGACTTAATTATGCTCGTAGCAGAAACTTGTAAATTGTAGAAAAGTTAAGAAAGAAAATAAAAATCTCTAATTCTAACTCTCAGGAAACTCTTTCGAGGATATTTCATGAGCATCTGCACGCTGTAGGACCCAACACACTTTAACTTTAGAAATATAACTTTAGGATAAATATTTCAAAGCAAACTATTGCTAGAAATGGTATAGCTTGTTTCTTTAAAAAAGTTAATTAGATTTATTGTTTTCACCCGTTAGTGATTTGACTGCCCGATTTTGAATTTCCATCATATGGAAAGTTTTATGCTAGTTACATAAAAGCGCCACAGCTTTTCCATTCTCAACATTGTCCCACGGTAACTATATGACACTCCTGAATAATAAACTTTTAAGTTAGAAACATTTAGTCACCCCACAGAATCCTGCTAGCGATATCTGCAAAATGATAAACAAATGTTTTGGTAGGAAAGAATCACATGTATGAGATAGATAGTAGAATCTTAGAGTACAAAGCATTTTCCAGTGACCTCATATCTTGTGAAAATAGCTCTGGGAAGTATGGTGTATGTTGCCCTATATTGGCCCATAAATTGTCTCACTGTGATATGTATGAAGAAATTGATGGGGGAAGATCAAGGCATTATAATTTTCCCCAGGGCCGGTAGCTGACTGATGTGGATGGCCCTATATGTGTGTGAGGGTGTTGGCCCTAGTCTTCAGGGCACCCAAGGAGGTTTTGTGGGAAATCCTTGAGGCAAAGCTCGGGCTTATTCCTGGATTACTTACTAGCTTGATGATTTAGTTTAACCCAAAGTGTCTCAATCTAAACTGAAAAGTGGAATCAACTGGAGAGCTTTTAAAAAATACTGTTACCTAGGTTCCACTCCCAGAGCCTTTGATATAATTCTGAGTTGAGACTCAGATATCGGTATTTTAAAAGCTCCCCAGTGATTCCAACGTGCGGCCAAGGCAGGGATTCCATGGAAACTCTGAACTTATTCCCTCATCAGCTACCACTACATCGAACAACTTCTCAATAACTTCTAGATATTGTTACCATTAAAAAATAATGATGGCTTAGAATCTAGCCCAAAGCATCATTTTCCTGATCATCTTAAAACGCAGTGCATTTCCAGGTCTCAAAAGTCTATTCCTTATTTATTGCGTTACTAACGGAAGGCAAGGAGCATATATATTTAGTTTTCAAAATATTTTATATTTGGTGAGAACATACTAAGCTCATTTTGGCAGAAGCCATTTATCTCATTCCAGTTCCAGCTGATGATGGTTTAAATAAAGGCTCAAATTCCTTAAATTCTTTGTAAGTAACCTGCCACAAATCGACCATGAGATATTTGATTAAGAGATGAAAACTCACCAACTTCACTAAGTACCAGGGATGCAGCTGCTGAAACAGTCAATGCAAGCCTGAGGTCTGCAGCTATCCCTTTATTATGTATGGCCTCTCAATATTTCAACCCTCCTGCCGTTGTGCTTATTTAAAAAAAAACATTCTGAAATCATTCAAGTGCAGTGACTTTCTACACATATATATTATAATGATAAAAGACATATTGCAGGATCTTTTACCATATGGTGCTAACAATTTGGATTTTAGTAGCAGTTTTTATAACTTGCAGCTCACCACTATAATGTCAGAACCCGTGAGAATAAAATAACTTCTATTTTAAGTTTTAGATTCATTTGCTCTGATCTCTCAACCAGAAAAAAAGGACTCTAAAGGCCTCTTTATTCTGAATGAATTTAACTTTCAGTTCACTACTACCCTCTCAGCCTATTAAGGCTAAGAATGTTCTAGTATCTCTTCTCTTTGTTCACTTCCTGACATTTATTGAACCTGTGCCACGAGGGGCAGGCTGTCACCACAGTTAACAAACTGACCTTTATGGCAACGGACACCAGTGTAAGGGAAACCATATTTTTGAAAAACATCACAGTACTAGAAGTCTGTGTGCTGCAGCCAAGCAAAGACTCTCCTAACTTTTAAACCAAGTCAAGAAATATGAGAAAAGCAGAGTAGATTAACTTGTTCTGAGAAAATTTTTAAAAATGACTTGGAGCTGGCTCTTAAATTAGAGACACATTTCATAATCATTGGGTGGTTTTGAAATGCCTGAAAACTCACTAGGGAAGCTTAACTTTTAAACATTTCACACGGCAATGCTTATTTCAGAGATGGCAGCGTTTTTCTCAGACATCCCTTTTGATATAATATTGGTACATATGCCTCATTTTAGGAGGCCAATGCCTTATCCATTAGGCCACTGGGGCTTCATATGCCTCATTTTAACAGACAGCTAATTGTTCCAGGAAAGATGGTTCAGAAGGATACTTTGATGACTGCTGGTCTGAGTAAAGAGATTGCTTGTCTAAATATTAACTTTTTTTTAAATGATTTTTTTCCCAACTAAATTGAGATGTACTTGATGTACATCAGTATATAAGTTTAAAGTATGCAGCAGAATGGTATGACTTATATATATTGTGAAATGATTACTGTGATAATTTTAATTGTCATCCATCATCTAATATAGATAGAACTAAAAGAAAATGCAAAAGAACTTTTTTTTCCTGTGATGAAAACTCTTCAGATCTAGTCTCTTAACATCTTTCATACATATCATATGGCAGTGTTAACTACAGTCATCATGTTGTACATTAAAATTATTAAATTTCTACAGCAATTTGTTATTTCAATTCAGTAGAAGGAGGGGAAATGTGGCTCTAAAATGTTCATTAAAGCATCCCATTGACTTCAGATAGTGACATTTAGAAGAATTCAGGGACCAGATAGTAAGGTTCTTGGAAATCTTTCTTTGCTGATTTGTTTGTGTGCGTGGACTCCAGATACGGTGGATTGGAATCTAGATGTAATTTGGTGAGATGACATTCGATCAGGGCTTGCCTGAATCTGGGAGATCCAGTTCAGCTCTCATGTCCTGACAAATCTCTCATCCTGAAGATCTGGATAGGCTGGTGGCCTGTGAGAATCAGTGAGTGGATCTTGAAGCATTGCCCTCTTTGTACTGCAGACACATAAAGCCTTCTGTCTTTAATTGTGGGTAATTTGCTCAAAGTGGAATCCTCTATGGTAATTTAGATTTTTATGGTATGAATTTCTAAACCCAGGATTTGATCAGAGCTGTGCTAGGAAATAAGACACACTGTGAGCTGCTAGGATATGCCACATTTTATTCAAAAGACAGCTACCTATGGATTGAGGGTTAAAGATTTTTTCCAGGTAATAAGTCGTTTTATTCTGTCAGTTTTATTCATGGCATGTATGTGACAAATTCCCAACAATCTGCAATCGGTTTTCCAGAGTTCAGAAAAACATCAGTTGCCATGAATTAGTCACAATCTCAACATAACTATGAACTTTGGGGGTATGGTTGATTTTTCACATCATGTAATTGAACAGGGACAGGCACACTGGTGTCTCCATTCCTTTCTGATAAAGGCATGAAGTTCTCTGTCTTTCTTTCTTACTGGTAATTACTGGCCAATTCTTTAAGAGAATTAGAATACTCGCAACATTCACCCTGTCTCAAATTGTAGCGTCAGGTTTTCCTTTAACTTTGGAATTAATTCTTCAGAGATGTTTCTGTGCGCATCTCTTTAGAGGGCTTTTCTTACTCATGCTACCTGGCACAAGGTGGAAGAGAGAAAAAGTCACGTTCCGTGCTTTCCTTTCAGTGCGAACGTTTTTTTCCAATAAGAAGTTAAGTAGTTTCTGCCTCTCTACATCTGACTGCCATTTAATTTTTTTTTTTTTTTTTAGGAAATCTCATTCCTGCCTACATAAAATTGTCTTATCAATAAATTCTAACTCTGTTATTCAAAACAGAGTGTATGAAATATGGCTAGTCTGAACTGACATGCTCTGTGAGTGTAAAATATGCTTTTGAAGACTTAGTGTGAACAAAACGATGTAAAACATCTCAATAAATTTTAATACTAATAACATGTTGAAATAATATTTTGGATATATTTGGTTAAAGTATATTATGAATGTTAAATTTATGTTACAATTTTAAAAATTTAAAATGTGGATACTAGAAAATTTTAAATTGCATTTCTGTCTTGCATTATATTTCTGTTGGACAGTGCTGTTCTAGCATAGAAATTGTTTTTTCCTTAAAGATCCAGAAAACTATAGATACTCAAAAGATATTTAGTTAGATATTTTGGTTAGTTAAACCAAACTTGCCTAGAATTTCAAATTTTTCTTAATTATAATAATAGACAATAAAAACAAATTTGACAAAATGGAAATTTTAAAGGTAGGATGCAGGTTGTTAATAACATAATTAGAGATTAAAATATCTTACTTGTTTATTCATACAGCTAATATTTATTGAGTACCTCCTATGTGCCAGACATTGGGCATACTGAGTATATACAGTAGTGAAGAAGACCTTGGTCTTTGTCTTCAAGGAGTTTTCTGTTGACCATGGTGTTATAAATGCTTCTAAAAGGGTAATTACAAGGTGGTAGAGGAGATAATAGTAAGAATATTAAGCCCAGAGTGGTGGTAGGGATGGTTTGGAGTAGGCAGTCAGCAGAGGCTCCATGGTGGAAGTCACACCATTTTAGGAGGCAAGTTTCTCACTCCTGTTTTAAATTAACCCAATATTTTACATAAAAACAGAAAGGACTAGAATATCCTCACTCAGAAACTCCTGAAAGATTACAAATGATAAAGTAAATAGAATTTATTTACCATCTGACAAGTCCTGTAGTTTGAAGCACGACAGATTGGTTCACAAGAATGAAAGCAGCTGAATAAATATTCCCTCTGAAATTATCTTTTTTTTTTTTCTGGTTTAATTAATAATTAAAACACTACCAAATACAGAACTTATGTGGCACTCCTTCTTGACAGGGTGATTGAAAATGATTCATTAATCATTGCCTGTTATTGTGAAGATGGTGTATTGGATGAAATACGGGCTTTGCAATCACATAGACAGGAGGAGTTTGAGTTCTTGGGACTTTGGGCAAGTTAGTGAACGCTGAATCTTAGCTTCCTCATTTGTAAATATAGTACCCAAATGCATTTATGAGGATAAGTGATTAGTATATGTAAAATGCTTAACGTTATGCTGGTATACAGCAAGTAGCAAATTAATCATTAACATTATAACTTGGGAAAACAATAGAATTATTTGAAAGAAAATGTTAAGTGTATGAAAAGTATAAATTTGGTCATGAAGGGGGAAAAAGTAAAAAAAAGAAAATGTATAGATGATTCTTGAGTTGGCAGTCTAGAAGTGAAGATACTTTGATCAGATTTTCCTAAAAGTAGTGTTTCTTTTCCTTTTTTTAAAAAAGATTTAATTTTATTTATTTTTGGCTGCTTTGGGTCTTTGTTGCTAGGCGCCGGCTTTCTCTAGTTGCGGCGAGCGGGGGCTACTCTTCATTGCAGTGCACGGGCTTCTCCTTGCGGTGACTTCTCTTGTTGCGGAGCATGGGCTCTAGGTGTGCGGGCCTCAGTAGTTGTGGCACACAGGCTCAGTAGTTGTGGCATGCGGGCTTTATTTAATTTTCTCTTCTTTTTCTAGATTCATGAGCAGGAAACTTTGATTATTGACCATAAACCTTTACTTTTATTTAATATAAACATTTATATATTGAATATTTCCCTCCATACACTGTTTTGGCTGTATCCCACAAATTTTAATGTTGTATTTTCATTATTATTCAAGTTAAAATATTTTATTTCCATTGTGATTTCCTAAGTGACATATAAGCTATTTAGATGTGTTGCTTTATTTCCAATATTGAAAATTTAAAAAAAAAATTATTTTTGTTATTGATTTCTAGCTTAATTCCATTGTGGTCATAAATATTCTCTATAATTCCAGTTTTTAAAAATTTATTGAGTTTATATATAAAAACTAATCTATATTAGTTTTACGACTAATATGGGGTATATTTTAGTGAATGTTCCATGTCTACTTTGAAAATATGGGTTTTCTTGAGTTGTTGGATGATGTGTAGTACAAATGTTGATTAGTATAATTGGTTAATAGTGTTATCCAATATTCTATGTTCTCACTGATTAATTTGTCTATTTTTCCATCAATTACTGAGACAGGTATGTTAAAATCTCCATGATTGTAATACTTCTGACTTTTCTAAAAAAAAAAGGTTTCTTATTTTATAAAATAGTAGTAAAATTGGATTTGTTTCACTGAAAAATTTTTTATCACTAAGATTCCAGGAATTTTCTTTTCTTTTCTTTTCTTTTCTTTTCTTTTCTTTTCTTTTCTTTTCTTTTCTTTTCTTTTCTGGGTTTTGCAAACCCAGAGACATTATATATGGCCAACACACTATACAGTGGATGAGTCCATGGGTGTCCACACATGGTCCATGGTGTAATGGCAGCCTTTGAGTTGTGCAATGTAGTGATTCTATATAACCCATAGGACAGTTATGAAAATCCAAAGACGTATTGTATGTGAAGTGCCTGCCATAAGTAGGGACTAAATAAATGCTTGTTACTTTCAATTCATACAATTTTTTGATGATAGTCATCTCATGTTTCAATAAAATCTCATTTTAAGATTTATTTCAAACCACTGAATTGCTTCTCTAGTCACAACCAAATTTTTTGCATATTTTAAAATATTGGTTTGACTAATTCAATATCGTATTTCATAAATTAGTGGAGGTCCTTGTGATTGTGGGATAGTGTGTGTGCAGGGGTTATTCGATGTATATCCTCCAAAGAATACAGACAATAGATAAAGTCTGGCCTATCGTTGCTTCCTCGAAGTTACCACATATTTGACTTGAAAATATGTTCAGAACACAAGTGATTTTGGAATTTGAGGTCTTTAAAAACATCATTAGAGAATCTTTAAAAAATAAACCTCAAGGGAATTTGCTTGCCTGTCCCAAATGTCTCGTCTCACTAAGGACAACAGTACTATAAAAACAGACAAGAAAGTTAACATTTATTGAGTATCTGCTATCAACCAGCCATAGTGTACACAACGTCCCATCCGACCCTCACTAAACCTGATGAGGCTGAGTCTCACTAACACGCCTTTTCCATGTTGTAGATTAAAAGAAGCAGTGGGGTTTTAGAAGGAGCAATACTTGTCCTGAGACCACAGAGCAAGTTATTAGCAAAACTAGAATTGAAACCCAATATTAAAGCCCAATGTCTCAATCTTAGTTTATATAAATAGCAAAAAATCCAAAATATTGGATTTGAAGTGTAATCATTTTCTGTATGATAAAGCTCATAACTTCAAATAGGTAAGTTAGAGAACGATAACATTTTTCCAATGAATTAATTTATCAAACTAGAACTGATATGTGTTTTGTGGCATGTAGGTACCTAGTAAATTCTAGTTTGAGCAAATTAATGTATTATTATTATTTACACATTTAGGAATTTACATGTCAAACAATTTTTGTATTTTCAGGTATCGGATTATATTATTAAGCGTTTTCAAAGCCCAATCTTTTCCAAAAGATTTCTTTGTTTTGGAGTAAAGAATTTGTAAATTCTAGTATAACCTGCGAAATAAAGCTTCTTGAGGGCAATAGTACACAGCTGAGTACCTTGTCACAGCAGATACTTACTAATTATTTTGGATTGACCCAGTTTGACCAATGCACTACCCAGTTGGTCAACAACTTGACTCTATGAAATGTGTTTCTACCACTCTATCTTTTGAACCCAAAACTATTCTGAAGGTTTTCAGTAGGAGTCCATTTAAAATTATATTTGTCAATAAGTATTCACTGGCTCCTTAAATTTAAAGGAACGGAGCTCATGATGTTGTAAAATCAAGGGATGAGTTTTAAAATATGAAGAATATGAATAGTTAATATTTGTTGGATACATATTTTGTGACGAACTTTGGGCTTCATTCTCTGCTTACTATTTTATGAAAACAGTTCCCCTATATAGGTCTGCCCTTTGGTGGATATGGAAAGTAAGTCTTGCTCAGAATCACCTCAGTAGTAACTGGCGCATCTGGAACTTGAGCACATGCCAATCTGCTTACAAAGCCCATTCTTTTAACTTATAATGCTTATAAGGCTTAATTGTCTGGTTCTCAGTCCTTCTTTGTCTCTCACTGACTGTTTGTCTTGGAGCAAATCGTTTAAGCTCTGTGAATATCAGTTATATCCATCATGATTGTAATGAGGGTCAAAATTTAAAAGTCCATCTGTAGCAACATGTCTTAGCTGGGTCATTAGGGTGGGTTTGTGGAGGTGGGGGACACTCTGCCTTAGAGGTCCCCCATATTCTGTGCAGGTTATTTCCCTGTTATATTGTGTTTAGGGTATTTGATCTGTTCAGGGAAGTCCAGTGCATTTAAAAAAGTCTGTCATGCATTTTTCCAAAGATTAAATTCAGGTGGCCAACCAGCACATGAAAAGATGCTCAACTTCGCTAATCATCAGGGAAATGCAAGTCAAAACCACAAAAGATATCACCTCACACCTGTCAGAATGGCTATCATCAAAAAGAACACAAATAACAAATGTTGGTGAGGTTGTGAAGAAAAGGGAACCCTCCTACACTGTTGGTGGGAATATAAATTGGTGCAGCCACTGTGGAAAACAGTATGGAGGTTTCTCAAAAAACTAAAAATAGAACTACCATATGACCTAGCTATTCCACTCCTGGGTATATATCCAAAGAAAATGAAAACACTAGTTTGAAAAGATACATGCATCCCAATGTTCATAGCAGCATTATTTACAATTGCTAAGATATGGAAGCAACCTAATTGTCCCTCAACAGATGAATGGATAAAGAAGATGTGGTATATATACAATGGAATACTACTCATCCATAAAAAAGAACAAAATTATGCCCTTTGCAGCAATATGAATGGACTTGGAGGGCATTAAAATAAGTCAGACTGAGAAAGACAAATACTGTATGATATCACTTATATGTGGAATCTAAAAAATACAACAAACTAGTGAATACAACAGAAATGAAGTAGACTCACAGATATAGAGAACATACTAGTGGTTACCAGTGTGAGGTAGGGTGGAGCGACAGTATAGGGATGGGGGAGGGGGAGGTACAAATCATTGGGTGTAAGACAGACTCAAGGATGTATTGTGCAACAAGGGGAATGTATCCCAATATTTTGTAATAACTGTAACAGGAGAGTAACCTTTAAAAATTGTATTAAAAATTAAAAAAATAAAAAGAACTCCCCCCTAAAATAAAATAAAATAGCTGTCATGGGGCCCAGAAACTCTGTGACAGAGACTTTGAGCTTTGTCCCTAACTAAGAGTCACATATGTGCAGATCTATAGGATAGACTGGAAAGGTGCCCTGGAAGAAGACTGCTAAGAGAAACTCACCAAGAAGGAAGAAGTGTCGTAATTGAGTGGGTCAGACTGTGCATGTGAGGAGGGAGGTACAGGAAGATGTCTGTGTTCAGTCATGACACCGGTATCCCTCTCTTCCACCCTACCCAGTCCCTGGAATGCACATGTGGTTTGGGAGAAAAATGTCTGTGCTACAGAAAAAAGACAATGTCACTGGTGGTCTAAATGGTCCTCTTGAGGAAACTCTATGAAACAGCTGTTTCCAAGGTAGAAATCTTTTCTTGGGTGAGTGAGGAGATAAGCAGCAGAGCTTGGAGTTCAGAGCCTCCTGCAGTGGAAATGGTGCGGACCCACCTCTGGTGCAGGGCAATGTGGTCTGTGGTCTATGAGTGGAAGGATCTGGAAACCGCAGGCAGGGACTCTGTTCACATGTGAGACAATGTACCTTCTCTCCCCATCGACCAAGGAACTCTGCCTGCGGAAGAGTCCTTCCCTAGAACCAATAACCTGTTATGGTCCAGAGATGTTCACACCCCTGGAAGATTCTCAGACTGACTGAAAAAAAAATCTCAAGAAAAACGTAACTTGTGAGTGAGCCATTTTAAAATAAATTAAATTTTAAAAATTATTTTTTGATGTTGAGTTGTAGGAGCTGTTTATATATTTTGGATATCAACCCCTTATCAGTCATTTTATTTGCAAATATTTTCTCCCATTTAGTAGGTTGTCTTTTTGTTTTGTCCATGGTTTCCTTTGCTGTGCAAAAGCTTTTAAATTTAATTAGGTCCCAGTTGTTTATTTTTGCTTTTATTTCCTTTGTACAACGCAGAGAATATAGGCACTATTTTATAATAACTATAAATGGTGTATAACGTTTACAAATTGATAATCACTATATTGTATACCTATAACTTTTATAATATTGTACATCAACAATACTTTGATAAAAGTGCTAAAATTTAGGGGTATTATTATAACTATGATCTGTTTTCACTTATTAGTAGAAAGAGCTTGGACCATATTAATTTTATATATGGGAGCATTTTACAAACAGTAATGTACTATAAAAAGGGCAAACTCATAACATTATTCAACAGGTAATTCTTTGTCTATTTGTCAGGCACCACGCTAGGCACAGAGGCATAATCTGGTACGGGTGGAATATGTACACAGACGTTTGCAAGTATGGAGACAGGTGCTGAAATAGCAGTACAGACCAGGTACAGTGGGGCAGGAGGGGTGGAGAGAAGCCAGGGGAATCCCTAGAATAACAGAAGCTTCTCGGAGGAGATGGACTTCAGATGAGCAGGATTAAGGTAGGCGACCTAAACTGAGGAGGACATTTCAAAGAGAAGGAAGACCACGTGCCAAGATAAAGGAACGTCAAAGAGCATGACGTCATCAGGGGTGTGCAAGGAGCTTCTTGCGCCCGGTGCCTCACACCATACCTGACACGTAGGACAAAGGTGGGGATAAAGGTAGAGAAAAGACGGCAGCCAGAACGTGGAAGGTTTCGTCGTGTGCCCTATTTCTGACATAATCCTGTAGATGATGAGACATCACTGGAGGATTCCAAACAGGGGAGTTCCAAGGTCACACTGCATTTCTGAGATTGCACGGAAGGGTTGGAGCGCTCTGTGCCCAGCAACACAGCAGCAGCCGTGTGTCCTGCACACCCAGAGGAAGAGAAACTCTGGGGGAACCACTGTGCCCAGGGAAGGGCTCAGGCACTGTGAGGCGACGAGACTCCTCTTAGGGATGCCTAAGGATGCATTCTTAGGAGCCTGCAGGAACTAGCAAATTCATGCATAAGCCAGCACAACTGTAAAATACCTGGGGGAAAAAAAGATGCACACGAAAAGTATTAAACTGAGGAATCAAAAGAAAGCCTAAATGGAGAAAGATATTTTGTTCCTGGATGGGAAGACAAAATACCTAAATATTTCCAAATTTGCTAGAATAATCTATAAATTCAGTGTAGTCCAGATGAAAATTCTACAGGATTTCTTAAAGGAACGTGATAAGGAAATTTCAAAATTTATCTGAAAAAAAAATGAACAAAATTATCTAACAAAATTTTGAGAAATAAGATTACAAAAATTGCAATAAAGATATAGTAATTAAAATTTTATGGAAGTTGTATAAAAATAAAACAAAATCAGAGGAATAGCATAGAGTCTTGCAATAGACTCTTGTAAAATAGAACTTAGAATACGATACACTTGCTGTGGAATGGATGGATTTTTCAATAAGTAGTATTGTGACAATTTGGTAAAAATAACAAAGTCAGATATCTGCCCCATACTATTAATTAAGTAAATTTTAACTTGGGTAAAGACCTAACCAGTATGTGTAGCCCATATATGTGTGCGTGTGCATATAGAGAATTAGAAGAAAATATATAGGTTTATGCTTCTTACCTTAAACTGGAAAAAGTTTTCTTTCAATAGTAAATAGAGCCCTACAGGGAAAGATTGCTATAATTGCCTATATCAAAATTTAAAATTTTAAACTTCATATAACCAACAGTGTAATAAACAAAGTTAAACATCTGTCACTGGACAGAGTGGAAGAAAATGAGCAAACTGGAAGAAAGATTTTATAATATTTGAAACACTCAAAAGATATGTATCCATTATACATTTACAAAAAATCAGTAAGAAAAATACATTCCAAAAGAAAAATGGGCAAAGGATAGAAACTGGCTTTTCACGGGAGAGGAAATATAAATGTTCAATTAACAGCTGAAGTCAGAACACTAGTCATCAGAAAAATGCAAATTAAAATACTGAAATATCATTTTTCACCTGTCAGGCTAGCAAAGGTACAAATGATCAAGTATTGTTGAACGTGTGGGAAAAATTACTCATTTATTTGATTATAGGGGTGAAATTGGCCAGCACCCTAGAGGGCAGGTGGGCAATTGCAAATACATTTTTTAAAACGGCACATAACCTATGCCAAGCATTTTCACTTCTAGATATTTTCCAGAGAGAAACAATTTCAAATGGGCATAGAGAGGTATATAAAAGGATATTCATTATAACATCGTCTGCAATAGTAAGAAATTAGAAACAACCTACATGTTCGTGGATGGAATGATGGCTAAATTAGCTGTGATATATTTATACATTGAAATAGAAGGCAGAAGCTACAAAACACTGAAAAGGCGAAATCTTCATACTGTATTGGTGAGTAAAAAGAAGGAAAATATCAGAGCAACAGCTATAGAACACTGCTTTTGTCTGAATGTTTGTGTCCCCCCAAATTCATATGTTGAAACCTAACCCCTAAGATGGTATTAGGAGGCGAGGCCATTGGGAGGTGATCAGGTGATGAGGGCTCCAGGGAGATTCCTCACCCCCTTCTGCCACGTGAGGTTACAGAGAGAAATCTACAACCCGGAAGAGGGCCCTCACTCCAACCTGACCATGCTGCACCCTGACCTTGGATTTCCAGATCCAGAACTGTGAGGCATTTCGGTTGTTTATAAGCCATCAGTCTGTGGTACAATATTTTGTTATAGCAGCCCAAATGGACTAAGACAAATACTAATTACATAAATATTAACACATAAAATATATTTTGAATATATATATATATATATGAAAATGCACAAAAAATGGTCTCAAGACACAAGCCAGAAAAAAGTGGTTTTCTCTGAGGCAGAGGATATGAATGTGTGGGGTTCTTTAAGAAAAACTCTTCTTTTTTTGTCTTGTTGAATGCATATAAAATGCTGATTTATGACAAGGAGATGAAGGGCATTCCCACCTGATAGTTGCAATATTTTTCTATGAAACAACAAGAAATATAATCTGTTGACTGCAAATAAATACCATTTTTATGGTGATAAAAGCTTAGAATGGCTTCTGTGGGACCCAAGGCCCCAGCTGAGGTTAAAAGCCTTAAGTTTGTAGGCACAAAACCGCAAGGGTTTATAATGGTACCCAGCAACCATCGGCAAGAGGTGGTGAACTGGGAAAATGATAGATGGTTTAATAGGAGATGTGGTGATTGGTAGAGTAGATGGAGGTGAGGGTTTTGAAGATGCAAATAAGAGAAAGGGAAAGATTTAAATTACAGGGTGAGGATGAGGGTCTAGAAGAAAAAGAGTCAAATAACCGGAGGTCTTCTGAGGTCCTCTTTTCTAAATTGCCTGCTCTCATCATTCGCCCATTTTCTCCTGGTAGTCTGACTTTTTCTTACTGATTTGTGGGGTATTAATCCTTTGTTATATGTCTTGTGACTATGCCTGCACTGCAAATTCAGGAGTGAAAAGGTGGAAAGGATGAGAGTTATGGTCAGAGAACCTGAAACTCTGGCTGAAATCCCAGCTCAAGGGAATGGGTTGCTGAAGTGAAATGAACATGAAATTCATTGACTTCTAGAACGAGAAGTTTTGTGACCAGGGAGTTGAGTGAGTTGTATATAAGAATTCAGAGGTTATTCATGATGAAACTTGGAACTTGCTGGAGCGTAAGATAAATGTCAAAGTCATAGTTGGGTTCATTAGGGGTGGAGGTGGGGGGAGATGGGAGAGGGAGTTTGGTGGGTTCTTTATACCCAGATGAAATGCCTCTGAAAGGAGGAGGGGCTTGCATCAGGGTGGAAGCATCATGGCCTGGAAAGGAAAAGGGAGACCTATGAGGAAATATAAGCAGCTGGCTTTATAGCCCTATGGGGTGAGATATGATGGAGAAAGAAACGGCTTCCGTTTGAAAGTTCTGCTGTGGAAGTGGGGTCTGTAAGGCAGGGACAGGTTTCAGCTACTCTTTTTCTAGAGTCTCTGCATACTCATAATCCTACGGGTGAGATGACGGGCTGAGGATAAGATGGAACACATTTCAAATTTCACTGGTAAACAATGAATTGTGTGAGAACCTGTTGAAATCCCATCTCAGGTTTTTAATCTCTTATCTGTTGTCAATATAGAATTTTTCTTTATTGAACCAGATCATTGGTTTTATGTTTGTGCAAATGCTGCCTCCTCTTTCTGGTTGTAGGTTGGACGAGGTTTCAATCAGGAAAAGGAGAAAAGTTAGAACTTGGCACACTGCATAGTGATAAAGTTTAAACCAGGAGACAGATTGCAAGGATGTTATTTGAATTTTTACCTTACAAAATTTTAGGTCCACCCAACTAAGTGTTTCATTAAACGTGTTTCCTGTTGAGACTACTCCACAGCTCCATATTTGAACCCTGGCCCTTTCCTCAGCTTCTAAAAGCCTGTTGGTAGCACAGAGGTGTCAGGAACTAACATTTGGGCAGCCAGGGAGAGCCGTATGTTATCCTGCTTTACAAGATGATTAAATAGACATTGACTGGTTCTATCATATTCATTTCATTTTGCTCAGTCTGGTTGACACTGACAAGCTTTCCTTGAAAGTTAAATTAGGTCAAAGATGAAAATACATCAGATTTCTTTACAATAATATTTTAACTTACTCATAATATCACTGATGACTTCAGAAAATTAAACTTTCCCTATACTGATATAATTTTGGCTTGCAGTACTAATAAATATGATTTTTGTTAAGATTGGGGGCCAAAACATTTTCTAAGAGTAAGCAATACCAGTATTGCAAAAAAAAAAATCAACAGGAAGAAAAGGATTTTTAAGAAAGATTCACATATTTATGGGCAATATTTCAGTCCACCTCTGATTCAGTGTTGGGCACTAACCTTTGGCTTTTCCTCAAATAAACTGCTTTTTCATTGTTCCTTTTAATGGTCTCATCATCCTCTCATTGTCTAGGGTTAAATTACTACAGCTGTATTTTACTTCCTCTGCTTGCTACTCCCATTTAAACTGGCAAACCCTGCATATTCTACAGGTATTATATCTTTCATATTGTTCTTTTCCTCATCATTTCTATTTGCATAACTTGAATTCATGTTCGCATTTTCTCTCCTTAAAAGCCACAGCAAATAATAACAATAGCCCTCTTAATGATATCATTTTCCATTCTCCCTTCTTTATTTTATACATCTTTTTCTACAGATTTAAGTGCAACTTCTTTAATATTTACTCATTCAACAAATATTCATGGAGTTTACATTCTAATAGGGAAAGCAGGACTAGATCTTTAAAAAAGTAGACAAATAAATGGCAAGTTAATTTTGGAAAGCAATAAGTGCTATGAAGAAAAGGAAACAGTGTAGAATGAAGAAGATTGGCAAGGCGGAACTAGAGGCAGGTTGACTGTGAAACTAATAAAGCTAAAGCCAAAGGGTCCCTCGATTGCAAAAAGACCCTTTCACAAGTCTTGGGGAGCCCTACAAAGGTGTTCACATGGTCATATTTATCAAAGTAAGATGTTTTACCCAGTTAGTTAACATGCTGTCTCATTCCACTCTCTCTAAAGAGGGCCTCTCATACTCTTTATATTTTGGAGTCAAGCCTAGGTAGGGGACCAATTAGATGTGTCAATCAGGAAGAGCCTTACCAAGAGAGAACACAATGACATGATAGAGTAGCCATTTGAAGACATGGAGCCAGATTTTTCCAGGCAGAGGAAATAGCAAGGCAAAAGTCCTGAGCAGAAGTGAGGTTGAACCAGTGTGTCTGAAGCTGAATAAGCGAGGTGCAGAGTGGGGAGAAATGAGATAGGGAGATAGCCAATGGCCCGGACACACAGGGCTTTGCAGACATTATAAGGAAGTCGGATTTTATTTCAACTGCAATGTAAAGATGATGAAAGGGTTTAATGGGTGTTCCACAATATAATTTAACTTCAAAAAGCTTATTCTGATTTCTGTGTGGAAGGAGATTGCAGAGGGGAAGAATCGTCAGCAGCCAAGGCAGTACTTCAGGCAAGAGATTAAGTCTGCTTGGACTAGGCTGGGAGCACTGGAGAGAGATATTCAGAATTTATTTTCAGAGAAAAGTGGGCAGGAATTTTCAGCGTAATTGAAATAAAGATGAGGGAAAGAAAGGAATCAAAGGGAACTCCAGGGTTTTTTGACCTCACGTGTAGATAGACAATTATATCATTTACTAAGAAGGAAAAGATTGAGAGCACAGGTTTCGGGAGTAGATGGAATCAAAATCTCTTTTTTACCATATTGAGGTTGTGATTACTATTAGCCATTGAGGTCAGCTTCAAGGAGGCAGTTAGACATCAAATTTGGAGGTTAGTGAAGAGGACAAATAAAGATAGCATTCGGAATAGTTGGCATGAATGTATTATTTAGTGTCATGATATTTAGAGTGGAATCATTCAAATGCCAGTGCAATCTGCATTATTTCCCACTATTTATACCATGATCCTTAAAATGAAACTTTTTCTTTTTCTCAGTATTCTTACATTTAAACAAAAACACCCTTCCATTTGATTTCTTTCTTTCTCTAAACATCCAGATTCTGTACATCCTTCAAAAACTAGCTCTGACATCCACTTCTACATTTATTTAGCATGAGCTCCCTTCCCAAAGCAAGTATCACTTCTGGTGAATCTATGTAGAATTTTATCTGTACCCTCATTTTCTACTTGGCTTTGCAGTGACTTGTACTGTCTTTTGTCTCCTTAATACATTTCACTTCTGGAGTACATAGTTTATATCTTTTTCATGGTCCAAACGATCTGCTGTGCCTTGCACATGATAGACAATCAGGGGCAAAAAATCGTATCTATACACTATTAGTCAATGAAATTAAGTGAAAGCCCTTATTTAGCCTGAGTTTTCTAGGCCTTTGCTATTGTATAGTTAGAGTCAATACAGAATTTTATCTAGGCTCCTAAAATTCCTTTATGGTGATTATTTATTCAGTACTTGCTCTAGATCAGAAGCAAGATTTCCAGTCTTAATAATATTATTTGTAGCCAGATATACTATATTTACAACACATAAACTATTTCCCTTTTTATTAGCTTAAATATTTAAAAGTAAACATACCATTTTTGAGTTCCTAAAGTTTTTCAAAATCACATTTATTGAGGTATAATTTATGGGTACAGTCTGATGAGCTTTGATCTGCTTTCTGTTACTATAGATAAGATTTGTCTTCTTTGAATAATGTCATATAAATGGAATGATGCAGCATGCAATTAGTTTCTTGCTGCTTTCGCTCAGCATAATATTTTTGAGATTTGTCCTTGTTGTTATGTACATTAGTATTGTTTTCTTTTATATAGTATAGATATATCACATGTCCATGTACTTGTTAGATATTTAGGTTGTTGCCAGGTTTTGGCTTTTGTTTTCTGTTGCTGTGTGGCACATTACTGCAAACTCAGCAGCTTCAAACAATGCACATATTCATTATCTTACAGACTCCTGGATCAGGAGTCTAGGCACAGCTCAGCAGGGCCCTCTGCAAGAGTATAAACAATGTATCTGCCAGGACTGGGTTCTCATCTGAAGTCTGGACTGGGGAAGGACTGTCTTCCAAACTGAGTCAGGTTTTGGGCAGAATTCATTTCCTAGCAGCTGTAGAAGACATGATGGCTTGCTCCTTGGAAGCCAGAAATGGAAAGTGACACTTTCTGTATAGAGAGTCTGCTGTCAAGGTGAAATCTTATATAATGTAATGTAATCACAGGAGTGATATGGCAATACTTTGCCATGTTTCATTGGTTAGAAGCAAGTTCCAGGTCCCACCTACACTCAAGAGGAAAGGATTATTCCAGGGCATGAACACCGGCCACCTTTAAGTCCACCCTCCACATGACTATTGTGAATCAATTTGCTATGAATGCTTATGTACAAGATTTTGGGTGGACATACGTTTTTGTTTCTTTTGGATAAACACCAAGAGTGGAAATGCTGGGATAAGTGGTAAGAGCATATTTAATTTCTTAATAACCTGCCAAGCTATTTTTGAGAGCGGTTTTACCATTTTAAATTCCTACCGAAATGTATAGGGTTTCCAGTTATTCCACATTCTTACCAACACCTGGTAATGTCAGTTGCTTTATTGTTAGCCCTTCAGTGGGTGTGTAGTGGTATCTCATTTTTGCTTTTACTTTCCCTTTCTTTAATAGTTAATGATTTTGACCATTTTCTAATATGCTTATTGGCCATCCGGATATTCCTTTTTTGAGTGTCTATTCAAATCTTTGGGGCTTCTTTTTGTTGGGTTCTTTGCATTCACATTTTTGATACAAGCCATATGTCAAAAAAATATACTGTGAACATTTTCTTTGTTGTTTTCAAAGAGCAGAAGGTTTTAATTCTGAAATCTATTTTATTGTTTTTTTCCTTTTATATTCTGTGCTTTTTGCACTCTAAGTAATCTTTACCTACCCCAAGCTCTCAAAAATTTCTCCTAAGTTTTCTTCTACAGGATTTATAAATTTGTCTTTTCTGTTTGGTATATAATCAATTTCAAATTAATTTATATATAAGGTGTAAGGTAAGAGTAAATTTTATTTTTTTTTCATATAAATATCTAGTTGTTTCAACATATTTTTTTTGATAAGACTATTATTTTATCTTGGCTTCCTTGGCAAAAATTGACCATATATGCCTGGATCTCTTATAGTGTTTCATTAATCTACACATCCTTATGACAATACACCAATGTCTTGGTTACTGTAACTCTATAGTAAATCTTCAAATCAAGTGTTTTAAGTTCTCCAACTTTCTGCTTCTCTTTCATGATACATTGGCTATTTTTAAAAATCCTTTTTATTTAAATAAAAATTTTAAAATAATTTTGTCAATTTTATTTTAAAAAACTGGCTTGGATTTTGATTAGGATTTTGTTAATCTATAGATCAATTTGGGAAAAATATTCAGTGTTCAGATCCATGAATATGGTATAACTGTCCATTCATATAGGTCTTCTTTAATTTTTGTCAGCAATGTTTTATATGTATGTTTAAGTGTATAGGCTCCTGCACACCTTTTTTGGTTAAATATATCCTTAAATTTTTATGGTTTTGGACATTGTTGTAAATGGTATTTTTGTTGAAATATTCCATTTTCATTGCCTGTATATAGAAATACAATTGACTTTTATAAATTGATTTTGTGTCCTTTGAACTTAATAATTCATATCATAATTCTTGTAACATTTTAATCTTTCCCTTAAAACTTGTTATAATTCACCAGTAAAGCCATCTAGGTGTTGAGTTTTATTTGGGGGAAAGGTTTTTAATACAAATTAATTTTCTTTAATAGATACAGAATTTTTCAGATTTTAAATTAAGTTTTAGTAATTTGTATCTTTCAAGATATTTGTCTATTTCTTATAGTTTGTCATGTATTGACATAAAGTGGTTCATAATACTCTATTACTATCCTTTAATATCTCTACAGTCTGTAGTCATATCTCCTCTTTATTTCTCATATTGATAATTTCTGGTCATTCTTATTTCAAAGAATCAGCTTTTGGTTTTATTAATTTTCTATATTGTCTGTCTGTTTTCTGTTTCTTTGTTTCACTTTTTTTTATTATTGTCTTCATTCTACTTAAATTTATAGATTTCTAAAGTTGAAATATAGATCACTGCTATTGAACCTTTTCTTTTCTAATATAAACATCTTATATTCATGGCCCAGCATATGTTCAATCATAGTGAATGTTCTACCTAGATTCTCTATAATTCAGCTTTGGGGTAGATTGTTCTGTTAAATGTCATTTAGGTCAAATTGGGTGATGGTGTTGGTTAAGTCATCTAGAGCCATTTTGATTTTCTGTCTGTTTTCTTTCTTTCGATTACTGAGAAAAGAATGTTGAAATATCTAACTGTATTTGTGTCAGTTCTTTCAGTTTTTACTGTAACAATTTTGAAGTTCCATTATTAGGTGCATACACATTCAAGATTGTTTTTGTCTTCTTGATGAATTACCCTTTATCTTTATGAAATGTTCATCTTTACCCTTGGTAACTTTTCTTGTTTTGAAGTTTTCTTTTTTAGATATTAATATTGCCATTCTAGCTTTCTAATAATTAGCATTTGCTACATAGCATATATTTTTCCATTTTTCAATTTTTAGCCTAATTGTGTCTTTACATATAAAATGAGTTTCTCATGATAGTTTGTGTTGGAATTTGCTCTTTTGTCTTATTTGGCTAATTTTTTCCTTCTAATTGTGCTTTAAATCATTACAGGTAAAATTATTATTGCAATAATTATTGCAATGATTTTTAAAATATCATTATACTACTTCACATATACCATAAGAATCTTTTAAAAATATTTATTTAATCAATTTATTTATTTTTTGGCTGCATTGGGTCTTTGTTGTGGCACGTAAGCTTTTCGCTCTAGTTGTGGTACGCGGGCTCCAGGGCGCGTGGGATCTGTAGTTGTGGCACACAGGCTCTGTAGTTGTGGCACGTGGGCTTAGTTGCCCTGTGGCATGTGGGATCTTAGTTCCCCTACCAGGGATTGAACCTGTCTCCCCTGCATTAGAAGGAGGATTCTTTACCACTGGACCACTAGGGAAGTCCCAAGAATCTTACAATAATATACTTCCATTTCACCCCTACCATCTTTTGTGCTATGGTTATCATATATATTACTCCTACACAGATCATAAAACGTACCATATATTGATTTTATTTTTAAGCAGTTATCTTTTCAATAAGTTAAAAATTAGGAAAAATTTAAAATATTTATCATTTCTATCACTCCACATTCCTTTGTGTTGATCCAAGTATCCTCCTGGTATCATTTTCCTTCTGTCTAAAAAACTTCTTTTCATTCTTCTTGTAATATGGGTCTGCTAGTGATAGTTTCTTTTTTCTTTCTCTGAAAAAGAAACTTCATTTTGGCTTCATATTTGAAAGATTTCTAGATTAACATTTTTTTTCTTTCATTACCTTAAAGGTGTCTCATTATATTCTGGATTTTATGTTTCTAAATAGGATATCTGCTGTATTGCTTATATCTGTACGTCATATGCCTTTTCCCCACTATGGTTGCCTTTAAGAGTTTCTCTTTATGAATGGTTTTAAATAATTAGATTATGATATACTTTGATGTGTTTTTGTTTGTTTATTTGTGGTTTGCTTTAACCAGTTTAGAATTTGTTGAGCTTATTTCAACTGTAGGATTGTAACTTTAATCAAATTATGAACATTTCACCCATGATTTCCTCTTCTTTTTTTTTTTTTTTGTCTCCCCACTCTCCTTATCTATTAGGACTCCAATTGCACAAATGTTAGATTGTTTATATTGTCCCAAAGTCAGTAAGATTCTGTTTGTTTGGGTCTTTTTTTGGTTATTGTTGTTAAGTCATTTTTTTCTCACTGTGCTTTATTTTGGGTAGTTTTATTGCTGTATTTACAAGGTTAGTGATCTTTTCTTTTGAAGTGCCTAATTTGCTATAAATTTCATCCAATGAAATTTTTATTGCAGATATTCTATTTTTCATTTTTAAAAGTTCCATTTGTTCCACTAGGTTCTGTCCTCATTAAGCTTATCTTTTTATTTTAATCCTTGAGCATATTTATAATAGCATTTATAACATCTGTGTCTCCTAATTCCATAATCTTTAAGATTTCTACATCTATTTCTACATCTATTTCTATTTTCTTAATTTTCTCCTTTTTTATGAGTCACAGTTTTTGCTATTTCAGATACCTACTAATTTTTGATTGGATGCTGAACATTATAATTGTACATTTGTGAGTACTAGATTTCCTTGAGAGTACTAGATTTCCTTGAATAGCTTAAAATTTTTTTTTTTAATGTGTTTGGCAGGCAGTTAAGTTACTCATAGATCACCTTGATCATTTTGAGGTGAGGTCGGGTCTAGGGTTGATGTTACTCTAGGTCTTGTCCTGTCTCACTACTGTGGTTTGATTTGGTTGGGAGTTTCTACAGAAAGTTTTACATATTCTATGTGGTCTCTCCAATCTGGATGGTGAAAACGTGAATGGTTTCTGTGCTTGTGTGAGCTCTGGGATTTGTTTGGTTTACAGATTTTTGGTAATATTCTTTCACCAGATGTTGTTTTTAGTCCAGCATGATAGACTTTTGCTCTAAACATGCACAGATTGGCAATCAGCCAAGGAGTCAAGTGAATACCATGGAGAATTCTGAGGCTCTTTCTTGGAATAGCTCCCTCCTCTCAAGTAATATGACCCATAAATTCCAGCCACTTTGACACAACTGCAAACTCTGTCTTCTCCACTCAGCATTCTTTGCTTAGCTTCCCTACTTGTGCTAAAATCTTGGAAAATCTCTCTAGGTAAAAAGCAATCGTAGGATTCATTTCATTTGTTTCCCCTCCCTCAAAGATCACAGTCCTGTGCTGCCTACAGTCCAATATCTGAAAATAGTGTTTAATATATTTTGTCCAGCCTTAAAATTGGTTATCGTAGAAAGATGTGTCCAGATCTGTTTCTCCCTCATGAGTGGGAACAGAAGGTTTTCAATGTCTTCGTTTCTAAACAAAGGTTTTTAATGCCAGAATTTCTTTAAACCAGGGGATTTTAAAAAAATTATATATATATTTTTAACATCTTTATTGGAGTATAATTGCTTTACAATATTGTGTTAGTTTCTGCTGTATAACAAAGTGAATCAGCTATACGTATACATATATCCCCATACCCCCTCCCTCTTCCCTCTTGCGTCTCCCTCCCACCCTCCCTATCTCACCCCTATAGGTGGTCGCAAAGCACTGAGCTGATCTCCCTGTGCTCTGCAGCTGCTTCCCACTAGCTATCTATTTTACATTTGGTAGTGTATATATGTCCATGTCACCCTCTCACTTCATCCCAGCTTACCCTTCCCGCTCCCTGTGTCCTCAAGTCCATTCTTTACATCTGTGTCTTTATTCCTGTCCTGCCCCTGGTTCTTCAGAACCACTTTTTTTTTTAGATTCCATATATATGTTAGCATATGGTATTTATTTTTCTCTTTCTGACTTACTTCACTCTGTATGACAGATTCTAGGTCCATCCACCTCACTACAAACAACTCAATTTCATTTCTTTTTATGGCTGAGGAATATTCCATTGTATATATGTGCCACATCTTCTTTGTCCATTCATCTGTTGATGGACACTTAGATAGCTTCCATATCCTGGCTATTGTAAATAGTGCTGCAATGAACATTGTGGTACATGACTCTTTATGAATTATGGTTTTCTCAGGGTATATACCCAGTAGTGGGATTGGTGGGTCATATGGTAGTTCTATTTTTAGTTTTTTAAGGAACCTCCATACTGTTCTCCATAGTGGTTGTATCAATTTACATTCACACCAACAGCGCAAGAGGGTTCCCTTTTCTCCACACCCTCTCCAGCATTTAATGTTTGTAGATTTTTTGATGATGGACAATCTGACCGGTGTGAGGTGATACCTTATTGTAGTTTTGATTTGCATTTCTCTAATGATTAGTGATGTGGAACATCCCTTCATGTGTTTGTTGGCAATCTGTATATCTTCTTTGGAGAAATGTCTATTTAGGTCTTCGGCCCATTTTTGGATTGGGTTGTTTGTTTTGTTGATATTGAGCTGCATGACCTGCTTGTATATTTTGGAGATTAATCCGTTGTCATTTGCTTCGTTTGCAAATATTTTCTCCCATTCTGAGGGTTGTCTTTTCATCTTGTTTATGGTTTCCTTTGCTGTGCAAAAGCTTTGAAGTTTCATTAGGTCCCATTTGTTTATTTTTGTTTTTATTTCCGTTTCTTTAGGAGGTGGGTCAAAAAGGATCTTGCTGTGATTTATGTCACAGAGTGTTTTGCCTATGTTTTCCTCTAAGAGTTTTGTAGTGTCTGGCCTTACATTTAGGTCTTTAATCCATTTTCAGTTTATTTTTGTGTATGGTGTTAGGGAGTGTTCTAATTTCATTTTTTTACATATAGCTGTCCAGTTTTCCCAGCATCAATTATTGAAGAGCCTATCTCTTCTCCATTGTATACTCTTGCCTACTTTATCAAAGATAAGGTGACCATATGTGTGTGGGTTTATCTCTGGGCTTTCTATCCTGTTCCATTGATCTATATTTCTGTTTTTGTGCCAGTACCATATTGTCTTGATTACTGTAGCTTTGTAGTATAGTCTGAAGTCAAGGAGCTTGATTCCTCTAGCTCCTTTTTCTTTCTCAAGATTGCTTTGGCTATTCAGGGTCTTTTGTGTTTCCATACAAATTGTGAAATTTTTTGTTCTAGTTCTGTGAAAAAGGCCAGTGGTAGTTTGATAGGGATTGCATTGAATTTGTAGATTGCTTTGTGTAGTATAGTCATTTTCACAATGTTGATTCTTCCAATCCAAGAACATGGTATATCTCTCCATCTGTTTGTATCATCTTTAATTTCTTTCATCAGTGTCTTATTGTTTTCTGCATACAGTTCTTTTGTCTCCTTAGGTAGGTTTATTCCTAGGTATTTTATTCTTTTTTTGCAGTGGTAAATGGGAGTGTTTCCTTAATTTCTGTTTCATATTTCTCATCATTAGTGTATAGGAATGCAAGAGATTTCTGTGCATTAATTTTGTATCCTGCTACTTTACCAGGTTCATTGATTAGCTCTAGTAGTTTTCTGGTAGCATCTTTAGGATTCTCTATGTATAGTATCATGTCATCTGCAAACAGTGACAGCTTTACTTCTTGTGTTCTGACTTGGATTCCTTTTATTTCTTTTTTTTTCTCTGATTGCTGTGGCTAAAACTTCCAAAACTATGTTGAATAATAGTGGTGAGAGTGGGCAACCTTGTCTTGTTCCTAATATTAGAAGAAATGGTTTCAGTTTTTCACCATTGAGAATGATGTTGGCTGTGGGTTTGTCATATATGGCCTTTATGATGTTGAGGTAAGTTCCCTCTATGCCTACTTTCTGGAGGGTTTTTATCATAAATAGTGTTGAATTTTGTCGAAAGCTTTTTCTGCATCTATTGAGATGATCATAGGGTTTTTATTCTTCAGTTTGTTAATATGGTGTATCACATTGATTGATTTGCATATATTGAAGAATCCTTGCATTCCTGGGATAAACCCCACTTGATCATGGTGTATGAGCCTTATAATGTGTGTTTGCTAGTATTTTGTTGAAGATTTTTGCATCTATGTTCATCAGTGATATTGGCCTGTAGTTTTCTTTCTTTGTGACATCTTTGTCTGGTTTTGGTGTCAGGGTGATGGTGGCCTTGTAGAATGAGTTTGGGAGTGTTCTTCTCTCTGCTATATCTTGGAAGAGTTTGAGAAGGATAGGTGTTAGCTCTTCTCTAAATGTTTGCTAGAATTCGCCTGTGAAGCCATCTGGTCCTGAGCTTTTGTTTGTTTGAAGAGTTTTATTCATAGTTTCAATTTAAGTGCTTGTGATTGGTCTGTTTATATTTTCTATATTTTTCTGGCTCAGTCTCGGAAGGTTGTACTTTTCTGAGAATTTGTCCATTTCTTCCAGGTTGTCCATTTTATTGGCATATAGTTGCTTGTAGTAATCTCTCATGATCCTTTGTTTTTCTGCAGGGTCAGTTTTTACTTCTCCTTTTTCATTTCTAATTCTGTTGATTTGAGTCTTTTCCTTTTTTTTCTTGATGAGTCTGGCTAGTGGTTTATCAATTTTGTTTATCTTCTCAAAGAACCAGCTTTTCGTTTTACTGATTTTTGCTATTGTTTCCTTCATGTCTTTTTCATTTATTTCTGATCTGATCTTTATGATTTCTTTCCTTCCGGTAACTTTGGGGTTTTTTGTTCTTCTTTCTCTAATTGCTGTAGATGTATTTGAGATTTTTCTTGGTTCTTGAGGTAGGATTGTATTGCTATAAACTTCCTTCTTAGAACTGCTTTTGCTGCATCCCATAGGTTTTGGGTCATCGTGTTTTCATTGTCATTTTTTTCTAAGTATGTTTTGATTTCCTCGTTGATTACTTCAGTTTTCTCTTGGTTATTTAGTAGTGTATTGTTTAGCCTCCATGTGTTTGTATTTTTTACAGTTTTTTTCCTGTAATTTAAATCTAGTCTCATAGCGTTGTGGTTGGAAAAGTTACTTGATATGATTTCAATGTTTTAATATTTACTAATGCTTGATTTGTGACCCAAGATATGATTTATCCTGGAGAATGTTCCATGAGCACTTGAGAAGAAAGTGTATTCTGTTGTTTTTGGATGGAATGTACTATAAATATCAATGAAGTCCATCTTGTTTAATGTATCATTTAAAGCTTGTGTTTCCTTATTTATTTTCATTTTGGATGATCTGTCCATTGGTGAAAGTGGGGTGTTAAAGTCCCCTAGTATGATTGTGTTACTGTCGATTTCCCCTTTTATGGCTCTTAGCATTTGCCTTATGTAATGAGGTGCTCCTATGTTGGGTGCATAAATATTTACAATTGTTATATCTTCTTGGATTGATCCCTTGATCATTATGACATGTCCTTCTTTGTCTCTTGTAATAGTCTTTATTTTAAAGTCTATTTTGTCTGATATGAGAATTGCTACTCCAGCTTTCTTTTGATTTCCATTTGCATGGAATATCTTTTTCTATCCCCTCACTTTCAGTCTGTGTGTGTCCCTATGTCTGAAGTGGGTCTCTTGTGGAAAGCATATATACAGGTCTTGTTTTTGTATCCATTCAGCCTGTCTATGTATTTTGGTTGGAGCATTTAATCCATTTACATTTAAGGTAATTATCGATATGTATGTTCCTATTACTATTTTCTTAATTGTTTTGCATTTGTTATTGCAGGTCTTTTCCTTCTCTTGTGTTTCCTGCCTAGAGAAGTTCCTTTAGCATTTGTTGTAAAGCTGGTTTGGTGATGTTGAATTCTTTTAGCTTTTGCTTGTCTGTAAAGGTTTTAATTTCTCCGTTGAGTCTGAATGAGATCCTTGCTGGGTAGAGTAATCTTGGTTGTAGGTTTTTCCCTTTCATCACTTTAAATATGTCCCACCACTCCCTTCTGGCTTGCAGAGTTTCTACTGAAAGATCAGCTGTCAACCTTATGGGGAGTCCCTTGTATGTTATTTGTTGCTTTTCCCTTGCTGCTTTTCATATTTTTTCTTTGTATTTAATTTTTGATAGTTTGATTAATATGTGTCTTGGCGTGTTTCTCCTTGGATTTATCCTGTATGGGACTCTGTGTGCTTCCTGGACTTGATTGACTATTTCCTTTCCCATATTAGGGAAGTTTTCACTTATAATCTCTTCAAATATTTTCTCAGAACCTTTCTTTTTCTCTTCTTCTTCTGGGACCCCTATAATTTGAATGTTGATGCATTTTATGTGTCCCAGAAGTCTCTGAGGCAGTCCTCAATTCTTTTCATTCTTTTTTCTTTATTCTGCTCTGCGGTAGTTATTTCCACTGTTTTATCTTCCAGGTCACTCATCTGTTCTTCTGCCTCAGTTATTCTGCTATTGATTCCTTCTAGAGAATTTTTTATTTCGTTTACTGTGTTGTGCATCATTGTATGTTTGCTCTTTAGTTCTTCTAAGTCCTTGTTAAACGTTTCTTGTATTTTCTCCATTCTATTTCCAAGATTTTGGATCATCTTTCCTATCATTACTCTGAATTCTTTTTCAGGTAGACTGCCTATTTCCTCTTCATTTGTTTGGTCTGGTGGGTTTTAAACCAGGGGATCTTAATAGAGCATATTTAGAGTATGTGTCAGGCACTCATTTGGTTGTCTCAAGAATATTTTCTTGTATGTGCTATTCTGGTCCCCATTTACAGACTGAAAAAACAGGAAAAGTCAAGTAATTTGCCCAAGGTCCCGCATCTAGGAAAGGGCACAGGTGTCTCTCAGACCTAGCACAGCCTGACACTAGTCTGTACTCTTCATTGGCAGTGTAATGATATAGAGGGTTTGTTTTACTGCCTTGGGCATGTCTTATAAGTGAAAGAAATAAACTTTATTAATGATTTACAATAAAAACAGCAGGTTGTTTTCAAAGTTATCTCTTTTTTACTTTCATATGATTTGTACATGGTATTTTTTTTGAGGGGCATACAAGGAGTGATGTTATATTTAGGAGTCTATTATGGTTACATGGAAATTTTTCCTGCAAAAATATCTCATCTTTCATGAGTGACCTCTGGGAAATGGTTGTGAACATCTACTGTAAACTGTAAGTGTTATGGATAATTAATCAGAAGTTTATAGCTGAAAGAATAATAGATAAAAAAAGTGAGAATCCAAGAGCAACATAACCAAACAACAAAAGATACAATACTAGGTGTTGAAGGTTGAAATAAATTTGGGCAAGTTCTTATTTATTCAGGGAGCAACAAACTCACATGAGCTATTTTTTTTTCTGGCAATGGAGTTTGAAATTCTCCTTTGTCTTTCTGAAAATTTCCTTTCTTACTCTTGAACATCAAATCCTCATAGACATGAGATAGTCATTTTCTAAGCTTCTCCTTTGAGGTCAAAATAAAACTTTTCTGTCTGTGGTTTTTAACGAGGAGGGAAGTGGCAATAAACAGAAGTAAGAGTCTAACTACAATTGTTCTCTTTATGTAACTGTATTTTTCTTCTTTAACTGTATTAAATTTAAAACCTTGTGACTGTAGTCTTGTGACTCTACGATAAACTTGCCAAGACTCCATGCAGTTTTCTAGAAGGGAAAGTGAAGGTGTAGTCTCTTGTCATCTTCATCCAGGTAACCCATCAAGCATGGGACTGAGGGTCTGGTGAGACCTTTCAAAGACAGGATCACAGTTTAGAGCCGTAAATGGAACTGAAGTGTTTGCCCAGCTGGAAACTGTCTGTGTGCAGTTTATGTCACGTGGCCCGATACAAGGTTTAGCTGAACGGTTCTGTCTTCCCAAGGTTTATCTGTGGTCATGGTATCCCACAAATAAAATATAAATGTTATTAAGGTGCTTTGAAACATATCCCACCTGGCTGTAGTCCTAGGAGCCAAAAGAAAAAAAAAATGCCTAAGAGAGTAGAGATTCAGCATTTTTATTATATTCAACAGATTTTCTTTAAGACACTTGCCCTAATGGTGTTAATGGGCTCTAATGTACCCTTATCTTTACCAAATCCTTTCACTTAAAAAAAAAGTAGAACCGTTAAGAAAATTAAACATGAGTAGATGAGGGGGAGCTGGTGCAAAGGATCTGACAGCTTTGAATGTCTGTCGTTTTGCATTGCCCTGTAAGGTTTTCCTAAGTATTTTGTTCAAAAAAAGAACTCTAATGCAAGTTTCAAAATTTAGTTTAGATAGAACAAATTCTTGATTTTCAATTTCTCATGTGAGAATTGGTTTGTACATGTTTTATTACGCTTTCTTACATTCTATCCCTATTTAACACGTCCTTACTTATGTATATTCAATATATATTTTATGTAATCCATTATATATTATATAAATAATAATATATATTAATGTTATCAATATATTAATGGCATATAGTTCCACATATAAATATATGTATATATATTTCTGTCTCCTATTGCATTATATATTTGTATTTTTTTCTATAGTGACTATTACATATCTACTATATTTATATAATATAGATGTATATATATGTGTGTGTGCGTGTGTATACATTCTCCCCACCCCTATTTTCTGTAGCATGTACTCTTATAAGCCACCATGAACAATTTGGGGGTAGAGGCACTTATGGGTTAATTCATTAAGTAAACAGAAGAGCTATATTAAATTACAACCTAAGTATGTAACACCTTCTTCTATAATAGATTCATTAACCGTAAATGTGAAGCTCTGGGAGGGAAAGCAAGGAAGGAGAAAGGCCATGTATATCCAAACCAGAGCACAACTGATGGAAAGGGTAAAGGTCAAATAAATTTTGATTTTAATGTTACTTAACCCTTTCAGTGCCTTAGAGAAGAAGGTAGACAGAGTTCAACAAAAGGATACTGTTGGAAACCCTGCAGAGCTGACAGTACAATAGCTCTGAGGGAAGCAGAATGACTTGCAAAGAGATCCCAGGCTACAAAGGCCATTGGCCTGGGAGGGGTTAAGCAACTTTATCTGATCTTCAGCTCTTTTACTAAACAATTAATGACCTATAGTCTGGAGAAGTTAAAAGCTAGAAGTGAAGCCAGGGCTCCTCAAGACTCCAGCTGGCATTAAATGACAAGGAAGAATTCAGAAGCCAGACAAAGCTGTTATTATGAGCCGCGGGCAAGGAACAAAATAAAAATTTTTTAAAGTTGTGGGGGAAGAATGGAAAACTGAACTTAGGAGCAACTTTATGCTTGGTTTTTAAGTAAACTAAACCTCAGTTGTTAAATCTTTTGCCTTTGTTGTTAAACTTGTTTGATAAAATTTCAGTTGCAGAATATTTTAAATGCTGCTAATGAAAGCACTGATAAATAACAGTGTTTGTGAAAAGTTTATAATCCTTGCAAATTGAAATATGATGGTCAATAATTTTTCGTTTAACTTCTCATCTAAACCAAAGGGCAGGAGACATTCGTGGATTAAATTCTTTGAAAATGGTGCTGGTTGTCATTTCAGCAGAAAAAAGAATCTTGATTTATTTCCTTGCTATCTTGTTAGAAAAACACTCTAATCTCATAGGCTTAGTTAATGGACTCTGAGAATTACCAAGCTGCAAAAGATCAAAACTAGTGACTTTAAACATTAATGTTATGTCAATATTATTGAAAGAAAGAAAAGATCTCTAAAAACCTTAGGATCATAAAATACTTATTAGAATTTTATATACCAATATTTTGGGGACTGGAATATGTGTTAAATTAATCTGAAAATGAACAGAAAAAAGTACTGATTATGGTACTATGGAGACATCCAGTATGGACTAGATACAAATGAGTTGATATAGACAAAGAGCTGACATTGCTTTAGGTCTTGGGCATGGAGGGATCGCCAAAATAGGCAATTGGATGGCTTTGGGACCACCGTGTTCATCTTCCATCACAATCCACTTATTAAATTCCTAATTGCTATGTCAGTAAACTAGGTATAGCACATGGAGCCTGCTTTCTGAGGGGGTCTTGGATGTAAAAGGACATAAGAGGATATAGACAATAGAATTCTAAAAGGATGAACCAAGACTTGAGTGAATAATATGGTGTGAACATCAGATATACATGAAGAAAATGTGCATTTTAAGATTAGGAGAAGGCTGTGTGATCACAATTGCAAGTGGTGCCTTAGGACTGACATGCTAAGTTAAAGTCAAAGGCCCATCCAATGGCGTGAAATAACAAGATTTGGCAAGATGTGTGGCACAGAACTCATAAACACAAACCTGAAGCAAAATAATCTCATAATATTCAAAAGACTTTATCATTTTAACCTACCATTGTTTGTCCTATTGTTTAAACCTAATTTCTGCTTCTCAAACCTGTTGCTTGATAAGGTTTGTTTCAAGGATTTCCTCCCAACCACCACCCCCACCAGCCTCTTGTGTGCTCCCTGGGTAAATCCTGGGTAAATGTCCCACTGACCCCATTAAGGCCTGGCACTCTACTCCAGTTTAGTACTTACTAGAAGAGAATCAACAGGTATGGTTACTTCCATAATTTAAACTTTAAAGTCTAAGTTAGTGAGTATGGTGTACCTGGTGTCCTTGCTGAGCCCAAGGAAATTGGGTGGCCTCTCTCTACATCTTTCTGCATCTATTTGCATCAACTAAATTATGTTTAGGTTCTCTCCAGGAAGAAGAAAAAGAATATTTGGTGCCTGGGAGAAAATCCAACCTGAAGGAAGAAGGATTGGCATGAAAAGCTAGATTTAGCCACAGGGTCAGTGATAGTTTCAGGGACAGTGTTAGGACCGTAGTAGTAGCATCATTGGTGACAGTGACCCCTATAGAAGAATGTGGCCTGAGACAGGATGGCAGTGTGGGTCATGGCAGCCTGGAATCAAATATCAGCTATGCAGGTGAAATAACAGGAAAAAAGCTATGCAGTCCTGGGACTATGCAATCGCTATAGCTCCACCCAGGGGATTGTGACATGGTTGAAAAAAAGAATTTTTTCTGTTTTTCTCAACCCTATTTTCCCAGCAACCAGCATTGGGTCATACAAATAGTGGGTGCTCAAATGATATTTCTTAAATGAATGAATAAATGAATGACACAGAGTCAATTGGCCTTGGAGCCATAAAAGGGGACAACCACCTGGGGATTATCTCAAAACACGTATGCCCAGGCTCCCTCCCGCACATGTGCTAGAGATCTTCCTTTTGCCCATTCAGATCCACTGTCCATCTTCTCCACGATGCTCTATGCCCAGGGAAGCTGATCTTTATGGGCTACAACAACAGACTTCCTGACCCCCTAGCGTTTGGCTAGATTTTCTCAATGGATGGCTGGAAAAGACCAGGAAGAAAGCGAGATTAGGTCATTATTTTTCAGCCTCTCTCCCTGAGCTGTTACTCTGCATTGGCTAAAGCCCTCTGCTGAGGGCTACTGGGCAGCCCCTCTGTAAAGCTAACCAATCTGGGTTCTGGTAACAACTCCTCTCTTTCCCTTTTAGGGTCCTTACGTCTCTCATGTTTGTAGTTCTAAAATGCTGGAGTACTGTATTATTCCTTCTTTGTTGGTTTAACCCTGCCCATACCATGGTAAAGAGTACCTACATTAATTTCTCTTTAAATTACCCATTTTTATTTTGCCAACTCTTTTCTGTTGGGCTCCTGATTGATGTACCTACTAAAGTAGTATTCCTAGTGTTGGGACCTGGACATGAATATTTTGAAAACATTTCATAGATACATCTAATGAGCATTCATGACTATGAACTACTAATCCAGGCATACCAGACTTACTACAGTCCTGAAACGCCCTCATGAGCTGTCATGCTTCTGTATATTTTGTTCATGCTGTTTACATTGTTTAGCCTCATGATTTCCATCTCACTTCCTTCTCTGGAGTACTCCCACTCATCCTTAAGAACTCTAGTTTATGTGGTTTTTCTGAAATCCTTTGGGAATCTTGTCTTCTTTACTCATTCTCTATACTGTCTGACACATAGTAGGTCATCAATAAATATTACTTGAAGAATGTATAAATGAGTAAACTGGGGTAAGTGCTTTAGTAGATTACAAAATGAATAAGATATAATCCCTGCCCTGTCAATAATAGGAAGGTATTGTACATTGTAAGGCAGAGTATAAGACATACCATAAAATCTTTTTTCCTTGTTCAATGGAGAAAGGATCTTAATTAATTTCCAGTTCACTAAAGACAGGTATAAAAGATAGAGATGAGTTTGCATAGGGAAAGAGGTGGTAGAATTGTGGTAAGGGAAGTGCACATGTGATTGGCACAGAACAGCATGAACAAAGGTACAGATGAAGGAAACCAGGAAGGATGTTTCCATAAACAAGGAAAAGAAGTAAGTCAGGAAGAGCACCTAGAAACAGGAGGCATGACACACCATGTAGGAGGAGGACCACAGGGAGAAACACCAGGGTTGATCAGGAGGCAGGAGGAGCAGGAGAAAAATGTGGACCAGAGCCTTTACTGTGATTTCCGAGGAAAGAATAGACGAGGTAGGTAAGTAGGCTTTAAGATTGTCTAGTTTGAATAATTCAATGGGCTATGGGGCATATAGTGTTCTTAGTTGGCTGACACCTGATCCTGGGGTGATTAGGGGAGGGAAATAGTGGCCTGGAGTGTGAGACCTCAATAAAGGAGGTGGTTGGATGTGTAGGTTTTGGATTGGTTAATCTGCATTTGAAAATCACACTTGAAGTTGAGTTGTTTACTCTTTCTAGGAATCCAGAGAGGGGCAGTCTCTCCAGTGTCAGCAAGCCTCAGATGTCAAAGCAACACGATACAGAAAATAAAAGACATGGTTTATACAGGCAGGTTGGAGACACATTGTGCAGGGACTTGAAGTTTAGATTGAGCAGTTTATATTTAATCAAGTAAATAATGGGGTCGAAAGGGGACAGACCTGAATACACTACTCAAATTTATCAATACGTACAGCACTGCTTTATATATAAAGTAATAATTTTTCTTTTTTATGTCTTATTTGGTGACAAGGAACAATATTTTGGGGGGTGAGGGAGCTTTAGCTATGTATGTGCTAGCCTAGTACAGACCATAGTCTTAGCCAACCTCTGTAGAATCCAGGTTTTCCTATATTTACTGGCTGTGTTACCTTGTGTAGTACAAACATGTCAGGTATCTTGCTTCAGTTTCTTCATTTGCTAAAATGGAAGTGATTATAGAACATATCTTACAGCATTGTGAAGATTCAATGAGATAATGCAAGGAAAACACTTTTTAAGTCCTTGGCAAATAGTAAGCACTCAGTAAGTGTAAACTACGATTTGTGTGTGTGTGTGTGTGTGTGTGTGTGTGTGTGTGTGTGTGTATGTAGGTATTCATCCCCATTTAGGTTCTTTTGCTGCTTTCTTCCAGCCTTGAGGTGAAGTTCTCTACTTCTATTTGAAGAAGAAATCATCTCCTTGCTTCCCATCCTTCTTATGCAGACCATATCCCAGAGAAGATCTTAGGGTACCTTTGTGGCCGTAGAGTCCTACTCCTTATACCCATGACACATTAGATAAGAAGGAGGTCAAAGAATAAAGCTCAAGACAGAAAAATACACGTCTACCTCTGAACCCAATCCTATACCCATACATTTAGAGATAATCTCCAAAAGTGTCTATTTCACAATAGAAAGTAGAAAGAATTAACCATTTGCAGAAATCTTCTGGGAAATCTTTTGCAAAATCTTGCGGAGAGTAGCAAACCAGTTTAAGACATAATATTTAGCTGTTGTTCCGATCATGGGCACCATCTCTCCTGAAAAATCTCAATAAGAAGCTGATTACAAATGTATTTAAAGATAAACTGTAATACTGGAAATTATAACATGAGGTAAACACACAAGTTAGGACACCAAATGTTTAAAGTAGGAGTGGCCTCTTGTCTACGTTTTCTATTACTGCTATAACAAATGATGAAAAACAAAGTAACTTAAACCAAGACCCATTGATTATCTCCCAGTTCTGTAGGCTTGGTCTCGCTTAGAGTGTCCCAAAGCCAAAATCAAGGTACTGGCAGGCCTGTACATCTTCCTAGAGGCGGCAGGGGAGAATCCACTTTCAAGCTCATGTAGCGTCAGCTGAATTCAGTTCCTTGAGAATTCAGTTCTTCAGACCTGGGACTGAAGCCCCTGTTCCTTTGCAAGCTGGTGCCTGGGGGGCAGGTCTTTCCTCCTAGAGGCGGCCTCCGTTCCTTCTCAGCTGTCCAAGTGGCTCTCTTCCAGCAACGGTCGGTCGAGTCCCTTTCATATTTTGAATTTCTCTGATTTCTCCCGCTGCTCCATCCCTCTACTCAAGTCAGAACAGGTTTTCTGTCTTTAAGCGTTCATGTAATCACAGAATAAGCCCATCCAAATAATCCACGGCGATCTCCCTATTTTAACTAGAACTTTGATTACCTCTGTTAAGTGTCTTTTGTTGTGTAACATCATATTCAAAGGTTTCAGGGATTAAGACACGGACATCTCTGGGGACCATTTCGCTGGCCACACACTGGCACTTACTTTCACTTCTGGTGACCTTGGAGAACTGTGCTTCCCGTCCTTGTATCTCTGTGAGTCTAGAAGACCTGGTTCCCAGAGGACACAACAAGAGTCCCCACGTATCTTATTGGAATTAGCAAGCAGTAACGGAGAGCACTGTTAAGGAACAGCATTCAAATCATATAAAATGCAAAGATTAGAGCAACACACACAAAAAAGTGTAAAATGTGTGGGACGTGCCCTCTTGCCTTTGTAGGCAGAATTTTCTGTTCTTCCAAAGGCATGGCAGTGGCGGGGCGGGGCGGGCAGGGACCTACTTCTGCATTTTCAGTTATTTGGGGATGGTTGAGAAGCAAGTGTGATCTGATAAGCTCCATAAATGATAGAAGGGAGGGACCCTATCAAGACAGGAGGGAGAAAGCATTCCAGACATAGCTCAGGTCCTGGGAATGCACACATGAAAGGGCTGCTTCCCTATCTGGCTGGAGGGGACTGGGGGCTTGGGGGAGTCAGGGATAGTGTGGGAGGGTCCTGAGAAACCTGCAGGGAGCTGCGAACTCCACAAGGAAGCATTTGGTCACAATGTATAAAGGAGGATTAAAAGCTACTTCAGGGTTTTTCATGATGAGGGTAAAATGATCAAAGTGGTAAATAGAAAAGATAATTTGGGGTGAGATATTTATGACTGACCTTAAGGAGAAGTAAATATGGCCATGTCTTTACTGGGTTATTTCCTATCAGTTTAAACCACTGGAAGATTCTGCATTAGAAAAGACAAAATTGGGTCACTGAGGGAAACTAAATGTCAAAACCTGGAGAAGCTTTACAAGAAAGCTGAACCTTTGAAGTGGTTAAAATTTCATTTCCCCTCCAAGTCTTATCTAAACTGTTTTCTCCTCAGGACAGTTTCTCTGGCTTCACTGCAACAAGATGTTTTTTGTTGCTAAAGAGGATACATTAGAAGAGTGAGATTACTAAATAATATTTGCAGGAACAGGTTCCAAAGCTCCAGATTGCATCCACAATGGCACTGAAAATTTTCTTCTACAAAATTCACTGTAACTTCGTTTCAGGCTACTTTACATTCTTTTTTTGTTTTTGTTTTTTTTAAATTAATTAATTAATTAATTAATTTCTGGCTGTGTTGGGTCTTCGTTTCTGTGTGAGGGCTTTCTCTAGTTGCAGGGAGCGGGGGCCACTCTTCATCGTGGTGCGCGGGCCTCTCACTGTCGCGGCCTCTCTTGTTGCGGAGCACAGGCTCCAGACGTGCAGGCTCAGTAGTTGCGGCTCATGGGCCTAGTTGCTCCGCGGCATGTGGGATCTTCCCAGACCAGGGCTCGAACCTGTGTCCCCTGCATTGGCAGGCAGATTCTCAACCACTGCGCCACCAGGGGAGCCCTACATTCTTTTTTGAAAATTGGTGGTGTATACAAAACCCCAAACCTTCAGCGCCGAAGAAAAGAAGCTGAAAAGAATAATAATAACTAACCTTCAATAGAGCACTTACTATATTTCAGCTGCTTCTTTGAGCAACAGAGGCACATGGTTCGTTCAATACCCGCAACAAACCTCAAGAGTGGGTACTTCATTAATAGAGTTTAAGTGACCCGCACGTGGTTGCAGAGCAGATTGTTGGTGAAGCCAGAGCTCAAACCCAGGCTGTCTGACTTACTATTCCCTCTCTATCTAAACTCCTATACCGGGGTCAGCAAGCTATGGGCCATAGGCAAAAACAGACCTGCTACCTATTTTTACAAATAAAGTTTTACTGGAATACTGTGATGCCTCTTTATGTATATATTGTCAATGGCTGCTTTCGCATCACATCATAAATGCCTAGCGGAGTAGTAGTGACAAAAGGCCATATGGCCTGCAGAGCCTAACCTATTTGCTAACTGACCTTAACAGAAAAAATTTTGCTGGCCTCACTGTATGGTCTTCATCTCCATTAAAGCAATTTACATATTTCACCAGGCTTAGCATCTGAAGAAAAAATAACTTGCTGAGAATTCCACATATTGGTGAATTTAGGGAATGATATTGAGCTTTCTTTTCTCTTTTTTAGTCATTACATCATTTGGGGGGAGAAAAGTTCTACCTTGCTTGATTCTAGTTAGAGACAAATTTAACTTTTGCAGAGGAAGTGTATTAGTCAGTGTTCTCCAGAGAAACAGAATCAATAGGATTTATATATATATAAATCCTATTGGTTCTGTGTGTGTGTGTGTATATATATATATAAAGAGTTTCATTATAAGGAATTAGCTCTAGTGATTATGGAGGCTGAGAAGTCTTAGGATCTGCTATCTGCAAGCTGGGAGCTGGGGGCCAGGAGAGCTGGGGACGTAGTTCCACTCTGAGTCTTAAGACCTGAGAACGAGGAAAGTGGATGCTATAAGTTCTAGCCCAAGTGCAGGAGAAGACCAATGTCCCAGTTTGAAAGCAGTCAGGCAGAAGGGGTGAATTCTCCTTTATCTGCCTCTTGTTCTAATCAGGCCTCCAACAGATTAGATGAGGCCCACCCACACTGGGGAGGGCCAGCAGCTTTACTGGGTCCACTGATTCAAATGCTAATCTCTTCCAGAAACATTCTCACAGACAAATCCAGAATAACGTTTAACCAAATATTTGGGCACACTATGTCCCAGTCAAATTGACACCTAAGATAGCCCATCACAGGAGGAATTCTCCAGTCTCTTTAACCTGAATTCAATTCTCTTACATCATTACTACACTATTTCACCACAGGCAGCAAAGCTCATGAGTACTGGCAGGACCCAGCACCATGCCTTGTGCACTGTTGACAAACCTTTTTTTCAATAAATGTGTACTGAGAAATCACAGTGTTCCACTCACTGATATAGGATGGAGAACAAGATTCAGATCCTGACCTGGGAACTTATAGGCCAATAGGTGAGGAAGAAAATTTTACAGGTAATTAAAAAAATATTTCTATATGTATATGTAAAATTGAATCACTTTGCTGTACACTTGAAACTAACACAACATTGTAAATCAACTATACTCAAATATAAAATAAAAAAATTTTTAAATATTTCAAGTGAACACGTGATAGGGATAATTAGGTGTTGTAGTTTTAGCATATTGAAGAGACTTTTAAATCAAGTCTTAGGGTAGGGGAAGTGGGCCACGAGTAAGAGGAGTTTCTTATGGATATTCTTTTTTTAGCTGATTCCTGATGGGAGGATAGGAGTTAGCTTGGCAAAGTTGGGAAAAGATGTTTCAGGGAGAAAGAATAGCATTTATAAGAGTCTGGACATGAGTTCCCCAAGATTGCATATAGCCTAGATTGGGAAAGGAGACTAAAGCAATGGATAAGAGATGGGATGGAAAGGTAGGCAAGAACCTGATCATGAAAGGCTATGGCAAGGCACCTGGACTTTATTAAGTAATGAAAAGCCATGGCAGCAGAGTACTATGATCAGGTTTGTGATATGGTAATAATTAACTGAATGAACTTGATTTGTTCTTTAATAGTAGAGAGCAGATATAAGGTGGCCAAGACCATGGACAAGGCATGGAGGACAGTTGGAAGGCTACTGACATAATATGGGGAGAGTTGATGGTGGCCAAAATTTAGGATAGAAAGAAGTTGATGTTTCCACAGACTGATGTTTCCACAGGGGGAGGGGGTTGGGGGAGGGTGGAGTGGGAGTTTGGAGTTAGCAGATGTAAACTTTTATGTATAGGATGGACAAACAACAAGGTCCTACTGTATAGCACAGGGAAATATATACAGTATCCTATGATAAACTATAATGGCAAAGAATATTAAAAAAAGAATGTATATAGATGTATAACTGAATCACTTTGCTGTACAGCAGAAATTAACACAATGTCGTAAATCAATTATACTTCAGATACTCAACATCACTAATCATTAGAGAAATGCAAATCAAAACCACAGTGAGGTACCACCTCACACCCGTCAGAATGGCCATCATCAAAAAATTGAGAAACAGTAAATGCTGGAGAGGGTGTGGAGAAAGGGGAACCCTCTTGCACTGTTAGTGGGAATGTAAATTGATACAGCCACTATGGAGAGCAGTATGGAGGTTCCTTAAAAAACTAAAAATAGAACTACCATACGACCCAGCAATCCCACTACTGGGCGTATACCCTGAGAAAACCATAATTCAAAAAGATACATGTACCACAATATTCACTGAAGCACTATTTACAATAGCCAGGACATGGAAGCAACCTAAATGTCCATGGACAGATGAATGGATAAAGAAGATGTGAAATACACACACACACACATATATATATATATGTGTGTGTGTGTGTGTGTATATATACACACACACACACACACACACACACACACACACAATGGAATATTACTCAGCCATAAAAAGGGACGAAATTGAGTCATTTGTAGTGAGGTGGATGGACCTAGAGGCTGTCATACAGAGTGAAGTAAGTCAGAAAGAGAAAAACAAATACCGTATGCTAACGTATATATATGGAATCTAAAAAAACGGTACTGATGAACCTAGTGCCAGTGCAGGAATAAAGATGCAGACGTAGAGAACGGACTTGAGGACACAGGAGGGGAAGCTGGGATGAAGTGAGAGAGTAGCACTGACATATGTACACTACCAAATGTAAAATGGATAGCTAGTGGGAAGCTGCTGCATAGCACAGGGAGATCAACTCGATGCTTTGTGACCACCTAGAGGGGTGGGATAGGGAGGATGGGAGGGGGACTCAAGAGGGAAAGGATATGGGGATATATGTATATGTATAGCTGATTCACTTTGTTGTACAGCAGAAACTAACACAACATTGTAAAGCAATTATTCTCCAACAAAGACGTTAAAAAATAACTATACTTCAATTAAAAAAATATTAATTAAAAAAATGGATGTTTCCAGAGTTTTAATGAGAAAATGGTCTTTCGTAGTAATCTATCTTTGAGGTTGCAATTGTGGATGATGAAACAGAATTCTTTTTCTTCTTATTCCAACCAATTTTAAATTTCATGTTTGTAATCAAAAACTGACTTTAGATTCTTAAAATTCTCCATCTTTAGATTCTATAGAAATGCATATGTATATCTAATATTACCTTTTAAGTTTCTTTAACATCTATCTATGCATCCATGTATATGATTGCTTATTCTTTCTTGACATGAACAGTAAAGAAGAGGTCTCCTGAGGTAATCATAACAGGCTCATTGCATTAATTTTCCAAAACCAAGCTAATTTTTAGGAATACACCTAGTGCTCTAGAAACCACCTATTGAGGTAGTGTTAATTACCTAATCAGTCTCAAACTCCTGGGATTCCACAAGTGGAAGCAGGAGGTAAATGAGTTTCCTCCAGAGTGTACTGAAACGCCCCCAAGTCACGTAAGTCATTTTGACACTGGCATGCCCAACTGTTACATGCCAAAGGGAAGACATTTACTTATTTCCAATTCTACATCTATATCCAACAAGTAACAGCATCTCTCAGACACCATAAATTAGGGGAAAGATGTTTAACTAAAAGGAAAAAATAAAGCATCTTAAGAAAGCTCAAAACATCTTTTGCAGGTAGTGACTTTAATTAAATTCATGTAATGTTAAAACAATGGATAATTCCACCTAACATGCACAGAGTGTTTGAAATCCTTCGGCCCAATAGTTTATAGATAGGACTCCTCTGTATCTGAAAAGCAATTCTGCCCTTCGACTGATCTACTTTTCTGGGTGGTATATTCCCATCCACATCAATTAGGAATAAAGTGAAAGGGCTTCATAGATATAAAAAAGATAAAATAATAGGAGAGTTAACTTTTAAAAATTTGAATTTTTTAGCAGTCAGTTAAAAGTAGTCTAAAACCTTTCAACATACTTCATTAGTATATATAAGGGAATAATTTCAGGTTTGTGTTATTCACTGATAAATTTTACCCAAGCAAAGGGGAGGAATATTATTTAACAACAAAACGTGCACTTTCTCTAGATCTATTTGATTGTTAGATTTTCATGAACTAAAAGGGCAATTCAGAAATATTAAGATTGAAGTGAATTTTATCATAAAAACCAAAGAAGAACTAGGAGATGTGACCCAGTAGGTTGAAAAAGTTATGATACTTTTTTCTGAATTATTCTTTGTTCATATTACATTAGTATAAACTAAATGGTTTAAGAGATAGCACTAATGAAAGAATAACGATAGATGATATTTATTGAACTCTCATTTTGTACCAAACAGTATTTTTAAACTCTTTATATGTATTATCTCACTTAATTCTAGAAACCACTAAAATGTAAGGTCTATGAGCACAGAGATAATTTCACCTGTTCTATTCACTGATGAATCCCTAGCACTTCAAATAGTCTCTGGCCTATAGTAGGCATTTGCTAATACTGTTAAATATAATAATCCTATAATAATATTGATTTTTAAAAAGCAGTTTTAAAACACAATAATACTTTTGGGGAGAAGGAACCCATTGTGCATTAGCTTTCTCAGTTCTGTAGCTTTATAACATTGTCACTTTCCAAGTCCTGGTTTCTTCACATTTAGCTACTTTGCATCAAATTAGTTGGTACTGCAGAGCCCCAAGTGCCCATCACCATCACCAACATACAGTAGTAAAATGAGGTGAACCTCATCCAATATATTTTCTTTCATTTTCCATTGTTATTCTCTGGAGTCCCACCAGCCTTCTTTATATATATTTTCTCTAACTCATTTTCTTGAGAAAATTTTAACCTATTATTTATGTTCAAAGAAACTGTGAGAATATAAAGATAACTAAAGCATAAATGTTCATATAAATAAAATAACTATATCGAATACAGGTACAACAAGGAAAAATTGTCTGGGGTAAATGTTCATGATCTTTCCTGCTCTCTTACTTTATTTCTTGTGTCTTAGGAGCTTATTGAGGATGGTGGGCAGGGACCAAAAATGGAAGATGCTGAGGGAAGCTAAATTTAGGATAGGACTTAGAGCTTATTCTCCCCCCAAAAAAGAGTATTCTGAAGCATGAGACAGATGAGACAAAGGACTATGGGTGGCCCATTATAGGCTGGAGTTTAAACAAATCAGGGAAGAAAAATTTGGGATGGTAAAGAGAATCGGGAAAGAAGAGTCTAAAAAGTTTTGCCTCTTCCCCATTTCACTCCCCATCAAGGGCATCTTTTCTCACAAAAGATTGACATTACTATTCAAAGCTTTTGGAGTCATGTTTGTGGTTGCTTTAGTGTGTCTGTGTCATGAACAAATGTGACAGAAAGAATGCTTGGTTTTCTTGGGATGCCCAGGTTTACCATGGGTTTCTACACTTCTGCTACAGCATGAGGAAATATTTTAGAATAACTGGCCAACTATCCTTTCTCATACACACTGTTCAGGAGATCACTGAGCACTTTTGCTGCCTTTCCTGATCTAATTCTCTCCCACACTGCTTTTACTTCAGCATGGAATAGCTGCTAAGGAATCCTCTTAGCTCCCAGTTTCCTCCTAATGCATTCTTCTCCTCACTGCATTGGAGCTGGACTGACTGCATTTTAGGGTCTTAAATGTGACTTACCTTTAAGTCCCATCCTCTCCTTAACATGGGCAAAATTCTTCAAACATATGCAAGAGGGTCCCTAATCCTCTTCATGATGATGCTGGGCAAGCAGATTGCACTAACTAAAAGTTTCACTCAGGAAAATTCTTAGGACCATCCTGTTGAATGTTTGGCTTCAGTGGAAAATTGAAGAACACTGGGAAAGTTGCAATGTGCCTGTTGTGTATCATAGTATTTCAAATTATGTCTATAAATAAACCCAGAAGGAATATTTTAATGTTACCATAGGGAAGAAAAGAGACACAAGGACTTTAAAAGCCATTGGTGTATGTTTTTTTTTAACAGTGGTAAAAACCACTGCCCATTTGAGTTGAAGAGAAGGAACATCTGTTGACCATTTGTGATGGTGATAATATGGCGGCCCTGAAGTATTTCACACTAACAGACAACAGAGTGCTTTTATCTCTCTGAGTAACCAGTGTGTCCTGTTGAGCAGTTACTTTGAAAGTAGTCTCTGTTCTCCTGATAGCTTTGCGTTTTCCTCTATTTCAGTGTAATTAATACGCTCAGTATAAACAGCTAAATCTTCAAAAAGATTTGCCTGCCTTGCGAGTGCTACATTTCCAATTACACACTAAATTAGGCACACGATTGAACACCAACACTAACATTTTCCAACAGGTGGTGAATAAGCACTTTCCATTCATCAGCTCAGCAACAGCATTCTGGCCAAATCATCACTCTGTTTCAGAGTTCTTCTAACATACCAAGAGTTTTTAACCAATTAAAAAAATTATTCCTTTAGTGGAAAGATTTAGCAGAACGAAGTGTCTAATTCTAATCCAAGATTACAGAGCAGAGCAGGGGTTAGTATTTCCATATGTGAAGCTAGGAGGTAATACAATTTTGTGTGTGTTGCAAAGACGTATCAAACTAAGTCCATCTAAGTAAATTTAGTATTGGGCTTCTGATGTTTGGAATTAATAATTAATGCTTAACAGATTTTGAAAAGGTACTATAATGCTTTATTTCTCTTTCAAATATCATATTCTTGAGGATCCCTTGGGGACATAAGGAAATACAAAAACTACCTCTGCTCTTAAAATTAATTTTATTTACATTTGCAGCTTTCATTGTTTATCACACTGTCCTATGAAGAAGGCAAAGTGAAACTACTAAATTCAAGACGATGCCAGGATGAAGTTCATATAGGCAGATTATAATAACTGAGACACATTTTATCAGGATGTTCTGGAATTAGTTTACTTGCTTATGTAAATGGCCTGCATCACAAGATCATATCTGGCCAAGCTGAAAAACTTAAACTTATCAGGTACAAATATCTTTCTAATAATCATCAAATAATTTTGGAGGAGCATCTTAAGGCAAAAAGCGCTTTCACTGGCTGAGCATCAAAGCACCATCTAATCCAGCTGGCATCATATGTTATTCAGGGGTAGTACAGAGCAAGGGGAGAGCAGTATCTCTGGCATATGTCGTTACGTTTTACTAGGTACAGTCCAGGAAAATGTTATGAGCCAAGGTTGAATGACTGAAGTGTGTGTATTTAAATAGTCCCAGAGTCTAACAAGTACCACCTACTTATCCGGTTTGTGCTAACTTGATAAGGTGAGAGGAGAGGAAGAGAGCCGAATATGCGTGGTTGAATAATGATGGTGCAGATTCGGTGCCAGGAAATAAGAGCTCCAAATCTGCGAGCGATTTCTCAGCAGGCACTGATTATTGAGTTTGTCTGTTTAACTGCCTGTGTTCTTTTGGGCTGTTGGAAAAGGTAGATTGCAGGTACAATTGTCTCCCCTATAGCTTTTGGACATATCATGTTATAATAAAATGACTTTTCTCCATGAGAAAACTATGGGATAGCTCCACAGTATGCCCTCTGAGCTCTATTTTTCCTTCTTAAATTTCTTGCTTCCAGTGGACAATTGTCCAGTCACAGAATAATCAAAATTAATCTAACTTCATTTATAGATGAATATAATAAAACAAAATGACTTGTAATTATGTATTTACTCAAGAAGTCATGAGCATAATTTTTGTTAGAGCCAAAAAAAAAGATAGACATTTAGAAGGAGACTTGATCCCCAAACCTTAAAGCTCTGATTTATTGATAATTAAATCTGCATCCATATAAGGCTCATTACAAGATGAATCAATCGTGGATGTACTAACACAGGATGTTCAGTGGGTAAAACAAAACACCTACAACAACAAGAGAACTAAAAACAAATTTCTAAAGCTTGAAAAAGTTAAGGATTATTTACAATTCAAAGGGGGCAACCAGAGTGCATGAGAGTTTCCCTAGGAAGCAAGAGACTTCTGTTTCAGCCCAAGCACCAATATTTATCATATTCAGAATATTGGGAAAATGGTTTAGCCTGGGAGGTGTCACAGGTACAACATCTGACAAGATAAAGGACTGTACATGAGGAGGTTTAGATGATGGTTTCAGTTCTAAACTCTATACTGCCTTTTCAGACGAGGGCCCTACAAGCTGTGCAATGTCTTCCGGAGAATGGTGCATCACACAATTTTGCCATTCTACCATCTAACCCCTTCATCACCAAAACTACAAGTCACCGAAAATTAAGGATTATAGAACCTCAGAGCTTAGTAGCTTATAAGAAGCAGAACAAAATTTGAGAAAAGAAGAAACTATCAATATTGGAATATGCTTCTAGCCTTTAGAATTCTCCATCAAAGGGGAAACAGAAAGCATCTAGTTTAGTAAAGGAGTTGGGAGAAAAGGAAATTTATAAATCCCAAACATATTTCGTACCTATCTTTTTATATATAATATTTTCTCTTCAATTCATTTTTTTTGACAAGTCAGCAACTTGCATTTTATCAGTTGCATTCTCTTTATCAAATTCATGTGCTCTGATTGTTAAGAATTTCTCTTTTACTCTTTCATAGATGAACATATTTACTGACTTGGTCTAAACATTTTCAGATCTAGAACCATGCCGTCAGAAGATGGGGCTTAAAATAAGTGAGGAAAGCAATGGATTTGAATAGTTACTATATAGCAGTTATATATTTGTCTTGGCAAGTTAGAAATGTAAAGACTGGTTAGAAACCATTGAGAGGTGGTAGGTTTTTATTCAATTAAGAGAGTATATCTGTGCATATATATGTTTATTTACATATATGTGTGTGAGTTTTATGAAGCACCATTTAAGCATTTGGTGTTATTTGTCTTTCTGATTTCTTCCCTTCATTTCTTAGCTCCAGAGAAAAGAGGGAAATTGGTGAGGTAGCTTTGGCACTTCCTCATGCTGACATTCTGGAAAGTTCTCACCCATTCTCACTTGCTATGGGCTATTTTTCACTAAGGTGTTTGTTGATAAATGCTAAAGGTATTATTGATCCTGGGGGGATTTGCATCTTATTGGACCCTCTTAAGGATTTCAATGCCTTCAAAGCTCTAAGAAATAAGACTCTAATGCAGAAATTGAAAACATATCTAAAAACTGCATGTCCTACATTTTCTAGCTCGGCCCAAATATTAAGAGGGTTTGCAATAAAAAGGACTCATTAAAAGTTCTTCCAAATGTAATTTAATTTTATTACTTTTGCAAGTCTTGTCATCTACACATAAGCAAATCAAAAAATTCTTTGTCAGATGGTTCTCATGTATCAGCTTAGAAATAAGATCCAGGTAATTGGAACAGACTGCCACTTTTACAGATATTTTTAGAAGGAAGTTTCCTGTACCTTCTCAGATCACACACATGGGGGGCCAGGATAGGTTTAGCTCTGTGAGCATTTGGCAGTGTCATCTTTAATTATATTTTGGTTGTCAGAGATTCCACTTAAAGTGGGAGATACATTACTTTTTAAAAGTTTTTTTTTTTTAATGATGAGATACCTACAGTCAAAGTTTCTGATGGAAAAAATTTCAGTTGTAGGATTCTCATAATTAAAGATTGGGTGAAAGAAGAATCAATGCTAAGTTTAACTAAAGTCCACCTTCTAAATTACCCACTGGAGAAATTACCCTAAGCCTGTAAGTTGGAGCCACTACAGTCATCTTCATGAAGGTGAATTGGTTGTAACCAATATAACCCTGGCTTGTTAAACTGCCTAATTTGTACCCAGTGCTCCAAACTTTGATTTCAGAGTCATTACAGAATTCCTAATTAAAGTCAATGACTGAAAATTCTGACAGTTGTAGTTTATGGACAACGGGTAATTAAAATATAGTTAATGAGCTAATTAAGATGCCAGCAGTGGAAATGTTTTGTTAATTCAATGATAGTTAATGCAGCCATAGTCCTAACACATTTAAATTCTTAATGGAGAAACGCTGATCTCTAATGGCTAATATCTCTGCTTTACGACAAGTGCAGCATCATTCTTAGAGGAAGATGGACAGACACTCTGATGTTGAACACGAGTTACCCGACACAAGCAGGAGAGCAGAAGAAGGGTCTCATTAACAGACATAGAGATCAAGGAGCACTTCTAAATTTGAACACTTGATATATCCCTGTTTTGCATTTTTAACATGGTTCACTCTTCGTTTGCTAACTTTATAATTTTCAAAGTGTTATCATGTTACTTATGGAGTGTCCATGGGCCTTTGGCAAACTGAATAAACTGTTAGGGCAATTATACTCCATTGCCTTAATGATAGAATGTTCTTCACAAAATTTTGTGAATATTAAATGAGACTACTTGTGCATTTAGAATAGTTCCTAACATCGAATAAGCAGTGGATGATAGCTTTCAAATATTCCAAATTTTCTACTTATTCAAGAAGAGTCCATTTTTGTTGGAATGTGGCATGGAATGTATTATTCATGTAACTCAAAGTTACTTTATTCAGAAAGAGAAAAACAAATACTGTATGCTAACACATATATATGGAATCTAAGAAAAAAAAAGGTTCTGATGAACCTAGGGGTAGGACAGGAATAAAGACACAGACCTACTAGAGAATGGACTTGGGGACACGGGGAGGGGGAAGGGTAAGCTGGGACAAAGTGAAAGAGTAGCATTGACATATATACACTACCAAATGTAAAACAGATAGCTAGTGGGAAGCAGCTGCATAGCACAGGGAGATCAGCTGGCTGCTTTGTGACCACCTAGAGGGGTGGGATAGGGAGGGAGGGAGGGAGTCTCAGGAGGGAGGGGATATGGGGATATATGTATACATATAACTGATTCACTTTGGTATACAGCAGAAACTAACAAAACATTGTAAAGCAATTATACGCCAATAAAGATGTTTAAAAAAAAAGTTACTTTATTGTATTTACTTTTTTCTTGTCAAGAATCATTGGACTTCTCTGGTGGCACAGTGGTTAAGAGCCCTGGTCCGGGGAGATCCCACATGTTGCCGAGCAACTAAACCCGTGCGCCACAACTACTGAGCCTGCGCTCTAGAGCCCACGAGCCACAGCTACTGAGCCTGCGTGCCACAACTACTGAAGCCCACATGCCTAGAGCCCGTGCTCCGCAACAAGAGAAGCCACCACAGTGAGAAGCCCGTGCGCTGCAACGAAGAGTAGCCCCCGCTCACTGCAACTAGAGAAAGCCTGCGTACAGCAATGAAGACCCAACGCAGCCAAAAATAAATAAATAAATTAATTAATTAATTAATTTTTAAAAAGAAATATTAAAAAAAAGAATCATGTCTAGTTTCATTCACAAATTCCCTGATATATGAAACTAGATTTGGTAACCAAATCATCTAGAAGGGTCACTGATGCATGAATACAAGACAATTAATATTATTTTAAAATATTTAATTATAAAATGATTTGAAAAGAAAAGAAAAAGTACTCCATTGCCTAGAATATTTTGTGAATGCAACTAAGTTTCCAGTTTTTAGAGATACCAGTTCTGTGAGAATAGATTACCAAGAAGCTCAGGAAAACTCAAAAAAGTGATGATGGCCGAAATGAAGGTTGTAGAGAGAAGGATCCTGTTGCCATTTCTTCTGTATTTCTACAGAAGTGGGGCTGCATTCCCTTTCCCCCATACGCACATCTACTTTCTTTTCCCCCCCCCCCCACAGGGAAGGAATCCATATTTATTTGATGCTCTATTTAAACAAATATCAAATAATAAACTCCTCATGGAGGAGACAGGGTTCTCCTCCCCACAACCCTTTCAGGACCACTGTGGGAAAATACATCTGTCAAGGGACACGTTTAAATAAAGGGAATGTAGATTAGTTTCAAGTGGTAAGGTTTTTGGTTTTCTTAAAGTGGAAAATATAAGGGTTAATTCATTTGGTGCTTTAATTAGGATCAATGTGAAAGGAAAGTTTTCTTTTGTTTGTTTGTTTTTGTTTGTTTGTTTTCAACATCTTTATTGGAGTATAATTGCTTTACAATGGTGTGTTAGTTTCTGCTGTATAACAAAGTGGATCAGTTATATGTATACGTATATCCCCATATCCCCTCCCTCCTGAGACTCCCTCCCTCCCTCCCTATTCCACCCCTCTAGGTGGTCACAAAGCACCGAGCTGATCTCCCTGTGCTATGCAGCTGCTTCCCACTAGCTATTTTACATTTGGTAGTGTATATATGTCCATGCCGCTCTCTCACTTCGTCCCAGCTTATCCTTCCCCCTCGCTGTGTCCTCAAGTCCATTCTCTAGTAGGTCTGTGTCTTTATTCCTGTCTTGCCCCTAGGTTCTACATGACCTTTTTTTTTTTTTTCTCCTTAGATTCCATATATATGAGTTAGCATACTGTATTTGTTTTTCTCTTTCTGACTTACTTCACTCTGTATGACAGACTCTAACTCCATCCACCTCACTACAAATACCTCCATTTCATTTCTTTTTATGGCTGAGTAATATTGCATTGTATATATGTGCCACATCTTCTTTATCCATTCATCCGATGATGGACACTTAGGTTGCTTCCATGTCCTGGCTATTGTAAAAAGAGCTGCAATGAACATTTTGGTACATGACTCTTTTTGAACTATGGTTTTCTCAGGGTATATGCCCAGTAGTGGGATTGCTGGGTCGTGTGGTAGTTCTATTTTTAGTTTTTAAAGGAACCTCCATATTATTCTCCATAGTGACTGTATCAATTTACATTCCCACCAACAGTGCAAGAGTGTTCCCTTTTCTCCACACCCTCTCCAGCATTTATTGTTTCTAGATTTTTTGATGATGGCCATTCTGACCAGTGTGAGATGATATCTCATTGTAGTTTTGATTTGCATTTCTCTAATGATTAATGATGTTGAGCATTCTTTCATGTGTCTGTTGGCAATCTGTATATCTTCTTTGGAGAAATGTCTATTTAGGTCTTCTGCCTGTTTTTGGATTGGGTTGTTTGTTTTTTTGATATTGAGCTGCATGAGCTGCTTGTAAATCTTGGAGATTAATCCTTTGTCAGTTGCTTCATTTGCAAATGTTTTCTCCCATTCTGAGGGTTGTCTTTTGGTCTTGTTTATGGTTTCCTTTGCTGTGCAAAAGCTTTTAAGTTTCATTAGGTCCCATTTGTTTATTTGTGTTTTTATTTCCATTTCTCTAGGAGCTGGGTCAAAAAGGATCTTGCTGTGACTTTCTAATCTTAAGGGGTTTGCCTCCTACTGTGAGCAGTTCGTGGGTAATTTATTCAACAAACTGATCCCACCCATCAAGTGAGTGACACTGTTGGGAATAACCAAATTTGGTGAAACATTTTAGCTTCTAAAAGGGAGTTCCCCACTAAGTTGTAGAAACTAGGCTAAAGTTGAAGTAATCGGAGAAAAAGTATATGTTATGATGGCTTGTATGTGTATATGGTTGATTACCTATGACAAACTTCCAGGTATGATAGTCATAATTTAATGTAAAAAGGGTTTGAAGATTCCTTCATGGCAGCTTTATATTTAGTATATAATGGTTGAAAAATGGCTAACGACCGTAATAAATTCAACAGTACCTCAAATAAATAGTTTTAAATTGTCATACCATCCATAAATATGTATAATAATATCATCCATCTGTGTATAAAATATCAATATGCATATTTTTAGGCCATATACAATCTATTTAGTCTTCAGGGAACTTTTGTTATTTTTGCAGATTCTTGGACGCTGCAAAAATTTGGAATTCCCCATCCCATTCCTCCTCAAAAATCACTGTGACTAAGACCAATAGTTTAAAAACATTGGCTAAGATAATCAGCCCTTTAGGATTTTACAGCATATTTGGGCAATAAGATATAGATAAATCTACTGATACACATAAATAGCATAGTATAGTGACTTAGGCAGCAAATAAGTGGTATAAACAATAAGGGTGGTAGGATTTACAAGGAGGCCGTCATGGGCTGGCCTGGATGAGAAGGTTTTATAGACGAGATTGGGACAGGAACTGAGGCTTGAAACATGAATAAAGATTAGCTTGGTAGAAAGGAGACATGAAGGCATTCCTAGAAAGAAGCAAAAATGAAGGTGGTAATGAGCATCGTAGTAGTTGGGGCTATGAGGAGATTAGCAGAGCTAGAAAGAAAGTATGTTATTAGGGACTGCACTTGGATTATTGGTAGGCATGCTCTAAAAAACTAATTTGAAGTATTGTTAGTGAATGACCAAAAGTGACTTTCCTGTGTAAAATAGCCAGGAGGAAAAGGGTGACATTAAAACTGAAGACTCTTATCTGGAATTTCCCTGAGATGTGACCCTCTAAAGTACAGGAGCTCTTAAAGGCTCCTTGTGTGTGACCACTGTTACACCATAGTGGAAAAGCTACAGTGTCTGCCTCCGGGGGGATTGAGACATGAGGAGAAACATCAAGAACTCTCTAAAATGATGCTAGATATTCTTATACCTGATTCTAATTTTATTACTCATTATTTTTCCATGAAGGCACTAAGTTCAACTTTGAAAAAAAATAGTTTTGATTCAACTTTGTGGGATGACAAGTTTAAAGAGCTCTGAAGAGCTCACAACTTACGTCTCGGTAATACCTGCTGGATGATGGGATGGGACACAGGAACATGAATAAGTAGTAGAAGCTCTGATCTATGGTGGAAACCAGGCTGAATTTGGGAGGGAGACTGGAGCTGGTATAGGTCAGAGAAATGAGCCTCTTAATTGGCAGGAGATTTCCTGCATTCTATAACAATTGTGTCTGCAAATGAAAGTTGAAGTAAGTTTTGGAGAGTAATGAAAGCTTTTGAGCAGGCAAGTATCACGATGAAAAGCAGGAATTTAAGATGACAGTTCAGGTGGAGGAGTGAGGCATAAAAGAAGATCAGGGGCAGGTAGAACAATTAAGCAGCTGTTGCAAGAGGCTAGATGTCTGGAGATGAGCATGGACTTGGCAATGACAGAAATGAAGGAAAAGAAGGAGTGCACTCCATAATTCAACGGAAGATTGGCAGGATTTGGTAGCTTTTTCCCCATGACACAAAAGTGATGTAGGAGTAAAGGATTAGTCAGAAATTTGGAGCTTGGATTCCTGAGGCCATGACTACATCACTTATATCTGAAGAGAAGGTAAGATGAATAGATCGAGATATGAGGGAGAAAGATTAGTTTGGCTTGGATGTTTTGCATTTGAGGAAAACAGCAGAAATACAATAGGAAATTCCTGAAGGATAGTAGGAGATTAAACAGTGGGACAGGAAGGGAGGCGTAGGTGAAATTTTAAGACTTTCCTTCTCATCCAGGAAATATTTTTTTCTAGGATAGAATAGATTATAAAGGAGAAGTTAAACAGGAGATGAGAACATTGAAGTGCTTCATTCAAAGTTATGAAACATGCTTTTCTATTTGGTTCTATTCTCTTTCATTTATTCATTCAACAGATGACAAAGTTTAATGGCAATCATTTTTTTAACATTAATCTGTCAAAACTGAAGCCAGGTCAAAAGACTCCCTGAAGAATTACTGCTGGAGAAGAAATCAATGGCATTTATAGAAAGATCAAAGATACAGAAAATGCAAAAGGCAAGGAGAAAAAAGCAAGGGAGACATGAAGTTATAAAAACTTAAGAAAAAACAAGGCATGGGAAACTAAAAGAATAGGCACTGAGTTTCTCTAATGGTTCCAACAAGGGGAAAAAAAGCTTCATTTGCTTCTTGCTCTTAAATAAATAGAACATTTTCCCAATAATGCCAAGATGACTCACAACACACGTTTTATGTATCTTGTAATTTTCCTACACACTGCAAAGACAACACAGTTGAGCTAACACTAGCCAAGTCTTACATGTATTTTATAGGCTGCCGATTGCGTTTCTAGTACAATATATTAATGAAAGCCAGTTATTTAATTATAGCATAATATAATAAAAAGTTTTTATAGTCACTTGTTAAAACAGACCAAAAAAAAAATTTTCCCAAATATAGCTGAGAAGCAATAGGGTCATATCTTGATGTAAGTGGATGCCTTTGCCAGGGAAGAGAAACAGCTTTTCCTGTCACTAAAAGGACAAACTGCAATCCATCTGCCATGTATAATTTGACAAGCTGCAATGCTTAAACAGTAGGAGGGAAAGACACGTCTTCCAAAATTTCCCCTGAAGGAGGAGGCTTTCAGCAGTTCCCAATTACTATCCAGGCTGCATCACTTGAGACACCTGCTCAGCAGTTAGCCAGGAAAACCTGGTACACAGGAGAGCAGAGGTGTGCTTCACAATTACTGTTGACCTTGGAGTGGCCAATCGTTAGAACAGGAGCCAACCATGAGGCTTCAGGTATGCAGTGTGGCAACCCTTGCTGGTATGCCAGTATGCGTCCCCAGACCTAAATTTTTTTAAATTTATTTTTTTTATTGAAGTATAGTTGATTCACAGTGTTGTGTTAATTTCTGCTGTACAGCAAAGTGACTCAGTTATACACATATATACATTTTTTTCATATTCTTTTCCATTGTGATTTATCCCAGGATATTCAATATAGTTCCCTGTGCTATACAGTAGGATCCTGTCTGTTTATCCATTGTAAATGTAATAGTTTGCATCTACTAACCCCAAACTCCCAGTCCATCCCTCCCCTACCTCTCTCCTCCTTGGCAACCATAAGTCTGTTCTCTATGTCTGTGAATCTGTTTCCATTTCATAGATAGGTTCATTCATGCCATATTTTAGATTCCACATATAAGTGATATCATACGGTATTTGTCTTTCTCTTTCTGACTTACTTTGCTTAGTATGATCATCTTTAGTTGCATCCATGTTTCTGCAAATGGCATTATTTCATTCTTTTTCATGGTTGAGTGATATTCCACTGTATATGTATACCACTTCTTTATCCATTTATCTGTTGATGGACCTTTAGGTTGTTTCCATGTCTTGGCTATTGTGAATAGTGCTGCTATGAACATAGGGGTGCATGTATGTTTTTGAATTATAGTTTGTCTAGACATATGCCCAGGAGTGGGATCGCTGGATCATATGGTAGCTCTATTTTTACTTTTCTGAGGAACCTCCATACTGTTTTCCATAGTGGCTACACCAACTTACATTCCCACCAACAGTGTACCCCAGACATAACTTCTGTTCCCATCGACTTCTGAGATGATAATCCTGCTAAAGTTCAAGGTGAAAAAATCCACTGTGAAATGAGTCCATGTTGGGTAATGAGCCGAAGGTCTTAACACGTTTCTACCGATGATGGAAGAACGAAAAGTGTATCGTGCCTTAGGTCCATGTTTCCTGCAGATAAGGATTGCTTTCTCAGGACCCACTTCCATTCATTTCACTTACTAAACCTACTGAAAGTCTTTCCTGGCACTGGTTCACAATACACATAGCAGTTCTCGACAAAGACTTACTTCAGTTACCACGTGGACGGTTTCCTAGGCAGGGATGATTTTAAGGAGAAAAGAAAAAAAATGAAAAATTCCATTTTGCAGATTCAGGTTCAATTTCTAAAATATTGAAAAAGAGGGATGAGATTCAAGACTGACCCTTTGTGAGAAGACAAAGAACTAAAAGGTAAAAATAATAGTATTGCTAAGAGGAAAAAGGACCAGATGAGGGCTTTCTTTCTTCATGGAATTGAAACAATGGAATTGTTTCAGAACTAGCATAATCTACATCTCCCTTGCAAACAGCCAAAAGACCTAATTAGGAAGAGGACCAGGGGAAAATGTCAACCAAATGTAATGTGAAATCCTAGATTGGATCCTGGAACAGAAAAAGGACAGTAGTGGAAAAACTGGTGAAAGCTGAATAAATTCTGTAGTTTAGTTAGTAGTTTTTGTACCAGTGTTAATTTCTTGAGTTTGATAATTCTACTGTGATCCTGCATGACATTAACATTAGGGGAAGCTGGATGAGGGGTAGGAGCTTCCTTTATTATCTCTGTAATTCTTTTGTAAGCCTAAAATTATTTCAAAAACGACCCAGTTAGTTAAGTAGAAAAATTTGTCACTGTGCTAAGCACTCTCTTCGTCAGTGGAAAACCAAATCAATGTGCTAACTGTTCTTATTTTGAACTATTGTGGAATTATAGAGTTATTATAAAATTATAGAATTTTGACCATTATGGAAGAGATTTTAACGTCAATATAGTCTTTTTAAAAATTTTTTATAAATGAGCAAACCAAAGCAAGAGCTGTGAATTCACTTCCCCAAGAGCCGTCATTTAATTATATGCAGAGCTGGGGAAAGAGCTTAAGTTCTGTGCCTTTTTGGCCAATGTCACAGTACACCCCAAGTAGCATGTTGCTTCTCTGTAATCAGCAACCAATCCCTCGATAGGAAACAAGCATCTAATGTGTTCAAAGCACTGAGCTAGACTCTCTTTTGCTCTCCCTCTCTCACTCTCTCTCTCTCTCTCTCTCTCTCTCTCCATGCCCATGTTTATGTTTGTAGCTAGAGCCCCTCAAAATTATCACAAGATAGTTGAGGAGATCTATGAATGCTAATTAAACTTTTAAAACCATTAGCAGTAACTATTTCATGTTAAATGAGCAATATTGTTAGTGATCATAGAAGGATGTAGTTTATACAGATATTATTATATTACTAAATTCTCTTCCTAAAACATTAGCCCATGTGTTCCTACATGTATCAGCTCTAGAAGAATATAGAACTCTGACATGTCAGGAGAGCAGGAAAAAATTGAACCAGTTTGTTACTATCAGGTTCTCCTTCTTGGTGCACTTAATGTAAAAGATTATGGTGGTAACGAGAAGGGGCTGGCAATTTTTTTTGGACAAGACCCATAAACCCCCTTCCATCTTTTTTTTTAAGAGAGTGTTATGGTAAGGGGAATTGAAGATTGCTCATGTCAGAGACAATGTTATAAAAACACAATGCAACGGAAAAGTCTGGAAATGGAGGGAAGACATTAAAAAGGAAAGAGGAACAGCCCACACCAACAGTGAAACGGGCAAATTTCGCGTGTTTCTAATTGTGGAAAATGTGGAAAGAATGAATTGAAGCTGCCTCATCAGTGGCTTTGAATTTAGCAATTTGTATTTTTAAAAGGAGGCCTTCCTGAACGAGCAAGACCTGACAGCAGAATTGCAGAGTATGTGTTGCCAAGCGCACAAACGAGTTTATTTTCCAACTTTTGTCAATGTCAAATGTTCATAATTTCTCCGTTTTTTCTTTTCATCAAATCGGATGTATTACGAGACCTTAGTAGACAAATCCCAGCTCACCATCAAGTCTTCAGTTTCTTCAAGTTCATCTTACTTTCATCCCAGGGCAGTCATTTAATATGCATTATGAGTTGCTTGAAAATCTGGATTTTTCATGTGCACAGGTTTCCTCGAGAATTCTAGAATGATAGCCAGCCTGGTATTAGCTTCTGTAGTGATACATTGATTTTTCCCGAAAAGCAAATGTCAGCCTTATTATACTCTGTGGAAAATCCTATGCTCTTTGAGGGCAGTGGCTGGATCTCCAACTGTTTTGTAACCCACCCAGCCCTTGACAAAGTGTTTCCTCAACAGTGGGTGTTTAATAAATCTTCACTGAGTCGCTGACTGAGTAAATGAATAAATGAGAGACTTGTGGAATTAGTTAAATAAATAATTTCCTATAAATCATTGTGAACAATATCTGGCATGGCTTTCCCAAGACACAGACATCATGACTCAAAATCGCCCTATTCAATGAAAACGACACTTATTCATTCAAAGTCAGAAGGAGAAATGAAACAAGTTTCTGGCCAATTCAAGCCACACATTAAATTTGGCAAAATCTATTTTCAGCTTGAAATATACAAGTAATTCCCTCCATGTTCCCGCCATTTACTCTGAATAAATAAACTAGACCCAATAACTACCTGCCTCGGGTCTCAGGCCAACCTTCCCGTCCCACTTCCTGCTCTTTGCCTCCTCCCTAATGGCCTTTGCTCCTACTGTCCCTGCTTCCTGGAATGTCCTTTCTCAACATGGTCAACCACAAATGCCAGCCCACGTTCCAATGCCTAGAGCACCTCCAGGCTCTGCCCTCCTAATTTTTCTTGGCCATAGTGGACATATTGTCCTGCTCTGCCTTAGCCCTGTAAGAGTCTCTCTAGAAAACAGGTGAGGGTGCAGTGGTCCAGGACGTGTGGAATATTGACATCCTTTTGGTAGGTTAGTGATGCCTCTCCTGACCTTTGTTCTAGCCCCAGGACCTCCTTGCCATCCCTGAAACCTGCCACGCGTGCTCCTGCCTTGGCCTCTTGCTGTTTCTTCTGCCCCGAAGACCCTTCCCCCACATAACCACCCGGCTTGCTCTCTCACTTTGCTCAGGCCTCTGCCCACATGTTACTGGTGAGGACTTACCTGCCGACCCCGCATAAAAGCTCCATATGAAAGACAGTCTTCCTTCTCTTAACTACTGATTTCCCAGTGCCTGACACATGCTGGGCGCCCAATAAACATTTTTTGAATAGATGGATTGATACCATATTCCATTTTCTTAGATTCATAAGACATATTAGCATAGTAAACCATCAAAGTAAAGACATTTTCTGAACTTACTTGACCATGCTAGAACATGCTTTGAGAAATATAGCTTCAAGTTACATGGACTGTTCTTTCTCCTAAAGTTACATACGGTTTACTGTACTGTTCTTTAATTAATTTAATGGGTATTACTTCCCCCTCCTCCAGTTAGTTTTGAACTTCCTTGGGTTCAGAGACCATGTTGAATATTCTATGGCATCACTCTGGTGCTTACACACACACACACACACACACACACACACACAGAGCAAGATCCACAGCCGGCACTCAAGTGACTGCTGATGGGTAGATCTTTCTCAGATAAGATAAAGCCAGGGTTGAGCAGAAAGATGCAAAGTATATCCTCTTATTATAAATGAGTGTGGAACTTTAAAAATAAAATTAATACTGAATTACCATTAATAAGAAATTTCAGAAAGGAAATATTTACCTTTGTTTGCAACCATATATGTGCTGTCTCACGTCTAGTTCAACTAAATATATCCTCTCCTTGAAGTTTAACTTTATTAGTTTAACAGTAAGAAGATGAATGTACCATTAAAAGAAAAAGGAAAGACAAATTCATTTGGTGATTCTTACAAACGCATTGATGGAAAATTGACCTTATTGATGGTTTTGGACATGAAGATTGGAGAAAATATGTAGAACTAGGACTTGGAAAACATAGACAAAACCAAAAAGTTATAAAAAAAAAAAACCCTTATATTTCAAAATGGATATTATATCACCATGGTTTTAGAGATACATTTTCTTCAGCTTTGAAGATGTCATAATGACTGAGTTTTGAGAAAGTAGAAATGAACGAGATGAGTATAAGAGTTTCTCTTTTTCTTAAGAAAAGTACACAGGAGAATGGCCCAGCCATAAACATTTAGTGAGACAACCTGGACTTTTAAGAGAATTCTGGTCTTCTCTTTTCCTAGGCAATGACTCAACTAATTGCCCAAGGGACACACAAAGTACAATACTTTTATGACAGCATTTTTTATTCTTTCACAGTGGTGACCAAAGAGAAAATTGTTTCCTGGAAACACAGACTCATAGAGCTGTGTTTAAAAGACATAAACTGCTACTGATTTTTGTTTTTATTCTCACTTTAAAATTTTAAATCAACCAAATTTATTTTCCTCAAGTTAATGTAAAAATGTCTTTCTACATTTGAAAACAATCCATACACTTTTAAGATATTTTTAAATTGAGAGTTATTGTAAATCTTGTACTCGGCAATAGAGTCACTGTCATACATACTGTCATAAACGCATACTGAAACCAAAGTTAAAAAATATATCTTCAAGAAGATGAAGGCATGAACAAACATGTATTCAGAATATTAAAATTATCTGTTATTATTCATAAATGTGTTTGTGAAAGAACTTAGGTAAGAGACATCTTAGCTAGTAATAATTCAGGGAAAGTAAATTATAGGGCAAGTGTATTTGTATGGATACATTTCTTTCATGTCTCATTTTCCTTTTCTCTCACATGTTACCAAAAATAGTCATTATTAAACTGCTTCTGTAAGACTTTAAGTAACAACTCTGGCTGTATCTAAGTACTCTATCAAAACAAGGAGATGCAATGTAGAGAAAAAGCTTCATATTTTAAAGTAACAGACAAATGGGAATTTTAATCTGTTTCAAGTGCTAGAGTGTTATTTAAGCCAGTGTTGCCCAGATGGCACTCTGGTTTGTTGGAGGGGATGTGAGTGATGGCACTGCCCAGGGTGACGTGCCATGAGTAGGATGTGGAGAATCCTTACTCAAGAAGACAGATGAGGGGAGGCATGTCTAAGTCCATGGATGTGCAGATTGAAGTTGAAGGCACAAATATAGAAATCTACAGATGATGAAAGAATGAGGGACACAGGGGAGGGGCAAGGCAAGGGCTGGGGTGCTCTCTGACTTTCATGAGCTTGTCATTGGATGGCTAATGGATGGGTGGACTTCAGTGACCAGAGGGCATGCTGAAAGATATGACTGTGGGCAGTCACTGAATTCACTGGCCCCTGTAATAAGAAAATTAGAAGAGTTCGGTGGTCCTCAGGGAATGTGGCAGCAAGAGATATGGCAGCATCACCTGGAGGAAACTCTCCAGCCCTTCTCCCATCTAACTTTCCCATGCCCCACACTCACTATAATCAAATTTCAAGCTATATCCTTCTCTTCTCTGGCACTTTGTCCTTCTCTCTCAGCTCGTCCCTTTTCCACTTCCATCTGCTTCCCCAAGACTCCCTAAAATACTGCTGAATAATTATTTATCTCATGAACACACTTAACCTCACTCAGTCTTCAAAATTCAATGAAATATTTCTTTCTCTATTTTGCAGGTGAAAAAGTATTACCAAACACAGCAGTGAGGCCAAACAAACTGAAGCATTGGAGTTTAGAGCAGAGACAGGTTTATTGCAGGGCCAAGCAAGGAGAACAGGTAGTTTATGCTCAAAAACCTGGAACTCCCTGATGGTTTTCAGGAAGAAGTTTTTATAGGCAAAATTTGCAGTGAGTGCTGCAGGGTGTGTGGCTTTCTTCTGATAGGTTGGTGGTGAGGTAGCAGGGCAGTGCTCCTGGAATGTTGTGCTCAGCCTGAAGTTGCAGTCCCGGGTGGAGGCCTTAGTTCCTGCACAAGAACTCAAAGATATTGTTATGTATATCCCTTGAGGAGGACCCAGGATCCTGCTCTAATTGCTGCACTGTTGTTCCTTGACTGCTCCTCCTTTGTTTCTGCATTCCCTCCCTTCCCTGATTAGCAACTGTTTGAATCTGCTCTTTGCTATTCAGGAAGGTCTAGGAGGCGGAATGAAGCCTATTTCCTACAAACAAGAAACAGGGACACGGAAAGGATTTGTACCCGGGAGCCCCACAGGGTCCTGTTCAGTTTCAGTATGTGGTGACTGGCCCCTCCCCAATCATAATCTACAAAGTAATTGGTGCTGGTTATGCTGTTAACTGTGTTGTAAAATTTAAAAATACATAAAAATTAAAAATCTACCACGATCTAGCCACTGTTGTCATTTGGTGTGGACATGTTGTAGGAAGGGAGACCCCTTCCAGGGCCCAAGAGTGGACTCTTGTCTAACACTCAGAAATGAATTGTCTGAGGAGACACATGTGCTGACAAAGCAAAAGATTTTATTGGAAAGAGGCGCCCAGGTGGAGAGCAGCTGGGTAAGGGAACCCAGGAGAACTGCTCTGCCACGTGGCTTGCCGTCTCAGGGTTTATGGTAATGGGGTTAGTTTCTGGGTTGTTTCTGGCCAATCATCTTGCTTGTGCCCATATTTGGTCTGACTCAGGGTCCTTCCTGGTGGTGCACACATCTCTCAGCCAAGACGGATTCAAGCGAGAAGGTTTCTGGAAGGTTGGCAGGACATACTATGGGCTGGCATCTCCTCCCTCCTTTTGGCCCCTCCCAAATTCTTCAGGCTGGTGACAGCTTGTTAGTTCCATGTTCCTTATCGGGACCTCCTGTTGTGAGGTAACTCATGCAAGCAGTCACTATTGTGCCTGGTGAGGGCAGGCAGTTTCAGTCAATGCTTACCTAACAGAAATATATATGTATAACCCAAATTAGGATCATTTTTTTTTTTGGACTCTTTCATCTCTGTAAAGAATAGCATATTATATGTATTATTTTTCTCATTTCAATTATTCAATTTTTTCTCACTTCAATTATTAGAGCTTGTTCATGTCATTTTGGACTGTGCTCATATTTTTTCCTCACCTCTTACCCCCAGAAGCTATCAAGGTAAGATCAACACCAACTGCTAGATTCTTCCCTCAACCATTTCAGCACAATTTCCACTGTTATCAAATGTCACCTAAGAAAGAAAGTTCTGAACATATTCTGAGACAACAAATACTTTTGCACGTTTAATTTCCTCTATTGTCTGTGTGAGCTCACAGCTGTTCATGGTTTACAGTCTAAGGGGAAGGAAAATACTGGGAAATGATGTAGGTTATCAACACACAAAATGCCTTTGGAGAAAAGCAAAGCGGACGTCAGAAAAAATTCAAATTGCTGGCAAAGTACGCTTCATGCATTCCAATCAAAGGCCAGCTTTGATTGTCTCCGTGACCTAGCTGTCTGGTTTGTCCATGTCAGAGCTAGCTTTTCCCCTCGATCTGGATAGATCTAATTGGAGACTTATCAATCCAGTTCTGTTTCTCAGAGCTGTCGTGAGCAGTTTGCTCTGGCACACAAAATGGCATTTCAAAAGAAAGTCTAATTTTAACAACTCCGTTGACTTTCAAACTTCTGTGTTACCACAGTCATCAGAGTCTAATTTACTCTTCAGGGGCACTAATCATTCCATAGCCTGAGCTGGACCGAAAGAAAATAATTTGTTCACTTAACAGAAAGAAAGTCTATACTCCCCAAACGAAAACAAGTCAGACAGCGAATTTAGAATTAACGGGGCTCTGCTGATGGACCCTTCTCCATACTTTTCATCAGTCTGGTGACAGTGGACTCCGGACAGAGACAAATGAGAGGTCAAGCTACCCTTCATTTTTCCAGAGGATTATTTCGCCCACAGATAAGGCACAAAGAAAGAAGTAATAGTCAAGACCAGCCTGTAGGAAAACAAAAAAGAGGGTAACTAACGAAAGCTCAGTCTCTCCCCCGCGGCCCCTCCTCCCACTCCAGCATGGTGGGCACACCCACCAGCATGGAGAGTTTGTTATTTTTTTCAGTGAAGGGAAAAAAAATACAAAGCTAATATGTGGCACAGATAATTGTGCCTCACATAATAGATGCTTGTGTTGCTTTTCCTGACTTTATAGCCAATGTCGAAAACCAAAAGAAAATAAAAACTTTCTGCACTCCTTCTGTTTCATAATATAGAAAACCCAGGACCATACCAAAGAATGTATGTTACAAATGTATTGATTGATTGATTTTTTTAACGAAGATAATAGTGATAAGCCTGGAAGTCTCTCATTGTGAACTCTGAGTTTTCTCTCTCCATTTTTAGGAAGAAAGAAAGCTTTCTAAACACTATTATTATTCCTCTTATGGTATATTAAGGAAAAGGGGAGGGTTAGCCCTATAACAAGAAAAAGCAAGCACAAAGATACACATGAGGCTGTTACAGATCTTTCTCATGGTTGATAAAATTTGATTTGTTTAACTCTACTTCCTTTCTGAGTCACTGTCAAACTTATTCTTCTATGCAAGGTAGTTTTAGTTTCTTTTAATTTTCTCAGGGAAAATCTAATCCTTAATATATAAAGGACTCTGAAAAGTCCTAATTCCTACTTCTTCGATTATTTTAAATGTGTGGTTCAAAGTAACAACAGGTCTCTGAATGACTTCTCAGAGACTTGGCACTCCTTCAGGACGTCCAACGAAACCCAACAGTTAGGATCATTACTGGCAAAACTACTTTTAAGTAGACACACCAATTTATGGATTTTCTTTAAAATATAGCTGTGAAAAAACAAATGGCTTATATATAGAAGAATAAAACAGGTGCATGAGAATTGAGAGAGTCCGAAGGTAATAATGACTTCTGTTTATGTGGGTATCATAAACATCACCTGTAAACTGGTTCTTTTTCACAAGATGCAAATATTGAAAAATGCAATTTATGGTATTTCAAAAATGTTCTATCTGGGTTTTCTGCTTATGTCTTATTTAGAGGTTCAAATAAAATAAAGTGGGTTCCCGTTGTAGACTGTGAAGCAGATGTGAATGGCAGCAGAACAGCTTCAGAACCAATTCTAACTGGAACATTAGGGCAAAGTGATGAGCACGGACTTTTTTTGTGCAAGGCCATGGGTGGTTCTGATCATGCACTAGCCTCTTCCCATCTTCCTCAACAGTCTTTCTACCGCGTCCCCTGGAACATTTTTCCAATGGTGAACACAATCCCTCACATCCTCAAACTTTTCTCTTCATGCTCTTGTTTTCTCTTTCCCATAGCTGAGCCTTGGCTCCCTCCTGCAGGAAGTGCTCCCTCTCTCTCTGCTCAGGGCTGCTTGTCCTACATGTGGCAGTGTCAAGGGGGGGCCAGGGGCCCCTCACCTCCCCATCCTCCAGCAGATTATCACTCCTCAACCCTCCTGGGAAACCACTGCTCTGAGTCCCGCCCTTCCTTATGCCCCACCGCCATCTATCAATCTGCAGGTCACTTCCTCTATTTGTTTAATGTGTTTGCACCTGCCTCACCATCTTGCTCCCTGCCCTGGGTCTTTGCAGCATGTCGAGTCACTGCCACCTCCATCTCCTAGCTTCTCCTACCCTTGGCCTGTTCATCTTTAGTTACCTTTGCTTTAACTCCATTTCCATACTTTGGGATGTGCCATTTCCGGGAACTGCACACCATGGAAATCAATTTCAAACATCCCTCTTTCAGGCCACTCCGGCTATTTCGTTTAGCTACACCCACTCACTGTGCCTGTTCTCAGGCCTCAAGACCTCCGGCACCTTACTGGCTCTATGTCTATCACTCATGCCTTCATTTCCCATCCAGGTTGGACTTCATGGTCTATAATTTCAACCACTTTTTAGCCAGTATCCTCCAATCCCTTACTCCATTGTCTATGGTAGCATTTTGCTGGCAAAACTCCTACCCAGGATGAGCCTATCTTCATAACTGAGCACCAAAGATACACTATTTAGGTTTTTGTTTTTTTTGTGAAGTTATTTATTTATTTATTTATTTATTTATTTATTTATTTATTTAGCTGTGTTGGGTCTTCGTTTCTGTGCGAGGGCTTTCTCTAGTTGCGGCGAGCGGGGGCCACTCTTCATTGCAGTGCGCGGGCCTCTCACTATCGCGGCCTCTCGTTGCGGAGCACAGGTTCCAGACGCGCAGGCTCAGTAGTTGTGGCTCACGGGCCTAGTTGCTCCGCGGCATGTGGGATCTTCCCACACCAGGGCTCGAACCCGTGTCCCCTGCATTGGCAGGCAGATTCTCAACCACTGCGCCACCAGGGAAGCCCCACTATTTAGGTTTTGCACTGTAATCACATGGTGTCCTACTTCTATTGGTACCTCAATACTGCCCTGAGAAAATTCTCAGCTTCCCTACTAATTTCTCCTAGGTGTTCTATTGTGACTCTTCTCAATTTTCTTAATTTTTCTCAAACCTCTGAAACTTCCAACTTGCCATGTAACTAATAGATACTCTATAAATATTTTCTGAGTGAATGAATGAATAAAAATTGAATAAATACAGGCTTCCTTGGTTTTAGTCAAAGTAGCTTAACATGTTCTCTGTAATTATGAAGATATCTGCCCTCCCCAAATTTATCTGTAATTCAATGTATTCCTAGTTGAAATGTTGGTAGATTTGTATGTGTGTGTGTGCGCATGCAAATTGACAAGTAGATTTTATTTTGCTGAGTTAACTGGCTATTCATATGGAAAAAAATGTATCTGGGTCTCTACCTCATGTCACACACATGGAATCAGTTCCAGATGGTTTAAAAGTATAAATGTGGGAAGTAAACTATCAGGCTTTTCAGAGGAAAACACCTTCTTGCCTTTAGAATAGGAAAATACTTCTTAAACATGAAAAACACTAATATACCATTAAGAGAGTGAAAGGCAAACCATAGAGTGGGAGAGGTCTTCACAACGCATGTGTCCAACAAAGGATTCATATCTAGGATGTAAAAAGAATGCCTCCAAATAAGTGAGAAAAAGGGCGGTCAGGCCATCAAAAAAATGATCACAATTTGAATATAAATTTCACAAAAGAGGATATCCTAATAGCCAATAAACATTAGAAAGGAAGCTGAACTTCATTAGTAACCAGTGAAATGCAAATTAAGCGCACAATGAGATATCACTGCACAGCCACTAGACGGATAAAATTAAGAAGATGGAAGATGCAAAGTATAGGCAAAGACACTGGAACTTATATGTTGCCAGTGGGTGGACCTAGAATGGGAGAAACTGGAACTTATGTATTACTAGCAGGTGAATAAATTGGTAAAAGCACTTTGGAAGGCTGTTTGGCAGTGTCGTCTCTGCTAAAGCCAAACACATGCATACCCTGCGACACAGTAATTCCACTCTACACATGCCCACCAAAAGCCATGAGCTAGAATCTTCATAGATGCAATATCTGTAATAGTTCAAAACCAGAAATACTGAAAGAATGTGGCATAGTCACACACTAGAACACTGTAAGTAGGGGCTGGTAGACTTTTTCTGTAAAGAGCCAGATGGTAAATATTTTAGGTTTATGGGCTGTATTTTAGGTTTAGGAGTTTCTGTTGCAACTCCTTGAACTCTGCCATTGTAGCATGAAAGCAGCCATAGACGATATGTACATGAATGGACAAGGCTGTGACCTAATAAAGCTTTATTTACAAAAATAGGCAGCTGGCCAGAGGGCCATGGTTTGCTAACGTCCACTATACATCAATGCACTAATAAAATTATGACATTTGCACAATGAGATACTATACAGCAATGAGAATAAGTGACCTACAACTCTAGGTAGCAAAATGGGTGAATTTCACAAACTATAGAGTGAAAGAAGTCTTATTTAAAATTCCATATTGTTTGATTCCATTGACTGTGCAAAGGTGGGTAAAACTAACATGGTCAAGAGGGTAGTTTTCCTTGGAGGGGAAGGTGGGGACTGTATGAAAGCATGAGGAGGGCTTGGCCGTATGGTCACGCTCTGTTTCTCGATCTGGGTGCTGTGACACAGGTGTGTTCAGCTTAGAAAACTTCAGCAAGCTGTATGGTTGTGATACATACACTTTTATGTATGCATATTATACTTCACTTTTAAAAAATCCTCAGTTGTATACCTTGGGGAGTAAGTTAGAAAAAAAATTGGTTTGATTGAAGTTCATTCAAAGGGCTCCAGATGGAAGCACAAGCTTCTGGAAAGATCTGTTCTCATCAGGCAGTGAACTGATGGAGACATTTTTTTTTTGCAGATGCAAAAGTCTTCTTAGTATAATCTAACCTACACTTTTAAAATGCAATGGCTTGCAAATATAATAAAATAACCAAATGTGTTTTGATCTATTTTTTCCTGAGACTACTCTTTAACTGGTATCTTGGGACAACTTTAGGATGAGAACAAACCCATTCGGAGGAAACAGAATGGCCTCATAATTCTCCTCTTAGGATTCTAATGAGAAATGGGTCATTTTCTGGCATTAGTTGAATGCTTCTGGCATAATCTAAGACTGTATGATCACATGATTAGAGAACTGAGGGAGGAAAAAGTATCCCAGGAAAGAATGATAATAGTAGTGATTTACAAGTCATATAGCACATGTTCCTTAATGGCTTTCTTAGAAGTTTTTTTTTTAACCTATGAACTATTTTTCCATCCCTTTGTTACATTTGAGCCTCATTATTGTGTGCCTAGATGACTGTGTACATTTTTTAATGCTGGTCACATCAGTGCTGCTCCTCCCCTCCCCCACCCGCCAAGTTCAACCTCACAACATTGCCCACATGAATCTCTCCAAAGACCAAATGTGGTAATGTCATCACTCTGATCAAAAGCTATCAGATTTCCTCATTTTCTACCAAAATGAGGACCTAACACTGAATTGTCCTTCAATAGCCTCTAATCTGTCCCCAACTTCTGTTAGTGTTTATCTTCCACTATTGGTCCGGAACACATGTGGTCTCTGAACAAGCCAACTTTTGGCCTAGTAATGCTCATACATCTGAATGTAATGAGTTTATCAGTGCTGGCTGAACTCCTGCTTCTCCTTTCAGGCCCAGCCCTGATGCCACTTCCTCCGTGCAGCCTTAGCATATCATTCTGGGGAGAGTTGTATGTTCTTTTCTCTCAGCTAGTGCTACATGGGCTAACCATACACGTGATTATTAGATATAATCTAAATAACCTCTGATCAAATTGTTAAGCTCTTGTTAACAAATCCATTTATCTTTGCAACCTAGCATACAGCTTTATATGTAGTAGGTACTCAACAAATATTCATTTAAAGGATGAAAATTCATTTAATTAAAGGATATTACAGGTGTCCACATTTAAAAATTCGGTTCCACATTTCAAGTGCTCAATAGGCACATCACTACTGTGATGGGTAGCACAGATACAGACAGTTCCTACCACTGCAGAAATTCCTATTGGACAGAGCCACTCTAAAGTTACTAGTATTAATTTTCAAAAACTTTAGGATGTAATAAATACAAAGACAGTCTTCCCTCAGCTGTGTTCTAGACCCAAATAAAGTTTCTGTCTTCCAATATTTATATATTACATTAAGCCAATGAAACTAAGGTAAAACATACTGTTATCATAGTGTATCAGAGAATGACCAAATCAAATGCATCAAATGATGCATTACTAGTTATTGATAATTTCTTGGAGGAAGCCAAAGACTACTATATTCTTTAAATAAATGTCTTGGTTTCATTTCCTCTGAAGGCGTTGTCGTTAAAGTAGAAAATGTCTTCCAATGCACTGTATTTCAGATTTCTTTTGAACCAGTAAGCTTATATTAATTAATTTTTATGAGGTGTATATTTTGGAAATGTAAACAGATAATTTCAATGCGTATTATAATGCCATGTGTGTCCCAAGAGCCCAGAAGGGGAGTTGACTAAATGCCTGATAGAATCAAGCAAGTGCTGAACAGGTTAGGATGCACTTCACCCAGGAGGAGATGTGAGTTGGGCATGAGGGGAGGAAGAAGAATTTGTTAGGAGAATAAAGCTTGGAAGTGCAGTCCAGGCAGATGGAAAAGCAAAGCACCACCGGGAGGAAAATCATGTAAAATTAAAAATTTTTAACCTGTCTTTCCCTGATCCAGCCTTTGCCAGGCTCTCTAGCGTTTTCTCCCTCTGCTCCAGCAATACTGATCACTTGCAGTTTCTCACCCACAACTACCCCATTTATAGCTTCTGGGTCTTAACCTGTTCCTTTCCCTGTGACCTGAATGGCCATACTCCTCCTGCTACACCCTGACTCTTTTCATCTGCCTAACTCCTAACCCCTCAAGTGTATCCTCTCCCAAGAAGGCTTCCCTGTACCCTGGAGTAGTGTTTCCATAATTCTGAGTGAATACACTTTTATTGTATTGATTAGATTGTGCATTGATTTATTTTTTCCAAACAAATGCTCATAAAAATACAGCTGTGGGATTTACTTTTAGGTTATTGTAAGTTAAACTCTAAAGAAAGTTCATGTTTACTGATAATTAAGGAAATATTCATTAAAGTTAAGTAACACTTTTCATCTATCATATTACTTTTAAAAATTTGAAAGCAATAATGGGAAAGGTGGTGGACGGAAAGACCATTTGTTACATTGCTGATAAAAGGATGCATTCTTGCAACTTTTGGGAAACAATTTGGCAATATGATTTATTTATTTCTTTATTTGTTGATCAATTGATTGTTTTTATTTTTTTAATTTATTTTTTATTTTTTAATACCTTCACTGGAGTATAATTGCTTTACATTGTTGTGTTAGTTTCTGTTGTACAATAAAGTGAATCAGCTATAAGTATACATATATCCCCATATCCCCTCCCTCTTAAGCCTCCCTCCCATCCTCCCTATCCCACCCCTCTAGGTCATTGCAAAGCATCATGAGTTGATCTCCCTGTGCTATGCAGCAGCTTCCCACTAGCCATCCATTTTACAGTTGGTAGTGTATATATGTCAATGCTACTCTTTCACTTCGTCCCAGCTTCCCCTTCCCCCCCTTGTGTCAAGTCTGTTCTCTACGTCTGTGTCTTTATTCCTGCCCTGCCACTGGGTTCATCAGTACCGTTTTTTAGATTCCATATATGTGCATTAGTATACTGTATTTTTCTCATTCTGACTTACTTCACTCTGTATGACAGACTCTAGGTCCATCCACCTCATTACAAATAACTCAATTTCGTTCCTTTTTATGGCTGAGTAATATTCCATTGTATATACGTGGTAATATGATTTAAAGGTCTCACATTTTGATCTAGAAATTCAGATTCTGGGAATGAATTCAAAGGAAACATTACTAAAACTGGGAAGGGCTTTATGTACAAGAGTGACCGTCACGAGTTACTTATACTTGTGAGAAATTAGAAATGGCATGTGTATTCCCCCAAAGAAAAATGATTAAGTAAAAAGCACAATATAGTCATATTCTCAGCAGAATTTTAAAATGCTGTTAATAATTACCTTGATAAATCTTGTAACATACTGTCTAAGCTTGGGCTGTTATAACAAAACATCATAGCCTGGGTGGTTTAAAAGATAGATGCTTATTTCTCACAGTTCTGGAGGCTGGAAGTCCAAGATCACAGTGCTGGCAGATTTGATTCTTGGTGTGGGCCTTCTTCCTGGTTTGCAGATGGCCTCCATCCTTCTATGTCCTCACCTGATGGAGAGAGAAAGAGAGAGACAGAGACAGAGATAACGAGAGAGATAGAGACAATGGGCTCTGGTGTCTCTTCTTATAAGGACACTACAAGCAAGGAGCTGAGACTTGTCTTCAGCCTTCTTAATGATTTAGGAAATGGATGAGAGGTCCCTTGAGTTTCTCTGGAGTGCAGCAAAGGTAGAGCTGACAAAGCATTTTCAGGAAGAGTAAGGCTATAGGGAAGGGTTTCTCCATAAAGGGGAGTAACCAAAACTGAGCAAAAGCCTCATAGGTAAGACATGCATATTCTACTGCTCTGGCATTGGCCTGAACCCCAGGCAGAGCTCCCCTGTCCTGTGTCACCAGATGTGCAGGAAGCTGAGTACTCAACTTCTATACTACTCTACCCATTGGTTTGATGGCCATTCAGAAATGGGTCAGAAATTTCCCCTAAAACAGATAGTTTAGTTTGCAGTGCGAAAGTTAGTGACACTTTGCATCCTGCTTTTAGAAGCCGATGAAAATGACTTTTATGTGTGCATCATTTCATTTAGGGCATGTCCAGAAGGTTTGATGTCAAAATTGCAATTAAAGTTCTGTCGCATTACCTCTGGGAGTAAAAAGGCTCAAAGGTGAATTCTGCAGCAAGCCTATCCATGAACTGAAGCAAAGGTGCGGTTATAGAAGCATGTCAGGACTGCCACCCGGGCCCCGTGGTATCACTTGATTTCTCAGAGCAAAGCATTGCTGTGTGTGTGAAGGAGATTCAGGGAGGGTCTATAAATTTGGTTTGCATGACTGTGGTGTGATCTCTTCACTTAATCCTGTCCCCCTGGATTGTGCACAGAGACACTTGAAGCATGTTTCCCAGCTCTGGGTTACCTAAAGCACACAATCATCCAACACAAGAGTGCTCCTGATGGCTGAGCACGTTTGACCCCAGTGAAAGTCCAGTACTTGGATGGGATTAAATTCTGCCTCTTTCAGTAAATAGTCTAGACATGCGTCATTATACTTTGGACAGTGTAATGGGCAGGTATCTATGCGGGTCACAATTTGAGCTATTTGTCAGAGCCATCATATAGCCTTCTCCAAGGTCTTTTTGACTCTGACTCCAAACTGGTACCACTGCTAGACTGGACCGTCAGTGGGAAGATGGGTCCCAGTTATTAGAAACAATAGGAGACGACTGTAGAATAATTTTATTCCCTGGTTGTTATTATTGCTCAATCAACGAAATTGAGTTCTGGGACCAAACTTCTGCAATTTACTAGGAAGATGAATTTTGCTACTGTTTGGAGAGTGGATTAGAGAGAGCTAGAGAGGAAGCCAATATAGTAACCCTGGTGAGAGGTGATGGTGGGAACTCAGGTGATTATAGCGAGGACCGAATGAAGAAAGTTGATTCAAGATATGTTTTGGTGGTGGAGTTGCCAGGATTTGCTGAAAGATGAGATGTGGGTAATGATTACAGAAGCATCAATGATAGCTTCCAGGTTTCTGGCTTGAGGACTTGAATGGGTGATAGCTTCATTTCCTGTAATGAGAAAGACTTAAGGGCAAGAAAAACTTGAGGAAAAATTTAAAACTCCATTTGGACACATTAATTTTAAAATTTCTTTGAGAAAGTCAAGCACAGATGCAAAATACGTAGCTGGATATGCTTGTTCGGAGCTCAGATAATAGCTATCAGTGCTGGAGACATACATTTGGGGATCACAAGCATGACAATGACATTTAAATCCACGGTTACTGTTGATATCTGGGGGTCAGTGGAGGGCAAGAGACTGATCTCTGAAGTTTTGCAGCACTTGGTTCTGGAAGAGAGGAAGAAAGCATTAGGAACTATTGACTCTCTTTCTGACTTATTTCACTTAGCATAATGCTCTCTAGATCCATCCATGTTGTCCACAAATACCTTATGACTCACTTACGTGTGGAGTTTTAAAAACCATACAAACAAAATGAAGTGACAACAGACTCATAGAAAGAACAAATGGGTGGTTCCCAGAGGGGAGGTGGGTGGGAGGGGAAATAAGTGAAGGGGATTAAGAGATACAAATCTCCAGTTCTAAAAAGAATAAGCCACAACATGTAATAAAGAGGATAAGGAATATGGTCAATAATGTTGTAATAACTTTTGTAGGGGGACAGATGGTTACTAGACTTATCATAATGATCATGTCATAATGTATGCAAATGTCAACTGACTATATAATTCACCTGAAACTAACATGACATTGTATATCAACTATATTTCATTAAAAAAAAAAAAACTATTGAGAAATAAATGCAAGGAATTCAGAGCACAAGTGAGAACGTGTTGCTTAGTTGCTCCCATTCTTACCCTGGGTCTCTGTGGTCTTCTCTCTCCTCCCATCTCCAGCCTGGGAGAATATACTTTCTCCGGGCACCTGTGCTTGCACCTCTCAGAGACCAGATGGAGAATGGTCAGCTTTTCCGAAGAGCAAGTGGTTCCACTTTAGAGTGTAATCCACTCCTTTCCAAAGTTTGTATCTCTGCTAAGGGGCGAGACATGCACTCATTGGGCACATTAGCCCCCAAAGGTCCACTGACCAGGATGATCCTAATAATTGGTATCATGTAGAAAGTGTTCAATGTGTACCAGGCACTAGTCTAAATGCTTCAAATGTAGTACCTCATGTAATGCACACAACAGCTTGTGAGACTGATAGTGTTACCCCCGTTTGCACATTCAACAAGTATTTGTTGATCACATTCTATCTCTGGGAAACAGGTTTCGGGGGAGGGATACCCTGTGCTCACATTAGAGAAATTGGTTTAATAGATTTTCTTCCTTCTGCCTGAGTGAGAGCAGCCAAATGGAGGTAAAGCAGGTTCCAGGAATGAGAGGGAAGACGACGATGAAGGAGAGCAGGCTGGGCAGAGTGGGGGGGGGTTTCATGTAACTCACGTGGCATCGATCATTGTAGGAAGCCTTCAGTAGTTTCAGTTAGAAGGGTCTGAGTCAGACTTTTCACTCTTGCAATTACTGAAAAGATATAAATATATACCCATTTACCACCTGGCTTTAATTAATATACCTGCACAATGGAATGTCCATAAAAGATGTTCAACACAAATAGAGGGAAAAGGATAAAAAGCATTGATCCAAATGAGTTTGATTAACACCTGTTGAACTTCTTCTCCAACAGGGGTAAAACACTCCCAGAAATAACGTAGTGATGTTTAGAAAATGAAGTAATTGTTTTAGACCACTAACCAATGATTCCGTGTTTTTGTGTGTTATATTCATACTTTACCCCGGGATGTAATTTTAGTTAGGAGGGGACCCCATTTAGTACAAAAATATACTCATTAATGTAATAGAGGTGGAATTCCAGAGAATTGCAATGCAAAGTGGAAATTAATTTGGAAACCTACATTCTGGCATTAAATAGTAAGAATTTACTTATTCATGGTTAGAGAATGTTAAATAACTTTTCACGTTTATATATTCACTGTAGGTGGCAGAGTGAAAACTTCACAGACAGAGAGTTCATCTGATTTAAAATATATATTATTTATAAACTCTTATGAATACCAGATTTTGCCGTTTGATGTAAACAGCCAGATGTTACCCTTATGGAGTTATCAAAAATTATTAAAACATGCTTAGGGCTCATTTCATCAAATAAATACATTTCTGATTTTAGAAAGACATGAGTTGAAACAAGAAAAGGGCAAGACATGAAGTTGAAACAAATTTTTTAAAAAATACTATGCATCCCAAATGTTTCGAATGTTCAAATATATCAGAAATTCTTTACAAATCCCTAAGGAATGAGCATACAAACACTGTGCAGCCAACAGGGAAGTATCATTGCAATAATGACAGTTTTATTTAATCCAGACTTCCAGAAGCAAAAGTGATTTAACTATCTTGTGAAAATGATGGAACAGTTACCGATGATGATAATGTTTAATGCTTTCTATGTACAAAAAATACATATCATTAAAATAACCTCTCCTTCTCAGAAAAGAAAGCTTTCATAAATGAACATTTAGGGCTGTATTCTTTCCTAAAGTTCACCCTAGGTACCATTAGCATAATAGGAATCTTGCACCAGCATTAAGGAAAATATGTCTCATTTGGGAGTCTGATTTCCAATTTGGATCCATGGTAATATTGCACCTGGTATCTTTAAATGAAATAGGGAGTTATGTGTACAGAGGGTGGTGACAAATAATATGCTAAACAGTCATCCTTATGAGATAAGAACTGATCCCTTAGGGTTTAGATTAGGTTAAAATTGAAAGCAAGCAAAGATTCAAGTCAGATAGCTTAAGGCTAGGATTTTCTGTGTATTCATATCTCTGATTTTCAGTTTTACCTGATGATTTCATGTAGAAAATGACGGAGACACAAAAAATTGTTTTGAATTCTTTTCTTTCTGTAACAACAAGGCATACGTCTTTGACAATCACATAAATACTATTACTTTTTTTTTCTTTTGCCAGCCAATATTAAGGTTGTGTAATCAAAGTGCTAATCATTTCTTGCATTGCCGAATTCACCCAATGAACTGTAGTATCTGAAGGAAACAGGGAAAGATGTCCGATTCCATCCAGTTATCTGGGTTCAGCAGCTTCAAAATGCTGTGTGTGTGTGTGTGTGTGAGTAAGTGTGTTGTGATGGTTATGGCTGTTCATCAGGATGACAGTTACGGTGAATTTATGAGTAAGTGATGATTTTTTTCTCTTGGCGTAAATTATTTGCATCAGGACTGTTCTTGGATGCCAGTTCATGAAGCCATTAATTTGCGTTATGAAGGACATCTGCACATAGCCCTGAGATCGGATTA